>NC_052151.1:70379625-71016356 GCF_902713615.1 Scyliorhinus canicula
GGAAATAGCAACAGAAAAAGCTCTCCGAGGAATAAGTTAATTCAAAAACTTAGATGTGGCTCTATTATTAGGTGGCATCAACTGAGAGATTGCACGAATAGCTACACTAACAATCCATCTAAGATAATCAGTCGAGTTTGTAACATGGCTTACATATGTTTATTAGAAACAACATACATTTACTGCAACAAAAATAATGGGCGAAATTCTCAGACCCCCTGCAGGGTCGGAGAATCGCCCGGGACCGCCGAAAATCCTGCCCCCGCCGTGGCAGACATTCTGCGCCACCCGGGAATTGGCGGGGCGGGAAACACCACCCGCCGATCGGCGAGGCCCCTGCGGCGATTCTCCGGCCCGCGATGGGCTGAAGTCCTGCCGCTGGGAGGCCTCTCCCGCCGCCGTGGTTTGAACCACCTCTGGTGGCGGCGCAAGTGGGCCTGTGGGGTCCTGGGGGGGGTGCGGGGCAATCGGACCCCGGGGGATGCCCCCACGGTGGCCAGACCCGCGATCGGGGCCCACCGATCGGCGGGCGAGCCAGTGCTATGGGGGCACTCTTTTTCTTCTGCCGCCGCCACGGCCTCCACCATGGCCGAGGCGGAAGAGAATCCCCCAGCACGCATGCGCCGGTGGTGACGTCAACGGCAGCTGATGTACTGGCGCATGTGCGAACCGGCGAAGGCCTTTCGTCCAGCCCCGGCGCTGGGCGGCCGGCGTCAAAGGCCGCTGGAGCCGGTTTGGGCATCAGTCGGTATGGTGCCAACCACTCCGGCACGGGCCTAGCCCCTCAATGTGAGGGCTTGGCCCCTAAAGGAGCAGAGAATTCCGCACCTTTGGGGAGGCACGACGCCGGAGTGGTTGGCACCACTCCGCTACGCCGGGACCCCCCGCCCCGCCGGGTAGGGGAGAATCCCGCTCAATATGTTCGAGCCTTGTCCCTTTTTTGAACTATCTGGGAAAACTTTAGTTCCCTGTTACATTCTTTATGGATATGCCTCTGCCAATCATAGGAACATAGCAATTAGGAGCAGAAGTCAGCATTTCAGCCCTTCGAGCCTGCTCTGACATTCAAAAAGATCATCGCTGATCTCTTCCTGGTCTCAAATCTTCCTCCCTACCTGTTCCCATATTCCCTTAACCCGTTTTTTAAAATCAGAAATATATCTATCGCCTTCTTGAAATCATTTAATGATTCAGATTCCACCACTATGGGGCAGAGAGTTCCACAAATTCACCACCCTCTGCGAGAAGTAGTTCCTCCTCATCAGTTTAAAATCTACCACCTCTCAACCTTAATCTGTGACCTCTCATTCTAGATTGCCCCACAGGATTTGGTCTAGGTTTACTTTATCAATGCCTTTTAGTATTTTATATACCTCGATCAGATCCCTTCTCATTCTTCCAAACTCCAGCAAATGTAAGCCCAAACTGTTCAATCTCTCCTCATATGTCAATCTGGTAAACCTCCTCTGAACTTTCTCCAATGCCACCACATCCTTCCTCAAATAAGGAGATCAAAACTGGACACAATATTCCAGATGTGGTCTTGCCAACATCCTATATAATTGCAACAGCACCTCCTTGCTTTTATACTCCAGTCCTTTTGCAATGAATGCGAAAATTCCATTTGCATTTTTTATTACATGCTGTACCTGCATACCGACTTTCTGTGATTCATGAACAAAGACACCCAGATCCCTCTGAACAGACACTTTTTTTAATAATGTTAATTTTTATTATTGTCACAATTTGGCTTACATTAACACTGCAATGAAGTTACTGTGAAAATCCCCAAGTCGCCACACCACGGCGCCTGTTTGGGACACTGATAATAATCTTTATTAGTGTCGCAAGTAGGCTTACATTAACACTGCAATGAAGTTACTGTGAAAATCCCCAAGTTGCCACAGTCCGGTATCTGTTCAAGTACAGAGGGAGAATTCAGCAACACAAGTGGTATTTTTCACTGACAGGATGATTCCATCAAGCTAAAAATATGTGCTGCTTACTACACAAATAAGTAAGGTCGCATATGAATTTCAGTGCCAGTGTGATGCGAGGTATGTAGGCTGTATGCCCCAATGACTGACAGATCACATCAATCAGCAAGTCCCTTTGGCTGTTCCCAATAGCCAGAGTACACACCATACTCAAGCAACCCACGCTTGCGAAACTCAGAATCCCTACAGTGCAGAATGAGGCCGTTCATCCTTTCAAGTCTGCACTGACCCTCTGAAACAGCATCCTACCTCGGTCCACACCCCCACCCTATGCCCACAACCCTACTTAACCTGCACATCTTTGGACACTGAGGGATAATTTAGCATGGCCAATCCACCTAACCTGCAAATTTTTGGACTGTGGGTGGAAACTGATGCACCAGGAGGAAACCCACGCAGGGGAGAACTTACAAACACCACACAGTCAGTCACCCAGGAACAGAATTGAACCGGGGTCCTTGGCTGTATGAGGCAGCATTGGTAACCACTTTGCCACCATGCCAAACAAAATGTTAGATATGATTCTGCAATTGGACAGCATTTTTTGATAATCCCAAGGCGCTAAGAATTATACAATTATAAGATTATATAGTCAGTCTCCCAAGGCATCTCACTTATACTTGCTAGGCAGTACATATATTCATATGCAGGGACCTATCCTCTGCAGGCAAAAGGAAGTCCAGACATTGCACCTTTTTTGAATAAACAGAAGCATGGGCACTAATACCTTCTGATGTCTTCAGCAGAGAAATATCTTGACCAATCAAAGCAAACTTGCCGACCAATCACACCTCTTTTTAATGCAGTATAAATTGTTGTTCACTTTGAGATTTGGCATTCTTGCATCTGTCCTGGTAAGTGTAAGACAAAAGCCTCAACAGCATGTCCCTTTTGTGTGCAATTTTAATTTTCTCAGATAATAAGAAATATTGGATCATGTGACCTGGTGATCCTTAACATGGAAACAGCAGCAACAGAAAGGAAACATACAAAAGCCGTATAGCTGGAAGACACAAAGGATGCTGCAGCAGAGGGGTGAACAGAAAAGTCATAATTGCAATAAGTTGTGTGTAAATACAGTTAACTAGGACAAAAAGATGAAGACCGGAACAGCGATTGTGAATTAAACAGTTTTTCTGTTGCTGGTTCAGTTTCTCCACAGCTGACCAGACTGGTTGTGGTGAATGAGATTCACACGGTATTATAATCTCTATATATGTATCAATATTGTAAGTGCAGTTGCACTACCTGACCACCAGGGGGAGTAGCGCTGGGATTACTCGAGAGTTTGTACTGGGCTCCTCCCTTGGTTCCGCCCAGGACTCCTCCCCCTGGAGCTGCTGTATAAAGATCCGTGCTGCAGGGTCAGCCAGCCAGTTCACCGAAGGTTCAACGGCTAACAGGCTGGCTCTGTTGTAAGTATATTAAAACCGCTATTCTAATCCTACAAGCACGTGTCCGTAGAATTGTTGGTTCCAACACTGGTTAACATGTTTATTAAAGGGTTGGGATAAAGGACTCTCTGGAGAATCTTTGCCAGTAAGACTGTAGCGAACCTAACTAAGGAGGTTCTGCAGAAGTGTCCTGTTCAGCTGCCAATTGTCTCTGTGGACCTCAGTTTTAATACAGCTGCCAGTGAACGCGACTTAAGAGCTGAATCAGTTGAGTGGAAAAGTGAGAGATCCTACCGAATAGACACTGAGGGCGCGATTTAACAGAAACATTTTAAAGTGTAATTTTGGGTGTGATTGGCGGGGTGTTTCTCGACGGCCGTGTTGTTGAGATTACGGCCCGTATTTAACGTACTTAGAGCCGGAAAGAGGCCCACGAGCGTCTCGCCATCACTGGCTGTCTCACTGTCTGATTTACCAGATTCGCATCTCAGCGTCTCACCGCTCACAAGGGGGAGCTGTTTTTAAACGCTTCCTCACCATTCACTCACAGTCAACACACATGATGTGGAGATGCCGGCGTTGGACTGGGGTGAGCACAGTAAGAAGTCTTACAACACCAGGTTAAAGTCCAACAGGTTTGTTTCAAACACGAGCTTTCGGAGCACGGCTCCTGCTCCGAAAGCTCGTGTTTGAAACAAACCTGTTGGACTTTAACCTGGTGTTGTAAGACTTCTTACAGTCAACACACAAGCATGGCAGCACGCTGACCTGCTCCTCGCATTGGGGATGCTGACCTGAACAGGCTTCTTGACACTGTGAATGAGATATGGGCATCCTGTTCCCCCAAGGGGGTTGGAGCATCAGCAGCAGGCTCAGCAATACTGCCTGGGAGACAGTGACAGCCGCTGTCAGTGTGGGCAGCATGAACAGGAGGACCAGCATCCAATGTCGGAAGAAGACTGAGGACCTCCACTGAGCTGCACGGGTAAGTTTTATCCTCTCTCCTGGCATCAGTTCTGCCTGCCACCCCTCAAATTTCCAAACCCACTCTCCCCCCCCCCAACCCCCACAGATCACTGGCTGACACCTTGCACCATTCCCATATACCACCTTCGTGCTGGTTCCTCAGTACCCCCTGCCATGTAGCAGCACAATCCCTTCATGGTTTCCACACAGGGCAAGTGCTATAGATCCTTCAAATGTGTGGCTCACAAAGCTCTCTCTTTGTCCCTGCAGGAGAAGGTAACCCATAATAAGTGGAAAGAGGCCAAGATGGGGGTGGAGTACCAGAGATATGAATCCGAATCCTGTATGTGGAACGGGTCCTGAAAATCGCAGAGTTGTCCGAGGAGAGAGTAGTCACTGACAGCGAGGTTGGCCAGAGCCGCAGAGGTGAAGACCCACTGTCCCTTCACCCAGGTGACCTGTCTCAAGTGAGTTGCCATGTTCGGCAAAAATGATCCTTTCCTCTCACTGACCACATGTCCATTCTCTTACAAGATCTCCATCTGATGGGGAAGAAGGCGAGGGATCGGGGAAGAAGGGGAATTGGGAAGGGGAAGGAGTGGAATGGGAGGGAAGAGGGTGAGCTGGGAAAAGTATCACCTTATGAGACTGTGCCAAGTCAGCGAGGACATGGCACAGGGGCCGCGCTCTCTCTTTGTTGAGATGGAGTCTCTTGTGGCACATGCTGTCCGTCATCTCCTCAAAAGATCAACAACACCTCTACACCTTGGGCCATCGCTGGCTTGCCCCTCTGGGTTTCTCCTTGGCCTGATGGACAAACGGGTCTTCAGAGAGTGCAGTGGGCCCCTGCGCATGGGGTGCTGCCTCCAGCCTGCGTCGATGCTGCTGCCTTCTCTGGCACCTCGCTGTCTGGGCTGTTACCAGCACTGTGGGGGCATCCACTGCAGGACCAACACCACCATCCATTTTGCTATCTGTCAGGAGTTGGAAAAGGAGAGAGATCGACAGTCAGTTAGGGCTTCAACCCTGGGACCCTCAAATATCTCAAACACCCCAACCCTTGTGTGTCCTGCCTTCTCCCAGAGTGACGTCCAACAAGCCAGTTGTGCTGGAGAACCTCGCTCTCTACACCCAACTACATTAGGAGCCCCTGGACCCTAGGCCTCAGACCCCTGCCGGGAACATGAGGAGACCTTGCTCAGATGCCCTCGCCGGATCAACACACTCATCCTTTGGTTGCGAAGATATCCCCAGTGCTGAGACCCAGCTCTGGAGTGTTTGATTGTTGGCTGCTGCCTCTATGGTGCTGATGCTTCGAGAGTTCAGGCAAACTGTTCAGGCTTCAAAGTTTGATTGAAGTGCGATGCAATAATCATCGTCTAATCATCATTTACCCAAGAGAATTCACTTGAGACTATTTTGTTTATTAAATGGTAAACAGTACCTGTACACAAAAAGATGAAAGCAATTACTTAAGAGTCCATATATCGCACCAACCATTTTTCAACAAGGTAAAGGCACCATGTCCCACACGCACACACACGTACCTTTTCACTACAGAATATCTGTGCAAACACAAACCTACAGTTCATTTGTACAAAGAAAACTGTATAACCCCTCGCAGGTCCTCAACAAAATGGAGAATCCTTGCCGTTCGGTCGTTTTATCGACCAGTCTTTGTTCATGAGATCAGGTTGCTCATTCAGATCAATCCACTTCTCTTTCCCCTGCTGCAGCTCCCAGCAATAGACTCCTTCATCGGGAAAAATCACACCAACACAGAGTACACCAAAAGAGAGAAAGAGTCCCCTCCCCTTCTTCAGCACTGGCAGCAGGTCATTTTACATCCTCTCTTACTTCACTCCAGGCCACAAAAGCAAAGGGTGACAGTAAACAAATACACAGCCTCTAGGCATTAAACACAAAACAGTCAACAGTACAAATGCACTAGCAATTTGCAATAGCATTTCTTCAACACGTTCATCAAGTTGCTCATTCAGATCAATCCCTCTCTTTCTCCCTCCTGCTGCTACCAGAAGTAGACACCCCAGCAGGCGAACATCACACCAATGCAGAGAACAACAGAAGTGAGAAAGAGGTCCCCTTCCCCTCCTCCAGTGCTGACATGAGGACACTCTGGGGAGCGATTCTCCGCTCCCCAGGCTGGGTGGGAGAATAGCGGGAGGGCCGCTCTGGCACCCCCCGCCATTCTCCCACCCCCCCCCCAAAATGGCGCTTCGCGTTTTGCGACACGCCGCTCGGAGAATCGCGGGTCTCCATTTTTCACGGCGACCCGCGATTCTCCGGCCCGGATGGGCTGAGCGGCCTGCCATTCCCGACCTGTTCACGCCGGCGGCAACCACACCTGGTCGCTGCCGGCGTGAACATCGCGCAAAAGGTGAGTTTGGGGCCTGTGGGTGGTGGAGAGGGGATTGAGCACCACGGCCGTGCTCAGGAGGGGACTGGCCCGCGATCGGTGCCCACCGATCGTCGGGCCGGCGTCTCCAAGAGACGCACTCTTTCCCCTCCACCGCCCAGCAAGATCAAGCTGCCACATCTTGCGGGGCAGTTGAGGGGAAGACGGCAACTGTGCATGTGCGGGTTGGAGCCAGCCAACCTGTGCATGTGCGGCTGACGTCACTAAGGCGCCGCTGACCACTTCATTATCGGTGGCCGAGCTTCACGAAACGCCGCTTCTAGCCCCCCGGGCGGTGTAGAATAGGGGGCAAGGAGCGGCCTCCGACGCCGTCGAGAAGCACTCCGGGTTTCACGGCAGTGTCGGCCGTTGCGGAGAATTCCGTCCTATACATCCTCCCTTTCATTACTCCAGGTCACAAAATCAAAGGTGTGGAAGTAGACAAACACACATCCTCCAATCATTAAAAATTAAAACAGTTAACATTACTATAAAGTCATACCAATCTATGAAAGCATTTCTTCAGTACTTTCATCAAGTTGCACATTCGGATCAATCCACTCTCTCCCTCTCTCCCTCCTAGAGCTCCCAGCAGTAGTCACCCTAGCAGGGGAAAATCACACCAACGCCGAGCACACCAGAAGGAGAAAGAGCTCCCCTTCTCCTTCCTCACCAACAGACCACAATCTGTCAGGATAGGCAACAGCACCTCCTCCACAATAGTCCTCGGCACCGAGCCCCACAAGGATATGTGCTCAGTCCTCTACTGTACTCCCTATACACACATGACTGTGTGGCAAGATTTAACTCCAACTCAATCTATAGGTTTGCAGATTATACAAATGTGGTGGGTCGAATCTCAAACAACGCTGAATTAGACTACAAGAGGGAGATAAATCATTTGGTTGCATGGTGCCCTGAAAACAACCTCTCTCTAAATGTTGGAAAGACCAAGGAACTGATCGTCGACTTCAGGAAGCGAAGCATGACACACACACCCGTTTTCATCAATGGCTCCGAAGTGGAGATGGTCGATAGCTTTAAGTTCCTGGGGGTCACCATCACCAACAGTCTGTCCTGGTCCACTCACGTTGATGCAGCAGTCAAGAAAGCCCAACATCGTCTCTACTTCCTGCGGAAGCTAAAGAAATTTGGCATATCTGCATCAACTCTCGCAAACTTCTTCAGATGTGAGATAGAGAGCATCATATCCGGCTGCTTCACAGCCTGGTATGGCAACTGCTCAGTCCAAGATCGCATAAACTGCAGACTGTGGTGAACTCAGCCCAACGCATCTCACAAACTTGCCACCCTCCCATTGATTCTGTATACACCTCTCGCTGCCTCAGGAAGGCAGACAGCTTTATCAGAGACCCCTCCCACCCAGGCATTGCCTTCTTTCAGACCCTTCCATCAGGCAGAAGGTACAGAAGTCTGAAGACACACATCCAGACATAGGAACAGCTTCTTCCCCACAGTTACAAGACTCCTCAACGACTCCCTCTCGGTCTGATCTGTTCCCTGTAAGAACACTATTCGCAATGCCCTATGCTGCTCTTGGTCATATATTTGATTTGTTTGCTTTGTTTGGCCCCTTGTTCCACACAGTAACCAATCACTGTTTTGTCGATGTACCATTTGCCAATGTTCCCTGTTGATTATTCTTGTGTCTACTATATGCGTACTGTGTACGTTCCTCTGCCGCATGAAAATACTTTTCACTGTACTTCAGTACATGTGACAATAAATCAAATCAAATCAAATCAACCAGCGCTTGTTGTGTTTGGTCTTCTATACCTTACAAAGGATTCCATCAAACACCTAGAGCTGTCCAAACCAAGATTTTTATTGCTCCTCACCAGGGGAAAATTACACCAACACAGGAGAGAGACAGGGCTTCCCTTCCCCTTCTCCAGCGCTAGCAGCAGGTCATTTTACATTTTCCTTTCCTTACTCCAGGCACGAAAGCAAAAGGGCAGCAGCAAACAAACACACAGACTCCAGGTGGCTGCAGCTGTATTCGGATCAACCCGCCTCCCTCTCCCCCTCTCGCAACTCTCACAGTAGACTCCTCAACAGTGGAAAATTACACTGACACAGAGAATGCCAGAAGAGAGAAAGTGCACCCCTTCCCCTTCTCCAGCACTGACAGCAGGTCTCCTTTTAGAACATAAAACAGTACAGCACAGAACAGGCCCTTCGGTCCTCGATGTTGTCCGAAACCAAGATCAAGCTATCCCACTCCCTGTCATTCTGGTGTACTCTATGTGCCTATCCAATAACTGCTTGAAAGTTCCGAAAGTGTCCGACTCCACTATCACAGCAGGCAGTCCATTCCACACCCTAACCATTCTCTGAGTAAAGAACCTACCTCGGATATCCCTCCTATATCTCCCACCATGAATCTTATAGTTATGCCGCTTTGTACCAGTTACATCCACCCGCGGAAATAGTCTCTGAACGTCCACTCTATCTATCCCCCTCACCATCTTATAAACCTCTATTAAGTCGCCTCTCATCCTCCTCTGCTCCAAAGAAAAAAGCCTTAGCTCCCTCAAGCTTTCCTCATAAGACCTACCCTGCAAACCAGGCAGCATCCTGGTAAATCTCCTTTGCACCCTTTCCAATGATTCCACATTCTTCCTATACTGAGGTGACCAGAACTGCACACAATACTCCAAATGTGGTCTCACCAGAGTCATGTATAGTGGCAGCATAACCCCGTGGCTCTTAAACTCAAGCCCCCTGTTAATAAATGCTAACACACTATAAGCCTTCTACACGGCTCTATCCACTTGAGTGGCAACCTTCAGAGGTCTGTGGACATGAACCCCAAGATCTCTCTGTTCCTCCGCATTCCTCAGAACTCTGCTATTGACCCTGTAATCCGCATTCAAATTTTTCCGACCAAAATGAATCACCTCGCACTTATCAGGGTTAAACACCATCTGCCATTTTCCGGCCCAGCTCTGCATCCTATCAATGTCTCTTTGCAGCCTACAACAGCCCTCCACCTCATCCACTACTCCACCAATCTTGGTGTCATCAGCAAATTTACTGACCCACACTTCAGCCCCCTCCTCCAAGTCATTGATAAAAATAACAAATAGCAGAGGACCCAGCACTGATCTCTGTGGTACACCGCTGGTAACTGGTCTCCAGTCTGAAAATTTTCCATCCACCACCACTCTGTCTTCTATGTGATAGCCAGTTACTTATCCAATTGGCCAAATTTCCCTCTATCCCTCACCTCCTTACTTTCTTCATGAGCCGACCATGGGGAACCTTATCAAACGCCTTACTAAAATCCAGGTATATGACATCAACTGCCCTACCTTCATCTACACACTTAGTTGCCTCCTCAAAGAATCCAATCAAATTTGTGAGGCAAGACATACCCTTCACGAATCCTCCCTTTTATCCTCCCTTTCCTTATTCCAAGCCACAGAAACAAAAGAGGCTGCAGCAAACCAACACACGATCTTCAGGCATTTGCAGAAACTAGCAGGAGCAATCAGCAAATACAACTTGCAGCACCACTTGAGAATATTTTGTTTATTAAATGGTCAACAGGAGCAAAGATTTGAAACATTCCATATAATCACACTAACCATTAATCAGCAATGTTCCATATTGGTACCAGTTCAAAGCTATATAAGCTCAATTTCACAAATAAACCAGACACACGGTATCACCCTTCGCAGGTTCCTCAGCAGAAAGGATAAGCGTGAAAATATTTTAGCATGTGGAAAACTTTGTCATGGAAATGATCTGTCTATCAATGCGTAACTTGTTGGTTGTTCCATGTGCAGGTTAGGTGGATTGGCCATGATAAATTGCCCTTAGTATCCAAAATTGCCCTTAGTGTTGGGTGGGGTTACTGGGTTATGGGGATAGGGTGGAGGTGTTGACCTTGGGTAGGATGCTCTTTCCAAGAGCCTTGTTCTGCCTTGCAAGTCAGCTGTTTAGCCCACTGTGCTAAACCAGCATCAGCGATGGTAATGCTTTTGAATATCAAGGAAGACGGTTAGATTCTCTCTTGTTAGAGATGGTCATTGTCTGACATTTATGCAGTGTGAATACTACATACCACTTATCAACCCTAGTCCCAGTCTTTCTGCGCATGAATTGACTGCCTCAGTAACTGAGGAGTTGAGAATGGTACTGAACATTGTCTATTCATTAGCAAAGATCCTAATTTGTGACTTTGTTATGGAGAGAAGGTCATTGATGAAACAATTGAAGATGGTTGGGCATAGCACACTACCCTGAGGAACCCCTACAATGAAGTCCTGGGACTGAGATGACTGATTTCTAACAACCTCAACTATCTTTGTCCTAGGTATGACACCAATTCCTGATTTCTATTGCTTTCAGTTTTGATGGAGCTCCTTAGAATCATAGAACCACAAAAAGGAGGCAATTCCGCCCATCAAGTCTGCACCGGCCCTTGGAAAGAGCACCCTACTTAATCCCATGCCACCACCCTATCTCCGTAACCCAGTAACCCCATCTAACCTTTTGGACACGAAGGGCCAATGTAGCATGGTCAATCCACCTAAACTACGCATCTTTGGAATGTGAGAGGAAACAGGAGCACCCAGAGGAAACCCACGCAGATTTGATTTGATTTGATTTGATTTATTGTCACATGTACCGAAGTACAGTGAAAAGTATTTTTCTGCGGACAAGGGAACGTACACAATACATACATAGTAGACACGGTAGCACAAGTGGATAGCACTGTGGCTTCACAGCGCCAGGGTCCCAGGTTCGATTCCCCACTGGGTCCCTGTCTGTGCGGAGTTTGCACGTTCTCCCCGTGTCTGCGTGGGTTTCCTCCGGGTGCTCCGGTTTCCTCCCACAGTCCAAAGACGTGCAGGTTAGGTGGATTGGCCATGATAAATTACCCTTAGTGTCCAAAAAGGTTAGGAGGGGTGATTGGGTTACGGTGAAGTGTGGGCTTAAGTGGGTCGGTGCAGACTCGATGGGCCGAATGGCCTCCATCTGCACTGTATGTTCTATGAAAAAGAATAATCGACAGAGAACATTGACAAATGGTACATCGACAAACAGTGATTGGTTACAGTGCAGAACAAGGGGCCAAACAAAGCAAATACATGAGCAAGGGCAGCATAGGGCATCGGGAATAGTGTTCTTACAGGGAACAGATCAGCCGAGGGGGAGTCGTTGAGGAATCTAGTAGTTGTGGGGAAGAAGCTGTTTCTATGGCTGGATATGCGAGTCTTCAGACTTCTGTACTTTCTGCCTGATGGAAGAGTCTGGAAGAATGAAATGCCTGGGTGGGAGGGGTCTCTGACAATGCTGCCTGCCTTCCTGAGGCAGCAGGAGGTGTAAACAGAATCAATGTGGGGGTGGCAAGCTTGTGTGATGCGTTGGGCTGAGTTCACCACACTCTGCAGTTTCTTTTGATCTTGGACCGAGCAGTTGCCATACCAGGCTGTGATGCAGCCGGATAGGATGCTCTCTATCACACATCTGTAGATGTTTGTGAGAGCCGATGCAGACATTTCTTTAGTTTCCGTAGGATGTAGAGATGATGTTGGGCTTTCTTGACTGTTGCATCAATGCGAGTGGACCAGGACAGACTGTTGATGATGGTGACACTGCGGAACGTAAAGCTATCGACCATCTCCACTTCAGAGCCATTGATGCAGACGGGAGTGTGTGTTGTGTTACGTTTCCTGAATTCGATGATCAGTTCCTTGGTCTTTCCAACATTTAGAGAGAGGTTGTTTTCGGTGCACCATGCAACCAAATGATCTATCTCCCTTCTGTAGTCTGATTTGTCGTTGTTTGAGATGCAGCCCACCACAGTCGTATCATTTTTGTTTGCACTGGAGTGCTGAGCTTGTGGCATTTGAGTGCTACAGTGAGAGTTTGGTGACTGAGGGAGTGCTGAGCTTGTGGCATTTGAGTGATACAGTGAGAGTTTGGTGACTGAGGGAGTTAGGTGAGGAGGGAGTAAGGTGCTCCTGACATTTAATTTCCTATATTTATCAAAGAGCGTGAGGGAGCCAGGAGTTTAGAGTACAGCTGACTGGAAGCAGAGTCAGAGGGCAGAGGTCCAGTTGGTCTACAGGGCAGCTAATTCTGTAAAGTAAGAGGGGATGGAGGCTAGGGCAGTTGCATGCTCCTGTCTGGAAGCTAAAGAGCAGTCCAAGCAGAACCAATGAAACAAATCAAGATTTTTCACTAACCTGTGCCTTGCTGCCTCAGACAGATGTCTTGAAAGCAGCAGCTATTATTTCATAAAAAGCCCAAACCTCATCACAAGCCTTAAACCACCTCAGATCCTTTGATCTGCAAGGCTTCTATCCACTTCAAAGATGAATCACTTTCAGTAGCCTGTAATTGACAGCTTCCAGAGAGCCAGATGTCTGGATTGATTATTTTCATTTCTCGTCACACTTGAATAGATCTCAAGTAGCTTGCTGTGAAACTAGTCTCAATGCCTATAAACATCTAGCTATGATTGACAGCTCAAGACCACTTCAACAGTAGTTAAGTACTTTCTGCTGATAAAAAGTGGAAGTGAAAGCACTTCTAGATGTCTCCAATGGGAGTCTCTGGCGGGGGTCTCTGGTAGGGGTCAGGTGGGGGTGGGCAGTATTTACATTGTGGGGGGAGGGGCCCGCCGATGAATTTTGGTGGCACCTTTGTTAATAACTTACCCTCTTGGACCACCATGAAGTCCACCGCATCAGGGTCACACTTTCAAATACTTGCACCAATTCACACCTGCATGAATCCCGGTCCAGAGGGCCAGAGAACCATGTAAGCTTGGAGAATCCACCGTGCAGCCCGTGTACAGGTGTGGGGTGCAAACCTTGATGCCGCCACGAGTGGGCAACTGGTCCTGTTTTTCCCTGACGCCGGATTCTACAACGAATCGGGAACTCTTCTACCGGTGGCAGGTGGCAGAGAATCCAGCCTGACAATTATGCAATGAATAACCTTTTGCGACTAATAATTGTTTTAGCTGATAGTAACTACAAAGGATTGGACAGTCGTCCACAGCTGTATGTCCACAGCTGTGATTGTATTCAGGCTAAGCATTTGAGACATTTTCTGGTTTAAAAACTGTAAGCCTGTAATGTCTTGAGTAACATTAATGAAAGTAATTAATGAAAGTAAAGTGCTACAGAAAGAAGAACAGTGGGCAAATATTGCCAGCATATTTTTAATGTATCCTTTGTACAGCTTCCAGAAAGGTTTGAAACATGTTCCAGAATGTAGCGCCACAGTTATGTGAAAATGTATTATTTTTAAATTCATTACAATGAATTATCATGTTGGGAGCAATGACCGTAGGATATGGAGAGGGTTCACAGCAGACAACTATGATATGATGTATAATTTTTTATTCCAAAAGTGAAATTGCCTGCTTAACTAATAACCAGGTTTTATGCCACAGAAAATAGCCTCAGTGTTATTAGCGTCATTGCACAAGCCAGAAAAAAAAGTTATTACACAGTTGAGATAAAGTAATTACAAATGCTTGATTGCTGTTGGCAGTCTCAAACTGCAAGTGGCAGAAACACAAGGTTTTCCACCATTGCCTACCTTTGTAGATGCAATAAAGTGAGCTGTCCAGAATGGACAATTGGTGTGTTCTTTTCCATTGGAACTTTGCCCAAATTTGTGCCTATTATATTTTACTCTGCATTTGTCATTAGCAAGGAAGAAGATGCTACCAAAGCCATGGAGAAAGAGGAGGTATTAGGTAGACTGTCTGTACTTAAGAGTTGGCAAGGCACCATGACCAGATGTTCCAGTCAGAATATTCAGGTAGAGACTTGTATATCTCCAGTTGTTGCTAAATCAGTGCTTGCAGAAGTATTTCTTTGTAAAGAAAACCTTGATTGAGCTATGCAACATGCAGCAAGTCAACCCACAATCAGCAGATGAATTCCACTGTAAGTACGAAACATCAGTGGCTTTAAAGGTCAGAAATGTTACAGATTCTTCCCGGGTTTCCATTAAAAAGAACACTACAGTAATAGTAACTGTTCAAGCCCCCTGTCCAGGACCTTTAAGTCAGACATGGATAAATTAGAGTGGATTTTGCATTAAGAAAGGCATTTGCATTATTTTAGAGTAAATTGGACATCAACTTCCAGAGTATTCACATGTCCAATTATCCAGAAATTTCAGTCCGATTTCCTTTGCTCCTCTGTGGACTGGACTGCAACAGTACCTCATCAATAGACTCAGCATTGAAATCACTTCAAGCAAGGCTGTGAATCTGCAGTACTTCCCCACTATTTGCTCATTAAACATGGCAGAAAAAGTTTGGGCTGGTGGATAATTACTGCTGAACAATATCCCTGAAACTGAAAATGGAAATGCAATGTCTCATTCCTTCAGAATTCAATTGGTTGTTACATATTTAAGATTTTTGAAACTTTTTCTCTCTGTCTTTAATCTGATGTTCTTAAACCAATCCTTTTGTGCCAATCTTTATTTTGCTTTCTGTACATGACTCCAACTAATTTGTATTACTTTGGTTAAATCCTCCATTTATTAGCGAGGAATCCGATTGGTTGTGATGCGTGCCATCCACAAAACACACTGCAGCAATTCACAAATTCTCCTTTAATAGCTCCTTCCAAACCCGTGATTTCTATAACCTGAAGGTCAAGGGCAGCAGACACATGAGAATGGCACCACCTGCAAGTTCCCTTCCAAACATGATCTAGACTTGGAACTATAGCGCTGTTACTTTTCTACACTGTTGCTGGGTCAAAACCCTTCCTAATAGAAGTAAATGTTACCTGAGTCTCCAATATTCTGTACTGTTCCTGCTCCTGCTCCTCTATGTTAATGAGACGACAAGAATGTACCCAAAAGGCAATGCCATACCTGATACTGAGAATTCTTTACTATGTATAAGTGCTTGGGAGGGTGTGGGGGGGAGGGCGGGTGGAATGTTACAAAGCTTCTGGTGGGTTGACAAAGTGAGAAACTGGGATTAGGAATAGGTCATTGTGGATCATAATGAAAAATAATGTTCAAAAACATTTTCCAAGCTGCAGAAATCACTATGGCTCAGATTTTGTGGTAGTGATGATGACAAAATTGACAGAGTTTGCCATCATTATTTCTATAAAACAGATGAAAACTCCGCAGGTTGCATATGTACAGTTAAATGTGGAAATCCAGAAGTTGCTGTTTCATGCTTCTCCAGAGGGTCCCCTCTTGAGGTCCCTCGAGAATGCAGTCAATTAGACAACTGAAACCACGAGAATTTCTAATCTTATGGTTTTATTCTCACTGTAAAAACCCTTGAAAAATTGCACCTTGTTGCATGAGGTATAACTTAAAGTCAGTGCTAAGTTCACAATTACTAGTAAACAGCCCGAAAGAGTAATTTGTTGCATCTGAAATTTCTCCATTATGATCAGCAATTCCACATTTTTAAAACAATAACTTTGTTTAGAAGTTTTTTCGTGATATTTTAACTTTGACCTCAATCCCATGTTTATGCTCCATTGATTTATTTCACAATTTATAAGATTTAAAATCAAAAGGATTTTACTTCCTGGTTTGCTGTTGAGAATGTATCAATGGGATTGATTGCACACGCTGTTTAATGATATCACTATTAAAGGATGCTTGGAGATCCCCTTGACTTGACATTAGAAAGAGGACAATCCAAGCCATGGGGAATGCTAGGTGCTGCGGCCAGAGTTTTTTGAGGTTGACAATGAGTGTCGTTGCTTCATTACTGACTGCAAAATGCAGCCCTTTATCAAGTTTCTATACTCTTCAATCTCAAAAACTTCACACTTCTGCTGATCCTGGCAGCTGTGCCTCATAAATCTCAGCCTAAGTTACTCAGTGTATAATCATAGTACAAGCCTATTAGGTCCCACATGTGAAAATTAGGTCAGTGGTAATTCCACGAGTTGATCATGAGAAAGCTCAAAAATGCCCAAGGCAACTTGCGTAAAACATTTGTGATGAAATCCATTTTTTTCAGTGTTCCCGTCTGGTATGTAAGCTAACAGTCTGCAAAAACTGTAACGTTTAAAGTAAAGGATGTTCCAGTGCTTGTAACATTTGTTCCTGCTGAGCAGCAAGGACAGGATCCTCTTGGAGAATTTTGATAGGTCATCATACCAGTTCAAGGGTCATTGCGTCAGCCCGTCAGTTTTACGCAGAAGACAAGTGTCCCAGGTAAGATGCAGGAAGGAGGCTCAGAAGAAGCCCTGATAGTTGATAGAGAGGTCAGGGGGAGCAGTGGTAATTGAAGTAGGCTCAGGAAAAGCCCTGCTAATTGAAGTTGGTTCAGGGGAAGCCCTGGCAATTGATATGGGCTCAAGCGATGCTCTGAGCATCTAAGGAGACAGAAGAAGTTTGGTGACTCTGTTACGGCCGTTAGTGTGAAGGTAACCCTTTGTAGCAGTAGTGTTGTGCTTGGCGCAACCAAAGAGCTAGTTATGCTTGTGAGTTGGTGCTTGAGTGCAGATTCAGGAATCCCGAGGAATGGAATCTAGGGAACAGAACCCTGCAAGGTGTGTGAAGGTGAAGATTTTTGAGTTGGAATGAGGTCAAAGATAATTCCTAAGTGAGATCGTCAAAGATGAATACTTGAATCCCTAGTGAGTAAGGCAGGATTACAGGGAAATTGGTTGACTCACAGTGTTTATTAATGTCTGGGTGTGTTGTTGAGAAATCCATGCACCTTGGTTGCATTTGTCATTTATTGTGCAAAGTGGTGTGCTCGCCCATGGTTTGCCGGTTAATTCACCTGTACTTCATGTACTCTGAATGTTAAAATATAGATATTTGAAAATATTTTACCTTTCTGGCCTTGTATAGTAAAGTTTACATTCGTTTGCTCCAAATCTGTGGAATATTATGGCTTCACTGACTGAGTAAGTGTCATGAATCTCAAACTTTGTCTACTTCAAATAAAATGTTATTGGTCCCTAGCCAGTTCTTATCAAAGCTTTGGGGGTCTGGCCAAGGATCATAGCACATTTTAAAGTTGCACAAGTGGCAACAAATTTCCTTGCTCAACAAACATGTTCTTATACCATTCTGGTATGATAAATATGCCAAAAATGATGATCAAATTCATTACCATTGTGAGTGCTGGTTGTATTTTGTTAATAATGATACAAATATATCTTGTTTATTTCAGAGTTAGATAATATTTCGGATTAGTGTACGCTACAAAGGTTCACTTTTCTGCGTATTGGGCATCCACTAAACGGAAACTCATAATGAAGAGACGTCTTCCCATGCAAACCAAAATTTACTTATCATCTTCCTATGCCTATTGGATCTACTGTGCACCAGCATCAATCTTTCTGAAGTCCAACCGCAGTAGAGAATCACAGAATTGGTACAGCGTAGAAGGAGGCCATTTCTTCCATCTTGCCTTCACCAACTCTCCAATTGAGCAACATGGCTTTGTGCCATTCCCCTGGATTTTCCCCGTGCACCTGCACATTGTTTCTATTCAAGTAATCATCTAATGCCCTCTTGAAAGCCTCGACTGAACCTGCCTCCAGCAGTTCCAGGCAGGAAATTCCAGACCCGAAACAATTGTGTGGAAAAGTTTCTTCTCACATCACATTTGCTTCTTTCGCAAATCACTTTAAATTTGGGCCGGTTTGTTCTTATGTTTTGAAGTAAATTAGCATTTTCTTCCACCTTGTTTTCTTCACTTGCTGAAATAAATACCTGCTGCAGCCCACCACCCATGGCCGGTACCAGTGTTGAAAAATGAGAATGATGACCCATTGAGGATTCCAGAAATGACCATCCCTTCTCGCCTGTCAGAATGGAACCTCAGCAGCAGGGGTGAAACCTGAGCTGAACTGAGTTGGAGTTGGAACAAGTGTCCACTAAAATGTAATGTAGTGCACAGATTCTGCTTCCACAATATCTTTTTTTTTTTTTTTTTTTTTTTTTTATTTTTTTTTTTATAAATTTAGATTACCCAATTATTTTTTCCAATTAAGGGGCAATTTAGCGTGGCCAATCCACCTACTCTGCACATTTTTGGGTTGTGGGGGCGAAACCCACGCAGACACGGGGAGAATGTGCAAACTCCACACGGACAGTGACCCAGAGCCGGGATCGAACCTGGGACCTCAGCGCCGTGAGGCGGTTGTGCTAACCACTAGGCCACCGTGCTGCCCCTGCTTCCACAATATCAAAAGTATTTATGTTTTCATAGATGGATGGAGCACCGAGATACTAAAAGTCCCATTTCACACCACAGGATTTTTGAGTGCTCGCTTGAGACTGACTATGGCCAATTATTTATGGTCAACTATGGGCTGGTTTAGCACACTGGGCTAAATCACTGGCTTTTAAAGCAGACCAAGGCAGGCCAGCAGCACGGTTCAATTTCCGTACCAGCCTCCCCGAACAGGCGCCGGAATGTGGCGACAAGAGGCTTTTCACAGTAACTTCATTGAAGCCTACTCATGACAATAAGCGATTTTCATTTCATTTCATTTTTCATTTCATATTGAAATAAATTACTCATTATATCTTAATGCTACTTCCACTTCACTCTTATTCCCATTCTGTTTTAACAGCTGTTCTAAATTAAAAATCATCAACTGCATCTCGATAATAACAATTAACTTGTTCCTGTGTTAAAAATGCACAGTGCTGGCTGGGTGATCAAAGAGAAATTTTGCCATTGTGCCAATCAGCCAGTTGATAACCCAGATTGAGTTTGTGATGACATGAATAAGTGAGGAAGTTCCTTTCTACTTTGCATGTGCTTGGAATATTTGTAATTATTCTATTGTGAGCAAGCCATGTTCACTGAGCGATGGGCACATGTTGCCTGTGAGATTTTCTATTGTAAACATTTAGTAGTTCAGGGCCTTTGCAGGTCTGAGAGCAAAAGATCTAAAATTGAATTGGTAGAGGTAGTGTTCAGGAAGCCCTTGAAAGGGTTATTATATATATGCTTTGAATGCAATGGGTTTGATGATCCATATGCTCTCTTCTCACGACCCTGTGGTATTATCAGGGGATCAGCCAATATCATTGTTTCTGGTGAGAAATTGAGAAAACCCTACTAGAATTTCCGGGATTTGATCTTAGAGTTTTGGAGAAAGCCCAAAACATTGTCAGCAAAGGGGTGGTGGGGGGTAAAGAGATGCGTGCTTGTTTTGCAACTGTAAACAGATGGTTTTCCTCCATTGTTGAAGATATAGAAAGGTGAACAATTGCATAAAAGGCAGGTGCACCACATTTCTCAATTTTCAAGGGCACTAATTTGTTGGGTTGATTCCTTTTTCATTGACTGTATCCTTACAAAGTGTTTTGATATGTAAACATCTTTTGTGGCTTCGCTGTCTTAGTTCTCCATTTCTGGGCAGGTGAATGAGAGGTTAGAGTTATATGGGGATATTACAGAGTTCAAGGGGTCTCAATAATAAGTCTTGCCAGTGGGCAGGAAGTGGATGGCAGTGGGTGGGCAGGAAGTGGATGGCAGTGGGTGGGCAGGAAGTGGATGGCAGTGGGTGGGCAGGAAATGCATGGCAGTGGGTGGGCAGGAAATGGATGGCAGTGGGTGGGCAGGAAATGGATGGCAGTGGGTGGCCTATTCATTTCACACCCTGCTCTGATGTTCTGGCACTTTGCTTCAATAGAAATAATATATAAGTGGATGAGCCAATTCAAGCTCCTCCTGATTTTCCTCCATTGCAAATGCGAGGCTTCAGTCATTCGATTCATGTGACGTCAAGAAATGACGGAGCACACAGGATAAAGGGGAGTGGGTTTGAGGTTGCTGGGGTCATATTAAAATGTGTTCTCCATGTACAGCCCAGACAAAAAGGGGTTGCGTAGGTTACCATCTCCTAATCGTTCACCTTCTCCTCCCGATCCTCAGCTTCTTACCTTATGACTGATGGAAAGGACTGTGCTCTCACGAAGGTGAGGTTATGCAGCATGCAGAAAACCATCAGGAATCTTGATACTCACTATACTGACCACTGCAGGGCTCTGCCAAGGCAGTCCAAACAGTGAAGGCATTGTCTCAGAGTGCCAATTGTCTGCTCTGTCATATTTTGTATGGCAGCATGGCGTTTATTGTGCACATGCTGTCCACAGGTACATTGGCTGCAATCCAGAGTCATGAGCCATGTCAGCGGCGAATAGCTCTCACCACTCAGAAGACACACTTTGGTTTGCGGCACTGGCTGAAATACCTCAGGCAAAGCAATCTGCCGCAGAATCAGGTCTGCTGCCAGGATACTGGGCCTTAACCTGCGTGATTTACTGTCTTTGGTCACACACCAGTTGATGGCAAGGAAATGGAAGACTTTTCTGTTTCAGTGTCGGGTGGAATTGGCATGTGGCATCTGCAAGGTGATATGTATGTGTCGTCAATGGTACCTTTTACCATTGTAGCATGGAGGTGTCAACAATCTAGCAAAGCTGTGTGCTCACTCCACCTGCTGCTCTCTGGCAAGAGAGGAAATGAAATAGCCCTTCCACATTCCATGTTTGGCTGCAGCCCTTTACACATGAAATGAAATGAAAATCGCTTATTGTCACGATTAGGCTTCAATGAAGTTACTGTGAAAAGCCCCTAGTCGTCACATTCCGGCGCCTGTTCGGGGAGGCTGTTACGGGAATTGAACCGTGCTGCTGGCCTGCTTTCAAAGCCAGCGATTTAGCTCAGTGTGCTAAACAGCCCCAGGATGAAATGTATTCACTTCTTTAAGGATAGAGAGCCTCAGTGACTTTCTTTAGCAAACTGCAAGATGTTGCTAACACCTCCAGCTTCCACCTGGAAGGAGCCGTCACGGTCAATCTCACTGCCACAGGCGATGAGTCCCTGCCTCTAGTTGCAGCAGGTGGTAGAATTCAGTGAGGATGTCCTTAGTGAATTACACACTGTTCATCACTGAGCGTCAGGTAGGAGTATTGGTCCCTGAACACCCTGAATGGATATGTTCTCCTGGTGAGAGCTCTCCTCCTCCTACTTCTTTCAGCTCTGTTTATATATCATGCTGCAGGTCAAGGGGCATGGAAACTGCAGCATCCATGTGTCTGAGCTGAATCCTTGAAGCCAGGACCAAATCATTCAATATGTTCCGCACGACTCCCTGTAGACTTCAGTAATTTAAAAAAACAGTACATATGATCAAGAATTTCTACAATCTCAGCGACTGCCAGTCAGCAACTAATTTGTAAAATTAAACAGAAAATTCAGGAAGCACTCAACAGGTCTGGCAACATCTGTGGAAAGAGAACCAGAGTTAGGTTTCAAGCATCTGGGGCACGATTCTCCGCTCCCCACGCCGGGTGGGAGAATCGCGGGAGGGCCCTCCGACTAATTTCACCACCCCCTGGCGCCCCCCACGATTCTCCCACCCCCCGCTCGGAAGAATCGGCGCTCGCTGTTCTTCACGGCGACCGGCGATTCTCCGACCTGGATGGGCTGAGCGGCCTGCCGCTCTTCCTAACACTGTGCTTAAGGACTCAGTTCCAGAATTCACCTTTTCTTCTACCTCTTCTGGCAACTTGACCTACTCATTTTCCCAGTCAGACCTTTTCCGAAAGGAGGTACAGCAGCTTACCCATATCTGGGGTGAACAGATAGTTTATGCAGATGCCTTGAAATCAGCAAAAAAAATCTGAAATGCCAGCCCTTTGAAACTTGAAGCATATGTGGGCAGCACTAAATATGTGTATAATTATAGCAACAGCCAAAAGAACTCAACCAGCAACAAATCTGTAAGTTCCTTTAAATAGCGGTGGTTCTGCCGAACATGTGTTCAGTTCTGGAAGCTTAAGAGAGAGTGATGACTGGAGATTTGAGCTCTAAAATGGATGTATTTATGTTGATTGAAACTATTATCAGTCTCTTCCAATGGCTGTTCACTATGTGTGGGTTGTTTCTGTACCAAAATGCATCTGGTGCGCTCCACATTGCAAGTACGCATGCCGACCAGGAATGGAGCTCTACGGGCACTGATAGTGCCCAAAGATTGGGTGAGATGAGTCTAATTTCTTGCTGTTGTGCTCCAGAACTAGACAGGCTGCGAGCCAAGCTGTACCAGCAGGGTATCTGGTGCTGACATTTACCTGACAAAATGTAAAATTGGCCAGTTATGTCTCATTCACAACTAGGACAAACCCAATCTGGTTAATTACTGCAGCATAAGCCTGTTCACAATCATTAATAAATTGATCGAAGGTTAATCGAATTGATCGAAGGTACCTACTGACCAATCACCTGTTCACCAATGCTCAGTTAAAGTTCCAATGGGAGTGCTTGCCTCCGAACCTCTTTACCTCTTTCTCCTCTCCTTCCTTTCAGCGGCTTAACCTGTAGTCTGTGGACTGTACCCATTCTGTCAGTCAGGTACTTTCCAAGAGGAAGGCACACTTGTGTACCAATATTTGCTAAGATCTAATTTGTGTAGAAGCTTTGAAGTCAGCAAGCATTGAGAAAAGAGCTGAATTCAAGAAGTGAAATGAGAGTGATTACCCTTGACATAGCGGCAGCATTTGACCAAATGAGGCATCATTTGGAATCCTAGAAAAATTGAAGTCAATCTGGATCGGTGGAAAGTCTTCCACTGATTGTAGTCATATTTAGCACAAATGAAGATGGTTGTAGGTATTGGATGACATTAATTTCAGCTCAGAATTGTGCTGCTGGAGTTCCCAAGTACATAGAGTCATAGTGTCATAGATGTTTACAGCATGGACACAGGCCTTTCGGCCTAGCTTGTCCATGCCACCCAGTTTCTATCACGAAGCTAGTCACACTTTCCTGCATTCGGCCCATATCCCTCTATACCCACCCTGCCCATGTAACTGTCTAACTGTTTTTAAAGAAAAATATTGTACCTGCCTCTACCACTGCCTCTGGCAGCCCATTCCAGATGCTCACCACCCTCTGTGTGAAAGGATTTCCCCGCTGGTCTCTTTGGTATCTCTCCCCTCTCACCTTAAACCTATGCCCCCTAGTTCTAGACTCTTCTACCTTTGGGAAAAGATGTTGACTATCTACCTGATCTATGTTCCTCATTATTTAAGACATCTATAAGATCACTCCTAAGCCTTCTGCGCTCCAGGAAAAAAAAGTCCCAGCCTATCCAGCCTCTCCTTATAACTCAGACCATCAAGTCCTGGTAGCATCCTTGTAAATCTCTTCTGCACTCTTTATATTTTAACAATATCCTTCCTATGATAGAGTAATCAGAACTGAACACAATATTCCATGTGTGGTCTTACCAATGTCTCGTACAACTTCAATAAGATGTCCCAACTCCTGTGTTCAATATTCTGACCAATAAAACCTAGCATGCTGAATGCCTTCTTCACCACCCTGTCTACCTGTGTACCTACATTCTCATCCAAATCATTAATATATATAGCAAATAACAGTGGACCCAGCACTGATTCCTGAGGCACACTGCTGATCACAGGCCTCCAGTTTGAAAAATAATCCTCCACAACCACCCTTTGGCTTTGGTTGCCAAGCCAATTTTGTATACAATTGGCTACCTCACCCTGGATTCCTTGAGATTTAACCTCTTGCCTACCATGCGGTACCTTGTCAAAGGCATTACTAATGTCCATGTAGACAATGTCGACTGCTCTGCCCTCGTGTACCTTCAGAAACTCCTTCATTGTTGGTGGACCAAACTGCCATTAACTGCCTTCCGAACAGCACTGTTGAAGTGTTTTCACCACACAGACTTGCACATTCTCAAGAGCAATTAGTGGTGGACAGTAACTGCTGGCTTATGTCTGAGGCACACACACATCCAGTGAATAAATAACATTAAAAACAAATATCAGGCAGTGAGTAACATTGATGATTGGAAACAGTTAACATTGACCCCTTCAGACCTTTATTCACTGGTGCTGAGATAATTAAAGGCGATACTAGACATAGAACAGTACAGCACAGAACAGGCCCTTCGGCCCTCGATGTTGTGCCGAGCAATGATCTAGGTGGAGGTTTTCAAAATTATGTAGGATTCTGATCTTAAGTTATGATCTATTCATGAGAGAATAGAAATTGAGGGTTATTAATTGCTTGTAAAAGAGTAAGAGCTCCAAATATTATCCAAGGATTGTCGTATTCTCTAAGATGGAAATGAACCCATGATAAGAAAAGAGGGGGAGTTCTCCCCGGTATCCAAGCCAATATTTATCCTTCAGCCGAATAATTCTCAGCTCTTTCATCACATTGCTGTTTGTGGGGCTTTGCTCTGTTCAAATTGGTTACCGTGTCACCCTACATTACACTTCAGAATCAATTCATTGGAGATAAGGTGATTTGGACATCCTGAAATTTTAAGAGGCACTATGTAAATGCAAAGTCTATTTTTAAAGATTGAAGGGCATGTGAGCACGCAGAAGGGTGGGATTGGGTTACTTAGCTTCTATACAAAATACGATGTACCAAATGATTTGTCTCTCCGCTGTGACGTTTTGACACCTGTTGTTAGGATTTTTGGGCCGCATTGAGATTGGGGTTGGAAGTGAACATGGCCTGAAAATGCTGCAAATGGCTCGTTTGCCGGTTTCCCCAGCTCATTTGTGGCATCGGCCATTTTGGCCAAGGTAGGTTCGGGGTCGACAGCGCTGATCGGAATAACGAGGTGGGCAGCCAATTAGCATTATTAAGACCCTCGTTAAAGACTTCAATTCTCCAGTCAGCCTCGTGTTTCCCATTCCAGCAGTAGGTAGTTTTCTTGCAGAGTTGCCTTCTTGAAGGACTGCAGCGGTTCAAGAATGCAACTCACCACCACCTTCTGAAGGGCAACTAGGGATGTGGCAATAAATACTGGCCTAACCAGAGACTCCCACATCCCGTAAGTGAATCAAAACAAAAGGTGGAATGTCAGTGCTTTGTGTTGGCCTGCCGGCTATCCTTCCCTGCCTGAGTGCCTGTGCAGCCAAAGATCGCCCTGTAGTGGGACCCACCTACACACTGCTGACCCCCACCCACCTTCCCTACTCTATCTCCTAACCCACAATAATGGTCTGGCTACTTTCTGTTCATTCATTCATTTTCAAAAACGATTGCTGAGACAGGTTGTGTGTCTGCTCTATGTTGAAACACCTTCTCAGATACTTGCCGTTCATTGCAGCTATTCACTCCTGGGGAGTTGAAAGGCTTCTCCCTCCAGCTTCAAGAACCTACTTTCTGCACTTAATTGGACAGGAATCTTTTTCCACACTGAATAAGGGGGCGATGTGTCAAACTCCCAAAGAGTGACTGTTCCTATCTGGGTGGCTTCAGGACATCAACATATTCCTGTTTCTGGCTTCCCACTGTGCCCCCTCCACACACCCCTCTCCACCCCCACCTCATCTCCCTCCCCACCCCCAACACACCCTCTTCCCCACTTCACACCCACCTCATCGCACTCCCCACCCCGACCACATCCTCCTCTCCACCCTCTGCAAACCCCCACCACATCCCCCTCCCTATTCCCACCACACCCTCTCCCCACCTTCTCCCCACCACATCCCCCTCCCCACTCCCACCACATCCCCTCCCCACCTTCTCCCCGCCGCATCCCCCTTCCCTCCCCCGCCACCAGCAAATGAAAGCTCAACCCAGTCAGAAGGTTATATATCTAGTTTCCAATCTCAATATTGACCATGCCTTGTAAATCTTGTGAATCTCTTCTCTCAACTAATGTTTGAGTCTTCTTCACTTTGATGATTCATATTCTGGAATGCATGATTCTGAAGTTTGAACATCAGTTTTATTTTTATTTTGTTGAACCCTTCAGCGTTCCTTTACTTTTCCTATTAAAGGGGGTTCAAGTTACTGGTTATTTAACGGTGATAAGAATTGAGTAGGATTTAGATTGGATTTGTTTTGTTGTCACGTAAACTGAGGTACAGTGAAAAGCATTGTTCTGCGTTCAGTCCAGACAGATTGTTCCACACATGAAAAGAAAACATAGGACATACATGAATACATAGGAACAGACAATAGGTGGCTGTAGGAGCGTTTCCAAGGCCTTTGTATTGAACCAGATTTTATGTGGGGTTCCTCCCTCATTGTTATGGCTTGGCAGAAAAACAGAGCAGACACACAACCTGGTTAAGACGGCTTTAATTTCCCAAGCTTGTTTTCATGTACACGAGAGATGGACCTGGATACTTGCCAAGATCAATCTGCTAAACACTGATAAAGACACATCAATTATACGATTTTCCAAAAATCAATAGCACACCCGAGTTGGACTTGATCCAATCCTTGAATCTGTCATTTCCAAACTATCCAATAAAATTATGATCAGCTCATTATTTAACCCCATCCTGTCATCTGTTGCTTACAAGGATCCTGTGTCCATTTTAAAGTTGTTTTTTGGACATTTCCATCCTGATATCGCAGTCAGTTTGCGTCCACTTATTGCCTATCCAGGGGCAGGATACCAGAACTGATGTTCTCTTTACTCCATGGATTGTTCCAGACAGGATATTGGGGCCACTGATAAAACCTGTTTACTAAGTCCACTATGTAATCTGCTGACCACACATCTCTTGTGTCGCAAAAACATGGGCAAGTTAGCTAGTCTAAATCCCATCATACATTGTGGCCACTCCTTGTACCTAGAGTTTACATGATTATCACTGCTATGTCTTAAAATACAGATTTAATGGTTAATAATGATTGCTGGGCATATTTTCTATGATTAATCTCAATCCTTAATAAACTATCATATGTAGAACGACTCTAGTGGCATCCTAGCTATTCAGTTTTAAGAGGTCTCATCTCTGGACACCTCCTTCAGTGACCATATGGAGTGCAGTGCTGCTCAGTTGAGAAGATGTGTGAAGAGATAAGTTCAGTCTTGAAGAGGGTTATTCAGGAGTCTGGTAACAGCGGGAGAAGCTATTTTTGAATCTGTTAGTGCATGTTCTCATACATTTGTATCTCCTGCCCGATGGAAGAAGTTGGAATCATAGAATCATAGACTTTACAGTGAAGTAGAAGGCCATTCAGTCCATAGAGACTACACCAACCCTTAAAAGAGCATCCTACTTAAGCCCACATCTCAATTCTATTTTCAAGCAGCGGGAGCTATAGACAGAGTCAATGTATGGGAGGCAGGTTTGCGTGATGGGCTCAGTTGTGTTCATGACTCTCTGTAGGTTCTTAGGGTCTTGGGCCAAGCATTTGCCATACCAAGCTATGGTGCAGTCAGATAAGATGCTTTCTATGGTGTATCTGTAAAAATTAGTAAGATTTCCCTTAATTTCCTGTGGAAGTATAGGCGCTGTTGTACTTTCTTGGTCATAGCGTCGACATGAGTGGGCCAGGCCAGATAGGTGATGTGCACACTTAGGAATTTGAAGCTGTCAACCATCTCACCTCGGCACCATTGATTCAGACAGGGGTGTGTACAGTACTTTGCTTCCTGAAGTCAATGACCAGCCCTTTAGTTTTGCTGACGTTGAGGGAGAGATTGTTGTCGTTACACCACACCACTCGGTTCTCTATCTACCTCCTGTATTCTGACTCATCGTTGTTTGAGATCCACCCCGCTACAGTCGTGTTATCAGCAAACTCGTAAATGGAATTAGGGCCAAATTTTGCCACACAGTGTTGTGTGTCTATGGAGTACAGTAGGGGGCTAAATACGCAGTCTTGCGGTACCCCAGTATTTAGGACTATCGTGGAGGAGGTGTTGTTTATCCTTTCTGATGGTGATCAGTACTGATCTGAGTAGTTCCTGTTTAAATGACCAGTTTATTATCTCCATAAAATTATAGATAAATAGCACACAAATATGTTCAATGTTCATCTAATATTGAACAGCCTTTCTAAATATAAAGTAGCTAGGTGTTATCTGAATAGAGATATATTTTGCTAAACAGAACGCATTTGTGATGAGCTGATAATGCATTTTACAATATACTATCCATTGATTTAATTCCAGAAAACACAGGTCCTTAATAAATCTTCAAGGCATCTTCGACCGTTCTCCCAATTAGTTTCAGCTAATTAGGTCAATTGCAGTTCAATTCACAAGCTCCTGGAGTGAGTTAAAATGTCCAGCTGGGTCAGAGGGGCTAAATTCAGTTAGAAAAAAAATGAACAATGGTTCAGCTGTGATGAAACAGAAAGAAGGCTTGTGGCAGAATGGGTCTGACAAAGTGGTCCTTACAGAGTTCTGTCAGCTCATTAGAAACCCTGATAGTAGCCTCCAGGTAGGCAATGCTGTGTGCAAAAAGAAAAGCTTTGTATTGGCCACCGTACTGATCATGTTATCTAATTGTGATGGAGTTTCAATAACCAGAGCTGGTTTGGTCATGGGAAATTCCAGTGGGTTCATAGGACTGACAGTCTATTATGTACAAATGAATGTCCTGAAGTTAGCCAATATTGAATGCGAACATTTTACTGATAACTCATATATCATTTGCCCAAACACTAATGCACTAGATCATATGTTATACCAGTACCATATGCCATTGAAGGAACAGGATTCAAATGTTTTCGGTAAAACAGTGTCTCACATAAACTACAATCGTATGTACAGGTAAACTAAAATTCTATGACGTTAGCGGTCTGCTTGTATTTTTAGCATTTCTGCCTGGGGACAAATTAAATCCGAGAAAACATCATGTGAAATGGTTGAGGTGGTAATGTAACATTAAGTGGTAAGAGATGAGTTAAAGCCTCGGTTTTGTTTTTAGTTTTATTTCCCCTCTCACCTCGTGGTTGATTTGTTGATTGACTTGTAAAGATCAGGGCAAAAGGTTTAAGACCTCTGGAGTAATTTGGCCCTTTCTTGGCCCCTAGACCAGTGCTACCGTGTAGGGTGCATGTACAGACCAAATTCTAAGCTTATTAGCATACTCAGTATGAGCTGTCGGCCATGGTCGTATCTCCATGGGAAGTTTGTTTGAGTAAAGACATTAATATTGTGTTGCTTGCATTACCAGCAGTGGGCCTCAGAGCTGTGCTAACCACTATGCTATTATACCACCCATCCATGGATATGTGGCTGAAGAGATGGTGTGAGGAGGAGGGTTTCAGATTCCTGGGGCATTGGGACAAGTTCTGGGGGAGGTTGGACCAGTACAAACTGGAAGGGTTACAACTGGGCAGGACTGGGACTGATGGCCTTTGGGAGGGTGGGGGAGGAGGTGCGGGAGGGGGGGGGGGGGGGGGGGGTTCTGGCGAGAGCATGTGGGGAGATCTTAAAATTTTATGGCAGGGGATTTGAAAACCTATGTAAGAATTCAGAGCAGGAGGAATCAAGAACAAGGGAAAAAGATGTCAAGAAGAATAAGAAAAGTGATAGGCAGATAATCACACTGTAATAAATAGTAGGGACCAGTCAAGGAAGGTTAAAAAGACTAGCCTCATGGTTTTGTACCTGAATGCTCTGAGCATTTGAAAGAAAGTGGCTAAATTAGTTACGCAGATAGATATAAAGCGCTATGATATAGTTGGGATTATGGAGACATGGCTCCAAGTTGACCAATGTTGGGTACTAAACATTGAGGGCTATTCAGTTTTTAGGAAGGATAGACAGAAAGGAAAAGGTGGTGGAGTAGTATTGTTGATTAAACAAGATGTTGATACAGTATTGAGGAAAAATATTAGCACAGATGATGTGGAATCAGTATGGATAGAGTTAAGAAACACCAAGGGGCAAAACACATTGATTGGGGCGGTAAACAGATCATCAAACTGCAGTGGTAACGTTGGGAATAACATTAGACAAGAAATCAGAGATGCCGTGATAAAGGAACTTCTGTTATTTTGGATGACTTTAAACTGCATATAGATTGGATGAGTCAAATTTGCTACAGTACAACAGAGGAGGAATTTCTGCCGTGTTTTAAGGATGGTTTTCTGGACCAATACGTTGAGGAACCAAGAAGGGAACAGGCCATCTTGGACTGGATGTTGTGAAATGAGAAAGGATTAGTTGACAATCTAGTTGTGAGAGAACCCTTGGGGATTAGTGACCATAATATGGTAGAATTCTTTATCAAAGTGGATAGTGAGGTAGTAGATTCAAAGAAGAGGCATACGGTTAGCACTGCAGTTTCACAGAGCCAGGGTCCCAATTTTGATTTCTGGCTTGGGTCACTGTGCGGAGTCTGCACGTTCTCCCCGTGTCTGCGTGGTTTCCTCTGGGTGCTCCAGCTTCCTCCCACAAGTCCCAAAAGATGTGCTGTTAGGTAATTTGGACATTCTGAATTCTCCCTCAGTGTACCCGAACAGGCGCCAGAATGTGGCAACTAGGGGCTTTTCACAGTACTTTATTGCAGTGTTAATGTAAGCCTACTTGTGCCAATAATAAAGATTATTATTATCACAAATTAGCAAGAAAAAGCAACAGATCTGAGGATTGGGAACAGTTTAAAATTCAGCAAAGTTGGACCAGGGGATTGATTAAGAAGGGGAACATACAATATGAAAGTAAGCTAGCAGGAAACATTAAAAACTGACTGTAAAAGTTTTTTATAGGTATGTAAAGAGAAACAGATTGATAAAAACTAATGTAGACCATTGCAGTCAGAAACAGGGGAATTCATAACAAGGAAACAATGAAATGGTTGAGGAACGAAATTTGTACTTTACTCCTGTCTTCACAAAGGAAGGCATGAATAATATTACGGAAGATCAGAGAAACACAAGTTTCAATGAGGATCTGAAAGAATTTAGTATTAGTGAAGAAATGGTTTTGGAATGAATGGGTCTTTTTCTGATTGACAGGCAGTAACTAGTGGGGCACCATGGGGATCTGTGTTAGGACCCCAACTGTCCACATTCTATACTGATGGTTTGGATGAGGGAACTGTCATAATGTATACCAATATATCATGGTGCAGACACACACTGATGGACACACACAGGGACCAATCAACATGTACAAACACCGCAGCCAATCACCAGTTAGAATACACACACTATAAAGGCAGAGGGCACCACGGTTCCCGCTCATTCTGGGTGCTGCCTCTGAGTGTAACAGGAACTTATTCAGCCCAGCACGGATTCACAACACGTGCTGAGAGAATCAACTGGTTCGGACAAGGCTTAGGTCTCTAGTTCAAGTTAGCATTATTTAGACCCACAGTCATCATGTGTTAGTTAGTTAGAAGTAGTTAATAAAATTGAGTTGAACCTTCATCTGTGTTGGAAGTGTCTGTTCATCTCTCAAGCCTACACAAGCCAACACATCAGGAATGTACTAAATGTACTATCTCTAAATTTGCAGACGATACAAAGTTGGGTAGGAGGATGAACTGTAAGGAAGATACAGATATGCTTCAGCGGGATTTGCACAGGCTGAGTGAGTGGGCATATGCATGGCAGATGCAGTATAATGTGGCTAAATATGAGGTAGCAAAAATAGGGAGGCAGGCTATTATTTGAATGGTTGTAAATTAAGAGAGGTGGACATTCAGCGAGGCCTCAGTGCCCTTGTGCATCAATTGCTGAAGAGTAAGCATGCAGGTACAGCAGGCAGTAAAGAAGGCAAAAGGTATGTGACCTTCATAGTGAGAGGATTTGAGTACAGCAATAGGGATGTTTTACTGCAATTGTATCGGGCATTGGTGAGGCCACACCTTGTATATTGCTTGCAGTTTTGGTGTCCTTATCTGAGGAAGGACGTTCTTGCTGTGAGGAAGTGCAGCAAAGCCATGCTGATTGCTGGATTTGCAGAACTCTCATATGAGGGGAGATTAAGTTGGTTAGGATTATATTCATTGGAGTTTAGAAGAGTGAGAGTGGATCTCATAGAAACTTATAACATTCTAATAGGATTAGATAGGATAGATTCAGGAAGAATGTTACCGATGGTGGGTGAGTCCAGAACGAGGGGCACAGTTTAGATCAGGAGTAAACCTTTTAGGATGAAAGTGAGGAGAAAACATTGTATAATTTCAAGAAGGAATTGGATTTAGCTCTAGGGCTAAAGGGATGAAGGGATATTGGGAGAAGGCGGGATCAGGGTATTGAACTTGATGATCAGCCAAGATCATAATGAATGGCGGAGCAGGCTCAAAGGGCCAAATGGCCTCCTCCTGCTTCCATTTTATTTGAATATTTTTATGTAATTAATTGAGGGATATATCAGGCCATCTGCTTACAGATTGTGGTTTAGCACAATGCTGTTGCTGCGGATGGTCACAGTATCTCATGGTTGTGTTGCTTTGAGTTGCCTGATCTAAATCTATTTAACAATTCAATTAACGTTTGTTTAATCATTTTCATTTTTTGGTGTGAAAGAATGGTAAAAGGCAAAATTGGGACAAATTTTCTCTCATGGAGTCGATTCATCTCATTATTGTTTTGAGGACCTTCCTGTGTGCAGATTGGCTCCTATGTTGGCTTATATGATAACAATGTAGACACTTAAAAATAATCGATTGGTTGTGAAGTACCTTAGGGAATGTTGAGGATATTAAAGTCACCACATAGATATAATGGCATGATTTAATGGCCTCGTTGCACCCGACTTGGAACGTGGCAATGCCGTTGAATTTCGTTAGAGGCCTAGAAACGCCTCACGTGATTTAATGAGATCTCGTGAAACATCGCCGGTAGAGTTCCAGATTAACATATTTATGTGAGCTATTAGCCTCGTTCAAACATGCCTGTACCGTATTCTCTTGGGGTCCGGGAACGGCCTCACCTGGGAAACCTCATCAGGACATTGTTTAGTGCTGGTTTCCACAAATGTGAATCAGGTATAATGGAACCTGGTGGTGCCTCTTAGGCCATTAGAGATCCCCGGATGGTCGGGCTCTGGGCAGGATGGTACCCTGCACTTCTTTGGGTTTTGGGGGCGAGATCCACATAGACACAGAGAGAATGTGCAAACTTTTTACTGACAGTGTAATTGAAGGTTTTGAATTTCAATTCCCCTTCCCCTCAGTTGATAAGATTTTGACTCATTTTGCAATCTGGTTCTAATGGTGCAACCTGCCCAAAGGTACCTGACTTGAGTGGTTATTATTCGTTTGTGAATCTGAAGATTGGAAGGTTATATTTAGCTGCTATAATGCAAGTTCTGATCCTGTCTTCACTGAATCTACACACTTTTGTTCTCAAATTGCTGTTGATGTCCCATCACTGTTGTTATTTACATAAAGTGTCAACCAATATGTACATAGCAAGTTCTCACCAACAGCACACAACCAGTTGCTCTGGGTGCGATTTTCCCACCACGTTGCTCCCAGCATGGATCTCATTACGTGGGTGCATCGCGGGAGAGGCCCTAAACGGGCTTCGCGCTGGGCTAATTGTGAGTCACCCGACTCGCTACCCGCAGCATGGTCAGGATCCTACCCTCGCTGAGCGTGATCCAGATAATCACATTTAAATTATCCATTAGGTTCATCCAGATATACATGGCTGATTTGAGGCAGCATTCTCCCACCAGGAGTCACCGGCTGCTTCGGCGAGGCCTCACCCGGGTGCCAATTAATATTGGTCTCTACAAGCGGAGACCAGGTGTAGTCACTGAGGCCATTGGAGCCCTCTGGGTGGTTGGGGATAGGGAAGAGCAGTGCCTTGGCAGCCGAGCACCTTGGCACTGCTAGAGTGTCAGGTTTGCGCTGCCAAGGGGCAGGGCCTGAGGGGTGCCATGTCCATGAAAGGGGGGGGGTGGTGGAGGGGCTTCATGAAGGTTGGGGGGGGTGAAAGGGGACATCCTGAAAGGGGGTGGGGCCCTCAGCCACCCCATAGCTGGATAAGCTCACTTGGGGGGGGGGGGGGGGGGGGGGGGGGGGAGGCTATGAAAAAATGAAAATCGCTTATTGTCACAAGTCAGCTTCAATGAAGTTACTGTGAAAAGCCCCTAGTCGCCACATTCCAGCGCCTGTTCGGGGAGGCTGGTACGGGAATCGAACCGGGCTGCTGGCCTGCCTTGTTCTGCTTTAAAAGCCAGCGATTTAGCCCAGTGTGCTAAACTAGCCCCTAAACCAGCTATGGCCTGTTACCCACAAGTATGGATGGGAGTGGAGCACAGTCACCCTCAGTGGGTGGTGATGGGGGGGGGGGGGGGGGGGGGCACGGTTACAATAACTTCTATTGATGGGGGGAGCTTGTAACTCGGGGGTCGAGCGTTGGTGGGGTGACCCATGTCTGTAGGGGGTTGCTTAGTCCATGGGTGTGGGTGTGTGGACCGACAAGCTCATCTTGTGATCAGGGCACCCTTTCAAATTGGCGGCCTGATCTTTGAGGAGCCGGTGTGTCAGCCAGGCTTTGTCCCCCCCACTGCAAAAAGAAATTCTACAGATACGATTTAACAGCTGCGTCACACCAGGCGCGAATCCGTGTGAGCCGGTTAGATCACGGGAGAGGCCGAAATTGGGAATCACGGCAGGCGCCGATCGGTTTCCAATCTAACCGGCCCACTACCATTGCCGTGATCTGGAATCTGCGATGGCATGGTGAGAAACCAAAAATCACCAATTAAGGCCAATCTCCATCACATTAACGGGAAGAACCCCCTATCTAATGGCCTCCCATGATCTATCCAGCTCTCCAGCGAGTGGTCATGCGGGTGCATTTACCACACCTATTTAAAAATGTGAACCTAGCGCAATGGCTGCTGTGGGGGGGGGGGGGCGGAGGGGGTGAGTAGCCACTTTCGGATTCGGGCAACCAGCCCTGGGGCACTGGCGCTGCTGCCCCGGTGCTTGTAGGGGGGAAGGGGGGACAGTGTAGGAGCCCCTGCAGGGCACAGGCCCGGTCGGGGGCGGGTGGGCTGCCATCAGTGGGAGGTCACCCCTGGGCTGGTGGGCGAGTGGTCTAGCACTCGCGAGACCAGCATGCCCCCTGCCCGGATTGTGTACATCCAGCAGCTGCAGCTGCTGTCTGTCCATCCCACCGAACACCCCCAGGACAGAGCCCCATCCATGGTAGTATGGTTACGGTCACTTAAATCTCCGCTGATCGTGGTGGCTGCTGGCTGCAAAACTGAAGGATATTGCAAATAGGGAATTGACAATGTTAACCATGCGAGCACTTCACAGCTCTCAAGTTGCTGCATAGGGTGTTTCTGCTCACTGCTCCTGCCTGTGGATTACACACTGTTTACAGGCTGCTGTTTTCTACAGCCTGGAAAACAGACAGGGAATAAAGGAGAGATTTGCTGCTGCCTGTTTTTGAACAAAGGGAAGGGGAGTTCTTTCTTTATCCTTGCTCTCATTTCCATTGCTGAGTGACTTCATCAAGGATCTGCACGAATAACAGAGAGGGACTGGACATTCTGCAGGTAAGGCCCTGGTCTGGCTTCAGCTTTAGGCCGGATTTAAAATGTACCTGCCCCGCTATCTGCTTGCTTGGAGAACTACTGGGTGGGATACTTCCAGCCCTGGTCCGGGCCGGAGAATCCCCGCGACAGGGACACACTGCCCCGATGCCAGCACCCAATTCTCCATAGAGCGGAGAATCGGCACCATTGGCGCCCACGTGGTTGGCGCGGCGCCGGTCGCGGTCCGCTCTACACGGGCGGCCCGCCGATTCTCCGGCCCATTATACTGTATAAGAACCGAGTACTGCCGGCGCCGTCCACACCTGCTCTGAGCCTGAGTGGCAGCCTGTAGGGGGGAAGGGGGGGTCCGACCCCGGGGGTGGGGGGGGGGGGGGGGGGGGGGGAAGGGGGGGGGTGGCCTCCGATGTGGTCTGGCCCGCGATCGGGGCCCACAAATCGGCAGGCCGGTCTCTCTAGCTGGGGGCCTCCTTTCCTACGTGCCGGCCCTTGTAGCCCTGTGCCATGTTGCGTCGGGGCCGGCGCATTGTAGGGGGCCACTGCACATGCGTGTATTGGTGCCCACGCCACTGCGCATGCACGGATCCCGCGCCACCCAGTTCGTGCTGGGATCGGCAGCTGGAGCGGCACGAACCACTCTAGTGCCGTGCTACAGCGCCGTAAAATGCAACGGCGTTTACGACGGCGTGGACACTCTACTGCGGGATGGGAGAATCCCGCCCACTGTTGCTGCCACTTGGATGCTATGAGCCTGCTTGCTGCCACTTCTTTATTTCTGTTGCCTGAAGTAAGGATGGAAGGGGAAAGGGTGGCAGCTGTTCACCTGAGTGAGTTGCTGAAGGTATGCAGCCAGCTTTGCAGCTAGCTGGTGCTTTTATCTGTACTGCTGCCTATTCACTGTTTCATGTCTGGAAGATGTGCATTGCTGTTACTGCCTCTTTCTCTATGGCCTGGGGTAAGGAGAGGGAGGAAGTCAGGTGTCCTGCTCTCGGTGCTGTGGAAGGAAGGGTGGCAGCCTGTATCAATTGTGCAACTTGCTGGAGGTTTGAAAGACTGCTTTGCCATTTGCTGGTGCTTTTATTTGAACTGCTGACCATTCAACGTTTTATGTCTGGAAGCCGTGTTGTTCCTGCCACTTCTGCTTCTGTGGCCTGGACCAAGGTCTGTATGGAGCAGGTGACCAGATGCCGGGAATGCAGGAGAATGAAGCTGGCAGCTCACTTCAATGGGACACCTTGGAGATCGTGAAAATGTAGCTTTGAATGATGTTGTCAGCTTTAGTGTGATGATGACTGTTTTCTGTTTAAACTTTGGAGGCTGTGTAAATTGCTGGTACCTTTTGTACCCTTGCATATTGTGTAATGTTCAGATGTCTAGCTACTGTATTGTTGCCGTTTCTTGTTCAATGCCTGGGGCTTGTTTGATGCAGCCTCTTTTTGCTTCTGAGACCTGGAGCCAGGAAAGGGAGGGAATAAGAAAACCTACAGCCAGTGCTTGGGAGGGGGCGCTCTCACTCTCCTTCCCCTGCTTCTGAAGCCTAGAATGAGGCAAAGGAAATTTGTGAACAAGCCTACTTCAGTTCGAAGAAGGGAAAGAGATGCTTTCTCACTCCTCTGCTATGCTTTGTGTTATGTGGCTCAGGTAATGACTGTTTCTGCTTTGGGAGTCTGCTGCTGGGAAGCTGCCAGAGGGGGATAGAGAGGAGGAGGATGCCTGGCCACTATTACTGCCAATTGGACACTTGTTAGTCTGCTTGCTGACAACATTTGGCTTCTGATACCTGGAGTGAGGAAGGATGGGAAGGATGGTGGCTGTTTCATCTTAGTGACTTGCTGAAGCTATGCAGTCTGCTTTACAGCTTGCTAATGCTTTTAATTGTGCTGCTGCCTATTCAATGTTTTATGTCTGGAAGCCATGCTTTGCTTGATACTGCCTCTTTCTCTGTGGCCTGGGGCCAGGAAAAGGAGGAAGTCAGGTACCCTGCTGCCACTGCTTTGGAAGGAAACGTGGAGGCCCGATTCACCTGCTCAACTTGCTGAAGGTTTGCAGGTCTGCTTTCAGTTTCCTGGTGCTTTTATTTGTACTTCTGACTGTTCAATGATTCATGTCTGGTAGCTGTGTGTTTGCCACTGCCTCTTTTGTTTCTGTGGCCTGGGGCAGGGAGAGGGAGGAAGTCAGGTGCCCTGTTGCCGGTGCTTTGGAAGGAAGAGAGGCATCCCAATTCAACTGAGCGACTTGTTGGAGATGTGAAGAAATAATTTGCAGCTTGATGGTGCTTTTATTGTACTGCTGAATGTTCAATGTTTCCTGTTTGGACGCCATGTGGTTGCTTGCTACTGCCTCTTTCAATTCTGTGGTCTGGACCTAGGACTGGGTGGGGTTAGCGACCAGATGCTGGCTCTACAGGAAGGGAAGGGTGGCAGCTCGCTTCATCTGCACAATGTGAAGGTGAAGAAATGCCTTTGAAGATTGTTGTTGGCCTATTATGTTGGTGACTGTTAACTGTTTTCAAGTTTGGAGCCCGTGAAAATTGCTGGTACATTTTTGTACTGTTGCCTGTTTATGTTTAATATTTCAAAGCTGTGTGCTTGCTCTTCTCCTGTTGCTGTCTGCTGTTTCATTCCTGGAGGTTCTGGGTTTGTTTGCTGCAGCCCCTTTTGCTTCCGTAGCCTGGAGTCCGGAACCACTGCCAGTGCTGGGGAGGGTGCTCTCTCATTCTTCCGCTGCGCTCTGTGTCAGTGCGACTTTTCCAGTGTATTGTTTTGTTCATCCCTGGGTGATTTTCCATTGATGCTGGTCTACTGCTGAGATGAGGTGGGCAGGATGGTAACTTCCTTGTACTGTTGATTGTTTCATGTTTAATGTGTATTTGGTTTATTTGTATAATTACATTATTATGGCTTTGTGATTTTACTGATATTTTGAAGTGAACAGGTGCCTATGTGTATGACACAGTGTCTTCGCTTCACTGGTTCATGGTGGATGTGATATGTGAGTGTTTGTCTTTAGACTTTTCTATAAATATATTGTTGACTCTTAATAAATAAAATATTCCCAAGTGGGTGTAGGTGTTGTTTTCTGTGTGCTCCTGCTTTTGGCTGCAAAACTGTCTGAAGGCCTAGTTTCTGTTTGCTGCTACTTCCCCTTCTGCTTCTTTGACCTGGACTGAGGCGTGGGGAGGATTTGACTGGCCTGCGACTGGACTGAAGAAGGGGGGGGGGGTACTTTTCTCACCCCCTCTGCTATGCTCTGTTTTGGTATGGGTTCAGGTAATGATTTTTCCTGCTTTGAGAGCTGGAGCTGCCAGAGGGTGAGTGAGAGGCAGTGTGGCCAGAATGCTGACCAGAGTTGATTGGAAGGGCAGCCTAGTGGGAAAGATGGTGGAACAGCAATGGGGATTATTTGGGGGGGCACCAGAGAAATTCACCCCAAGGAGGAGGAAACATGCTAAGGGGAGGACGAGGCAACCATGGTTGATGAGGGAAGTCAGGGACAGCATAAAAGCAAAAGAAAAATGATACAATGTGGCGAGGGTTAGTGGGAAGCCAGAGCATTGGCAAGCCTTTTAAAGCAGGCAGAGGACAACTAAAAAAAGCAATAAGGGGGAGAGAAGATTAAATATGAGTGTAAGTTAGCTAGTAATATAAAAGAAGATTGCAATATTTTCCTTTGATATATAAAAGGTAAGACAGAGGCAAAAATAGACACTGGACCACTGGAAAATGAGGCTGGAGAACTAGTAATAGGAAATAAAGAAATGTCAGATGAACTGAATAGGTACTTTGCATCAGTTTTCATGGTGCAAGACACCAGTGGGATACCAGAGTCAAGAAGCAAACGTGAGTGTTGTGACCATCACTAAGGCGAAGGTGCTGGGGAAACTGAAAGGTCTGAAGGTGGATAAATCATCGGGATTGGATGGACTACACCGTAGGGTTATGAAGGAATTGCGAAATTATAGACCTGTTAGTCTGACTTCAGGCGTTGGTAAGATTTTAGAGTCCATTATTAAGGGTGAGATTGCGGAGTACTTGGAAGTGCATGGTAAAACAGGACTGAGTCAGCACGGCTTCGTCAAGGGGAGGTTATGCCTGAAAAATCTGTTATCATTCTTGTATGAAGTACAAAGGAAGTTAGATAAAGGAGAGCCAATGGACGTGATCTCTTTTAATTTCCATAAGTTCTTTGACAAGATGCTGAACAGGAGGCTGCTATATAATATAAGAGCCCATGATGTTAGGGGCAAGATACTGGCATTGATAGAGCATTGGCTGACTGACAGGAGGTGGAGAGAGGGGCTATAAGGATCTTTTTCAGGATGGCAGCCCGTGACTAGTGGTGTTCCGCAGGGGTCGGTGTTACAACTATTCATGGAATACATTAATGATCTGGAAGAAGGAACTGGGTGCACTGTTGTTAAGTTTGCAGATGATACAAAGGTATGTCGAGGGGCAGGTAATATTGAGGAAGAGGGAAAGCTGCAGAAGGAATTGAAATGCTAGCAGAGTAGGCAAAGAAGTGGCAGATGGTGCGAGATTATGTACTTTGGGAGAAAGAATGGAGGCACAGACTATTTTCTAAATGGGGAAAGGCTTTGGAAATCTGAAGCACAAAGGGACTTCTGAGTTCAGGGTTCTCTCAAGGTTAACATGCAAGTCCAGTTGGCAATTAGGAAGCAAATGCAATGATAGCATTAATTTTGACAGGGCTAGAATATAAGAGCGGGATGTACTGCTGAGGCTCTGTTTAAGGCTCTGGTCAGATCCCATTTGGAATATTGTGCACAGTTTGGGGCACTATATCTAAGGAAGGATGTGCTGGCCTTTGAGGGGGTCCAGAGGAGGTTCACAAGAATGATTCCGGGAATGAAGGGCTTGTCATATGAGGAGTGGTTGAAGACTCTGTCTCTGTATTTGATGAAGTTTGGAAGGATGAGGGGGTATCTTATTGAAACTTACAGAATATTGAGAGGCCAAGATAGAGTGAATGCGTAGAAGATGTCTCCACGAGAGGAGAGACTACACCCAAGGACACTGCCTCAGACTGAAGGGATGATCCTTTTAAACTGAGATGAGGAGGAATTTATTCAGCCAGAGGGTGGTGAATCTGTGGAGGCCAAAAAACTGAGTGTCTATAGGACAGAGAAAGATAGGTTCTTGATTAATAAGGGGATCAGGAGTTGCAGAGAGGAGGAAAGAGAATGGGAATGAGAAATATATCAGCAATGATCGAATGGCAGCGCAGACTCATGGGCCGAATGGCCTAATTCTGCTCCCATGTCTTATGGTCTTGTGGCACTGAAGTTTCACTTTAGTGTGCTTAAATGATGTGAGCTTGAATCCATAAGCCGCTGACTCAGAATACTCATCAACTGTACCATCCTAAAATAATCATAGAATCCCTACAGTGCAGAAGGAGGCCATTCCGCTCATCGAATCTGCACTGACCCTCCAAAAGAGCATCTTAGCTAGGCCCACACCCTGACCTATCCCTGTAACCCTAACCAACCTAACATTAAAAGACAATTTAACATGGCCAATCCACCTAACCTTCACATCTTTGGATTGTGGGAAGAAACTGGAGCACTCAGAGGAAATGCACACTGACACAGGGAGAATGTGCAAAATCTACACAGTCATCGGAGGTTGAACCCGAACCAGGCTCCCTGGCGTTGTGAGGCAGCAGTGTTACCCACAGTGAATTACACAGAAAGCTGTGTAATTCCAGAAGAAGCATTTTAAATGGCTGGCCAGAAAGATTTATAATGTCAACTGGAGTCAATCAAATGCTGCACTATTATCATTGAGCCTGGACAATAACAGTTGCATGGTCGGTTTCAGACCTAAGTCAGAGTGCTAAATTGTACTACTTGTTTTCTAAAACTGTTTTATTTCTAAAAGATGAACAATTGTGGAACAATTTGTGCTTTTTGGTACTATTCGGGTTCTTCTGACTGTAAAGATTCACAAACTTATTCGTCATTGATCCATAAGCACAGATTCTGCACAATCACTTACCTCTGACAGTGACTTGAGGTATGCAATGGTAAATTACATGAATTCATGCAAATTTGGTATTTAAACAATTATGAATGAACCAATTGACTGTTTGCGAGAGTGACTTAACTTTCAGTGGCAGCAAGGGAAGAACAATAAAAAATGAAACAAGGAATGATGAATTAGTAACAAACTTTCATTGAATAATTTATGAAATACAATCCGGATTTGGGAAAATCCTCCCATTCATCACACCGTCAATGTCATATCCAAAAAGGGTCAACATGAGAACATAAGAAATAAGAGCAGTAGGCCATTTCGCCTCTTGACCCTGTTCCACCATTCAATAAGATGATGGGCTGATCTGATTGTGGCCTTAACGCTAGTTTCCCCTGTCTGCCCTCCATAGCTCCCTTGCTGCTGAAAAATCTGTCTAATGGAACCTTGCATATAGTCATGGAGACTCTTTCTAACTCAGCCTGAATATATTCAATGACCCAGCCACTGCTCTCTGTGATAGAGAAGTCCAAAGACTAATGTCCATTTGAGAGAAAAAAAAATCTCCTCACCTTAAATATGTAAGTTCTTATGTACAATTCAAACTTATTTTCCATTCGTGTTCATTTGAGACTTTAACCACTCAGGTAACAGGAGACAGTTTTGTGAAGTAACTCAGATTTTAATAAGTTGCAGATTAATATTTATCAAAACCGTGCAGGACTTGACTAGCCTACTAGGGTTTTTGCTTCATGATTCAGCCTTAGACGCAGGTTAACACTTGATCTCACCCAACCGCCTCTGCTTCCCTGTGGACAGCAGGCTATACAAACCTCAGTTTCAAGCTTTCTGCGTGATCAGTTTGTGCTTGCTTTCACGGGAGTGATGGTCATCTATTGATTTAACTTCCTCTTATCCATGATTGGCCCTCTAAGATATAAATTACTTGTGGACCATCCCTCTCATTAAAACTTGTTTAAGTTACTTTCCTAATTTTTTGTTTCATGATATCTTCTTTACCCATTTGTTCAAGGTAGGGGGATATGTCGTCATGCCCTCATAAATTATACCCTGAACTCATCATCTCAGACTTTGTTCAATTGGTATTAAATCAGGTCGCTATCAGTGACTGTTTCAGAGGCTATTTGCTCAGTGATGTTATTCCACTCTGTGGTTACTTAGAATGAGTTACTTTACTTTTGAAACAAAGCATAGAGTGGTAAGTTGCTGATAATCCTTAAAACTAATAAAGAAGTTTACAGAGTGGGTAGTACTTGGAGATTTTATAGGATATGTATAGGATAAAGATGAGAAAGGTTTTGACATCTGCTTTATTTGCAATAAAACAGCATGTGACATCTAGGAACATGGAATCATCAGTCCAGATGTCTAATTTATCTATAGATATCAGTATGTTCTGCAGAGCTTAATTAAAACAGACATTTATCAATGTGCTTTTACTGAGAGAACTGTTTTGCCATCGTATTTTTTTGCTGTATATGTCAATGCTCGGTATAAGTCAAATAAAATACAGAACAGCTTTGAAAATGGTACAAAATTACAGAAATAACACGTTTATATGAAATACAGAAAAATCAATGCTTGAAAGTGATTGGTGTGCTAAATAATACACAATATATTCCATACTGCCCACTAAAATCGGGATTTGCGATCAGGCGGAGAATAGGCCTTTGACCCAAAATGAACACCCAAACTCCACGGTTAGAAAAGAAGAACTGAAAGCATTTTAGCTGTTTTGAAGTTGCCTGCAGCTGTCAATCAGAAGAAGGAGCATTCTGGTCAGGAACAGTGGGAAGTACTTCTGATGTATTCAACTGTGAATTAAATGATAAATAAACAAAGCCCCTGCCTGCTGTGTAAAAACCATTAAGCCATCAATCAAAGGCTAGTTAAAGGTACTATGCTGTGACATTGAATGAAAACAAAGGTTTTGAACTTTCTTGGAAGGCTCAGAGACTTGAAAAGAATGCAGCGTTAAAAGAGTGGGGCTGAGTGAACAACTGTGAAGAAAGGGAAAGTACTTGGGGCTTCCTGACTTGTATCAACAATAAATTGTTTGATCTGCTCTGCTGTTGTCAAGCAGAGCAGTTCAAAGTGGCCAGGCTGCACCTGCTGTTCATACAGGCCACAATAGGGAATCCCCCAAGTGAAACTGACTTCTCCTGCCAGTCAGAGGACTTCAAAGGGGTCTTCTCACACCTGCAGCTTCTGATAGAGAGAAAGGAGAATCCCTTCCACAGAATGGAATGTTGCTGTGATTTGGAAGACTTCCGGGGGGCACGGAGATTAAAGTGACCAGGCCACTTCAAAGTTTTCACAGTGCACATGGAAGAATGAAGATTTTAATCAGTGAGTTGCCTTAAATTATCATGACAGTTTCCCAGAGCGAAGACGCAGTCCAGCCATGAGACCCCCCATCCCAGGAGAGTCTCAAAGTCAATGCCTTCCCCCAGCTCAAAACCACCAAACCCTCTTGGGGACCCTTCCTCTGCAGCCTCATGGCAGCATAGGGGTACATGTGCACTGGACGTATCTTCTTGACTCCCTTATGGTCCAACGATCCAGGCCAAGATGTCACTACCAGTGTGTCAGTGCCAGGGTGTCGGGGCAGTGCACCATTAGCCCTGCCAAGATCTAGGGCCTGAAGGGAGGCACCTGATGGGGAGGTCAGGTTACCCTTATGCCTGCATGGTTTGGAATGGGGATGACCCATTACATTAGTGGTGGGGGTGGGGGGGGGGGGGGGGGGGGGAGGATGCCTCTCTGCTGGGGGGTTGGGAGTGCTTCCCTTGGCAACAAGAGGGTGGGGGCACGTCACCATCTCTATTATGGGGAGGGGGGAGCGGTGGATGTCTGTTATTGTAGGGATTGGGCGCCCCGAACGTGGTGAAGGCAGGCTGGCCAGCGGGCCTCCCAATATGCATATTTTTAAATACTAAAGGTGGATGAATACCACCTGGGAAGTGCTGCCAGTGCCAATGGGAAACTCTCCAATTTTCCCACTGGCAGGAGAACTTAGTTTGCTAATAAGGGAATTGTGTCCATAGTGTTACAAAAGGCGCATAGAACTTAATTCTAAACTTACAAAATCAAAGATGATTGTATACTGTGAAAGAAAGTGACTTCTTATTTTAAACATAAGTTAAATTGCACTAATTTACTGAACAAGGCTGAATGCTTCAGCAGTTGTTTTTCTTTGCATTGAATTTAGAGAACACAGATGATAATTCTAATTGCTGGGTCGGTGGATGGTTCCACATCAGAATTGTTCAAACTTGACATGTTACTTTGTTGGCTTAAGGGCCATATGTTTTTTCTTCCTTGTCAAGTATGAGGGTAATGCGAAGACCAAGACATGTGATGAGCTAGTGTCCCAGAATGCAGCATAAAATCATATTGGGTTGATATACTTTGTTTATTTGATTAATGCCCATAATTAAACTACAAACTAATTGTAAATAATTATGAAACTTAAACTTCTCTACAACTGGTAGACTATTTCTAAACTGTGCTTAAACTTAGTTTTGGATTCCCCTATAAGGGGACATATGCCCCCTGGAACTATCCTAACAAGCCCCCTCAGAATCTCATCATGTTTCAACAAGATGGGCAGCACAGTAGCACCCTTACAGCCCCAGGGACCGGGCTAAATTCCGGCCTTGAGTGACTGTGTGAAGTTTGCACATTCTCCCGTGTCTGGGTGGGCTTCCTTCACGTGCTCCGGTTTCCTCCCACAGTCCATAGATATGAACGTTAGCTGTTTTTGCCTTGTTATGTTGCCCTTTAGTATCCAAAGATGTGCAGGTTAGGAGGGTGTACAGGGATTGGGTTTGGAAATGGGCCTAGGTAGGTTGTTCTTTCAGAGGGTCGGTGCAGACTCAATGGGCTGAATGGCCTCCTTCTGCACTGTAGGAATTCTATGGTTCCACGATTACCTCACATTCTGCTGCACTCCAATGTTCAACATGCTGCACCTGTTCAACATTTCCTCACAAGACAACTGTTTCATCCCAGGAATCAATCTAGTGAACCTCCCCTACTGCACATCCAATGCAAATGTATCACTCCTTATATAGAGACCAAAACAGCACACATATACTTTAGGTGCGGCTTCACCAATGGCCTGTATAGTTGTAACATTACTTCCCTCCATTTATATTCAATCCCCCTTGCAACAAAGGCCAAAACTCAATTTGCCTTCCCAATTACTTGTTGTACCTGCATGCTAACATTTTGAAATTAATGTAGGAAGGCACCCAAATCCTTCTGTACCTAATAATTTTGCAATCTCTCTACATTTAAATAGTATTCTTATACTCATTTATTTTTCTTTGTGTTATCAATTCATCTATCTTGTTCTAAATGCTGTGACCTTCCAAATATGGAGCTTTCAATTCTGTCTTCTTGCTGTTTTTCCTTATGCTGACCTTATTTGCTGGTGTGCTCATGTGTTTGTATGCTCAATGCCTTACTGTCACACTGTTGTTATCACTTTCTATATTGCTTTACTATATTATTGTCTTGTTTTCTCTATAAATTTCTCAATCTCCCCTCCCGTGAACCCTTCCGTGCACTATGTAGTTTTAAACCCTTTCTACAATCCTAGTTATACAATTCATCAGGACATTGGTTCGAGTACGGTTCAGATACACAAGTGAAGAACACTCTGAAATGAAAATGAAAATTGCTTATTGTCACAAGTAGGCTTCAAATGAAGTTACTGTGAAAAGCCCCTAGTCGCCACATTCCGGCGCCTGTTCAGGGAGGCTGGTACAGGAATTGAACCGTGCTGCTGACCTGCCTCAGTCTGCTTTCAAAGCCAGCGATTTAGCCCTGTGCTAAACAGCTCCCTCTATCCTCAGTATTAGTTTCAGTTCCCCATGAATCAGAACCCAATTCTCCCAAGCCAACCTTTGAAACATGCATTCAACTCTCTGATGTGATTTACCCAATGCCAATTTTCACATGGCAGTCATCTGAACCTTTTGTGCTTCTTCCTATTAATTTCGTTCCTAGCTGCTCATACTCCCCTGACAAAGGTTCTTTACCTGTATTGTTGGTACCAGCGTGGGCTGCAACGTCTGGAATCTTCCCCTTCCACTCCAAGTTCCTTGCCAGCCTTGAGGGGAGGTTCTCAACCCAGGTATCACAGTTTTTGGGACTCATGCACTCGGCTGCAGAGAAAATGATCTATTATCGCCTTTAATACCATAGCTACTGATCAATGAATGAACCGAGTCAAGAAGCAGGTTTTCCTAAAGAATGGTTAATTTTGAAGTCACAATAATGAATCGTAGCAATACTCCACACAACATAAAATTACAATGATTTCTTTATGAACATTTATGATATTCTCATTCAAGGATGTTTAATATTTGAAGCTAAAATGCTTTAGAAGAAGCAGAGCAAAACATGTTGATAAAATGATATACAACCCTGGTTTTAGAGTGCTCACGTTTATATTATATTCACCATTACATGCAACCTTAAAGGGACAGGACCAAACTGGACAGTTTGATAATTCCTGAAACTTTGTCTTATGTTCTTTTTATAAAGGAATCTTTATTGTTAGCACCGAGTTGACCTCCTGGGGTTTGTGTCAGTTGTAGAGCCTATCCAGTGCACAAAGGAAGCTGATGCCACCTAGTGTGACTATCAGCTTGTGCCATTGTTTCATTTTGCAAAAGCTGAGACTTCACATTTTTTTCTGAATACTTTCCTGATAAGCGTAGGTTTATCGCTACTACTCTTTTATTTTCCTATCAAAAAGGCATAAGTCTAGCTGGGGTCTGGCTTGTGAGCATGAGGTGCCTGATGCTACATCAGCCAAATGGTCATTATTCATCTGCAATATTTTAAAGTGAAGGGGCCAGAGGCTGTTTCCTGAAAAGGAGCATACCAGTTGATTCTCTTACCCAACATCTATGCACATATTTCCGTACCTGTTTGTGGAAATTTCATCATTGCATTATTCGTGCTATCAGTCAATTTGACAAATATATTTGGCGAGAGAGAAGATCCATTTTGTCATGGTGATTTGTAATTAATGCCACTGCATGTGTTGTGTGTAGTAAATAATACTTTTTATTTAAAACAAGCCTTTGCCATTATTACTTTTGAGTTGTGTGTGAGAAGCCCCATGAACAGTGCAGCTTTCCCCTCTAGTTTGTATCCTCTCTGAGAAAGGCCATCACCTGGCACTTTATCTACACAGTCTGTCATGACTGTGAGATCACGGTGTGATTTTTAACCATTCCACTTTGCAGAAACCAGACAAGAGAATAGCTCAAATCAGCTCCATTTCTACAGTTATTCAAAAAAAAAATAACCTGAAGATCTGGGCAGGCAGGAAGGACACCACCTAAAATCAGTAGGCCCCTGTATAAATATGTAGGATTAGAATTCATTGATGCCATTGGTCTCTGGCTGCAATGTTAACTGCTGCTTAAAGTGCTTCTGTTAGGTAAAGATAGCAACAAGAAAATTCAAGGTTAGAAGAGGCAAATTGTTTCTTTTTACTTTTTATTATTTTCTTCATTGGCCTGGGATTAAGAAGCTTTGGTCTCCACATAGGAGGCCCACATTAAAGTTCAAGCTTGTCTCCTTTCCAATGGCATGACTAAAACCTGAGGCTTTAATACACTAAATAGCTAGCCTCCAGCCTCTGGACCCGAACTGGGTCGGAGGCGGAGACTTGCCACCTTTAGACATAAACCCGAGGGGAGGAGTCACAGGCGGAGCCAGCCTGGACAAGCCCAGGCATGCACAATACAATACAATTCCATACAATGCAATACCGTGGTTTACCACATTCACCCCCTGTTTAAAAAAGTCCGGTGGGGGTGAAGTGGTCTTAAAGGTCAAGTGTGTCGGGGGCCTTGATCTTCCGCCGTGATTGCCTCAGCCCTGGCTGTGATGTGGGCGCCAGTGTCAAGACCTGCGTGTCCGGGAGCTTGATGTCTTCTTCTTCTTCACCCAGATGTTGAGTTGGCGAAGGGGGGGGGGCGGTGTATGGGCGGAGGTGGGGGGGGGGGCAGTGTATGGGCGGAGGTGGTGGTGCTTGTCGCCGGTGGGCCTGCGGGTGTTAGTTTGTGAGGCAGGTGGGCAGGGGTGGGGGAAGATGGTGTAGGGTGGCGGTGGTGGTGATGGTCGCTGGGGAACCTGCAGGTGCCAAATCCCGAAGGGAGATCGTGTCCTTCCACCCGTCCTGGTATGCCACGTAGGCATAGGGTGGGTTTTATGGCTCCTCGCATGCTTCCAGAGAAGGATGGACCCTGGGACTGTCAGCGAGGACGGAAGCGAGACCCCGGAGGTGGATTTCTGGGGAAGGCAAACATACATTCATGAGGAGTCTCGTTGGTGGCTGTACATAGAAGCTACCGGATGGAGTGGAGCGCGTCAGAGAGGACTTCCTGCCAGCGGGAGACTGGGAGACTTCTAGACAGTAGGGCCAGAAGGACGGCCTTCCAGACCGTTGCGTTCTCCCTCTCCACCCGTCCATTGCCCCGGGGGTTGTAGCTGGTCGTCCTGCTGGAGGCGATGCCCTTGCTGAGCAGGAACTGACGCAACTCATCGCTCATAAAGGAGGAGCCCTGATCACTGTGGATGTAGGCGGGGAACCCGAACAGGGTGAAAAGACTGTTCTTGATGATGGAGGCAGAGGTCATGTCAGAGCAGTGGATGGTGAAGGGGAATCTTGAGTACTCATCAACGATGTTGAGGAAGTACACGTTATGGTCAGTGGAGGGGAGGGGCCCTTTGTAGTCCATGTTGAGGCGCTCAAAAGGGCGGGAGGCCTTTACCAGGTGTGGTCTGTCTGGCCGATAGAAGTGCCAGACCTGGCAGTCCCTGGTCACGGATCTGAACTCCTCGATGGAGTAAGGCAGGTTGCGAGCCTTGATGAAGTGAAAAAAAAAAGGTGACTCCCGGGTGACAGAGGTCCTTGTGGAGAGCCCGGAGTCGATCTACCTGTGTGCTGGCACATGTACTGCGGAAGAGGGCATCTGGGGGCTCATTGAGCTTCCCGGGTTGATCCAAGATATCATAACTTTAGGTGGAGAGCTCGATCCTCTACCTCAGGATCTTGTCATTCTTAATCTTGCACCGCTGTGTGTTGTTGGATTGGATTGGATTTGTTTATTGTCACGTGTACCGAGGTACAGTGAAAAGTATTTTTCTGCAAGCAGCTCAACAGATCATTCAGTGCATGGGAAGAAAAGGGAATTAAACAAAATTCAAGAAAATACAAGAAAATAATAGGGCAACACAAGTTATACAATGGAACTACATAAGCATTGGCATTAGATGAAGCGTACAGGGTGTAGTGTCAATGAGCTCAGTCAATAAGAGGGTCATTTAGGAGTCTGGTGACAGTGGGGAAGAAGCTGTTTTTGAGTCTGTTCGTGCATGTTCTCAGACTTCTGCATCTCCTGCCAGATGGAAGAAGTTGGAAAAGTGAGTAAGCCGGGTGGGAGGGATCCTTGATTATGCTGCCCGCTTTCCCCCGGCAGCGGGAGGTGTAGATGGAGTCCATGGATGGGAGGCAGGTTTGTGTGATGGACTGGGCGGTATTCACGACTCTCTGAAGTTCCTTGCGGTCCTGGGCCGAGCAGTTGCCATACCAGGCTGTGATGCAGCCCGATAGGATGCTTTCTATAGTGCATCTGTAAAAATTGGTAAGGGTTAATGTGGACATGCCGAATTTCCTTAGTTTCCTGAGGAAGTATAGGCGCTGTTGTGCTTTCTTGGTGATAGCGTTGACGTGAGTGGACCAGGATATATTTTTGGTGATGTGCACCCCTAGGAATTTGAAACTGCTAACCATCTCCAACTTGGCCCCATTGATGCTGACAGGGGTGTGTACAGTACTTTGCTTCATGAAGTCAATGACCAGCTCTTTAGTTTTGCTGGCATTAAGGGAGGGATTGTTGTCGTTGCACCACTCCACTAGGTTCTCTATCTCCCTCCTGTATTCGGACTCGTCGTTATTCGAGATCCGGCCCACTATGGTCGTATCGTCAGCAAACTTGTAGATGGAGTTGGAACCAAGTTTTGCCATGCAGTCGTGTGTGTACAGGGAGTAGAGTAGGGGGCTAAGTACGCAGCCTTGCGGGGCACCGGTATTGAGGACTATTGTGGAGGAGGTGTTGGTGTTCATTCTTACTGACTGTGGTCTGTTGGTCAGAAAGTCAAGGATCCAGTTGCAGAGTGGAGAGCCAAGTCCTAGGTTTTGGAGCTTTGATATGAGCTTGGCTGGGATTATGGTGTTGAAGGCGGAGCTGTAGTCAATAAATAGGAGTCTGATGTAGGAGTCCTTGTTTTCGAGATGCTCTAGGGATGAGTGTAGGGCCAGGGAAATGGCGTCTGATGTGGACTGGTTGCGACGGTATGCGAATTGAAGTGGGTCAAGGCGTTCCGGGAGTATGGAGGTGATGCGCTTCATGATCAGCCTCTCGAAGCACTTCATTACAACTGACGTCAGGGCCACCGGGCGGTAGTCATTGAGGCACATTGCCTGGTTCTTCTTTGGTACCGGTATGATGGTGGTCTTCTTGAAGCAGGTGGGGACCTCGGAGTGGAGTAGGGATAGGTTAAAGATGTCTGTGAAAACCTCTGCCAGCTGGTCCGCGCAGGCTCTGAGTGCACGACCAGGGATCCCGTCCGGGCCCATCGCCTTCCGTGGGTTCACTTTCAGGAAGGCCGATCTGACTTCGGAAACTGTGATGGTGGGTATGGGTGAATTATGGGTTGCTGGGGCACTTGATAGCGGATTGTTGGTTACCTGCTCAAACCGAGCATAGAATGCATTAAGTTCATCGGGGAGGGGTGCACTGCTGCCAGAGATACTGCTCGGCTTCGCTTTGTAGCCCGTTATGTTGCTTAGTCCTTGCCACAACCGCCGAGAGTCTGTCTGTGACTCTAGCTTAGTTTGATATTCTGTCTTGACATCTCGGATGGCTTTGCGGAGGTCGTACCTGGATTTCATGTATAGGACAGGGTCGTCTGCCTTGAACGCCTCAGATCTGTCCTTCAGTAGGGAGTCAATCTCGCGGTTGAGCCATGGTTTCCGGTTGGGGAACGTACGTACTGCTTTCTTTGGCACGCAGTCGTCCACACATTTGCTGATGAAGTCTGTGACAGTGGTGACATACTCTTTTAGTTAGTCGCTGAGTTCTTAAATATGGACCAGTCCACTGTCTCCAAGCAGTCACGTAAGAGCTCTTCTGTCTCCTCGGACCAGCACTGCACAACCTTCTTAGCTGGATTCTCCCGCTTGAGTTTCTGCTTGTAAGCCGGGAGAAGAAGCACAGTCTTATGGTCTGATTTCCCAAAGTGCGGTTGGGAGATGGAACGGTAGGCGCCCTTGATTTTTGAGTAGCAGTGGTCAAGAGTGTTGTCGCCCCGGGTGGTACCGGAGATGTGCTGGTGGAATTTTGGCAGTACACTCTTGAGGTTGGCTTTGTTGAAGTCTCCGGCCACAATGAACAGGGCCTCCGGGTGTTCTGTTTCATAGTTGTTTATGACTGTGTACAGTTCATCCAGCGCCTTCCTCACTTCTGCCTGGGGTGGGATGTAGACCGCTGTGATAATGGCTGAAGTGAACTCACGTGGAAGATAGTATGGGCGGCACTTTACGGTCAGGTATTCCAGGTCTGGGGAGCAGTAGGTCGCCAGGGTCACCACATCCAAGCACCAGGAGGAGTTGATGAGGAGGCAAACCCCTCCTCCCTTCGCTTTGCCTGAAGATGCCGTGCGGTCCGCCCGGTGAATAGAGAAGCCTTCAGGTTGTATGGCACAGTCCGGTGAGGCGGGGGTGAGCCATGTCTCTGTGAAACAGAGCACACAGCAGTCTCTTACTTCCCTCTGAGAGGTAAGTCTGGCGTTAAGTTCATCCAGCTTGTTTTCAATCGCTTGGACGTTTGCCAGGAGTATGCTGGGGAGAGGGGTCTTGAAACCGCGTTCCTTCAGTCTAACCTGCAGACCGCTGCGTTTCCCTCGCTTTCTCGGTCGGCGGCTGCTGCTGGATGATCCTGGGATCCGATGGGAGACGTCTGCCCTTGTGGAAGGTAGGTGGTTGCGTCTGGCAAGGTCCAGGCCGCTGGCGGGGTCCAGGGCGCTAGCGAGGTCCAGGGTGCTGTTTACATTTCCGGGGTCGCGTCTGGCAGGGCCCCGGGCGCTGGTTGAGGTAGAGGGGTTGCTGGGGGGGTGAGTCTGCGATTCGGATGGGTCCCGGCGTTCTGCGGGCGCGGGAATACCTTGCAGCGTGTTCGGGTCCTCGCGCGCGGTCTCCGTTGTTTCTGGAGTCCTGGGTCGTGGGCAGGGGCTTCCTGGGGCAGATTGGGCTAGGTCCCATGGTCTGTTCCCTTCCTGGGCGCTCCGGGGGTCGGATCTTGAAGTCGGCACGGTGGGGCCTCCATGTGGATTTTTCTTTCTTCCATCACCAGGTAGATCGGGTTGCTGGGTGGGCCTCTCCGGGTCGGGTCGCTGGGCGGGTCTCTCGGGGTCGCGTTGAGCCATGTCTTGCCGTCGGGGGTCGGGTCGGGAGCTCCGGGGACAAAGCCGGGCGATCCGGGGGCTGGCGTCGGTTGTTAGGCCGGGTTTGGAGCTCCGAAGCCCGGGTCGGCTCCAAATCGAGGTCGGGGCTTCACTTCCGGTTTGGGCCCGATCTTCTTCCAGGTCACGGAGGTCAGGTCGGGTCGGGTCACAAGGTCTCCAAGGGACTCGGAGGATCTTCAAGCCTGCAAGAGAAGATAAAAGACAGAGGTTAGTAATAATGTTAGCTTTAGAATTAATTTTTAAAAGGTTAGAACGAGTATAAATAAAGTTAAAAGTGGATCTGTTGGGGAGAGCCTGCAGAGAGTCGCCTCGCTCCGGCGCCATCATCTGGTCATCATTCCATGGATGCGGTCGGTTCCGATGGTGGTATATCCGGGAGCACGGTTGACTGAAGCTTTGTCCGCCTTGGAGAGGGGGGGGTATCAGGAGTGATTAGGGTGGTCGGTGTCGGCTGGGGGGCAGGGGGTGCTATGGAGGGGGCGCTGTCGAAGTCGGCGTTCGGTGTAGGGCCGGGAGCGTCGGTAGAAGGGGGGGGGTCGGTGGGAGGATCGGTGGAGTCGGTGGGAGAGCCAGCGGGTGCCAGGTCTCGCAGGGATACAGTATCCTGCCTGCCATCGGGGTGCTCGACGTAGGCATAACGAGGGTTTGCGTGCAGCAGGTGGACCCTCTCGACTATGGGATATGGGATCCGTTTTATAGCTCCTCACATGCCTCCAGAGTAGGACTGGACCCAGAGTCGTCAGCCAGGGTGGAAGCGAGACTCCAGAGGTGGACCTCCTGGGGAAGACAAACAAATGATTGTGAGGGGTCTCGTTCGTGGCCGTACAGAGGAGCGACCTAATGGAGTGCAGGGCATCGGGTAGGACCTACTGCCAGCGGGCGATAGGGAGACTCCTTGACCGTAGGGCTAAGAGGACAGCCTTCCAAACTGTCGCGTTCTCCCTCTCCACTTGCCCGTTTCCCTGCGGGTTATAGCTCGTCGTCCTGCTCGAGGCGATGCCCTTGCTGAGCAGGTACCGATGCAGCTCATCGCTCATGAACGATGTACCCCGGCCGCTGTAGATATAAGCGGGGAAACCAAACAGAGCGAAGATGCTGCGTAGTGCCTTGATTACGGAGGCCAAGGTAGTATCGGGGCAGGGGACAGCAAAAGGGAAGCGGGAGAATTCATCGATGACGGTGAGGAAATAGATGTTGCGGTTGTTGGACGGAGAAGGCCCTTTGAAGTCCACGATTAGTCACTCAAAGGGCCCAGAGGCTTTTATCAGGCGGGCCTTGTCTGGTCGATAGAACTGCGGTTTGTATTCTGCACAGATCTGGCATGCCTTAGTCATGGTCTTGACCTCCCCTGTGGAGTAGGACAGGTTGCGGGACTTGATGAAGTGGGCAAGCCGGGTGACCCCCGGGTGGCAGAGGTCATCGTGGATGGTTCTCAGGCGGTCCAATTGCGCGTTGGCGCACGTGCCGCGAGACAGGGCATCTGGGGACTCGTTGAGCTTCCCTGGGCGATATTTAATATCGTACGTATAGGTGGAGAGCTCTATTCTCCACCTCAGAATCTTGTCGTTCTTTATTTTGCCCCGTTGTGCGTTATCGAACATAAAGGTGACCGACCGTTGGTCGGTGATGAGGGTGAACCTCCTACCAGCTAGGTAGTGCCTCCAGTGCCACACGGCCTCCACTATGACTTGTGCCTCCTTCTCGACTGCAGAGTGTCGAATTTCCGAGGCGTTGAGGGTTCGGGAGAAGAACGCTACTGGTCTGCCCGCTTGGTTGAGGGTAGCAGCCAGGGCGACGTCTGATGCATCGCTTTCTATTTGAAAGGGGATGGCTTCGTCCACCGCGTGCATGGCGGCCTTGATGATGCCAGCCTTGATACGGTTGAAAGCCGACTGGGCCTCATCCGTCAGAGGAAAAACCGTGGTCTTAATGAGTGGCCGGGCTTTGTCCCCATATCTGAGGACCCACTGGGCGTAATAGGAGAAAAGCCCCAAGCACCGTTTGAGTGCCTTGAGGCTACGGGGGAGGGGGAGTTCCTTAAGGGGATGCATGCGGTCGGGGTCTGGGCCTAGGACCCCGTTATCCACGACGTAGCCGAGGATGGCGAGCCGGGTTGTGTGGAACACGCATTTCTCTTTGTTGTAGGTGAGGTTGAGGGCCCGGGCAGTCTGGAGGAACTTCCTCAGGTTTGCGTCGTGGTCCTGCTGGTCATGGCCGCAGATGGTGACGTTGTCCAAGTACGGGAAGGTCGCCCGTAAGCCGTACTGGTCCACCATTTGATCCATCGCCCTCTGGAAAACGGAGACTCCGTTTGTAACACCAAAGGGTACCCTGAGGAAGTGAAACAGCCGACCGGCTGCTTCAAAAGCCGTGTAGGGGCGGTCCTCTGAGCGAATAGGGAGTTGGTGGTAGGCCGATTTGAGGTCAACCGTGGAGAATACCCCATACTGGGCAATTTGAGTCACCTTTTCAGCTATTCGGGGAAGTGGGTACGCATCGAGTTGTGTGAAGCGGTTTATTGTCTTGCTATAATCCACCACCATGCGTTGCTTTTCCCCGGAGCGGACTACTAATACCTGGGCCCTCCAAGGGCTGTTGCTGGCCTCTATGACCCCCTCTTTTAGTAGCCGCTGAACCTCCGACTTGATGAAAGTCAAGTCTTGGGTACTGTACCGGCGACTCTTGGTGGCGATGGGCTTACAGTCGGGAGTGAGGTTCGCGAAGAGGCGGGGTGGCGCAACTTTGAGTGTCGCCAGGCTGCAGACTGTGAGTGGGGGCAGGGGTCCGCCGAACTTCAGTGTCAGGCTCCGGTGGCTGCACTGAAAGTCGAGGCCAAGCAGCAGGGGGGCGCAGAGTTGAGGAAAAATGTACAGTTTAAAACAGGAGTATTTCGCGCCTTGAATTGTGAGGTCAGCGACACAATACCCCGTGATTTGAACCAAATGGGACCCTGAGGCGAGGGCGATAGTTTGGGAGGCGGGATGGGTGCGCAAGGAGCAGCGCCTTACCGTGTCTGGGTGGATAAAGCTCTCCGTGCTCCCGGAGTCGAACAGGCAGGGAGTGTCTTGGCCGTTGATTCGCACCCGCATCATCGAGTTTCGCAGGTGTTTCGGCCGTGATTGATCAAGCGTGATCGCTCCTAGGTGTGGGCCGTCAGAGTCGGACTCACAAAATGGCCGCCCGGAGTCACAAGATGGCTGCCGCCGCCGGTCGCACGTGTCGGGTTTCGAAGATGGCCGCTGCCAAGATGGCCGCTCCCATGACTCGCACGAGTTCGATGACGCGTCAGAAGTGGGCGTGTCTGGCCGCAGTGCAGCCGCGTTGCGGGGTCTGTGAGGCCGGGAGCTTGATTTATGGGCCCGATGAGACTTTTGTTTGTGGCCTTTGGGCCCAGCCAGGCAGACTTTCGCGAAGTGCCCTTTCTTCCCACAGTCGTTGCAGGTCGCGGATCGGGCCGGACAACGCTGACGTGGGTGCTGGCCTTGCCCACAGAAATAGCATGGGGAGCCCCCGGAGTGAGTGGATCGACGCGTGGCACAGGCCTCTAGTGTGGCGGAGTACGTACGGAGGTTACGGTGGGCCGTTTCGAGAGAAAAGCCGAGCGTTACCGTGCCTTGGAGATCCTTCGCCCCGTCTTCTAGGAGCCGCTGCCGGATGTACGATGACCTGATGCCAGACACAAGGGCATCGCGGATGTGTAAGTCCCTGTGTTCTTCAGCCATCACTGCTTTGTGGTCGCAGTTCCTCGCGAGCGCGGTGAGTCTTTCCACGAACTCGTCCATCATTTACCCGGAGCGCTGGCTGCAGGTCGAGAGCAAATGCCTGGCGTGTACCTCATTGGTAGTCTTTATGAAGCGTTTCTTCAATATTTCGATCGCCGCCTCATAGGTCGTAGCGGTTTCAATCATGGCGGAGATTCGGTGGCTCACCCGGCCATGTAAGAAGCGCAGCTTGCGAGCGCTGTCGACATCAGACGGTGAGGAGTCCAGATAATCCTCAAAACACCGGAGCCAATGTTTAAAGATTTCCGAGGCTTCAGGCGTCCTGCCATCCAGGTTGAGTTTCTCTGGTTTCAGACCGCTGTCCATCTTGATGTGTACTGCTTATTAAATTGAGGCACTCTCAATTACGACACGAAAGTTAGGTCAGTAATCAAAGGCTTTAATAAGCAGTGAACAATGGCAGCCTCCATGAGAATTGTGCTTGCAAAATGGAGTCTCATCTTAAGTACTGTTTCCAAGGGGGCGTAGCCAGAGGCGGAGTCCCCCAGGGTTCCAAGCCTCTTAAAGGGGCAATGTATTCCGATCATCACAAGCCTCTTAAAGGGGCAAGGTATTCCGATCATCACAATACTGCTGTCAGCTAGGAAAATGCTTTGGAGTGGTATCTTTCCTATTACTTATATTCAATGAAACACAAGCACCAAGGGGCAGCAATGTGCCAGAATAAGCTGCCAACATTCATACTGCACAAGAAGGGAAGCAAAAGATCGGCACTTAACTTCAACACTATGCTGATAATTTTAGGCACTGATTTGAATATAGCAGGGCCTTATATAACACAGTAATAGTCAATATTCCTCACAAATCCATTCCCCAGCAAGAAAAAGCTAATATCCGAAGAGCTATTGCTCAAAGTATGAGATTGGTGACTTTGCCGGGTTAGTTGATCGATATCGTTTGCCATTTTGAGAGTGTAGCTGTTCTATTCCCTTACTGTTGTTTGTATACCTGCTAATTTCACATTGATATTTTCAACCTTTTTCTCTGTCATAATTTACTATTCTTTTCATTGGGCTGCAGATTAAAACCTCTTCAGTTGGCATTTCAGAGCATGGAGCAGGTGATAGTTATTCAGGAGACTAAAGGGAAAGGGAGTGTAAAGCTGCCCGTAATAATTCCAGGGGGCATGGAGTGAAAGGCCAAACTGGTTTATTTTAAACTGAAAATAAAGCCGCTTGCACAGCATACAAAACAAATGTCCCAGCCCAGGATTATGCCCGGTCCTTGTGAGGCTGTGGAGGCCAAGTCACTGAATAAATTTAGAAAGGAAATAGATGGGAATGGTGAGAGTGTGGAAATGTGATGTTGAGATAGAGGATCAGCCATGATCATATTGAATGGCGGGGCAGGCTTGATGGGCTGAATTGCCTACTCCTACTTCTTTGGAGAAGATCTTTAGCTCCTCCATCTTGTTATCTGGCAACTTCTCCTCCTTTGTGTTGCTAAGTTCTGCAGAGCGCAGCAAGCCACAATGACCAGTGAGACCCTCGAGGGAGTATACTGGTGTGCACCTGCCAAGGGGAGAATGTGCAAACTCCACACGGACAGTGACCCAGAGCCGGGGCCGAACCAGGGATCTCGGCGCTATGATGCAGCAATGCCAACCACTGTGCCACCGTGCTGCCCCAAAACATCAGAATCATATCTTCATTATGCAACTTGTTTGCTCCACTGATGTTCGTGTGGTGGCATGAGCATCGTTGCGCTTTTCTCAGATGGAGTTAGTGGCAGCCTGATGTTTGTCATCAGCCATTTCCTTTTTTGGGCTGCCATTGCCGTCAAGAAGCTGGATATGGTGATAGGGCCTCAAAAATGTCCGATGTCTGAAATTTTAAGTGCAGGAGTTATGGCAGCTTCGGCGCACACCTGACTGATGTGTTTCTGGTGGTTGTAGTCCAACTGCTCATTAAGCAAATGGAACCATTTCCTGTTCATGTATTGGATTGGCTTTTGCAACGGAGCTCTTATAGCCACGTGAGGCAGTCGATGGCACCTTGCACCTGTGGGGGTCCTGAAACAACAGCAATTCCCAGTGCTTGACTTGCTTGATCTCTAGCGAAGTACATGTGATTGCACGTCTTGTCAAACATTATCCATCACCTCCTCTATGTACTTGTGAGTGGAATCTTTAGAGTTGCTCCAGAGGGACCCAGAGGAGCTCTGAAAGGAGCCAATCACATAGAAGTTAGGAGCTGCGGTGACTTTGAAAGTCACTGCCAATGCATGTTTTCCAAGTTCGCATGGTGTCAGCTCCTGGGGAATGTGGCAGAAGTGACCTACCAGACCCAATGTGGAGGCGCTGGTGACACTGGCTCATCTGAAATGCGTCTTATTTACACACTCGGTCTTTGAACTACCTACACCTAGTGGTTCTGTGAGTTTCATCCTCTGGGTCCGAAGGGGTTGCCCTGTGCCATGATCATCAGGGTGATGCACCTCCTTTTACAGAGTCTGGCATTGATGTTGCACACTTCCCCACCTTTCCTCCTTCCTGTAGGCATGGGAATCCTCACCCAGTGTACTCTATGACTAGACATTAGGGCAAATGTTTAGTGAGGGACTGAGTTTATTTTAGGCAGGGCTGGGGTTTCACACCTCTGAAACTGCCAGTTGCAAGGTTTGGAGGGGCAGTTTCCAATGGCCTTCTGCAGTCTGGCAAGTAGCTCACTTGATTTTGGATTTATTGCTGCTCTGGGGAATTTCTCTACTTACGATAAGGGGTTATTGTAAGGAAACTGATTAGTAGCATGAATCAGAATGAATCTGCATTTATATGCTTCACAATTTAAGGCTACTTTCTGCACCTATTGTTACTAAAATGCTCCTAACATGTCTTGGCTGGGCACTCCATGCCCTCATTTAGAAATACAGATGTTAGTTGGGTGCTCCTTAAGTCGGCACACCAGTGCAGTAATCCATTCCTCCCAGAAGTCCAAAGAACCTTCCCCACCAGAGTGTTTTCATAGTTTCATTCTCTGTTGCACCTTAGGTTCACGCTACAAATGCAGGTGATCCGGCTTGATGCGGACGTCCATCTCTGAACAACTCGGTGTAATAAATTGATGCACTATCAATTACGACAAGACGAGAGTAGAATGTAATCGAGGCTTTATTACAGAGATGTGTGGCCTCCTACAGAGGCTGACGAAATGGCTGCATTCAGAGAGCACACACATTTATACTCCGCCTACTGGGCGGAGCCAACAGGCAGTGATCTACCCCCGTACCTGTAGGACAGGGGCCTTACCACAAATCCCATATATACAATATAATACAGTGGTGACTACCACATTGTGCACCAACTTTTCCTGCAGGACACAGAGAAGGAATTGTGTGCCACACACTTCATGCATCGCGTGGTGGTGGGGTGGTGGTTGGGGTGGGGGGGGCAGGGATGGGCACCACTGCTGGACATGGGTGGGTTAGGGCATGGTATGGTGCTGGGTGGGGGTGGTGCCAGGCACATGGTCATCACGAAGACTGGCAGTTAGGCCTGGTGCCAGGGGGCCAGTGCCAACTCACCCATGTGGCCCAGGGGAGGTCGTTGATCTTCTCTTGGCACTGGGTGACAGTCCTCCTGATGACACTCTCCGAGCTGACGGCCATTGCCACTTCCTCCCAGGAGGCACTGGCTGCCCTGTGGCTGACCATCCGAGCCCCATGGGGGAACAGGGTATCCCGTCTGGAAATTCCCACCTGAGGCCAATGGACCTTTCGATGGTCCGTCAAATTTTCTGTCCCTCCTGTGACAATTCCAGCAGCACGTGGGACCAGAGAATTTACCCCAAACATCTCTGCCTTTCCCTGACTCTCCTTGGGTGGGATTCTTTGACCCTCCGCTCCAGAAAATCCGGCACGAAGGCGCTTCCGCGATTCTATGAATCCATGAGTGTATAAGTCCAGGAGATGGTAAACTGCATACAGTAAATGCGGCTGTTGGCTGAAAAACCTTGTATTGTTCTATATCTATTTGATTTCTCAAGATGCTAAATTAATTAGGCCCACGTTGATGATCAACCTATTTGATCATTGATAGATTCTATAAATGCAGTGACGAAAACTAATTTTATCTCTCTATGGTTCATAACAATGGAGCATGAACTCAGGACTATCATTGCAACAATATAGAAGAAAGTTAAATGTTATTTTCTAGATAAAGGATTGTCAGAGCATGCAATACTTCATCACAAGTAGCTATCGGTACAATGGGTTGGATGGGAAGAGGCACCTCGAGACATGATTATTCCACTGGACTCCCGACTGGCTTCCGACATACTACCCTCTTTAATTGCGAGGTCATCCAAATGACTGCAGCCCATTTGTTACCTTGCACCAAGTCCTTTACACCCAACACCCCTGCACAGTGCCCTGCATTGGCTACTAGTTAAGCAATGCCTTGATTTTAAAATTCTCATCTATTTTTCAAACCCCTCCACGGCCATGCACCTACCTATCTATGTAATTTCCTCCAGCCACACAACCGTCTGAGATATCTGCTCTCCTCAAATTCTGGCCCCTTGAGCATCGCCAATTTGAATCGCTGCACCGGTGGTGGTCATGCCTTCAGCTTCCAAGATCCTCAGCTCTGCAATTTCCTCCCTAAACCTCTCTGCCTCTCTACCTCACTTTCTTCCTTTAAGACACTCCATAATACCTATCTCTTTAACCAGGTTTTCGGTTGTCTGACCTAATGGGCGGGATTCTCCAACCCCCCGCTGTGTTGGAGAATCGCCGGGGGGCTGAATTCTCCAGCGCTGGAGATTTGGCAGGGGTGGGAATCGTGCCGCGCAGGTCGACACCCGCTGGCAGCGCCCCCCCCCCCCCCCCCCCCCCCCCGTGATTCTCCGGCCCCCGATGGGTCGAGTGGCCCGTTTTTTTTTTGCCGGTCCCGCCGGTGTAAATTACAGTAGGTACTTACCTGCGGGACCTGGCTGCACGGGCGTCCTCCATGGTCCTTGGTGGGGGGGGAGGGGGGGCGACGGGGGGATCTGGCCCTGGGAGGTGCCCCCACGGTGGCCTGGCCCGCGATTCAGGCTGAGGGGTCAGCCTGAATTTTGTACTTAAATCTGGGATGGGTTTTGAATTGATGACATTCTAATTTAGTAGCCACTGAACGAATTTGGTACTTTTAGATACATTCCAATGGAACTAAAGTGAGAACTAAATGAACACTCTGGCCAGAACTTACCGCCTATTTACGCTGGCAGGGTCTTCCGGTCCCGCCGATGGTGCACCCCTGCCACTGACTTCCCAGCAGCGAGGGATGCATTCAATGGGAAACCCCATTGACAATGGCAGGACCAGAAAGTCCTGCTCCCGACCAATGCGAAACATACGGCAGGTTGTGCAGAAAAAAAATGAGTGATTAGATAAATAATACCTGTGAAATAAATGTCACTCCAGAGCTCATTCCAAAATGGGACTCTGGAACCATCCACGGCATCGCTCAACACAGATTTGACCAATAAAGCACAAACTTTGTTTCAAGCCATGCTCGACAACCACATAGACCTCTTTCAAGTAAATACCTTGTTGAAAGAATATATAACAAGTTTGTTTTCATATAATGACAACCTTTTGTGCTTTCTAAATTAAATTTAAGGAAGAAAATAGCTATGGCTCCTTTGTGGCCCCTTAATGGGTTTGACAATCTGGAGGGGTTTTTTTTTTGCTCATCACTATTCTGGAGTCTTTTCCCTTAAAGTAAATAAATAATTGCCCAATGTATATTTATAACATGTACTTCAATCAGCACATACTCCACGACATACTGTATTTTATATTTAATATATCTAAGCGATAATGTCTGCCAGTCCCAAGTGTACAAGACAATAAATGGCTTTTGTACTGATTAAGTGCCACGGGCCATGGCATTTAATCAAAGTGCGAGAGCTGTTGCCAAGTAAACTTAAGAAGAACAGAAGCTATAGTTATAGACACACAGGGAAAGAGGGAACACTCAGTGGAGAGTTGTGAAATGCGGAATTTATTCCCCTCTAAAGGAATAGTTGGTAACCAGTGAAGTCATAAGTACATTCAGATTGCCCTCATAAATGGGATGAATTCATTTATCACAGATACACTGTTCAGATAATATGTTTTTAATTAGGTTTGATTGTTATTTTCTATTAGCAATCGAACTGTAATTAGAACAATTACAAGCTTGGAGGATATTATAGTACTTCTCAGTAAATCGTATGAACTCCTGCTCCCCTTCCAGAATGGGAGCCCTGGCCTTGATTGCGAATCAAAAAAATAACCATCAGTCCAGATTACACCAGGCTCCAAAACTGTTAAGATAACAAAACTGAATGAAATGTGAACTCCTGCCTCAATACATCTATATAAATAAGAATGTTTGAGCTTGTCACACATCTGTGTGTCTTCTTTAAAAAGAAGAAAAATGATAAACAAGCATTTCATGCCATTTTCATCTGGTCTGGAGGTGGAGATTTATGAGCAAGCACCAATCAGCAAACTTCCCTCAGGAACAAAAGTTAACTCCCAATTGATCTTAGGATCTCCAATTCACAGCAATTAAACTTTGTGGCCTTTAAGGGGAAAAACTCCTTTGAACAGAGCTGCACCTTTGTGACTGAATAATCTATTGCCAATTGCTTGGTATAAGCCACCTGATGTTATAAAACAGCATAGCATCTGCTTTATTGTGAGCAATGCGAAAGTAAAACCGTGGTCTATGGGCCACGCTAGCCACGGGCGCAAATCCCGTAACGGCTGCTAAATCTCGCGAGAAGCCGAAAATGGAATTTGCACTGGCAAGACTTCTGTTCGGGATCTTCTCTGCCCCCTCCGATGATGTGATCACACGCTCCCTGGGCGTGAGCCTTATTAGCATATATTAGCATACATGAGAATCTCATCATCGGGCTTCCGCCTTCACCGCGTTTTTCCCACCCAGCCGGCATGACGTAATGCCAGCGCGACCCACTCCTAATTTCCAGAAACAAAAACCAGTAGTGATGAACACACCGGGGACACACAGGTATGTATAGTCCCTAGGTGGTAAGGATCATGCCTTGAGCATCGACACCTGCCACCCTGGCACTGTTCCCTGGAAATACCAACCTGGCAAGGTGGCAGTGCCAGGGTGGCAGTGCCAGGGGAGGGCCTTCTGGGGAGCACCGTTGAAGGTTTCCCTGATAGGTTGTGGGAGGGGTGCACCAATTCTTCTTGGGGATGGAAGGGGGTGCGGTTGCGCTGATGCCTTTAAGGGTGGGGGGAATTCCTCAATGCCTTTGGGGATGGAGAGGTGCCCGATGACTTGGGGAGATTGTCCCGATACTTGTGGGTAGGAGGATCCTCCGTGTCTGTGGGTGGGGGGGGGGGGGGGGGGGGGGGGGAGATGCGGAGGTGTTTATTTCTTGTACAGATTGGGGAGCTCTTTAAAGGTGGTTCCCCATCTCTCCGGAGCTGGTCTGACTGGCTCTATCATACATTGTCCCACCAGAATGCCAGTGCAAACCATGCCTCCAGATCCGGTGTGCACAGTGCACAGAGTGGCTGAGAATCTGCAGTGAAAACGCGGCTGTGCAGTTCGACACTGAAACGTTTTGGGAAGATTCTACCCGTAGACCTTGAAATGGATACTTATCGTTGATCCTTCAGTTTCAACCAATGAAACATTTCTTGACTTCTCCTTTCCAGCATTTTATTTTTTTGTTCTCCACATCCTGGAATGAAAAGCTGATCCAAGCGTCCACAAGGCTTTCTGATCCCAAGTGAATTTGGTTTATTGAAAGCAGATCTAGATTTGTTGTAATGGTTATGTTAGCTGCACGTGAAATAACGGGAAGCTTGAATGTTTTTGGAGCTGATAACTCAGAATTGTCTTTGAAGATCAATAGCAGATTGGTGCCCCCTACACTTCAGCCTTTTGACTATAATGGGAAGCAGAAAGTTCAAATCAGTCCAAAATGGACTAACAATACAGATGTCCATAGGGGACCGTGTGGACATTCTGCTTCAACAAGGGAGGCTTTATCCCCAGGAACTGTGCTTTTTTAAATGCACAATTCCAACATTATTTTAAGGAAAGAGAAAGGGATCACACTTACTTTTAGCTTCACAATATGCAAGTTCACACTAAACTGCCATTTTTGTCAGTGTTAAAAATTAGAAAATTAGTTCTACCCGTCAATAAATCTGTCCATCCTGATTCGGCTATAAGTCATTGCTATCAGTGAAAGTACCACCAGTACTTTAATGCCAATCAGTTTAAAACCAATCTTTATTCTGAAAGGGTGGAAGAGTCCAAATATACATCAAAATAGAAAACTCAGAGGGCGAGGGTTTCTACTAGATTGCATTGGTTTTTCCAGTCCAATGTGCCTTAAATCGACCAAACCAGTGCAAATGATTAAGGATTTTTGAGCTCAAATTATATTCAGCACAAATCAGATTTCCATTATCTTTTGGGCTGCTAGAAATATCGTCGCACTGGAAGGAGGACTGCTCACAAGCTGATCACGCTTCCAGACTCAATTAATCAACATGGCTGACTTGATAGAGGCCGTGGGATTGGAAGGTGCTGTCGAAGCAGCCTTGGATGAGTTGATGCAGTGCATCTTGCAAAAGGTACATACTGCTCTCACTGTGTTGGTGGTGGAGGGAGTGAATGTTTAAGATGGTAGATGGGATGCCGAAAAAGTAGGTTGCTTTGTCCTGGATTGTGTTGGGACTTTTGAGTATTGTAGGAGCCATGCTCATTCAGGCAAGCAGTCACAAGCTTGACATCTAATGGAACAAGAGGATTGGTTGAAAAGAAGATAAATTTAAGGTAAATAATTCCACAGTGTGGACCTTAGATGGCTTAACATATGGGGCGGGATTCTCCGACCCCTCAGGGGGCCCGGGGCCGGCGTCAATCCCGCCCCTGACGTGTCCCGAATTCTCCGCTCCCCGAGATTCAGCGGGGGCGGGAATCGGCTGCGCCGGTCGGCGGGCCCCCCGCGGCAATTCTCCGGCCTGTGATGGGCAGTAGTCCCGCCGCTGAAAGGCCTCGCCCGCCGGCGTGGATTAAACCACCTACCTGACCGGCGGGATTGGCGGCGGGGGCGGGCTCCGGGGTCCTTGGGGGGGGGGGTGGGCGGCACGGGGCGATCTGACCCCGGGGGGTGCCCCCATGGTGGCCTGGCCCACGATCGGGGCTCACCGATCGGCGGGCGGGCCTGTGCCGTGGGGGCATTCTTTTTCTTCCGCCTTCACCGTGGTCTTCACCATGGCAGCGGCAGAAGAGACCCCTCCCCTGCGCATGCGCCGGTATGACGTCAGCAGCCGCTGACGCTTCGGCGCATGCGCGGACTTACGCCGGCCGGAGAAGTCCTTTTGGCCCCGGCTGGCATGGCGCCAAATGCCGTTCATGCCAGCCGGCGGAGTAGGAACCACTCCGGCACGGGCCTAGCCCCTCAATGTGAGGGCTTGGCCCCTAAAGGTGAGGAAACTTCCGCACCTTTGGGGCGGCCCGACGCCGGAGTGGTTCACGCCACTCTGACACGTCGGGACCACCCGCCCCGCCGGGTAGGGGAGAATCCCGGCCATGGTCATTAATGGTAGGTTAAAGTGAACAGAGGTTGCAGAAAAGGGACAACTCAAAGGAAAAGCAACGGAGAATTTAGAGAGAAAGGCTTGGGAGAGATGCTGAACATGTGTTTTAAATAACAGAGAATGGATAGTTACATCTAACTTTTGCTTTCTGAACATTGCATAGACAAAGTTGATGCTCAGCCTCCAGTGGATTGTCCACAGAGAATTACAATTCGGCAGAACAGTGGCATAGCGGTTAGCATTGCTGCCTCACAGCACCAGGGGCCCAGGTTCGATTCGGGCCTTGGGTGACAGTCTGTGTGGAGTTTGTACTTCCTCCCCGTGTCTGCATGGGTTTCCTCCAGGTGCTTCGATTTCCTCCCACAGTCCCAAAGTTGTGCAGGTTAGGTAGCATTATGGGGTTGCAGGGATAGGGTGGCGGAGTGAGCTGAGGTACGATACTCTTTTGGAGGATCGGTGCAGACTTGATGGGCCAAATGGCCTCCATAGATTCTGTGAACTAATTGAACCATAGAATTTTCCCTCTCCCTGTGGGTTCCTAAGAGATTCTATCAGTCAGGTTTTCAGGGCATAACATTTTTCTCCAAGCAACCAATCTTTAATTGGTTGCTTTATAAAGAAATTGAATAGCTTTGAGGAAAACCAATGTGGGAATGGTCAGTAATGCAATATAAAAGTGTTGTGTTTGTTGATAATGGGCACACAACTGTATGGTTCAGTTCGGGCCACCACTCAGCAGTTAAACAATAATTGATGGGTAAACTTTACAATTCCTGAAGGCAGTCACATTATATTATTTAGCTCAAAGAGCATTGGGCTTGTGATTAATAATGCCTTAGATTTGGGAGAATCCTATACACTGTGTGAATCTATCCTGCTTCCAGATTTCCGTGGGGGAAAATTGTGCATTTATATGACTTGGGGGGTTGTCCTGATACCTCATTCAATATCAATGAGCTATCAGTCATCTGTTTATTACAAGTGTGGGCTGTAGCTTGACTGTTGTTGCTGATGTGTGTCCTGTGGCCAGAGTCAGACAAGTTCAGATTGCCAATGACCTTGATGGCAACAACATATTAGTCCTGCCAGCTGCTTGTAGGTCATCTCGGAGAATGTGGCACAACTCTGTTACAGACGTCCTCTCTGGATAAACAGCTTCCCTAGGCAATGTGCCTCAGCAAATTGCAAGCATGGTATTCTGGACCTGCAAACACTGTAGGGAATGTAAAGATTTCTTTGAGCATGCATCCTGATATTTACCTCTCTTCGACTTTGTATACCCTTTCTTTCTTTACCTCTCAGAGTGAGATTTCTTGAATTACATAGTGGAGCAGCAAATGCAATGCCTAAATCTTCTTTAAGTCCAAAGCCAACAGTGACTTGAAGAACCTTAATAGACTGAAGGCCACAAGTTAATATGAAAAAAATTCTAAAAGCTTTATGCAACAGCAGCTAAGCATCTCCTGAAATAGTGTTTTAACTGGCTGCCTCTGAACATTTGTTGCCCTTGGTTTGTGAGCAGGAGTAGGAAGTGGCATTATTCAGGTGGTGAATGCCATTGACTGAATTCTCCTCCGTTCCTGAGACTAAGTGTTGATGCCAGTGTGGCGCTAACAATTGCACAGAAAAGACTCGATATGGTACAAGAGAGGCTTTATTACAGTGAGATGCTATTCCTCTGGCTGCAGCTGTAGAATGGTATCTCAGTGAAACTCATGCATATTTATACTGCTCCCTGGGGGCAGAGCTAGCCGGCCGGGGCTTACCAGCAAACCTGTAATACAGGTACTGTCATACACCCCCTAATGCATGCACACTCATATGGGTAGAGATAACCACATTCACCCCCTGTAAAAAATGAGTCCGGCGGGGGTGACGTGAAACTATAATACATAGAAGTGATATAATTACAGAGGGGGGGGGGGGGAAATCAAGAGTCCATTGGCAACCCAGTGCCCGTCACAGGTTGAGTCGGACCGGCGATCTAATGTTCCGTTGCGAGCGACGCAGTAGTGGTGGCAACGTCTGCACAGGCAGTGTCGGCGATGACGGCGTAGGTGCTGGCGGTGTTGGTGCTGGCCAGTGGCGGAATGACTCCGGGAGCGAGCTGGAATCCTCCATGTCCTCTAGTGTGGGCAGGGGGACGAGGGATGGACCTGATGGGGCTGAATTTGGGGGCACCGGGGAAAAGGAGGGTGGCGCGTGGGTAGGGAGGAGTGTGGGCATGGGATCGGCACCCGCGGGAGCCAGGTCCCTGAGCGAGACTGTATCCTGGCGGCCGTCGGGGAACTCCACGTCGGCATATTGGGGGTTCGTGTGGAGCAGGCGTACCTTGTCCATCAGGGGGTTTGCCTTATGGTGCCGGACATGCCTACGAAGAAGGACTGGCCCTGGAGCAGCGAGCCAAGTCGGGAGCGACACCCCGGATGTAGACTTCCTAGGGAAGGCAAAAACACGTTCATGGGGTGTATTGTCAGTTGCGGTGCACAGCAGTGACCGAATGGAATGGAGCGCGTCAGGGAGGACCTCCTGCCAGCGAGCGGCTGGGATGTCCCTGGACCATAGGGCCAGCTGGACGGCCCTCCATACCATCCCATTCTCCCTCTCTACCTGCCCATTTCCCCGGGGCTTGTAGCTGGTCATTCTGCTGGAGGTGATACCCCTGCTGAGCAGGAACTGATGCAGCTCATCGCTCATGAACGAGGATCCCCTGTCACTGTGGATGTAGTCGGGGAAACGGAACAGAGCGAATATGGAATCAAGGGCCTTGATGACGGTGGCAGAATGTCATATCCCGGCATGGGATGGCGAATGGGAACCTAGAGAATTCATCGACCACACTAAGGAAGTAGGTGTTGCGGTTGGTGGAGGGGAGGGGCCCTGAAATCCACGCTGAGGCGTTCAAAGGGGCGGGACGCTTTCACCAGGTGCGCGCGGTCTGGCCGGTAGAAGTGCGGCTTGCACTCCGCACGGACCTGGCAGTCTCTGGTGGCTGTCCGTACTTCCTCGACGGAGTAGGGCAGATTGCGGGCTTTGACCAGATGGTACAACCGATTGGCAAAGCCTCTCGTGCAAGGCACAGAGCTGGTTCACTTGTGCGCTGGCACATGTACCTCGGGAGAGGGCGTCTGGGGGCCCGTTAAGCTTGCCGGGGCGATACAAGATCTCGTAATTATAGGTGGAGAGCTCGATTCTCCACCGCAAGATTTTATCATTTTTGATCTTGCCCCACTGCGTGTTGTTGAACATAAAGGCTACCGACCGTTGGTCAGTGAGGAGAGTGAATCTACTGCTGGCCAGGTAATGCCTCCAGTGCCGCACCGCTTCAACGATTGCCTGGGCCTCCTTTTCAACAGACGAATGTCGAATTTCGGAGGCATGGAGGGTGCGGGAAAAGAATGCCACGGGTCTGCCTGCCTGGTTCAGCGTGGCGGCAAGGGCGACATCTGAAGCGTTGCTCTCTACTTGGAAGGGCAGTGTCTCATCTACTGTATGCATCCCGGCCTTGGCTATGTCAGAGAGGATAAGGGCGAAGGCCTGTTGTGCCTCGGCCGCAAGGGGAAATTGTGTGGATGGATCAGTGGGCGGACCTTCTCCGCGTATTGTGGGACCCACTGGGCATAGTAAGAAAAGAACCCCAGGCAGCGTTTGATGGCCTTGGGGCAGTGGGGGAGGGGAAGCTCCATGAGGGGGCGCATGCGGTCGGGATCGGGCCCCAGTAGTCCGTTCTGGATTACGTAGCCGAGGATGGCTCAGCGGTCTGTGCGGAACACGCACTTCTCCTTGTTTTACGTGAGATTAAGGAGAGATGCGGTGTGGAGGAATTTAGAAAGGTTGGCGTCATGGTCCTGCTGGTTGTGGCCGCAGATGGTGACATTATCTAAGTACGGAAACATGGCCCGCAGTCCGTACCGGTCAACCATTTGGTCCATTTCTCGCTGAAAAACCGAGACCCTGTTAGTGACGCCGAAGGGAACCCTAAGGAATTGATACAGGCGACCGTCCGCCTCGAAGGCAGTGTATGGACGGTCCGATTTACGGATGGGGAGCTGGTGGTAGACGGATTTCAGGTCCATTGTAGAGAAGACCCGGTACTGCGCAATATGATTGACCATATCAGATATGCGAGGGAGGGGGTACGCGTCGAGCTGCATGTATCGATTGATGGTCTGGTTGTAGTCCACGACCATCCTGTGCTTCTCCCCAGTTTTAACCACCACCACTTGGGCTCTCCAGGGACTGTTGCTGGCCTCGATAATACCCTCCCGAAGCAGCCGCTGGACCTCGGACCTGATGAAGGTCTTGCCCTGGGTGCTGTACCGTCTGCTCCTGGTGGCGATGGGCTTGCAATCTGCAGTCAGATTGGCAAAGAGGGAGGGAGGATCAACCTTGAGGGTCGTGGGGCCGCAAACGGTGAGGGGAGGTAGGGGTCCGCCGAATTTGAGGGTGAGGCTCTGGAGGTTACATTGGAAGTCCAGGCCCAGTAAAAGTGTTGCACAGAGGTTGGGGAAAACGTAGAGGTGGAAACGGTTAAATTCAACGCCCTGTACGGTGAGTGTAACCAGACAGAAGCCCCGGATCGGGACAGAGTGGGATCCGGAGGCCAGGAGATGTAGGACTTGAAAAGAGCCAGCCAGTGGTTGAAGTCTTTCCTGGCGTGGGACGACTGCGGATCCAGCTGCAGGCGATCAGGCTTGAGTCTGATGTCCATGGTTTTGGGAAAATCTCACTGTAATAAATTGTGGCGCTAACAATTGCACACAAAAGACTCGATAAGGTACAAGAGAGGCTTTAGTACAGTGAGGTGCTATTCCTCTGGCTGCAGCTGTAGAATGGCATCTCAGTGAAACTCATGCATATTTATACTGCTCCACCACATGCACATGTCTCAACTGCAGCAGATAACTTCCTACGACTCACGGGCTGCTGATCTCCCAGACATCCATCCACGCGACATGGTTCGCATCCACCTCCCGGATGGTGGCTGGTCTGTGCCTGCTGTTGTTCTTAGGCAGGTGGCCCCCCGCTCCGTCCTGGTCCGCTTACCAGATGGATCCATTCGGCGCCACAATCGGCGTGCCCTTCACCCTGTTCCAGAGTCATCACAGGATCCTCCGACCAGCTCTGCTACTGATCCCGTTGTGGACTGTGTAGCGTTTCCGGTCACTCTGCCTGCCCCTGACTGTGCTGCAGCCCTTCCGGCTCCTGATGCACCAGCTATTGCCCCACCCTTGAGGCGGTCCACCAGAGTTCGTCGCCCACCTCAGAGACTGAACTTATGAACTCTGCACATATGTGGACTTTCTGAGATGTTTTTTTTTCATTCCTTGTTGAATTCGTTCTCCAGTGATTTGTAAATAGCTTCATTGGTTGTTCCAGTTCATGTTAGTCATCTGCACCAGGCACCTTCCTTTGTACATAGTCTTGTTTCCTGTATATAGATTTGTACAAATGCCCTTGCACCTCACACATAGTTCGGTACATTCTTCACACACCCACACTATTTATTATCACATGCCTACATCAACATTTTTTTATAAAAGGGGGGATGTCATAATATACACCAATATATCATGGTGCAGACACACACTGATGGACACCCACAGGGACCAATCAACATGCACAAACACCGCAGCCAATCACCAGTTAGAATACGCACACTATAAAGGCAGAGGGCACCACAGTTCCTGCTCATTCTGGGTGCTGCCTCTCAGTGGAACAAGAACTCATCCAGCCCAGCACAGACTCACACCATGTGCTGAGAGAATCAACTGGTTCAGACAAGGCTTAGGTCTCTAGTTTAAGTTAGCATCATTCAGACACACAGTCATCGTGTGTTAGCTAGTTAGAAGTTAGTTAATAAAATTGAGTTGAACCTTCCTCAGTGTTGGTAGTGTCTGTTCATCTCTCAAGTCTACACTAGCCAACACTTCAACCAACACTGAGTTGACTCATATGCCTGAAATTCAGGACACTTTGGAAGTTGATTCCGATGTCGACACTGATTTCCTCTCACAGCTGTCGCCAGGACAGGGCTGCCCTCTCATAAGAGAGCCATGTCCCAGAGCCACCATTGCAGCAGCGCTACTAAGCGTGGCCCAGTCACAGCGGGTTATGGCTGAAAGTGTCATCGGCATTGCACAGGCGCGGGCCAACGTGGCACAGACACAAGGAAGGTGGCCCAATCTCAGAGGGAGGTGGCGCAGTTACTGGCTGATGTGGCACACATCACAGTCACACTGTAATGAGGCGCAGTCCCAGACGGAGGTGGTCCATTCCCAGTGGTTCATGACGAGTGGGACTGGTCTGGGCTGGCCAGAGAGAAGGGAGGGGAATGGGTGGGTGTTGTGTGTGTGGCAGGCTTGTATCACAGATGGGGTTGCAGGCGGGGGGAGTTGGCTGGGGGGAGCGGTGGGGTGATGTGGTGTGCAGTGTGGGAAGCGGTGACCATGCCTCTGGCCCTTACTCAGTGAACCTGGAGGTGATCAGAGTGTCCCATACGCGTTGGACCTGGCGCACACATTGTGCAGCCTCCTGTGTCTGCCTGGACCCCATGTCCTGCCCATCCTTGTCCTTCCCCGCATCCTCCTGTGGAGTTATTTGTGTTGCTAAATTCAGGATGGTTGGCGTAATTTTCACAAAGACCACAAAACAGCTTGAACCTGAACAAATATACATTTATTAACACTACTAATTTGGATTCAACACGTACTCCTGAAGAATGCACTGTTAATTATTAACATATAAACTACACTCATCTACAACTCATCTTTATTCTGTTATAAACTATGATCTTCTCTTACTCACACTATCTTTACTTCTGTTTGTCTCTAGCTAACTCCTGCACTACTCTCTCCACAAGGCTTAGCATCAATGCTTTACATACTTGTGGATTTCAAACTGACTCTTGTCACAATTCAATTTAAGACCATATTGCTCCATAGTGCTGCACTCTCTCAAACACTTCCTTGAGCCTATTCCGAATGCTGTTCTGGGGCGTTGGACCAGATGATGATGTTATCAATGTAGACTCATACCCCTGGAATCCCTTCGAGTACAGTTTCCAAGGCCTATGAAAGATATCCGATACTGATATTATTCCAAAAGGTAGCCAATTAAAGCAACACCTTCTGAAAGGCATATTGAATGTGAAGAACTTTTGGCTTGAAACATCCAGTTTAAGCTGCCTAAAGCCTTTAGAGGCATCCAACTTGGTGAATAGTTTGGCATTAGCCATTTCGAAAGCGATTTTGTCCCTCTTGGGTATTTGGTAGTGTTCCCTCATAATGTTGGTGTTCAGGTGTTTTTGATTGATGCAGATCCTTAGGTCGTTGTTAGGTTTGTGTACGCATAACCGTCAAACTGACCCAGTCTGTCGGTTGCGTGACCTTGGAGATGACATCTTGTTGTTGCATATGGTCAAGCTCAGTCTTGAGGCACTCTCTTAAAGGAGCTGGCATTCGTCTTGGTGCATGTATCACCAATTTGGCATCCTTTTTTAACTTGATTGAGTATGTAAAGGGTAAGGTGCCCATTCCCGAGAAGACATGAGCATACTTGTCCAAAGGTTGCCCAATTTCATCCTGTAGTGTGTCTTTCACCTTATTGGTTATATGTATATGATTTACTAAGTTTGATTTATCGCAGGCATCCACTCCAATTAGCGTAGACTTATCATCTTCCACTACCTCAAAGACAATGGGCATTTCAATGTCACCATTCCTAACCGACAAGTAGATTCCTTTATTAGCGGTATCATAGACATAGAATTTACAGTTCAGAAGAAGGCCATTCGGCCCATTGAGTCTGCACTGGCCCTTGGAAAGAATACCCTACCTAAACCCACACCTCCACCCTATCCCCGTAACCCAGTAACCACACGTAACCTTATTGGACACTAAGGGCAATTTAGCATGGCCAATACACCTATATTGCATATCTTTGGACTGTGGGAGGAAACCAGAGCACACAGAGGAAACCCATGCAGACAGGGGGAGAAAATGCAAACTCCACACAGACAGTGACCCAAGCCAAGAATCGAACCTCAGACCCTGGAGCTGTGAAGCAACAGTACTAACTAATTTATCTTAAATTTATTCCAGTGACAATATTTGCGTGCACTCCTGTATCAATTTTAAATGGTATATATTTGCCATTGATTTCTAATAATACAGTCCACTTTTTAATTATCTTTGAGAGCTGTTGTACTGGTTTGTCATTGCGATCCAGCAAATTAATCCTCGTGACTGCTTCAATCATGAAAGTATCCATTAGCATGTGCAGTGATAAATTCTCTCTATCAGTCAAGATATTAGATTTTTTATCTTCATTCTGAACACTTCGGATACTTCTGAAGTCACTGTTGGACGTTTTAAATTTGGTTACTGGAGAAGTTGTTGAAAAATGACACTGTGCTGCAAAGTGGTTGAACTTGCAACAATTGGAACATTGTTTGCCTTTTGCCGGACAATTTTTTTACTGTAGAGTGCCCACAGCATGCGCACGTCACCACTCTCGTAATGTCACTCTCAAAATGGCCACCAGCCATTGTATGCAGTTTTCTGTCCTCCAACACAGCATTAATGGCATCAGCCACATTTTCCGATTTTGCGCCCTTTCCGTTTGCCACGAACTCCATATATTCAATGGATGCCTGTTCACTGACTTTGCACATATTAATCACGTCTTCTAGTGGTAAAGTCAGTCATCTTAGCATTTTGTTCACGCAAAGGTTCGTCATTTATCCCAAACACCACTTGATCACGCAGCATTGATTCGGAAACTGAGGAAAGGTTACAGAACTGCGCTCTTAACCTGAAAGCTGTAATTAAATAATCTAACGACTTCCCACTTAATTACAGCCTTTTTCGGAACATGTAGCGCTCATCGGTCTCATTCATCTGCTTCTTGCAGTGTGCATCGAATTGCTGTAGCATAATGTTATTTTTTGTTTTATCCTCATCAGCGGTAAATTCAAAAGAATTATAAAGCTCTAATGCTTGGGTTCCAACGAAATTTATCAGGAGTGCTATTTTTCTCTGATCAGAAGCATTTTCTAGGGCAGAGGCAGATAGGAAAACTTCAAACTGCTGTTAAGAAATGTCCAGTTTTAACAAAGTTTACCGTTTGTCCTCAAGTGGTCAGGCTTCTTGAGACTCTCCAGCATTATGATTTGTCGTCTTTGTTGATTTTTTTGAGTTTTGTAGCATCTTGATTGTTTTCTTCAATGCTAATCTTTTCTAATCTAACTGCTTCTTACTTATATAAATAAACTCCTGGTACCATGTGGTTTCTTTATATTGCTAAATTCAGGATGGTTGGTGTAGTGTTCACAAAGACCACAAAATAGCATGAACTTGAACAAAGCTATAAATTTATTAACACTACTAATTTGGATTTGACACATACTCCTAAGTAATACACAGTTGATTATTAAGATATAAACTACACTCATGTACAACTAATCTTTACATTGTTATAAACTATGATCTTACTTACACCATCTTTACTTCTGTCTGTCTCTAGTTACCTCCTGCAATACTCTCTCCACAAGGCTTAGCACCAATACCTTATATATTTGCAACTGCAGCTCACTTTATTTATTTGGGACTTGAAACATGTTCTCAATACAGATAACGGGCAGCATGGTGGCACAGTGGCTCGCACTGCTGCCTCACAGTGCCAGGGACGCAGGTTTGGGTAAATGTTTGCGTGCCATTTGCACTTTCTTCCCTTGTCTGCATGGGATTCCATTGGGTGCTCCAGTTTCCTCCCACAGTCCAAAGATGTGCACATTAGATGGATTGGCCAAGCTCACTTGCCCCTTCAAGTCCAAAGGTTGGGTGGGGTTGCGGGGATTGTGCGGGAGAGTCGGCCTGTAGAGTGCTCTTTTTGGAGATCCATTAATGGGCGAGCACATGGAACATGTTTGATTCCAAATAAAATCAGGATCCGATTCGCCGGGTCTGGACTGCCACTTGAGAAGCTGACAAGCTGCAGCTGCATATTAGCACTCCTCTCCCCATGCACACTCATCCCAGCCAACAAGATGGCAGCACGGAGTGTGATACCCTGGTTTGCAGATGCTAGGCTGGAGACCCTTTTGGACTCCGTGGAGGAGAGGTAGGCAACTCTCTTCCCGGGGGTGGGAAGTAGGCTTTCACTCGCCATTGTACATCGGGCCTGGGCGCAGGTGGCAGAGGCCATGAGCGCCATGGGCACCACCACCAGAACTGGACAACAGTGCCAAAAGAAGCTGCACAACCTCCTCGGAGCAGCCAGGGCGAGCAGGCAGCACTGTGCCCCTGTCACCAACCCTCATCCCAAACGCCTCTGACGCTCCCACCCACCGAAATCCATCCGCCGACAATGTGCACGCTACCCACCTTGCACCACATGCCAGCACCCATATTAGCTGCCATTGCCAGGTGCCCTGACCATGAAGGTCACCAGCTGTCCACCCGCTCTGCTGCCTGCGCCTGACAGACTAAAACTGTGCTTTCTGTCTCTTCTCTCCCCTCCCAAGGAGAATGCGGCGCATAACCGGGGAAAGAGAGAGAAGGCGGCAGGGGAACCGCTGGATCTGCGGCCCATCATCGTCATGGAGCAGCGGGCACTGGACCTAGTCAGTGAGCCTGAAGAGAGGGCAGTCGCTGAGGCAGAGGTTGGCAACAGGCAACCAAGTGAGACCTTGCTGCGATGCGGTGTCCTATGGCATGCATGGCACGATACCTCCCGCCAGACTACCGCTCACCACCCCCTCACCAGTCCAACACCACTACAACCCGCAATCCAACCATGCCTCATGTCTTGCATAATCAAGGATCCCTCCCACCCGGCTTACTCACTTTTCCAACTTCTTCCATCGGGCAGGAGATTCAGAAGTCTGAGAACACGGACGAACAGACTCAAAAACAGCTTCTTCCCCACTGTCACCAGACTCCTAAATGACCCTTTTATGGACTGTCCTCATTAACACTACACCCTGTCTGCTTCATCCGATGCCAATGCTTATGTAGTTACATTGTATATCTTGTGTTGCCCTATTATGTATTCTCATGTATTTTCTTGAATTATGTTCAATTCCCTTTTCTTCCCATGTACTGAATGATCTGTTGAGCTGCTTGCAGAAAAATACTTTTCACTGTACCTCGGTACACGTGACAATAAACAAATCCAATCCAATCCAATCCAATCACCTGGCGATGAGGCGGATGTGGTGGGGTGGGGGCACCGATATAGCTGTTGTCACTCTGCGCAACCACAGGCCACAGTGGGCGGTCACTGGGGTGCCCAGCAAGGTGACTGCCTTTCATGCCGTGGCAATTGCAATCAGTGCCTGGACACCCCTGTCCCAAGGGGGGCACCCAACACCACGGCCCATCCTTGGTCACCCCCCCCCATCTCCCCCTGCTACGCCTTGTCAGACATTCCCCCTTCCCCCCCCCCCCCTTTCCCCTCCAGCCCTCCCTGTCAGAAACTGGACTGGCAGCTGATGGTTGCGCCTCTGGTAACATGTCCCACCTACTGTCCCCCTCAGCAGCCACTGCACCTGTTTACTGATTTTTCAAACCACAAGAGAAACTCATTATTGGTTATTCCTCTTGGTGGAGGTGGAGCATCATGGAAGGCATGGAGAATACTGGGTTGGCCCGTAAATGATATGCCAGCGTGTGGAGTACGTGTACGTACTGTACGTGTGGAGTAGAAAGCATTAACACCGCTGTGAAGGTATCGGAGCACAGCATTCCATAAGGCACCAGGCGCCGACACAATGTTTGGCTCACGTGTAATTCTCCGCTCAGCGTTTCACGATTCCAGTGTCACTGGATGGAGAGTGTCGTCCTGTGTTCTTTTTGACTGATTTATCAGCTTTTCAAAGACTTACTGATCTTACTATGATTGAAAACCGTCAGAAGCTTAACCATTAACATAGTTTTGAAACAGCCAAACAGATGGCTGTTTCAAGGAAACCATGAAAGCAAAGGAAACATTTTATATAATTAAACTTGGATTTCAATGTTCTGAAATGTAGAAAAGCTCTATATCAATGGATAACATACTCAAATACATCTGAAGACTTCCACTTTCACAATGCCATTCAATTTAATGGTCACTAAAAAAGAAAGCCTTTTCATCAATCATGCTATGAAAATATAACGCAGAATTTTATGGTCCCATTGTGGCAGCTACATGGCCATAAAATGTGGTGAGCCATTAAAAAACCTTTGACTTCAGTGGGACAGTAAGATTTCACCAGTGTAAAGTTACACCTATAGGTAACATATGAAACAGCATTTCATTGTGTAGTTTTCAACACCTTTTGAACTAACTTTTCATAGTGACCCTGATTCCAAATCATGGTTACACCATGGTCCATGACACCTCTGAGTGAGTTTGCTTTGTAGTGGATGTTGGGGGAGTACGTTGGAGGTTTATGGAAGAAATAGGGGTGAGGGGTGGGATATGGGGAGTGAGGGGATGAGAAGAGTGATAAGGGGTGAAGGGAGTGAGGGTGTGGAGTAGAAGGTTTCACATTCATCTCCAGATTGGACTGATGTTTCAGCGTATGAAACTGGACCCTTTAACTTGGCACGCTCGGCATTAGCCAGCCTCCGTCTTCACCTTCATGCAGCAGGCCCCACTCCAACCCATCCTTGGCTCCACACCATGAAAATAATATAGGTGGGTAATGCCAGTCAGTAAGTGGAATCATGATGTTGGTAAATCCCCCGACCCCTGCTTCTGTCCTCCAGAACAAAAGTCCAGCCCCCATGTCCTCTGTGAAAATCTACCCCTCCCTCTAACTTATTTATCTACCTCCTTGTTCATATCATTTCATTTCATTTTCATTTCATTTAACACATAGTTGCTCATTCCATTTTATTGTTACTTGGTCATGTGTGCCCTGATAATGACAGGTTCTGAGCAGACAGGTGGGCGGGCAGGCATGCAGGTTTGCCTAGTTGTGTAATTTAATGAGAAATGATGAGCTTCATTCGAGTATTGTAGTTATTGCAGTGCATGTGCAGAGAGTGGCAGTGTAGGCCGTGGGTCAGCACCATAATCCTGTGAAACACTTCAAAAACACTATCGTTCCCCAAGTATCAAACATATTAGATTCCACATGAGAGAAACTAATCCTGTGTTCCAGTATCAGGAACCACAGAGAAGCTTTTGAATGTTTGTTTCTCAAGACATAAGGACCCTAATTCCTAAAGCGGGACTAAATCTTGTCCTTTCACTAAAATAAAATACGTATGATTTGTCTGGCATTTTCCTTATAACCCTTTCATCATTTAAATCCGTATTATCTATTTACCGATATTCTTCTTGCTCTTCATTCGTGTATCCATAGCACTGTTTATTTTCTACTAAGACCTGCATTTTACTGCAGTAAACAAGGCAGGCTGTAATTACTGATCCTGTAATGAGGCATCATATTTAAGTGTGAGAATTTAGGCATGTTTTTGGAACGCAAAAAAGTGACACCTCAATGTTGTAATTACAAACTAAGATAAATCCAAACTGGTGCAAGTGGGATGAAAGTGAATTTTGGGGCATCAACGACTCTGAGAATGGAGGTGAAATTAAAATGCTTTGATGGGATTATTGCAGTTTAACAAGCACATGCCACCAAAAAAATAAGTGTTATGGTTTTCTTCCTGACCTTTGACAGGGAGAAGCTCCCCAAGGCCCCAAAAATCAGCTAAGTGACGTTGAATAGCGGTATTTACTTCATCGTTCAATTCTAGATGATTAAAACATAAACAAGAACAATGGACAGGAACAAGTTCTGCTGGTTTTTGCTGAGGGATCTGAGAATAAGTGTTTAGCATATCATGAGCACATTAGGACGGGGTCTAACACTTGTTAGTGTCAGCCACCAATGATGTCCGAATACTTTGGAGACGTTGGGCGTGTTTGACCGGAGAATTTCAAAGTCCCGTTTTGGGCTCATTGAGCGGGGTGTTTCACGATGGCTGCTGTGCCAAGAATGACACCGCTATTCAATGGCACTTCGCTGCTTTTTGGGGCCTTGGGGCGCTTCTCCCTGTCGAGGCCACACTGCCAATGTTTTTCGACACTGGGGAGCTGATCTAGCCAGTAGGACCGGCTCCTCACAGATTGAGGTGCCATTTTGAAAGGCTGCTCCAATCTCTACCCCCCCCCCCCTTTCCTTTCAGGACCCCCTGCTTTCGGGAGTTCTCCCCTTCATCCCACCCAACCTTTCTGTGGCCCCTTCAAACCCCCTCTCACCCCGCCTTTCATGGGTAAGACCTGCTAGGCCCAGACCCTTGGCAGTGGAAACCTGGCATCTGGGCACCTTGGCACTGTCAGCCTGCCATGTTGGTACCCTGGCAGCACAAACCATGGCTGTTGATTCCCAGGTACCAGGTGAATATGACGATGGAATAGTTAAATAATCCTAATAACTCATTTGAAAATCATTATCTGGATTACGCCCAGCGAGGACGTGATCCAAATTGCGCCGGGTGCCGTAAATCAGGTGACTCACACATGGCACACCGGCTTGATGCAGTGGGACAATCATGCCCCATATTGGCAGTGGATTTATTTCAATGACTTTGACTCCCGGCTAAAGCCCTGTGAAATGGGAATTTCTGCAAACAATTTCTGCCCAACACAGTTACAGTGAGGATCACATTCTACCCTGGTCAGTTTGTAAAATAAATGTTACAAGAAAAGACATTGAATTTAAGTGTTTTTACTTCATCATTCAAACCTAGGTGATTCAAACATGAACAACAACATCAATTCAGAGCAACATATTTCTGAAAACCCCGGTTACATTTTCTGACACTCGGCATGGCATCTCAATAAATGTTCCAAATGTGTCATTAATGCTGACTACTGCAACTAAATATGTGAGATTCTACAATCAAACAGATAAAAGAATAGTGACTAATGGACCAATTCTTTTTGCAGATGCACATAATAGAAGTAACTCCATTAATCAGCAATAAGGGGAGAGTCATATGTAATCTCAGATGGTGGTTGAAATACTGTTGAAGGAGCAGAAGCAATACAGAATAGGCCTAAGAATTGCACACTGAGAAAATACACCCCTCTGGCAATAATTGGGAACAGAATTGAGAAAAAAAATCAAACATTACCCATTTAAATATTTAACAAGGAAGCCATGGAGTAGTTGGAATAATGTTTCTAAGAGCCCCCTAGTTCGCTGTGTAATCATAGTACTATTACTCATGGAAGGGATAATTGGAAAAAGTCTGCCAATCAAGAATAAATTCATGGACACCAGTAATTTAGAAAGAGTAAGACAATGAGGAAGAGCAGAGAGCTAAATATATTTAAACTTTTATGAAAAATACAACTTAGAAATGTCATCAGAAGTGGGGCTGAGGTATCATCCAACAACAGTGTGTATAATTTAAACATAACTGTCAGGATATCTCAGAAGTAACTGAAAGGGGCGGCACAAGGGGGCAGTGATTAGCACTGCTGCCTCACAGCGACAAGGGCCCGGATTCGATCCCAGTCCCGGGTCGCTATCCATGTGGAGTTTGTACATTTTCCCCATGCCTGCATGGGTCTTACCCCCCACAACCCAAAGATGGGCAGGCTCGGTGGATTGGCCACGCTAAATTGCCCCTTAATTGGAAATAAACTATTGGATACTCTAAATTATATTTTAAAAAGTAACTGAGTAATGAGCTTCTGACAGAGTGATAAGAGTGTGGCTCAACTGTATTCTCTCCATTTAACAGACAGGTCAGTCAACATTATAGACATGGATGTAAGACCACATTCATCCTCTGTAGAATTACTTGAGTGAAAAAAATTTAAAGAAAAAATGAGAGTGCCAATTACATATTCCAACTCTTCCAGTCAGGAACATGCTTTCAAGGAGTTCAGATCAGAACATTAAGGCAATATTGTTATAGCCTGTCTCTTCAAGCTTGACTTCCCCATGAGAATGGACACTTTACGTGTCCAGGAGGTCATAGATCATAGAATTTACAATGCTGAAGGAGGACATTTGGCCGATCAAGTCTGCGCCAGCCCTTGGAAAGAGCACCTTACCCAAGCCCACAGTTCCACCCCATCCCCGTAACTCCACCTCACCTTTTTTGACACTAAGGGCAATTGAGCATAGCCAATCCACCTTACCCGCACATCTTTGGACTGTGGGAGGAAACTGGAGCACCCAGATGAAACCCACGTAGATATGGGGAGAACGTGCTGACTCCACACAGACAGTGACCCAGGCCGGGAATCAAACCTGGGACCCTGGAGCTGTGCTAACCACTATGCTACCATGCTGCCCAGGTCTTACAAACTCTGATGACAAAGATAGAGTTTCAAAATGTAATTACCTGTGGATAATTTCAGTAAGTGCCCAGATTCAGTATTGCAAAATATATGTTAATAAGAAATCATAAGGTGAGCTTGTAATAAATGCAAATATTAATTTCAAAGGAGGTTGGTGTAATCATAGATCGGGCAGCATCCATAGAGGTAAAAAAAAAATTGAGTTATTGGGCGGGTTTAGTGGGCCTATTAGATGCGGACACAAATCCTGTAATGGCCACTAAATCCTGCGAGAGGCCAAAAAAGGGATTTGCGCTGGTGACATTTCCGATTGCGATCTTCCTGGGCCCTCCCCAATGATGCAATCAGGTTTATTTCCAAGAAAGACGAATACCTGATTTGCATGAATTTGAATGCATTATAATATACTGAGCCTGATTTTTGTTTATTCATTCAGGGGATGTCAGTATCGCAGGCTTGGTTAGCATTTATTTACCATCACTAATTCCTTGAACGGAATGGTTCACTCGGCCATTTCAGAGGGCATTTATGGGTCAACCACATTTCTGTGAGTCTGGAGTCACATGGCAGCCAGACCCAGGTGAGGATGGCAGATTAGTGAACATTAAAGGACATCAGTGAATCAGATGGGTTTTTACAACAATTGACAATGATTTCATGGTTAGACATAGAATTTGCAGTGCAGAAAGAGGCCATTCAGCCCATCGAGTCTGCACGGCCCCTGGAAAGAGTCCCCCACCCAAGCCCACAACTCCACCCCATCCCCGCAACCCAGCAACCCCACCTCAACCCTTCTGGCCACGAAGGGCAAATTAACATGGCCAATACACCTAACAGCACATCTTTGGATTGTGAGAAGAAACCTGAGCACCTGGAGGAAACCCACGCAGACACGGGAAGAACCTGCAGACTCCGCACAATGATCTAAGCCGGGAATCGAACCCAGGTCCCTGGCACTGTAACGCAACAGTGCTAACCACTGTGCTACCATGTCGCCCTCATCATTAGACTTATAAAAATCTTATTGAATTTAAATTTCACCATCTGCTTTGGTGGGATTTGAATGTGGTTCCCCAGAGGATTACTCGGGTTTCGGGATTACTAGTCCAGTGACAATACCACTATGCCACCACCTTCTCCTTGAACATTGTTTCTTCAGCCCTCACTGAATCTTCCCACCCACCAACTTTGACATCACGCCAGTGTGAATCACTACTGATTTTTAAAAATGGGAATCTGGTATCATGACCTCCGAGAGGGAGGAAGGAGTTGAGGATCATTGTCTCCACTGAGCACCAGGGGTTCCAAGGGGTCAGTGACCACTGGCCAGCTCCAGAGAGGTTGCGGGGGGGGGTGGGGGGGTGGTCAGGGGTTTTCCTCGATGGGAGTCGCGGTTGGTGTGGATGGTCCTAAAGTCTGCTGCCCGTGTTTTTTAAAAGTGCTTCTAGGGTTGTGTAAGTCTGCTGTCTTGGCATCGGGGTATGGGGTTGCTGCGGTTTCAGGCCACATTGGGTGAGGGATGGGGAGAAATGAGGGCCAAGGAGCAGGGCCCAATTCGCTGGGTGTATGAGACTCCGATAGAGAAGGCAACACCATGTCCAGCGCAGGGCGGGTGGGTCAGGAGCACAGACTCTGGAGTACCTTACTTGTCTAGAGGCAGGATAGCAATGAGAGCTTGGAATGGTGCAGCCTGAGTAAAAAGGATGCCTATTAGCTCTGCCTTTCCCTGAAGCAGAAAGCAATTGTGCCCTCGAGCGTTCCTTAGACTCATGCTTGTCAAACTAATTGGCCATCGAGAGTTAACCCATAACAATGTCAGCTGCACACAGTCTCAAAGTTTGGGAATGGGATGAGTACTCAGGGTTGAAGGTTATACACTTGGATACACGGGACTGAGAGGCATTGGGTTTACTTGTGCCAGACCCCAATGCCTGTAATTCAGGATCCATTAGTCCCCCAAGGTGGACATCACTGTCCAGTTGACCCTGCCCATTAGGGATGTGCAAGCATATCACGCTCCTGTCAGAACCCTCAGTACATTAGAAACCAAGGGAGGAGAGAACCAGACGGGAGCCCAAAGTCAACTCTGACTGGCTGGGGCCAGATCTGTACTGCAGATGGGAGGGCATCTAAGCTGTGAGTAAGCGGGTCACCGCCGGATAAGATCTGGGACTGGATGAATGAAAAGTGAATGTAAATCACTTATTGTCACGAGCAGGCTTCAATGACGTTACTGTGAAAAGCCCCTAGTCGCCACATTCCGGCGCCTGTCCGGGGAGGCTGGTACGGGAATCGAACCGTGCTGCTGGCCTGCTTGGTCTGCTTTAAAAGCCAGCGATTTAGCCTGGTGAGCTAAACCAGCCCCAGGTCCGAACCATGCTTCCAGGTCCGGGACAATATTGGGGCAGCAGAGATAATTATGTTTTCCTGCAGCAACAATGACCTGACTGTCTACCTCCCTCTCATTCCTTGCAGGAATCTGATCGATGTTTGTATAGAGCCAGTGAAACTGGCCATTCTAATTAATACAGTGCTGGAGGAACACAGACTCCAGAAGCAACAAGCTGTGGCATCCAGGGAAGCTCCAGTGGCAGGCACCACATGGCGGTGGAAGGCACTCACTCCCTGTCATGTAAAGGTCACGGCAGACCTCACTGTTTATGCAATGAGACCATTCCAGGGCTCCACAGGTGACCTGTGTGGCATCTCACAGGCATCCGCCCATGAGTCCATTCATGAAGTCATGGATGCAATCTATGTAAGGAGTTTGGATTTGTTCATTTCATCCTGGATCAGACCCAGCAAGACGAGACAGTTACGGGATTCAGCTCCATAGCTGTTCTTCCACAGGTGCAGGGGGCGATTGACTGCACCCATTTCGCTCTTCACGTCCTGTGGCATCAAGGAGTCACCTTCATAAACAGAAAGGGGTTCCACTCCCTCAATATGCAGCTGGTGTGTGACCACCAGATGCGATTCAGGCACATGTGTGCCCGTTTTCCAAGGACCGTGTATGATTGTTACATACCTAGGCAATCACAGATCCCTAGCATTTTCGAGGGTCACTTGAGGCTACAGGCATGGCTTGCAGGGGAGAATGGATAGCTCCTGAGATCTTGGCTGATGACGCCAATGCGGAGGCCAGAGTTTGCAGCAAAAACCCAGTACAACAAAACTCACAGTACTACCAAATCTGAAATTGAACAGTGCATTGGCCTCCCAAAAATGCATTTTTGTGGCCTCACAGGTCTTGTCAGGCTCTCCAGCACGGCCCCGAGAGGGTCTCCTGCATTGTAATTATAATAACCTTTTATTGTCACAAGTATGAAGTTACTGTGAAAAGCCCCTCGTCGCCACATTCCGGCGCCTGTTCGGGTAAGCTGGTACGGGAATTGAACCCGTGCTGCTGGTCTTGTTCTGCATCACAAACCAGCTGTCTAGCCCACAGAGCTAAACCAGCCACCTTGTGGTGGTCTGCTGTGCCCTATATAGCCTTTCTCTGCATCAGGGTGATGACCTTCCTGAGGAGAAGTGTGTGTCCTCTGATGGGCATGGGCAGGAGGGCTGGATTTGCTCTCATCGCCTCACGTTTTCTGTCGTTGGACCAGCTTGTGGCAAATGCACATCTAAATACTTCTTAAACGTTATGAGGGTCTCAGCCTCCATCACCCTTTCAGGCAGTGAGTTCCAGACTCCCATCATCCTCTGTGTAAAAAAAGATTTTCCTCACATCCCCTCGAAACCTCCTGCCCCTTACCTCAAATCGATGCCCCATGGTCATTGATTAGGCAAATACACAGGCATGGAGGGGAAGAAAAAACAAACGGAAAGGTGTCTGGCAGGGTAGACAACAGAATTAACACCATCATTTGCTGTCCCAAAAACGAGAGCATTGGTTCTGATCTGAAATGGATGAACTCAGTGTTGCGCCTGGACAGCTTTTATTGTCTAATTGAAAGGTGATGTCCCTTGGAACAATAGAGGAGGTCAGATTGGCCGTCGGATGGAAAGCCACAATAGCAAGCATCAGAATCTCACGGCCATGTTCGTGGGCTGAATCGTGGACAGAATGTTTGGAGCATTGGATGGTGGGATGGGTGGAGGTGCTGTTCCATCTCCTGACAAAAACCATAAATTAGTTTGAGTAGGAGTCCTGCGTTTCTATATTCTAAATAAGATAAATAGTTGGAAGCAGCCTTCAAGGTGGAATTTGTAAACACAGGCTGACCCGCTGAATGTAAAGTTTGTTTCAATCATAAATCTAATAACTTCTCTGTTGCCATTCAATGAGGGATTAAAAGAAAGCCTGATATGACATTGGAACAGTATGTGGTGGGTATTTAAAAACACACACACCTGGAACCCATAAGTGTTTACACTGCAGAGGCACTAACTTTAGGAAATTGGCAACATGTAATCTCGCAAGAAGGGAAATAAGAAGATTTTATTTTCACAGTATTATGACCAGCCTAAAAGGGTATTGAAACATTCAATAGTAACTTTCAAAATGGAATTGGTTATATATTTGAAAAAGAAAAGATTGCAGGAAAGGGCATGGGAATGGTGTTTGTCCTTACAATGAAATGGCATAGACATGATGGGGCGAATGTGCTCATCTGTGCTGTACCATTGTATGATTCTAAAACGTATCTCTGGTAGGCTTAGATTTCTTGGTTTTGACAATGATGAACAATCGCATCAATCATTTCTCTTGATCTGTATCCTATTTATTATGTTTTTAAAGACGCTCCTCCTTCACCTAGCTAATCAAACAATATAGGCTCGAACTGCCAGCCTCGATACACCCGAAAGGTGGCTTCCGTGGCTGTTAGATCCCGGGAGATCCTTCTTCCGGGATCTACCTGGCTCGCCACAACTTGCGAGATCCAACGGCGCGATCTGAATCCCGCCCACAGTGGGCGGGATCATTATGTTGCAAATCTGCATATTAGAGCGAGACAGTTAGTCTCACTCTTATGTGCACTCCCCTGATTTACCGGAGACGTTGGGATCTAACCCCTTTACCTTGGAGACCCCGGGCGAGTGCTGTTCAGTGCTGGTATCCCCACAAACAGGGATCAGATTGAATGGCACTTGTGGGGGTCTCTCAGTGGATTGAAAGCCCTCAGGTGCTTGCCATCTGGGCATGGTGGCACCCTGGCACTGCTGGTGCCACCTGGGAACCTTGGCATTGTCAGCAAGCCACCCTGGCAGTGCGACATGGATATCAGCCTGGCATTGCCAAGGTTCCCAGGTGGCACTTCCATCCGGCAGGGGTAATACCAGAATGCCAGCCTGGCAGTGCAAGGTGCCAGGATGACATTTTTCCCATGGCGGTGATCTGGCCTGGGGGTGCCGTGTGCCGATTGTGCGGGGGTGGGGGAGCCCAAGAACCATCTTATAGGTGAGGACGGGCTTTGGGGGGGGAGGGGTTCGGGGGCCACGTCGGGGGGGGGGGGGGTGAGAGGTCGGGACACCATTTATAAATGGGCACCATTTTTATACTAATAATAATCTTTATTAGTGTCACAAGTAGGCTTACAGAGGGCAGCATGGTAGCACAGTGAATAGCACTATCGCTTCACAGCTCCAGGGTCCCAGTTTCAATTCCCCGCTTGGATCACTGTTCTCAGTGTCTGCACGGAGTCTGCATGTTCTCCTCGTGTCTTCTCGGGTTCCTCCGGGTTTCCTCCAACATGTCCTGAAAGACGAGCTGTTAGGTGAATTGGATATTCTGAATTCTCCCTCTGTGTACCCGAACAGGTGCAGGAGTGTGGTGACTAGGGGCTTTTCACAGTAACTTCAAAAGGCCGGTCCGATTGTAGTGGGTTAATGTTGATATTTGCTTAATGTAAGCCTCCTTGTGACAATGAAGATAAAGATTATTAAATTTAAGTTTACGTTTCTATGAAAAGCCCCTTGTATCACATTCCGGTGGCTGTTCGGGTACACAGAGGGAGAATTCAGAATGTCCAATTCACCTACAGCATGTCTTTCAGGACTTGTGAGAGGAAACCAGAGCACCCGGAGGAAACCCCGCAGATACAGGGAGAATCAGGTGCCCTGATCTCTTCCTACACTGAGTAATTCCTGCGAGCAGAGCTCCTCAGTACAGGACACGGGACTAAATGTGGCCTCAGCGGGGAGTACCCTACAGAGGTCCCGAATTGAAACAGAGTCCCGACAGATAGCGGGCGGAATTCTCCGCTCCCGGGAAAAATCGGGAGGGCCGTCGTGAACTCGGCCGAGTTTCACGACGGCCTCGGAGGCCGCTCCTCGCCCCCTACTCTCCCCTCCTGGCGGGGCTAGGAGCGGCGCTCCATAAATCCTGGCCGCGGGGGCACCGCGTCGAGAGTGACGCGGCTGGTGCGCCTAATGACGTCAGCCGCGCATGCGCAGGTTGGCCGGCTCCAACCCGCGCATGCGCGGCTGACGTCATGACGCTGACGGCACGAACCCGCACATGCGTGGTGGCCATCTTTCCCCTCAGCCGCCCCGCAAGACACGGCGGCTTGATCTTGCGGGGCAGCGGAGGGGAAATAGTGCATCCGATTTGGATGCCTGCCCGACGATCGGTGGGCACCGATCGCGGGCCTGTCCCCTCCCGAGCACAGTCGTGGTGCTCTTGCCCCAAACGGCCCCCTAGAAGCCCCAAACGGGCATCTGGCGCCCGTTTCACGACGGCAGCGACCAGGTGTGTTTGCCGCCGTCGTGAAACGGTCGTGAACGACCGGCCGCTCGGCCCATCGGGGTCGGAGAATTGCCGTTCGCCGTGAAAAGCGGCGAGCGCCGATTCTTCTGAGCGGGGCGCGTGGAAAATGCCGGGAGGCCCTCCCGCGATTCTCCCACGCCGCGTGTTTAGTAGCATACTTGTTTAGTAGCATACTCTGAACTACTGTCCCTCTATCCAGATAAAGGAAATCCAATGCAGCCAAGGGATTTCAGTGGGGAAAAAAGAACATGGAAAAAATACAGTATAAATAAAACAACCATATTAAATGGTACATATTCTATTTCCAGGCAGCACTGGCAACTTTGCCTTTCAGAAAAACATCAGGTTATGCAGAACATGAACCTGATTTAAAGGTTTTTTTTTGTTTTAATCCACTCAAATTCCTTCAGGGTATATGCAGAGAATGCTAACTATATTTTCCCATCTTGGGAATAATCAGGATGCATGGATTTCATTTGCATGCTGATGATGACACATGGGTTTAAGGTGTCAAGGTACATGAATCCAATTTTGAGGATAAATAACCTTCTCTGCAGGATTGTGGTAAGGTCTGAGCATCTGGGGGAGCAGACAGCTCAGCTAATCATGCCCTCTTTTCCCCAGACTTAATAGAAGAATATAACTTCAGGATTGCCAGATTTTCATCATTTTATCTATTTCTTGTCCCAATGCATGCTGTCATTATAGCTCTGCTTCTGTGCTGCAAATTCCCATATGAAAATCTTTTACAAATCTGAACTTGATTTTTTTGATACACAGATCTGTTTGGCGTTTCGCCAATTTTCAACCATGCACAGTGAAGCATTGATGTTGCCATTTGTTTCCAATGCAGGGAATGAGTGCGATATGATGAAATTTAAACAGCAAATGCTGGGAATGCTCGGCAGGTCAGACAGCATGTGGGGAGAGATGAACAGAGAGCATTTCAGGTCAATTATCTTGCAGGAGATGAGCTCTGTTTGGATCCTTAAATTCTCAGGCACGATTATTCTGAAACCAGGCTGCTCTTTGGGAACAATTTGAACACAAAGTCATGAGATGTGTGTTTATGTTCACAGAACCCCCATTGTTCCCATAACAAAGGGAGGCTCTGAGTCGAAGCTTCACATTTTCCAACGAGGGAAAAGGGAGTGAGAGATATTCCCGGGACTGATCAGATAAGGTAGCGAGCTACCTACCGTGTTTGCTGCTGAAGGTACACGGGGAAAAAACTCAAGAAGAAATAAAAAGTCTTTAAAAGGCCAAATTGTACCCTTGGCAAAGAAATTGAAGTATTAACCAAGTCTCTATCTGTTGATGATTCATATGTTCAAGCACCAGAAAAGGTCAGTTAGACCATCAAAACTCAATTGTTTTGCACACTCACTCTTACAGCTTAGCCAGTTATATGTTGAGTGCCTCTAATGTCTCTGTATTAATTTGCATGACAGTTGATTCCAAACATTGCAAGGATATATATTTTTATTTTCCATTCTAAATTAAGTTTTCAGAAATTTAGTTTTAAGGCCTTTGCTTCTATAAGCTTAAATTATTTTGACTAATATTCCGGATTCACTTTATACTTTACCTACAGTTAATATTTTCTGTATCTTGATCTCGAGCTCCTGTAACTTTTATGTATTGCTCATTCCCCTTTTATAATTATGATAATTTTTCAATGTTTCCCTTGCAACTTTTCAGATGCATATCTAGTCTTTTGGTAATCTGGTTAGCAAGACTGAAGATTATGTTGCAAGTAGGATCTTATCACTGCATCGTTACATCGTTGCACATTCTCTTTAAACATAAAGGGAGTGATTTTCAAGTAGTACCCAGCGACGACTCCATTGTAGTTGATGCTGCTTTGAAGCCTGAGGCGCTTTAAGACCCAAATCTGCAGTTCAATGGTTCTGGAAGGGTGGAAGATTGACCAATTCACACATGGAACTGGCCAGTAGATCAGGCCTGGGTAAGGGACGCAATCTCAAGACGACCCTCAGTCGAGTTCGCAGTCGGTCAAGAGTTTTTTTCCTCATGGGTCCGGGAGGAAGATTTTCCTTTTAGGCATTGGTGGGCAGATCTGTCCAGAATGTACATCGAATCCCAGAGGGAACAGCTGCAACTTTGTCAGGGTATACCCAGTGTTGTTGAGTGAATATTAATGGAGGAACAATGGCATTACAATTAAGAGTTTTGATTCTTTCTTTAGTCTATGCCTGCTTACCCTATGACTCTAATGCATTATGTAAGTGGGGAGGAACAATGGAATTGTGTTTTAAAGAGGCTGACCCTCGATGTTGGGATTTGACATTGCAGATACTTGGATTCTTAAGGCTTTAAAATCAGAGTCCCAAGAATTATCCTTCTATATATATTCACACTGACTGAAGAACACCGCAGTAAACTATTCCCAAGAGCTATGCAATAACCAAAACCAAAGGGACAGTAACCCGGGTAACCCAACATTAAGGTCAATATATATTTTATTCTTCCCTTTAGTTGTTAATTGAAAACATATTGCAAATCCTTTAATTCATTTTAGTGAGTGTTTAAACTGAATCCAGTCCATGCTTTGAGATGTCAGTTTGCAAAAGTCCATCTGTTCTATTGCCTGCTGACATCAATTAGAAAACAAAAGCGAAAATGCATATGACAGTTTTTCAAGCAGTTTTTAACAATGTGTGCAATTAATGTAAGCAGCAGCTATCAACTGTATTTCAATAGTCAAACAACATCAAAAATGTATAGAATTCATTTACCTTATTCAACATTCAACCTTATAATGAACAGAAATTCCCACTTTTTTCTAAGCTTTTCTTTTTTCCCCACCACTCCTGAAGACACTAGTTTTTCCTGGTTTCCAGATTCACCAATGCTATCTGATACCTTGTCCAAGTGTTAATTCTGCATGCATCACTCTTGACAGAATACACCAGGTGATGTGTTGGTATCACTCTTACTGGACACATGGGTTTTGAGGCCAGTCTCAAATTTTATTGATGATCCTAAATTAGTTAGTCTGTTAAGTTACAGCAGGAAGTGTGAAAATGCAGATGAAAATACAAAGGATGGGTATGGTTGATGAGGAGGGGTGGTCAGATGGGGGGGGGGGGGGGGGGAGGTGGTGGGGGGGGGGGGGGGCGGCGGAGGTGATGGCCATTGTCTACAGAGGGGTCCAGAAGAGCAGGACAAACCCTGGAGCCGCAAAGAGTTCATCAGGGTTCAGCAGACAGCATGCCCATTTGAAGGGCCCCTCTGTCACTGGTAAAATGCCAGCTGCAAAGGATTTTACCCTAAATTCCTTACATACTTGGCTCAATTGCTGTCATGTGGGAAGTCTGTCCTCCACATTTCCTGCCAGGAGTAAAATGGCATGGTGACAGGAAGATAATGGGCACTACAACCCTGCCTACCCTCACCATTTGATGCCTCCTCCCCACCTCCCACGCTGTCTCAGAATGCTGTCAAAACCCAGACCAACTTTTTAGATCCATGACTTTTCATCAGAACACGAAGGATGAGGTAAAAGAACAAGGAAGGTCATTGATATCTGATGGTGACAGGCAAATGGAAGTAGCAATGGGACAAGTGAGGAAACAAAATATGTATTTAGAGGAGGGTTGAACAGCAGAATCATGAACAGCTGGCATCCGAAAGCAAAGAAAAATGGAAGACAAGAGAAGAAAAAGAAAACAGCAAAGAAAATGGGATCAGAGGTTATGGTCTGAAATTATTGAACTCGGTGTTGAGCCTGGAAGGCTGCTATTGCCTCTTCAAAAGATGAGGTACTGCTTGAGCTTCATTGAAACACTACAGGAAGCCGAGCAGAGTGGTCAGAGTGAGAACAATTAGTGACTGTTTCCTAATCTCTATTCTCTCTTTAAGTTCCTTCAAGACACTCTTTTACACCAAAGGTTCCCTACCTCACTAGTCCTTTAAGGATTAGCAGGCAGATTGAATTTGTCCTGACTCTTTTAATGCGGATTCTTCCTGTATCCTGAATTTCTCCATGAACGTTTCATTGCGCAACTCATTTCTAAATACAGAAAAAATACTTCTGCCACTTCTTCTCATGAAAGTGACGACTTTGAAGAAAAGGTATTTCTGAAGAAAACTTTACAAAGTGGAGCTATTTAATAACGTACCATTCCTAGTTTTGTCGAAAACAGAATAAAAGGAAAAGATTTGACAGTTGAAAGGGATAAATGAACCACCAGCCGTTAGTTCAGGGTTTCTATCAGCTTCAGTTAAAATCTCAAGAAACAATATTAACTCATTTGGGCTTAGAACATTCCTAAAAGTTCCTTGGCTGCATATTTAGGGAGTCTGTACATTAATACAGCAAATGCTGCACCTAATACCCCAAGTGCAGTAAAAGTGAGTAAGGAATGAAATCCAGGCCAACAGTCAGGTTTGAGGCAAAGCACAGCAAGAATGCAAAGATGCAACAGTCTCTTTCATTTGGCAATTCTTCAAACATACATTTTGAACCATCTTTCGCGACTATTTGATGTAGAAATTTGTGTTTGGCTCTCACCACGTTATGGTGTATGTTTGTGTTCAGTACATGAATAAAGTATGCCTAGTTTTAATTAGTTTAAAAATATTACTCAAAGCCTGATCTCCTGGGAATTCTGACAACCACAATTCGGTTTCTTTTCTTTTTTATCTTTTCTGCTTCCATCACCCAAGGCAGTGTCTGATGTTAAAGACATTCTTTTTTTAATGAATTTTTCAGGGGTTTCTATTTTTTTTTTAAAAAACTTAATTACGGGCAGTAAGACCAGGCCTGATTCCTAATCCTGACCCCCAGCTATTGGCTTGCAGCAGTAATCCAGCCTGGTGCTATGCAGTAGGACGCAGGCCTTGTTGAAGGCTGCTGGGAATGGGCAAGAATGAGGCCGTGCTAAAGAATACAAAATAAAAGAATTTTGTATGTGATTTGCCACAGGGGTTGAAGTTTAAAGCCAGATGACAGGGGTTGGTATTGTGGAGATAATCCAGGAGACTCGTGGAACAAGCTACTTGAAGCTGCTTCCCAGTGGAAGGTTTTACTTTGCCTGAAAGGGCTGGCCTTGGTTTGATAACCCTCACAGGAGCACAGCACTCCATTACCTGGGGCTGTTTGTGCGGCTGGTGGAAGATTTTGATCTGCTTAAAGCCTCTAATTTAAGGACTTTTCAGACAAAAAAAAGCTAAAACCTTAATAGATTTTAGAGCACAGCTAGGAGTGGGATAGGAAAAGGCATTAATTATTGTTGGTCCTAATACTAATTAAATGGTTCATTTAATTCCTTTCCTTTTTGTTACAAATGTCTGTTTTTCATAGATACAGGAATAAGATCAATAAATAATGATGCGGACAAGTCAGATTTAAAGGATGCGGTTTAGGTGCACGAGCAAAGACCACAAGAGAAGGGAGAGGGGGAAGTATGTTGTATATTCTGAGCAACTGAATTAAAGAAACAATATTCACGTGTATGATTTGGCTGGTTTGGGCCTTTGCGCTTTCAATTTAACAATTGTTCTGCTTGACTTCACTATCATTGTTTAGTTGCATTCTTGTTCTCACCAGCCTGTATATAATCCCAACTGTGAAAAGAAGAATATAGGGGGAAGAAACCTGTTGGTGTAGCGTTGAAGCACAGTGTCACACCGTTTGCCATATCAGAAGAATGTTGCTTGAACACACCGATAGCATCTCGTGACTCTAGGGAATTAAAATCATCTGCGTGGCATCACAGGCAGCAATTGTATAACACTAATTTTCATCCCTTAACATTTTGGTGATAAATTGGCATGCATTGGGCCCATTTTCCAGGCCTAAAATTGACAGATTGCGCAGAATTCGCCCAAGACCCCGCCAGCGTATTCACTGGCGGGCATGATGGGAGAGTATGGCAGAAATCGGTTTCACGTTGGCATGAATTTACAATGGAATCTTCCCTGGTATCCGCTATGACGGGTCAGAAAATCCACCAGAAGCCAGTCTGAGGTTCATATGAAAACCTTTAATGGATTCAGATGAAGGCCCAACGGCCCACATAGATTCTCCACTGTTCCGACGGGAAAAGACACTGAAGTTTGGAACAAGGTGGCTTGCAGATGTCAGGACTCATCTGCACCATGCCTTGGGCTGTCTCCAGAGTTTAGAATGGAGACTGCCCGCAACATTGGATCCTGGAACATCACAACAATGGGTCGGGGCGGGTGTGGGGGGGGGGTGGGGGGGGGGGGGGGGGGGGCATCTGCAGATGGACATTCTAGACTAGGCGTCCTGGCATCCTTCCAGCCTTAGAATGTTCCTGGAGAGCCATCTTCATTCTCAGAGGCTCCATTTACCTTCTTCAATTGTGGGTCAGTGATGTTTTGAGCTTTCAATATGGCAGCCGGACACAACAGCAGACTACACGCCATCCAGCCCTGCCCCACTACTGAATACGGCGTGAAGCACTCGGGTATATAAATATTGAGGTCAGGGCCTGAAGATTTGGTATGTTTTCCCACTGGCCGCCACAAGTGGGAAACAGCCCATATCCCCGCTATGGCACAGATTTTTTTTTTAATGATAAAAGCAAATTACTGCGGATGCTGGAAACTGAAACAAAAGGGAAAATGCTGGAAAATCTCAGCAAGTGGGCAGCACGGTAGCATGGTGGTTAGCATAAATGCTTCACAGCTCCAGGGTCCCAGGTTCGATTCCCGGCTGGGTCACTGTCTGTGCGGAGTCTGCACGTCCTCCCCGTGTGTGCGTGGGTTTCCTCCGGGTGCTCCGGATTTCCTCCCACAGTCCAAAGATGTGCGGGTTAGGTGGATTGGCCATGCTAAATTGCTCGTAGTGTCCTAAAGAAAAGTAAGGTTAAGGGGGGAGGGGGGGGGGTTGTTGGGTTACAGGTATAGGGTGGATACGTGGGTTTGAGTAGGGTGATCATGGCTCGGCACAACATCGAGGGCCGAAGGGCCTGTTCTGTGCTGTACTGTTCTATGTTCTATGTTCTAAAGTCTGGCAGCATCTGTAGGGAGAGAAAAGAGCTAACGTTTTGAGTCCGATGACTCTTTGTCAAAGCTGGTTGGTCAAAGCTCTTTGTCAAAGCTAAATTTGACAAAGAGTCATCGGACTCGAAACGTTAGCTCTTTTCTCTCCCTACAGATGCTGCCAGACTTGCTGAGATTTTCCAACATTTTCCCTTTCGTTTTTTTTAATGAGCCTGGCTCTTTGTTCTTGAGGAGCAAACAGCTGTGGGGGCCCCTTCACTTTCTATGAAGCACTCGAGAACAAAGTGGCAGAGTCATGAAACAATTGTGGTTAGAGTGGATCCTGCAGAGCTGTAAAAAGAAACAATCTGATTCTGCTCTTTGGAATTCCAGCGGGCTGTTAATCACATGCTATTAACAGGCAATGGAGTGTGAATATCAATGTAAACAACCAGTTCAAAGCACTCAGCCTTCTAGCCATATACACTGCCTTCATTACTCCAAAAGACAGTGAAATTGATTGTGTGAAAACCATTTCAACGGTTCCCACCACTTTAAAGGCATAACCTTCACCTTAATCTCACAGACCTTTAAACTTGGCATGCTGACAGACTTTTGCAAGGGTTTAGGGGTGCAGATAAGAACACTTTCACTATTATTGGTGATGTATATTTCTGAAATGATTAGTGACTGTCCAAATGGTATAGGGGTATGGATGAGCACATTTTCACTTTATTACTGGAAAGCTTTAACTTTTACATGCTGACTCATTGTTTAATGGGTGTAATGGCTGCAGATGGGAGGTGCAGCCAAAGGAGCCCCATCCTGAGGAGGATCCTGACCTGAATCCCTTCAGTCCAACACAAGCCCCCCAACGCCCCCATCTCTCCTCCCAGGAAGAACCGTCTTCAGCACCCTGACTGTAATTGTTGGGAGGGTACATACCACCTTGCGACCCCTCGGGCTGTAACCTGCCAAGTCCACGCTCCTCAATATTTCTCCCAATTCACGCCAGTGGGGCTCTCGGCTGGTGGGAACTGAGCATCCGACCCGGCTTGTGAATGCTGTGTCCAGATCTCCAATGACATGCAAAATAGCTTGATTGAGCTATTTGCATGGTCCCACTGGTCCATAGAACCATAGACGTCCTGCAATGCAGAAGGAGACCATTTGGCCCATCAGATCTGCACCGAACCTCTGAAAGAACATGTACCAAGGTCCATTGCCCCGCCCTATCCCGTCACCCCATCTAACCTGCACATTTTTCGACGTTAAGGGGCAATTTAGCATGGCCAATCCACCTTATCTGAACATCTTTTTTGGAGCGGGAAGATGCCTTGCTGGGCCATCAGGAAACTCACAGTGGCCAGCAGACGGGCATGGAGACTTACGACAGGTTTGCCGCCTGGCGAGAATCCTGATTTTTCCACGCCACGGAAGTCTGTGCCCGATCAGGATTCCCGATCTTAGTGATGGGGAATGGAAAATCCTGGGGTATCAGCAAACCACAAGGAAAACAAAAGTTTATTCCAGAGTTTGGGCGCAATTTAACGGAAATTAAACAGAGTCCCGTTTTGGGTGTGTTTAGCCGGGTGTTTCCCAGCGCTTGCAGTACCAAGAATGACCCCGCTATTAAACAAGACTCTGCTTTATTTCTTGGCCTTGGCAAGGAATGCCCTGCTGAGGTTAAACTTGGGCTAATTTCCTGCAATAACAAACTCAGCTTGCCAGTGCAGGAAGAGATGCCCGACCTCTGGATCCCCCAACTACTGGACCCCAACCCCCCCCCCCCCCCCCCCCCCCCACCCCCCTCCCAGCTCCCAGTTAGGGGGTCATTGAACCCCTGCACCCCACCTGATATGTGCAGGTCACCCCCCAGGCTCGACCCCCAGAACAGACATGATGCCACCTGGGCACCTTGCCACTGCCAGCCTGGCACCCTGGCACGCCATCCAGGTGCCTTTCTGCCAATGCCAGGGTGCACAGGTTGCACCGCCTGGCTGACAGGGGCACTGCCAGTCATCCAGGCTAACAGTGCCACATTGCCTGGTTCAGATTGAGCTGCCAGAGTACAATCCTGTCCAGAGCCCAACCACCAAGTGGCCCCCAATTGCCTGGGAGACCCCACCCTGTGCCAGTATGCCTACTCCACGTTTGTGGAAACCAGTTCTAAACGGCACCTGCTCGGGGTTCTCCGAGGCAAGACTGTTAGATCCCATGCCTTGGGTATTTCCAGACGTAGCCAAGTGAGACTTACTGCTCACTTAACTATCCAAATCTGGATCCCATCCTCAATGGGCAGGATCCAGACCACGACGCTTCACAAAATCTCTTTAGATCTCACAAGGTATAAAGGGTATTGGAAATCACACGGGAGGTGGATGCTGCGAGGCCGTGAGATCATGCCCGTTATTATTAAAGAGGCATTATGAACTGCAACAAACTGAATTCATGCTTAAATGAATCCCATAATGTACAGCAGTGCATCTCCAGGCATGATTCACAGGAGAATCACCAGTCTTCTCCATTCGGCCCGGGAATAGTGGTTTTACTATATGAAAATCGCTTATTGTCACGAGTAGGCTTCAGTGAAGTTATTGTGAAAAGGCGCTAGTCACCACATTCCGGCGCCTGTTCGGGATACTGATGCAAAGCATGTCAATATAGTAATGAGATAGCTTGTTCCAAATCTAAACAAGCACTGGTTTTACGAAAATATCTGAGTGGATTAACCAATGGTGTTGAAGGGCCTAATGACTATAGAGGGTCCATTAAAAAAATTAGAGAAATAGTCCACTACAGGTGTTAGCGCCATCATGTTCAAGGATTATGATGGCAGTAAGCTTCAGCCCTAAGTTCACAGTGGGAATTTAGCGGTGTGCGCAGCTGCATGGCTATCTTGCAGGCCGTGGCAATGGTGTTCCGTCCATCCTGAGCCCACAGCCCACTTCATGGGCCACCTCCCACTACTCCCTCGAACCTGGCAGAAGCTCCCTGGCGAGTGGAATGACTGTCAGCAAACTATGTTGATGTTGGACACTGTCCATACATCCTCTCACTCCCTCAGCAGCCACAGCACCTGTTTCACCATTTTTGAAAGCACAAGTGAACCTCACCATCGGGAATTCGTCCCGGTGGAGGCGAAGAATCGCAGAGGCCCCGGAAAATACCGGGTCAGGCTTGTTAATAATATGCCAAAGATAGTTATATGTGCAGAGTGGAAAACATTGGCGCCGTTGTCGAGCGACCGGAGAACTGCGATTTGGGGTGAAACCAGCGCCCCCACGATTTCGGCGGCAAAACCGATTCTCCGCCCAATTCTGGCGTCAGCCGACTGAGAATTCCTCCCCGATCTGTAATTGCTTCACCAGTGGTGGCTGTGCTGCCCAGTCTCCCAAAACGTTTCCGCCTCTCTTAACTCCTTTAAGATGTTCCTTAAAATCTACGGGCGCGATCCTCCGCCCCCCACGCCGGGTGGGAGAATAGCGGGAGGGCCTCCCGACATTTTTCACACCCTCCCGCTATTCTCCCCCCCCCACGCCCGACCCACGCCACGAATCGCCGCTTGCCATTTTTTACGGCGAGCGGCGATTCTCCGAGGCCGATGGGCCGAGCGGCCGGGCCTCGTCACGTCTTGCGGGGCGGCTGAGGGAAAAGACGCCAACTACGCATGCGCATGTTGGCGTTGTCCAACCTGCGCATGCACGGCGAACGTCATCAGCCGTGTCAGTTGGCGTGACGCTTGACGTGCGGCCTTGATGACCGTCATCAAGGCCGCGCCGCCGTGACGCACGGGGCCGCGCTCCTAGCCCCGCCCGGGGGGGAGAATCGGCCCCGGAAGTGGGCGTGAAGGCTGCCGTGGGTCACGGCCTGTCCCACGGCAGCCTTTATGATTCCCCGCATTTGCGGAGAATCTCGCCCTACCTCTTTGATCAAACAAATATCCACCTCTCAAAATGGGCTGGATTCTCCGTCGCCCACCGTCAGCAGCTGAGTTCTCAAGGCGGTGGAGAACCCAGAGCGAGATTCTCCGCAAATGCGGAGAATCGTAAAGGCTGCCGTGGGACAGGCCGTGACCCACGGCAGCCTTCACGCCCACTTTCGGGGCCGATTCTCCCCCCCGGGTGGGGCTAGGAGCGCGGCCCCGTGCGTCACGGCGGCGCGGCCTTGATGACCGTCATCAAGGCCGCACGTCAAGCGTCACGCCGACTGACACGGCTGATGACATTCGCCGTGCATGCGCAGGTTGGACAACGCCAACCCGCGCATGCGCAGTTGCCGTCTTTTCCCTCAGCCGCCCTGCAAGACGCGGAGGCTTTATCTTGCGGGGCGGCGGAGGGAAAAGAGTGCATCTGTTATGGACGCACGGCCCGTGATCGGTGGGCACCGATCGCCGGCCTATGCCCCCCTTGGCACGGCTGTGGTACTGCCGTACCAATCGGGCCCCCAGATGCCCCAAACGGGCATCTGGTGCCCGTTTCACGACGGCAGCAAGCAGGTGTGTTGAAACGGGCGTGAAGGCCCGGCCCGCTCGGCCCATCGGCCTCGGAGAATCGCCGCTCGCTGTAAATAACGGCGAGCGGCGATTCGTGGCGTGGGTCGGGGGGAGAATAGCGGGAGGGCATGAAAAATGTCGGGAGGCCTTCCCGCTATTCTCCCATCTGGCGTGGGGGGCAGAGAATTGCGCCCCCAATGTTGGACAGAAGACGTGATCGCCGCCTGGCGTCAATCCCGGTCCAATGCTCTGCTTTCCTCCTGCGTTGGGAATTAGGTTCGCAGCCCATGCCAGAGGAGGATGTAAATGGGTCATTAAAAACCCATTACGGGTTTGGCACCATGAGCCCACATAATTCTCCCGTCCTCTGCGCTGGGAATCATGTTGGCGAGATTGGTGGATGTCTTGACAAATGTGGCCCTGACACAGTGGACCTTGCGTTGGGCCAAGAGGTAACCCTTTAAGGGAGGACCATCCCCCCCTCCCATAATGTAAGACAATGCATCTCACACCAGACACTCCAACTCACACCCCCGCTAGTGACCCCTAATTAGAGATACCCCACCTGAGATCCCCTAATGAGAGAGACCCCGACCAGAGACCCTCAATAGGTGAGACCCCCACCAGAGATCCTCAATAAGTGAGACCCCCACCCAGAGAACCCTAATTAGAGGGACTTCCACCAGAGACCCCCCCTAATTAACGAGATCCCCAACAGAGCCCCCCCCCCCCCCATAAGAGAGACCCCTGCTTGGAAGCCACCCATTCGAGAGACCTCTGCCTCAATGCCCCCCCCCCCCCTCCCCAATAGATAGGTGGTATGGTGGCACAGTTGTTAGCACTCTTGCTTCACAGTTCCAGGGTCCCGGGTTCAATACTGGCCTCGGGTGACTGTCTGTGTGGTATTTGCTGTGGCAATGGTGTTCTGTGCCCGTCCACCCCGAGCCCACAGCCCATCTCCTGAGCCACCTCCTGGGCCATCCCTCGCTACTGTGTTGTGTTTGCACTTTCTCCATGTGTCTGCATGAGTTTTGTACCACTGCTCCAGTTTTCTCCCACAGTCCAAAGACGTGCAGGTAAGGTGGATTGGCCATGCTAAATTGCCCCTTAGTGTCCAAAGGTTGTGTGCGGATACTGGGTTATGGGGTGGAGGTGTGGGCTGAAGTAGGGTGCTGCTTCCAAGGACTGGTGCAGACCCAATGGGCCAAATGGCCTCCTTTTGCACTGTAAATTCTATGGAATCTATGAAATATGATAGATCCCTGCCTGGAAGCCCTCATAAGAGACACCCCTGCCTGGAAGTTAGAGAGCAGTCCAAACAGAGGCAGTGAAAAAAAAAATCACTGCTTTAAAACTTACCTGTGCAATACCCCTGCTGGCTCAGACACAGGAAGCAGCACCTGTCCCTCATAAGGGACACCCATACCTGGGGCTGCATTCTCCCCTACCCGGCGTGACGGAGGGTCCCGGCGTAGGGGAGTGGCGCCAACCACTCAGGGGTCGGGCCTCCCCAAAGGTGGGGAATTCTCCCCACCTTTGCGGGCCAGCCCCGCGCCGGAGCGGTTGGCACCAGAAGACTGGCGCAAAAAACCGGTGCCCCCGGTAGCGGGGCTGGCCGAAAGGCTTTCGCTGGTCGGCGCATGCACCGGCAGTGACGTTAGCGGCCAGTTGCCGCTGATGTCACCACCGGCGCATGCGCGATGTGGGTTTCTCTTCCGCTTCCGCCATGGCGGAGGCCGTGGCGGCCGCGGAAGGAGAAAGAGTGCACCCAGGGCACTGGCCCGGAGTCTGAGCGGGGGGCCCCGATCGCAGGCCAGGCCACCGTGGGGGCACCCCCCGGGGCCCGATCACCCCCTGGCCCCCCCCCCCCCCCCAGGACCCCGGGGGCCCGCTCGCGCCGCTGATCCCACCGTTACAGAGGTGGTTCAAACCTCGGCAGCGGGAGAGGCCTCCCAGCGGCGGGACTTCGGCCCATCCGGGCCGGAGAATCACCGCAGGGGCCTCTCTGATCGGAGTGGCGAGATTCCGCCGCCGCCACTTCCCGGGTGGCGGAGAATCTCTGCCACGGCGGGGGCGGGATTTTCGGCGGCCCCATGCGATTCTCCGTCCCTGCTGGGGGTCGGAGAATTTCGCCCCGGAAAGAGAAAACCAGTCTGCTGGGTTTAAACAACCTTTGATCAGCAAGCCGTTCATTCAATTCTCTGTGAAATTGCTTTCACGAGGCTGCAATTGACAGCTTCCACACACACCCAACTGTCTGCATTTGCAAAGCTTTAACAAAGAGTCGTGCAAACTCAAAATGTTAGCACTCTTCCTTCAGTCATTTCTGCTGAGATTGTTCGGTAATTTCTGTTTCTGTTTCAGATTCCAGCTTCTGCAATAATTTGCTTTCATCCAATTGTCCAAATTGTTTCATTCAACTCCCTTCACACTTAGAAGTAGTCAGCTGTGAAATTAACAGAAAGCACTTAACTGTCTTTGAGGTGGTCTATCGCAGCTGGGTGTTTAGAAACATTGCAGTTAGTTTCACTTATTGGGGTCTTCCAGGCAGGGATCTCTTCTCGGGCATCTCTGGTGGACATCTCTCTCTAATTAGGAGGTCTCGGGTGTGGATCTCTCTAATTAGGGGTCTCTGAAGGGGTCTCTAATTGGGGGTATCTGGTTTGGGACTTTCCAATTTGGGTGTCTGGTGGGCATTTCTCTAATTAGGAGTCTCTGGTGGGGGCTTGGTAGAGAGATGGGTCGGGTCACTCTCACACTATGGGAGGCGGAGCAGGGGGGGTAGTCACCCAGAAAATCCCAGGAGGAGGGCTGAATTGCTTTGTGTGGGGAAGAGGGGCTCAATTGTGTTGTGGAGGGGATGCTCCATTGCATTGCTGGGGTGAGGGTTCCCAGCCACTGGACCTCTCTATCGGGCTGCCCCCTAAAAATGGTGTCCCGATAGCGGGATTTCCCAGGGAATCACTTACAATCTCCCCATGCATAAATTTGCTTGGCTAAGGGTTATGAATCGGTTCCTGATTTGCACACGCAGTGTGGGCTCAAATGAGGTGCGATTCAGCTCTGATGGGAGAACACCTCCCATCCTGCCTCCCATCATTGAACATAGAACATAGAACATAGAACAGCACAGCACAGAACAGGCCCTTCGGCCCTCGATGTTGTGCCGAGCAATGATCACCCCACTTAAACCCACGTAACCCGTATACCCGTAATCCAACAATCCCCTCCATTAACCTTACACTACGGGCAATTTAGCATGGCCAATCCACCTAACCCGCACATCTTTGGACTGTGGGAGGAAACCGGAGCACCCGGAGGAAACCCACGCACAAACGGGGAGGACGTGCAGACTCCACACAGACAATGACCCAGCCGGGAATCGAACCTGGGACCCTGGAGCGGTGAAGCATTGATGCTAACCACCATGCTACCGCGAGGCCCCGCGGCCTCCATCTACTCCATTGACTCCATCTAAACCTCCCGCTGCCTGGGGAAAGCGGGCAGCATAATCAAAGATCCCTCCCACCCGGCTTCTTCCAACTTCTTCCATCGGGCAGGAGATACAGAAGTCTGAGAACACGCATGAACAGATTCAAAAACAGCTTCTTCCCCACTGTCACCAGACTCCTTAACAACACTCTTATGGGCTGAGCTCATTAACATGACACCCTGTATGCTTCATCCGAGGCCAATGCGTATGTAGTTACATTGTATATCTTGTGTTGCCCTATTTTGTATTTTCTTTTCTTCCCTTTTCTTCCCATGTACTTAATGATCTGTTGAGCTGCTTGCAGAAAAATACTTTTCACTGTACCTCGGTACACGTGACAATAAACAGATCCAATCCAATCCAAGGGTGGAATTCTCTGACCCCCCGCTGGGTTGGAGAATTGGCTCTGCGCCACGCGAATCGCGTCATGCCGTCCCGACGCTGGGACGCAATTGGAGAATCGCCGCCATTGGCTCCGGCGTGGTCGGGGGCGGCCTGTGGGGGGGAGGGGGTGTCTGACCCTGGGGAGGACCTCCATAGTGGCCTGGTCCATGATCAGGGCCCACCAATCGGTTGGGGGCCTCCTTTCCTCCGCGCCAGCTCCTGTAGCCCTGCGCCATTTGGCGTCGGGGCCGGCGCGGTGAAGAAGGCCACTGTGCATGCGCTAGTTGCGCCGGTCCAACTGCACATGCGCGGACCCTGCGGCACGGGGTTCACACCGGGTTCAGCAGCTGGAGTGGCGTGGGCCGCTCCAGTGCCGTGCTAGCCCTCTGTGGGCCGAAGAATGGGGTCCTGGAACGAGCGCTGACGCCGGAGTAAAACACTCCCATTTTTACACCGGCATCGTCACCAGGGACTGGTTTAGCTCACAAGGCTAAATCGCTGGCTTTTAAAGCAGACCAAGCAGGCCAGCAGCACGGTTCGATTCCCGTACCAGCCTCCCCGGACAGGCGCCGGAATGTGGCGACTAGGGGCTTTTCACAGTAACTTCATTGAAGCCTACTCGTGACAATAAGCGATTTTCATTTCATTTCATTTCATTTCACTTAGCCGCCCGATGGGAGAATCCCACCCCAAATCTCCCAACAGAGAATCCTGCCCAATATCTCCTTTTGTGAATTGGTACTAATAATGTAACTGTGAAATTAGGTTGACATTGAAGCTGTTGTATAAATGCAAGTTGTTGCTGCTATTGCAGAAACACTAAGCCCACTCTTACTCAAGCTAAAAGTTACTGTTATGGAGAGATCTAAAATGCATTGTGCTCTAACATACAGAGGCAATGGATGGAATTTCCTTAAAAATAGAAGAGTGCGGCAGCCAGCAAGAAAAATGGTGAGGCAGGCAACAGACCCAAAGGTGGTTTTCCACACTGTCTTGTTCAGCACATTGTTGAAAAAAAAATGAAGGGTCTGGTCCCATGATGTCACGTTGGAAGGTCGGGCTTGGAGTGAGCCTGTCCGGCCAGCAACTTAGTTTTTAAAAGATTTTTTTAAAATCGAAAATAGAGCCCTCTCCCTCCACCCGACCACTCTGGAACACCCCTCCGACATGGAATCTCCTCCATCCATGGAAACTTGCCCCCTGGAATTCCCACCCCTCCCCCCCATGGAGCCCATCCCCAAGGAAGCCTCCCAAGGAAACCATCCCCACTATGGAACCACCATGCAAGATTCCCCCCCATAATCGGCGTCGAAATCTTACCGATCCTGGGACCGGTGTGGGGCTAGCAGCCATGCTTAGTAAACCTCCTGGCTCCCACGATATAAAAGGCCGGGTCCGTGGCTGAGCATGCGCATGGTGATGGCCTGCAGCAGTCCCACTGTAAAACATGGCCACCCCACACCAGTCCCATCAGCCCAGGCAGAAGCCCCCCCCCCCCGGCCAGCAGCAAGGCTCCCGGCCGACACTGGCAGCGCTGGGCACAGTCCACAGCCGCCACGCTGGGTTCCCGCCCGGCTGAGACCACACGTGTCCCGTGCCGTCGGGAACATGGCCCAATGGGGCCGGAGCATTGGGGAGGGCCTTCAGGTGAATGATGCCATTTCGGAGGGGGCGAACCATAGAAAACTGGTGCCCCCCCTGATGGGGGCATCAGAAGGGATTCTCCGCCCGATCACAGATTATGATATCGACGTCAGGGAACGGTGAATCCTGCCCATTGGGTTGGCTGAAAAATTCAGAATAAATTTGCCTAAAAATTTCATAATTCTCAGAACTCCTTTCTTGCCATGCCATATTCATTATTGCCTGTATTTTAATTTAATCATTTTGTATGCCTTGAGCAGACAACTTGTTCCCCAGAAACGTGTTTTCTTTAACACCAAATTGACACTTGGCTTTGTTGAACCTTAGCCCATATTTGTTAGCACTCTGTAGAGTTGGTCATTGTGTTCTTCCTTCGTAGAACCCCGCACTAATATATTGTCACCGCACACACATACTCCTTGAATACTTTCCACAATGTGCTCTATTGCCCTGTGAAAAATTTCAGATGCGGATATTATCCCAAAAGGCATTCGAAAAAAAATGGAAGCGCCAAAATGGAGTGTAAAACATACAATACTTTGTACTCCCTTCATCCAATTTGAGTTGCCAAAAATCCTGCGATGCATCCTGTTTACTGAAGCACGTCGCACCTGACATTTTGCTGGTTATTTCTTCACTTGGTGTTGGCATTGAGGTCTTTAGGATCCATGCATATTCTAAAATCGTTATTGCGTTTCTTAACACACACCTTTGAATTTACGCAATCTGTTGGTTCTTCGATTTTATTCATAACCCCCGGATTCTTCATTCGACCAAGCTCAGCTTTCAACTGATCCCTTAAAGTTGCTGGTACTCTCCTAAGAGCATGTATTACGGGTTGTGCATTATCCTTTAGTTGAATTCGGTAAGTAAATGGCAAAACACCGAAACCTTGAAAAATCTCCAGAAATGCTTGTACTATCGAATCCATTGATCCAGCACGTGCATTTAAAGCACAGTCAGCACTCTATACTCTCTTAACTAACTGAAGTGTTTCACAAGTCTCCACACCTAGTAAAGATTCATGATCTGTGACTACAATTGAAAATTTCACTTTATGGATTCTATCTTTGACTTGAACTTTAAGCTCATACAAGCCTAAAAAATAATCCTTTGGCCATTTAAAAATACTGGTCTGTTCAAAATCTTGGGCTTGATTCTCATCACTTCAATATCCATGATACGGTAAGTTTCGCTCTCGCTCCTCTGTCGAGTTTGACATTTATAAACGTTTGATTTATGAGTAAAGAAACTGTTCAGTTATTTTTTTTTATAAATATTTTTTTATTGGATTTTTGAACAAGGTATAATTACCGTTATGTACACAGGATAAGCAACATATATATATATACATATACACATATATAGAAGAGAAGGGCACACCCCAACATACCAAAGAGAAGAAAGTAGTACATAGTAAAAAAAATATACAATAAAAAATGAAATAGAATAACTGGTAGGGTATTGTGCACCAGCTCGACAGCGGCAGCTCTGTATACCTGGCAAAATTATTTACAACACGCGAGTAGGCGACTGTTTGCGGGGGGGGGGGGGATAATTACAGTGTGCGATACTTGGCTATGTTTTGTGTTGTTGTCGCCTGCTTCTCCCGGACGATCTCGCAGCCGTCTCGCACTCGCCTCCGCTTCTGCTGCTCCTCCCGTCCTCCGTCTTTATTTTCCTCGTCCCCTGCTCCTGGAGATGTCATGCACGTTTTGGTATCCCGTGCCTTCCTTCCGGCTCCCATTTCCCTGCCTCCCCCCCACCTAGCTGGTTCTCCTCTCTTGTTCCCCCCTCCCCACCCCCGTGGTTCACCTTTCTTTCCTCAGGTTTAGCTGTGTCCCCCCCCCCCCCCCCCCCCCCCCCCCCCACCCCACTCCCTCCCTCCCTCCCGGTCTATCGCTCCCTTTCATGCCTTGGCTACTTTACCCTGATTCATGACTACTTTCCCCTGATTCTTGGCTACCTGGCTATTCTTCCTCTTGTTCGTTGGCCACAAACAGGTCCCGGAACAGTGACGTGAATGGCTCTCACGTTCTGTGGAAGCCATCATCTGACCCTCGGATGGCGAATTTGATTTTCTCCATTTGGAGAGATTCCGAGATGTCGGACAGCCAGTCTGCAGCTCTGGGTGGTTCTGCTGACCACCAGCAAAACAGGATTCTACGGCGGGCAATCAGGGAGGCAAAGGCAAGGGCGTCCGCCCTCCTCCCCAGGAATAGATCTGGCTGGTCCGAAACCCCGAAGACCGCAACTTTCAGGCATGGCTCCACCCCCGTCCCCATCACTTTGGACATTGCCTCAAAGAAGGCTGTCCAGTACTCCACAAGTCTGGGGCAAGACCAGAACCTGTGGGCGAGGTTGGCCGGTCCTACTTGGCACCGTTCACATCTATCCTGCACCTCCGGGAAGAACCTACTCATCTGGGTTCTTGTTAAGTGGGCTCTATGCACCACTTTTAGCTGCGTCAGGCTGAGCCTTGCACACGTGGCGGTGGAGTTGACCCTATGCAGTGCTTCGCTCCAGAGTCCCCACCCTATCTCAATCCCCAGGTCCTCCTCCCATTTCTTTCTTGTTGCATCCAGTGCGGTGTCGGCCCTTTCTATCAGTCAGTCATACAGTCACTACAGTTTCCTTTATCTAGTATGCTTGCGTCCAGTAGTTCTTCCAGTAGTGTCTGTCGTGGCGGTTGTGGGTACGTCCTTGTCTCCTTTCGTAGGACGTTTTTAAGCTGCAGATACCTTAGCTCGTTCCCCCGGCTAGCTGAAATTTCTCTGTCAGTTCGTCCAGTGTTGCGATCCTGCCGTCCATGTATAGGTCCCTGACTGTCAGTGTCCCTCTGTCCTGCCCCCACCTTTTGAAGGTGGCGTCAGTCAGTGCTGGTGTGAACCTATGGTTCTTGCAGATGGGAGCTTTGTCCGACATTTTGATCAGGCCAAATTGCTGCCGCAGTTGGTTCCAGGATTGGAGGATGGCTATCACCACCGGGCTGCTGGAGTGTTTTTTGGGTGGGGATGGGAGTGCTGCCGTGGCGAGGGCCCGGAGGGAGGTCCCCACGCAGGAGGCCTCCTCCGCGCGCACCCATTCGGCCTCTGGCTCCTGGATCCATCCCCTTACTCGCTCGGCCGTCGCCGCCCAGTGGTAGAATTGTAGGTTTGGGAGGGCTAGCCCCACCCTGGATTTTGTTTTTTGTAGGACCTTCTTTGTGATCCTAGCATTTCCCCCCCTCCCATATGAACGCCATGATTAGTTTGTCCAGCGCTTTGAAAAAGGCCTTGGGGATGTAGATCGGAATTGATCTAAACAGGAAGAGGAACCTGGGCAGTACGTTCATTTTGATCATCTGGACTCTCGCCGTGAGGGAGAGTGGGAGTGTGTTCCATCTTTGCAGGTCCTTTTTTACTTCCTCCGTCAGACTTGTGAGGTTCCATTTGTGGATCCCTTTCCAGTCATGGGCTATTTGGATCCCCAGGTAGCGGAATTTGTTTCGGGCTTGTTTAAACGGCAGCCCCTTTAGTGCTGCCCCCCCCCCCCCCCCCTTTAATGCTGCCCCCCCCCCCAACTTGCGGGTGTACTGGGAAGATCTCGCTTTTGCTCATGTTGAGTTTGTAACCCGAGAAGGCTCCAAACTCTTTCAGGAGTGCGATGATTCCGTCCAAGCTGCTCTTTCGGTCCGAAATGTAGAGGAGCAGGTCATCTGCATAGAGTGAGACTCTGTGCTCTCTGCCTCCCCTTTGGATCCCCCTCCAGCTTTTTGCTGCTCTGAGCGCGATTGCTAGTGGTTCGATAGCTAGGGCGAACAGCAGCGGGGACAGTGGGCATCCTTGTCTGGTGCCCCTGTGCAGTTGGAAGTATTGGGAGTTGGTATTGTTGGTCCGTACGCTCGCCATGGGAGCGTTGTATAGGAGCTTTACCCAAGCGGTGAACCCTGTTCCAAGCCCGAACCGCTCCAGTACCTCTATGAGGTATTTCCATTCGACTCTGTCGAAGGCCTTTTCTGCGTCTAGGGAGACGATCACCTCTTGTGTTCTCTCCCCGGATGGGGTCATTATCACGTTCAGCAGGCGCCTGATGTTTGAGGTAAGCTGTCTACCTTTGACGAAGCCCGTCTGGTCCTCTGTGACCACCTCAGGTACACAGTCTTCTAGCCTTTTGGCTAGGATTTTGGCCAGTATTTTGGCGTCTGCGTTCAGCAGTGAGATGGGTCTGTATGACCCACATTCAGTTGGGTCTTTGTCTTTCTTAGGTATCAGCGAGATTGAGGCCTGTGCTAGCGTGGGTGGCAGTGTGCCCCTAGCTAGCGTATCTGTGAACATCTCCCACAGGTGCGGGGCCAGCGCTGTCGCGAATGTTTTGTAGAAGTCTGCCGGGAATCCGTCTGGTCCCGGCGCTTTCCCCTCCTGCATGGAGCTAATGCTGTCCATGATCTCTCCCAGTGCTAGTGGCGCTTCCAAGTCCAGTTTTCTGCCCTCCCCCACGTCTGGAATGTCCAGTCCATCAAGGAACCCAGACTCCCCTCTTGGGGGCTCTGAGGTGTACAGCTCTTGGTAGAAGGCCTTGAAGGTTTTGTTAATCCCTTTCTGGTTCTGTTTTTAACGTGCCTCTGGTACCCCTGATTTGTGCAATTTCTCTGGTGGCTGCCTGCTTTCTCAGCTGGTGTGCCAACAGGCGACTGGTTTTGTGTCTGTGTTCGTACAGGGTCCCATGCACCTGGCGGAGTTGATGCACTGCTTTCCTGGTGGAGAGCAGGCCAAAGTTCCTTTGTAGCTCTTTCCTCTCCGCCAGGAGCTCTACGTGTTCAGTTATTTTTATTTACATTCTTCATTATTACTACTTCTTACGATTGTCCATTTCATTTTGCTAGGCTACATTGACCCTGTCTTTTGTTCTGTAAATTTAGAGTGCCCACTTTTTTCCAATTAAGGGGTAATTTAGCATGGCCAATCCACTTATCCTGCACATCTTTTGGGTTGTGGGGGTGAAACCTACGCAAACACGGGGAGAATGTGCAAACTCCACACAGACAGTGACCCAGGGCCGGGATTCGAACCCGGGTCCTCAGCGCCGCAGGCAGTAGTGCTAACCACTGTGCCACCGTGCTGCCCGACCCTGTCTTGATTAGTAATGACATTAATGAGGGCTGTATCTTCTAAATTAATTTCATTAATAGTGTTTATAGATTTTTGTGAGTCGACATTTTTGTTGGAAAAACACTGCTTGGCAAAGCGTTTTTTGCTTTTGCGCTTTGCACAAATTTTCCCAAAGACGGGACACTGCCTCTGTCAGTGCCTATTTCCATATTGCTTACACATAACTGTGGTGGCTGGCAATTGCTTAAAATGGCCACGGCTGTTGAGACCACGTTTAACTTTTGGATCCGTCACTGGGTCTATGACGTCAGCTTCATTCCCGATTTTCGTGCCTAAATTTCTCATGTTTCACGTGTTGATTTGCTGCATAGTTAACCCGCTGGCAGGGCAAAATGTTATTGCGTCTTCGAGCTGGAGCTCATTCTCCCTCAAATGACGTTCACGCATTTTATTGCATTTTATGCCAAATATGATTTGATCCCTGTTCATTGATGATTTTAATGTGGCAAAATTACAAGTCTGAGCCTTTAATTTTGAGCCCTGAAAATGCACCTTTCAAAAGTTTTGTTATTTTACGGTGTACAATGCTCATCGAACTTTGCGCTTCAAAGCAACAAATAGATGCCATTTGATGGCATCAAAGTTCTCACTAACTGCCTCTCGCTCAAATACAATGGTGTTAAAGATTTTGATCACCTGTGGACATGCTACAGTGAGCAGCAAAGCTATGTTTTGCTCATTAGGCTGTTCCAGTAAACCTAGAGCCGCTATGTACAAGATAAATGGCTGCTTAAAAGCGCAGCAATTTGCATCTACATTATCGTTTACACAAAGACTTTATGGTGTTTTCAAGCTATCCGTCTTTTTCTTCGGTGACCAGTTGAGTATTAAGATGTGTTCTGTTGATGCTCTCTGTCGATTGGTAAATTTTCTTTTTAATAGTACAGTTTCCTAAGTTCTTTACTTCAGATCTTCAATTGGTAGATCACCACGCCTGGTACCGTGTTACATTCTAGTACGTTGCAATGACTGAGTCAGTGCACCAAAGAATGTCTTGTTCATGACTAGTAATGATATATTAAATTACTATAATGTGGGTAGGAAACAATACTAATACGACTAACGTACTGTAAACTGTTAATAACTAGAATACGAGGGCTAATACTAAATACGGCTATCCACAACGACTTCTCACTCAGACTCCCTGAGATTGCAATGTCACATGGTGTAGTTCTACTGCCATCTGCTGGTTGGAGGTCTAACATATTAACATACAGAATTGCTTATGCGTATCAATACACCCACCTGCTGCCTATAAAGGCTAATTAGATGTTAAATGGTAGCGGACCCATCGGAATCATCTCTGCCAAAAGTTTAGGCCTCAGAAATTGGATTAAGGAGGAGACAGAAAAGGCAAATTGACACTGGGAGCTCTTCTGGGGAAATGAAATTCCAAAATGGTAAAAAAAAACAATTTCCAGGGTCCAACGGATTGTTCAAGAGTAAATGGTACATGCTCCTGATAGTACATGCTTTAACTTTCAATGGGTGGTAGTGACCTAAGTTCAGACCATTAATGTAATTTTTGTGCAGATTCAATTAATGATGATTGTAACAGCACATCGTGTGGGGGAATGGATTATCTCTGATAGTAACCATTGAGAACAGGATTCTCTGTTTGGGAGACTATGGACTGGATACTCCGGTCCCCCAACCTCGTGTTTCTCGATGCCACTGGCAGCGGGATTCAATCCTCACACCGCTTGTCAATGGGATTTCCCATAGAAGCCACCCCATGCTGCAAGGAAACCTGCTGGCGGGAACAACAGCTGGAGAATTCTGGCCTATGTTATCCCACCAGAGCAGAGCTGAAATCAGGAAGTGCTACCCAATCCTTAGCCATGCAAATTTATGCATGCAAAGATTGCAAGGGATTCCCAAGGGATTCCCACTATCGGGCCACCATTTTGAGTGGGCGGCCCAATAGTGAGGCACGGCGGCTTGGTCCATTCCCCCCCCCCCCCCTCTCCCGGCAGTGCAATTCAGTCACCCCCCCCCCCCCAGGGTTTTCTGGGTCATCCCCTGCCTCCACCCCTACAGTACGGGGATTATCCGACCCCCCCATCCCCTCTCTCCGCCCCCTCATCCCAATGACAGCAGGGGACCAGAGCATCTGTCGATCCCATTTTCTGCCTCCTGATGGGTTCTCCACCACCAGCCATCGATCATAGATTTCCCAATGTGACGGAGAGTCCAGCTTGACTTTCCTTGTTTTGTACTTGTGCAGACAGTAGAATTTGCTGCCAATTTTACTGTATAATAACAGTGAGTGCTGACTGCTTCATTATGATTCGTACAGCAAAATCAAAGCCACAAATTGCTTCTGTACTCCATTACTGGGGAAGATTCCTAACTACAGTCAGTCATATCTATCTTGCTTATCCTATACCATTGCAGTCATATTTTTGTCGACATGTGATGCTAGTGCCTGACTGAGAAACAGAAGAACTCTCATTGCAGGATTCGTACAACTACGGTCGGCAAAGGTGTGGGGATGGATTGTCCGATTTGGAGACTATGGCCCCACGCCTGCATGTGAATGGTGGTGTTTCATGCCAGGAAAGCTGGTGCAAAATGGCCACCGATTCCCCGTTTTGCTGGGGGCTAGCAGGAAGGCAGCGTAGAGCGCCTGGCTCTAGCTGCCAATATGGCCTGGAGAACTGCCAGGTCTGTGGCCGCGCATGCGCCCGGTGACGGCCTGCAGCGCCCGCTCCATGATTCATGGCAGATGCCATTTGCAGATCCGTTCCCAGAAATAGTCCCCCCCTTTGGACCGCCCCAGCACAGTGCCCCCATTCCCGAATATGTCCACCACTGCCCGTGGATTGGCCCTCCCCCAACTATGGCAGCACTGGACTGAGTCCGCAGCCGCCATGCTGAGTATCCGACGGGTGAGATCTTGAAAGACCCACGGCGTCAAGAACTCGGCCGGTCGGGGGTGGAGCATGGGGGGGGGGGGGGGGGGGGGGGGCGGGGGTGGGGGGGGGGGGGGGCTCCGGCAATGTCCTGAGGCCATGGATACGTGCCGCGTATGAGTACGCCGCTTTGGAGGGGGCGGAGCATCGCTGAAGTGGCGCCTCCCCCAATTCTGTCGGGAATTTGGATTCTCCGGCCAGTTCGCCGAACGCGATTTCGGTGATGGCGACCAGAGAATCCAGCCCATGATTTACTGTTACTGTAGCTGCAAATAATTGTCTGTCAATGAAAAGCCAATACAGCATTTAAAAACATCACATTGTAGCCCAAACTCTTTCGGTTGCAAACTATTTGCTTTTAAATAATTCTAGGACAGAACAGCTTTAAAAAAAAACATGATGTTTACTGATGGCAATTAATAAACATGAACCAAATTACAACTTGATTTACAATGGATCAATATTTGACCTATTCTGAGGGAACTGATTCAGTATTAGATTGGATAAGCCCGTTTTGAAATTTATGTCACTGGTAATGCTATTGGGACGAGGAGGTCCTTCCACATTTATGTTGTGTTCACACTGTCCTTCATTCATCTTCCTTCTGCCAGATAGCTGCATTCTGTCAGATATATAACAATAGTTTTCAGGTGTATTACTGATGCCTTCAGACAAATGGAAACGTAATACTCTGGATTCAAGGCGCAAAGTTGCATAATCATCCATCACTGTTTGTGTTCGAGAGGTTTCAAAATTTGCAGACTCGGATTTGCAAAAATGTGGCAGAGACTCACAGGCTCCATTGTTTTATGAACATGGAATCACAATGGGTAAAGGAGATTGAGGAAGGAAAGAAGCAAGGAGGAAATTACTATTGAATTAACTACTGGAAAACTCTAGCTAACCGCATCTGAATTCTAGACAAGAATTATAGTTGTGATAAAACAGAAAATGCTTGAAAAATTCATCAAATTTAGCAGCATCTGAAACAGATTGTGTTTCAGGTTGATGACCTTTCAGCTGGGATGCTGACAGTATTGGTATTGCTTTGTGGTTGATCACTGAGATGTATGGTGGACAGTGTAGCATGTCAGCTTCCCCTGAATTGATCATTGAATACATGGCTACTGGACAAAACACCACCTAATCATCCTCAGTCCAACCAAACCTCATTACAAATAAGGCTGGCAGATTTGAGAAATAGCTTTGTGTCGCTCTTAAAACAATCTGGAAATCCTAAAGCTCAGTGTAGTGCGAAGTTTTATTACTCTTCCTGGTCTGAAATGACATTGAGCGCTCCAGCGGCTAACCCATCAGATTGAAGTTACACTTTTACTTTTGTAGGTGACTTTGCCCCCATAATTTGGCTTTTGCTTTGTTGTTAATAATTTGGACTGGCTGTGGGGGAGTGGCTGGAGGTGGGAGAATTCAATGCCAGTTAGGAAAATGGGAGACTGACGGAATTTCTGTTGCCCGAAAGAAACCGCTAACTTGAAGGACCAGTGGCACAATGTGTTAGAATGTGGAAGGTTACCGTGCGCGATTTGTGCTGTAATCTTTTTCAGCTATGGAGGATGACTAGGGTTCACAGAGAAGTGAATTCATGTGGTTTTAATCCAGTTCCCAGAGGACACAAGTCTACTGCACCAAACCTCTCTCAAATTTGACACTAATTGGCACTTAGTCAGCAATCTCACTCAGAGATGGCTAACAGGAGAGAAAGCAAGAGAAATGAAAATGTCACACAGTTGTGTGATAGGGTATGTTTCTCTCAGGCTGAAGTGAGGCAGAATATCATGACGATAGAAGTGACTTAATATTGCACCTGACAAATGCTCAGTCCAATTTGAGACGAGTGAAATGAAATCAGAAAAGGCACGGCATATCAGTAAGTACTTGAAAGATAAAATGTTAGGTGGCAAACTGTTTAATTGATGCAAACTGGGAAAGGTTGTTATTTGTACTAGGCACCAGAGTCTCCTCACCTTAATGTTTGCACACACAATCAGCAGAAGAAGCAAATCAGTACTAACTGTGCAAATGGAGGAGGTCACAGGCGACTAAAATTAAATAAGAAAATAAATTTCTGCATTCACCTGTAATCCTGCAACAGCTTTAATTATTTCAAAGTAAAATTAATCATGAAATCCTGTAATTGCCAAAATCAGTTATCCCAGTTATTGGATTTGGAGGAATGCCATTGCGTGCAATTGAGTGTGGTTTACAGCAGGTGAGACAACCAGAAATAGCTTATGTAGGTCACAGACAAAACACAGGTAAGTTGGGGCATCAATGATGACTGACATAATAGAAGCATGTAGTATCACATGACTTAATGGTGCACCATTCATATTGATCTCAGTCACATACAGAACCCCTTTGGCGCATGAATACAATTTGGATCCTAATGCAGAATTTGAGATCAACATTCTCGCAGTCTGAAGCCACAGGCAACTGTCAGATCTGGTGACACGCAGAGTATTAAAGGAGTATCCCTGTACACAGCCAATAAATATGACAAAGTATGTATTGTTCAATTAACAGAGTAACGCTGGCTTATTCATTATGAAAGATTGTTTCCTTTCCTACGCACCAGCTCAATAAATCTGACAAAGGTACCATTTGTTGGCACTGGAGGAGTTGATGTCTGCATGTTTCTTCACTGAGGTAAATTGATGCAAATTACACTGAACAGTGTTCGGATTCTGGACTAACAATTCAAAACACCAAAGGGATATGAGGCGAAACTGCATTGTTGAATATAAATATGTTCAGCTGGTGTGGACATGCACAGCCCAAGGTACATAAGGACACCAGTCAAAAGAATAAAATTACCCACCTTCTATTTCCCACCAAAAGTAACCATTCATAAAGGGTTTAAGGTCCCTTTATCATGGAGGCCAATTTCAATGTTAAATATGACATAAACTACTGAATACTGGTGCACTATTACATGATAAAACAATCAGTTTGATTCTGTTGTGTGTTAGGAGGTTAATTATATGGAATAATTGATTTAAATTGGTCGATCTTTAAAAGTGCTGAGGAAGAGAAGGAAAGTGAGACTAATTGGTTACTCTGATGGAGAGCTGGACCAAGCACGATGGATTGAATAACCTTCTTTGTGCTTTATGGTTCTAGGGGCTGGCGTTTCCTGTGGCTTTTGTGACTTCAATGATAGAACCAATCTAGGGGTCCCAAGTTACCCTTGCTGACAGTGAGACCAGTTCAGCAACCTTCTTTTTTTAAAAATTTACAGTACCCAATTATTTTTTCCAATTAAGGGGCAATTTAGCGTGACCAATCCACCTAACCTGCACATCTTTGGGTTGTGGGGGTGAAACCCAGGCTGACACGCGGAGAACATACAAAGTCCACACGGATAGTGACCCAGGGCTAGGATTCGAACCTGGGTCCTCAGCGCCGTTGGCAGCAATGCTAAGCACTGTCAGCAACCTTTATGAAGGCAGTCTCCTAACTGGCTGCCTCTGAGCTCAGTGGGTGACAGGCCCTTGATGCTGTCAACCCGACCAGAAGGCTGGCATCAGGAGCCTCAGTGGTAATGCTAAGAGAGGTGAGCACTGCCGTGGCAGGCTGGGGACTGCGAGAGTGGCTCATAACAGAGGCAATCTCGCTGACCTGAAGAACAGTGATGAAATGAACAAGATTGAGTTTGGTCGGCTCATCAGGGTGGAGGGCAAACACTCTCCACTGGATTGGAATTCGAGTTCCAGGCTCCTACCACCCTCTTGTGTAAAAAAACATTCCTCGTACATCCCCTTCTCAACCCTGCCCAATGCACCTTAAACCAATGTCCCCTAGTATTGACTCTTCCACCTTGGGAAAAAGCTTCGGACTATCCACTCTGTCCTTGCCCCTCATCATCTTGTTGACTTCTATCAGGTCACCCCTCAACCTCCATTATTCCAGTGAGAACAAACCAAGTTTCTTCAACCTCTCCTCACAGCTAACACCCTCCATACCAGGCAACATTCTGGTAAATCTTTTCTGTGCTCTCTCCAAAACCTCCACATCCTTATGGTAATGTGGCGTCGAGAATTGAACACTTTATTGCAAGTGCGGCCTAACTAAGGTTCGATAAGGCTGCAACATGACTTGTCAATTTTTAAACTCAATGCCCCAGCTGATGAAGAAAAGCATGCCATGTGCCTTCTTGACTACCTTCTCCACCTGCATTGCAACTTTCAGTTACCTGTGTAACTGTACACCCAGATTCCTCTGTCTGTCAATACTCTTGTTCTGCCATCTACTGTATATTTCCCATCTGTATTGGACCTTCCAAAATGAGTACATTTATCCGGATTAAACTCCATCTGCCATCCCTCCGCCCAAGTCTCCAACCAATCTATATTCTGCTGTATCCTCTTATGGTCCTCATCGTTACCCACAATTCCATCAACCTTTGTGTCGTCCACAAACTTACTAATCAGACTAGCCACATTTTCCTCCAAAGCATTTATATATATATTACAAACAGCAAAGATCCCAGCACTGATCCCTGAGGAATGCCACTAGTCACAGCCCTCCATTCAGAATCGCACCCTTTCACTGCTACACTCTGTCTTCTATGACCGAGCCAGTTCTGTATGCATCTTGCCAGCTCACCTCTGATCCAGTGAGACTTCACCTTCTGTACCAGTCTGCCATGAAGGACCTTGTCAAAGGCCTTACTGAAGTCCATGTAGTCAACATCCGCTGCCCTACCTGCATCAATCATGTTCGTCACTTCCTCAAAAAACTCGATCAAGTTATGAGACACAACCTCCCCCTCACAAAGCCATGTTGCCTCTCGTTAATACGTCCACTTATTTCCAAGTGGGAGTAAATCCTATCTCGAAGAATCCTCTTCAATAATTTCCCTACTACTGATGTAAGGCTCACCGGCCTGTAATTTTCTGGATTATCCCTGCTACCCATTTTGAACAAAGGAACAACATTGGCTCTGCTCCAATCCTCTGGGACCTCCCCTGGAGCCAGTGAGGATACAAAGATTTCTCTTGAGGCGCCAGTAATTTGCTCCCTTGCCTCTCTCAATATTCTGGGGTATATCCCATCAGGTCCTGGGGACTTGTCTAACTTAATGTTTTTCAAGACCTCCAACACCTCCTCCTTTTTGATCTCAACATGACCCAAGCTAGCAACACACCTTTCCCCATCATCCACCAAGTCCTTCTCTTTGGTGAATATGGACGCAAAGTATTCATTTAATACCCCGGCCATTTACTCTGGCTCCAAGCATAGATTACCCCCTTGTCCTTGAATGGACCAACCCTCTCCCTGGCTATCCTCTTGCTCTTTATATATGTATAAAAAGCCTTGGGATTTTTGTTAATCCTGCTGGCCAATAACTTTTCATGACCCTTTTTAGTCCTCCTGACTCCTTGCTTAAGTTTCTTTCTACTTTCCTTGTATTCCACACTTGCTTCATGTGGCTGGTTTAGCACAGTGGGCTAAATAGCTGCCTTGTAATGCAGAACAAGGCAGCAGCTTGGGTTCAATTTCCGTACCAGCTTCCCTGACCAGGCGCTGGAATGTGCCGACTAGGGGCTTTTCACAGTAACTTTATTGAAGCCTACTTGTGACAATAAGCAATTATTATTGTGTTCCCAGCCTCCGAGCCTTGACAAATGCTTCTTTTTCTTTTTGACCAGCTCACAATATCTCTCGTTATCCAAGGTTCCTGAAACTTGCCATACTTATCCTTCATCCTTACAGGAATGTGCAGGTCCTGAATTCCTATCAAATTACACTTGAAAGCCTCCCACATGCCAGATGTTGATTTGCCTTCAAACATCTGCCCCCAATCTACATTATTCAGTTCCTGCCTAATATTGGCTGGTTTAGCACACTGGGCTAAATCACTGGCTTTGAAAGCAGACCAAGGCAGGCCAGCAGCATGGTTCAATTCCCATACCAGCTTCCCCGAACAGGCGCTGGAATGTGCCGACTAGGGGCTTTTCACAGTAACTTCATTTGAAGCCTACTTGTGACAATAAGTGGATTTTCATTTTTCATTTTCATTCATATTGTTGTAATTAGCCTTCCCCCAATTTAGCACCTTCACTAAGGACTACACTTATCTTCATCCATCAGTGCCCTAAACCTTACTGAATTGTGGTCACTGTTCCCAAACTGCTCCCCGACTGAAATGTCGACCACCTGGCCGTGCTCATTCCCCATCCCGTACTGCCCCTTCCCTAGTTGGACTATCTACATACTGTTTCAAGAAGCCCTTCTGGATGCTCCTTACAAACTCTGCCCCATCCATGCCACTAGCACTAAGTGATCCCAGTCAATACAGGGGAAATTAAAATCAACCACCAAGACAACTCTGTTACGTTTACACCTTTCCAAAAGCTCGGTGTGCTTTCTGTCAAATAAGGATTTTGAATCTACTGATTGGAAATATGAATTGAACTTTTAAAAACACAGAGAATGAACGTAGCTTTAGGTCACAGTTAAAGATGGGGCAGGCAATAAACAAAGAAATAACTGATGCATGTAGAAATGGTACAGCAGTTATCATGGGGGATTTTAATTTACATGTCGATTGGTTTAACAAGGCAACCTTGAGGAGGAGTTTATAGAATGTATCCGCGATAGTTTTCTAGAACAGTATGTAATGGAACCTACGAGGGAACAAGCGGTCCTAGATCTTGTCCTGTGTAATGAGACAGGATTGTTCATGATCTCATAGTTAGGGATCCTCACGCAAGGAGCGATCACAATATGGTGGAATTTAAAATACAGATGGAGGGTGAGAAAGCAAAATCAAATACTTGTGTTTTGTGTTTAAACAAAGGAGATTACAATGGGATGAGAGAAGAACTAGCTAAGGTAGACTGGGAGCAAAGACTTTATGGTGGAACAGTTAAGGAACAGTGGAGAACCTTCCAAGCGATTTTTCACAGTGCTCAGCAAAGGTTTATACCAACAAAAAGGAAGGATGGTAGAAAGAGGGAAAATCGACCATAGATATCTAAGGAAATAAGGGAGAGTATCAAATTGAAGAAAAAAGCATATAAAGTGGCAAAGATTGGTGGGAGACTGGAGGACTGGGAAATCTTTAGGGGGCAACAGAAAGCTACTAAAAAAGCTATAAAGAAGAGTAAGATAGAGTATGAGAGTAAACTTGCTCAGAATATAAAAACAGACAGCAAAAGTTTTTACAAATATATAAAACAAAAAAGAGAGGCTAAGGTAAATATTGGTCCTTTAGAGGATGAGAAGGGAGTTTTAATAATGGGAGATAAGGAAATGGCTGAGGAACTGAACAGGTTTTTTGGGTCGGTCTTCACGTGGAAGACACAAATAACATGCCAGCGACTGATAGAAATGAGGCTATGACAGGTGAGGACCTTGAGAGGATTCTTATCACTAAGGAGGTAGTGATGGGCAAGCTAATGGGGCTAAATGTAGACAAGTCTCCTGGCCCTGATGGAATGCATCCCAGAGTGCTAAAAGAAATGGCTAGGGAAATTGCAGATGCACTAATGATGATTTACCAAAATTCACTAGACTCTGGGGTGGTCCTGGTGGGTTGGAAATTAGCCAACGTGACACCACTGTTTAAAAAAGGAGGTAGGCAGAGAGCAGGAAATTATAGGTCAGTGAGCTTAACTTCGGTAGTAGGGAAGATGCTGGAATCTATCATCAAGGAAGAAATAGCGAGGCATCTGGATAGAAATTGTCCCATTGGGCAGACGCAGCATGGGTTCATAAAGGGCAGGTTGTACCTAACTAATTTAGTGGAATTTTTTGAGGACATTACCAGTGCAGTAGATAACGGGGAGCCAATGGATGTGGTATATCTGGATTTCCAGAAAGCCTTTGACAAGGTGCCACACAAAAGGTTCCTGCATAAGATAAAGATGCATGGCATTAAGGGTAAAGTAGTAGCATGGATAGAGGATTGGTTAATTAATAGAAAGCAAAGAGTGGGGATTAATGGGTGTTTCTCTGGTTGGCAATCAGTAGCTAGTGGTGTCCCTCAGGGATCCGTGTTGGGCCCACAATTGTTCACAATTTACATAGATGATTTGGAGTTGGGGACCAAGGACAATGTGTCCAAGTTTGCAGATGACACTAAGATGAGTGGTAAAGCGAAAAGTGCAGAGGATACTGGAAGTCTGCAGAGGGATTTGGATAGGTTAAGTGAATGGGCTAGGGTCTGGCAGATGGAATAAAATGTTGACAAATGTTAGGTTATCCATTTTGGTAGGAATAACAGCAAACAGGATTATTATTTAAACGATAAAATATTAAAGCATGCTGCTGTGCAAAGAGACCTGGGTGTGCTAGTGCATGAGTCACAGAAAGTTGGTTTACAGGTGCAACAGGTGATTAAGAAGGCAAATGGAATTTTGTCCTTCATTGCTAGAGGGATGGAGTTTAAGACTAGGGAGGTTATGTTGCAATTGTATAAGGTGTTAGTGAAGCCACACCTGGAGTATTGTGTTCAGTTTTGGTCTCCTTACTTGAGAAAGGACATACTGGCACTGGAGGGTGTGCAGAGGAGATTCACTAGGTTAATCCCAGAGCTGAAGGGTTTGGATTATGAGGAGAGGTTGAGTAGACTGAGACTGTACTCGTTGGAATTTAGAAGGATGAGGGGGGATCTTATAGAAACATTTAAAATTATGAAGGGAATAGATAGGATAGATGTGGGCAGGTTGTTTCCACTGGCGGGTGAAAGCAGAACTAGGGGACATTGCCTCAAAATAAGGGGAAGTAGATTCAGGACTGAGTTTAGGAGGAACTTCTTCACCCAAAGGGTTGTGAATCTATGGAATTCCTTGCCCAGTGAAGCAGTTGAGGCTCCTTCATTACATGTTTTTAAGGTAAAGGTAGATAGTTTTTTGAAGAATAAAGGGATTAAGGGTTATGGTGTTCAGGACGGAAAGTGGAGTTGAGTCCACAAAAAAATCAGCGATGATCTCATTGAATGGCGGAGGAGGCTCGAGGGGCCAGATGGCCTACTCCTGCTCCTAGTTCTTATGTTCTTCTGTTCTTACTCCAATTTTCATTACTGTACATTCCACTTACCAATTCATTGGAATGGAGACAGCTGTCTACAAAATCCATTAAAGTCAATGACATCCTGTGAAGGACCCACAACTCCGGCTCCAATAACAATGCATAAACGCTGAGGTATTCAGCTGTTGGAGACATACCATTAAACCTAATCACTTGGACAATATGGCTAAGAGATATTTCAAGACATGAGCTCATCAAATTACCATTGGAATGCACAGGCCTTATTTGGAGCCACTGGACAGTTGGAAAGAGAAGGTCAACGACATTTGTATGTTTTAAGCACATGCATTCTCGGCAGAACTGCAGCCAAGTAGCTCAGACACTCCGAAAGAAGACCCAAGTGGGGTCCCTTCCAACTCTCTCTCTCCCCAAACCAGTTGGCCAGCCTCTGTGGCCATCCAGATAATACCCTTTCTGCATTCAAAAATGTCTTAAAAGAGTTCAACCCAGCACCACCATCTCCAGCAGAATAATCAAGTCATCTGTTGACCTCTTGGAATAACAAGCATCTGAAGGAACTTTGTAAAGCGTGTTCACAAAATTTGGAATGCATTTTACCCAGCTCAGTCTAAGTATAGTAAAGCTAAACTCTTCCTTTGTTTTTTTTAAATTCGCTCATAGGCTGTGGGTGTCACTGACTGGGCCAACATTTATTGTCCATCCATCAGGGTATTTAAGAATCAACTACCTTGTTCTGGATCTGGAGTCACACGGAGGCCAGGCCAGGTAAAGGTGACAGATTTCCTTCCGTAAAGGACATTAGTGAACCAGATGGGTTTTTACAACAATCAACATTTGTTTCATGGTCATCATGAGTTTTTAAATTCCAGACTTTTTATTGAATTCAAATTTTACCATCTGCCCTGGTGGGAGGTGAACCCTGGTCCCCAGAGCATTATTACCTTGGCTCTCTGGATTACTAATCCAGCCACAATACCACTATGCCACTACCTTCCCTTACACTCAAGAAAACCTGTATGATAGGTTGTTTTATGATCACAGCTGTAAACAATTAATTATTCACTAAATTAGCAAGTCAAAAAGGAGAGGGAAGGGACAGCACGGTGGTGCAGTGGCTAGCAGTGGTTAGCACTGCTGTCTCACGGCGCCAAGGTCTCAGGTTCGATCCGGCTCTGGTTCACTGTCCGTGTGGAGTTTGCACATTCTCCCCGTGTTTGCGTGGGTTTCGCCCCTACAAGCCAAAAATGTGCCGGCTAGGTGGATTCAACACGCTAAATTGTCCCTTAATTGGAAAAAATAATTGGGTACTCTAAATTTAAAAAACAAACAAACAAAAAACTCTGTATTATGTGATCAGTACCCCCCAGACCTGGGGTCACCTGACGATGATGGAGAATCCTGCTGCCCAGGCATATTGATGGGTTTGGTCCAGGTCAAAATTTATATAGTCGGCTGCCCGGGCATCCAGGGCATCCATGACGTCGTGGATGCACTGGTGGCTGTTGCTTGGGATGTGTCACACAAGTCCCCGCTCGAGCCCTGGAATGAACCCAGATTCCAGACCCCAGACCTCTGCCACAACAGTTCTTGGACCGGGGGCTGTTTCCCTCCCCGATCGACACACCCACCCTCTGATCACGGTGATATCCCCAGTGCTGAAGCCCAGCTCCTGAGTGTTTGATTGTTGGCTCCTGTCCCTGTGGTGCTGACACCTCCAGGGCTCCGGCAAAGTGTCCGGGCCTCACAGTTTGATTGGAATGCTAGGAATTAACGCCCGCTTGAGACATTGCACGTCTACCCACGGGAATCCACTTGGGAGCTGTGAAGTGCTCACATTACTAACATTGCCAATTCCCTATTCGCGACAGCCTTCAGCTGAGTGGCCAGAGGCTGCCACAGTCAGTGGGGGTTAAAATGACCTTCACCATATTACCATAGCCAGGGCTCTGATGCAGGTGTTCAATGGGATAATAATAGCCTTTATTATTGTCACAAATAGACTTATATTAACACTGCAATAAAGACTCAGGATTCACCTGAGGAAGGAGCAGTGCTCCGAAAGCTAGTGTTTGAAACAAACCTGTTGCACTTTAACCTGATGTTGGAAGACTTCTTACCGTGCTCACCCCAGTCCAACGCCAGCATCTCCACATCACTGCAATGAAGTTACTGTGAAAATCCCCCAGTCGACACATTCCAGCGCCTGTTTGGATACACAAAGGGAGAATTCAGAATGTCCAATTTACCTAACCTGCACATTTTTGGACTGTGAGAGGAAACCGGAGCACTCGGAGGAAACCCACGCACACACGGGGAGCATGCAGACTCCGCACAGCCAGTGACCCAAACCGGGAATCGAACCTGGGACACTGGCGCTGTGAAGTGACAGTGCTAACCACTGTGCTACCATGCCACCCATGGTGCCCGTGATGGATAGGCACATAAACGGGCCACAAGAATGCAAACTTACGGGGCTTCAACTCTACAACCTACTGCCAGGGGATCGCTAGCGAGGCACAGAAAGAGAGACTGCTTTGCACTGCACGTTTGTTTATTTAAATAGAGAGAAAATAAATAGCAGGGAAGAGAGGCTGGAGGTTGAGTAGCACAGATAGGAAGCTGGAATCTAAAAATGGCAGGATGAGAAGTTGCCATGGATGGATTTGATGAGGAGAAAACATGGAACTCTTCTGAGGAAAGGTTCCAATCATTCCTTAAAGATAATCAGACACCAGCAGACCCGTATACTCCAACCTTTCTCAGCCCAGTTGGGAGGAAAGCATTCAGACTAAGCTGGAGTCACAGACTAACACCACAGACTGGCGTCGGTTGTGGCAAGGTTTAAACAACACAACGGGCTACAAAGCAAAGCTGATTAGGCAGCTCCCGATGAACTCAAAGCATTCTATGCTTGATTCGAGCAAGAAACCATCAAACCATTGTCAACTGCCCCAGAAGCCTCAGACACACCCTTACCTACCGTCACAGCTTCTAAAGTCAGATCGGCCTTCTTGAAAGTGAACCCTTGGAAAGCGACAGGTCCTGACGGGGTCCCTCGTCATGCATTCAGTTCTTGTTCAGACCAGCTGGCAGATGTGTTCGCGGGCATCTTCAACCTCTCCCGACTCTGTTCTGAGGACCCCACCTGCTTCAGGAAGACCACCATCATACTCAAAGTGCCAAAGAAGAACCAGGCAACGTCCCGCAATGACTACCATCTGGTGGCCTTGATATCTATCATTATGAAGTGCTTTAACAATATGAAGTGCTTTGAGAGGTTGGTAATGAGAAACATCAACTCATCAACTCTACAAACTCTACAAACTCTACAAAACATCAACTCTACAAAATAAGGGGAAGTAGATTTAGGACTGAGTTTAGGAGGAACTTCTTCATCCAAAGGGTTGTGAATCTATGGAATTCCTTGCCCAGTGAAGCAGTTGAGGCTCCTTCATTACATGTTTTTAAGGTAAAGATAGATAGTTTTTTGAAGAATAAAGGGATTAAGGGTTATGGTGTTCGGGCCGGAAAGTGGAGCTGAGTCCACAAAAGATCAGCCATGATCTCATTGAATGGCGGAGCAGGCTCGAGGGGCCAGATGGCCTACTCCTGCTCCTAGTTCTTATGTTCTTATGTACACTTCCAGAATGCCTAGATACACTGCAATTCGCATACCGCCACAACTGGTCCACAGCAGACGCCAAATCCCTGGCTCTGGCCTCATTCCGTGGAGCATCTCAACAAAAAAAGAATCCGATGTCAGACTCCTATTCATTGACTACAGCTCTGCCTTCAACAATATGATTCCAGCCAAGCTCATATCAAAGCTCCAAAACCTAGGGGTTGTTGTATATACAACAACCCCTCCTCCATGATAGTCCTGAATACCGGGGCCCCGCAAGGCCTCATACTTAGCCTCATACTATACCCTTTATACACACATGACTGTTGCAAAATTTGGCTCCAACTCCATCTACACGTTTGCTGATGACACGACCATAGTGGGTCGGATCTCGAACAACGATGAGTCAGACTACATGAGGGAGATGGAGAATCTAGTGGAGTGGTGTAACGACAGCAATCTCTCCCTCAACTTCAGCCAAACTAAAGAGCTGTTCATTGACTTCAGGAAGAAAAGTGTCGTACACACCACTGTCTGCATCAATGGGGTCGAGGTGGAGATAGTTGACAGCGTCAACACCCAACATCACCAACAATCTGTCCTGATCCACCCACTTTGGCGCTACAACCAAGAAAGCACAACAGCAACTATATTTCCTCAGGAAACTAAGGAAATTCAGCATGCCCACAATGACTCTTACCAACTTTTACACGATAGAAAGCATCCCATCTGGCTGCATCACAACCTGGTATGGCAACTGCTCAGTCCAAGACCGTAATAAACTACAGAGAGTCGAGAACACAGCCCAGTCCATCCCGTGAACCAGCCCCCCATCCATTGACTCTGTCTACAGCTCCAGCTGCCTTGGGAAAGTGGGTAGCATAATCAAAGACCCCTCCCACCCAGGTTATTCTCTCTTCCAACTTCTCCCATCAGGCAGGAGACACAAAAGTCTGAGAACACTCACTAACAGGTTCAAAAACAGCTTCTTCCCCGCTGTTACCAGACTCCTGAATTACCCTCTTATGGGCTGAACTGATCTCTTGACACATCTAGGTTTGCACTGGAGTCCTGAGCTTGTAGCATTTGAGTGCTACAGTGAGAGTTTGGTGACTGAGGGAGTATAACGGTTCATTTTTATTTAAAGTCTAGTATTTCTTTTATTTAGTTAATTAACTTAAAAGTTGCTGTTTGGTCTATAAGAAGGTGAATTTTGAATCAGCTTTAAACAAGGTTCTACTTGGACTTACTTGCAGCTGGAGCTTGTTAATTAGTTAATTGCATTAGGCCAGTTTTCAGAAGCTAGAGTCACAGTATAAATAGGAGCTAGTTACAGTGCAGACTTTGTTTGCACTGAGTGCTGAGCTTGTGGCATTTGAGAGCTACAGTGAGAGTTTGGTGACTGAGGGAGTGCTGAGCTTGTGGCATTTGAGTGCTACAGTGAGAGTTTGGTGACTGAGGGAATTAGGTGAGGAGGGAGTAAGGTGCTCCTTACATTTCATTTCCTATATTTATCAAAGAGCGTGAAGGGAGCCAGGAGTTTAGAGTACAGCTGACTGGAAGTAGAGTCGGAGGGCGGAGGTCCAGTTGGTCCAAGGGGCAGCTAATTCTGTAAAGTAAGAGGGGATGGAGGCTAGGGCAGTTGCATGCTCCTCCTGTAGGATGTGGGTGGTGAGGGAAACCACTGGTGTCCCCGCTGACTATACCTGCGGGAAGTGCACCCAACTCCAGCTCCTCAGAGACCGTGTTAAGGTACTGGAGCTGGAGCTGGATGAACTTCGGATCATCCGGGAGGCAGAGGGGGTTATAGAGAAGAGTTACAGGGAGGTAGCCACACCAAAGGTACTGGACAAGAGTAGCTGGGTTACAATCAGGGGAAAGAAAACTAACAGGCAGAAAGTGCAGGGATCCCTCGTGGCCGTTCCCCTTCAAAACAAGTATACCGTTTTGGATGCTGTTTGGGGGGATGACCTACCGGGGGAAGGCCCCAGCGGATAGGTCTCTGGCACTGAGTCTGGCTCTGGGGCTCAGAAGGGAAGGGGGGAGCATAGAAAAGCAATAGTAATAGGAGATTCAATGGTTCGGGGAATAGATAGGAGATTCTGTGGTCGCGAGCGGGACTCCCGAAAGGTATTTTGCCTCCCGGGTGTCAGGGCCAGGGATGTCTTGGATTGTGTCTTCAGGATCCTGAAGGGGGAGGGTGAGCAGCCAGAAGTCGTGGTGCACATTGGTACCAACGATGTAGGTAGGAAAAAGGGTGTGGAGGTAATAAACAAGTTTAGGGAGTTAGTCTGGAAGTTAAAGGCCAGGACAGACAGAGTTGTCATCTCTGGTTTGTTGCCGGTGCCACGTGATAGCGAGGCTAGGAATAGGGAGAGAGTGCAGTTGAACACGTGGCTGCAGGAATCGTGTAGGAGGGAGGGCTTCAGGTATTTGGATAATTGGAGCGCATTCTGGGGAAGGTGGGACCTGTACAAGCAGGACGGGTTGCATCTGAACCAGAGGGGCACCAATATCCTAGGGGGGAGGTTTTCTAGTACTCTTCGGGAGGGTTTAAACTAATTTGGCAGGGGAATGGGAACCGGATCTGTAGTCCAGCAACTAAGGAAGATGATAGTCAGGACGCCAAAGCACGTAGTGATGCAGTGGGGATGGTAACAATGACAAAGGAGAGTACTTGCAGGCAAGGAGATGGGTTGAAGTGTGTACACTTTAATGCAAGAAGCATCAGGAATAAGGTGGATGAACTTGAGGCATGGATCGGTACTTGCGACTACGATGTGGTGGCCATCACAGAAACTTGGATAGAAGAGGGGCAGAAATGGTTGTTGGAGGTCTCTGGTTATAGATGTTTCAACAAGATTAGGGAGGATGGTAAAAGAGGTGGGGGGGGGGGGGGGGTGGCATTGTTAATTAGAGATAGTATAACAGCTGCAGAATGGCAGTTCGAGGGAGATCTGCCTACTGAGGTAATATGGGTTGAAGTCAGAAATAGGAAAGGAAAGAAATAGGAAACACCTTGTTGGGAGTTTTCTATAGGCCCCCCAATAGCAGCAGAGATGTGGAGGAACAGATTGGGAAACAGATTTTGGAATGGTGCAGAAGTCACAGGGTAGTAGTCATGGGTGACTTCAACTTCCCAAACATTGAGTGGAAACTCTTTAGATCAAATAGTTTGGATGGGGTAGTGTTTGTGCAGTGTGTCCAGGAAGCTTTTCTAACACAGTATGTAGATTGTCCGACCAGAGGGGAGGCCATATTGTATTTAGTACTTGGTAATGAACCAGGGCAGGTGCTAGATTTGTTAGTGGGGGAGCATTTTGGAGGTAGTGACCACAATTCTGTGACTTTCACTTTAGTTATGGAGAGGGATAGGTGCGTGCAACAGGGCAAGGTTTATAATTGGGGGAAGGGTAAATACAATGCTGTCAGACAAGAATTGAAGTGCAGAAGTTGGGAACATAGGCTGTCAGGGAAGGACACAAGTGAAATGTGGAACTTGTTCAAGGAACAGGTACTGCGTGTTTTTGATATGTATGTCCCTGTCAGGCAGGGAAGAGATGGTCGAGTGAGGGAACCATGGTTGACAAGAGAGGTTGAATGTCTTGTTAAGAGGAAGAAGGAGACTTATGTAAGGCTGAAGAAACAAGGTTCAGACAGGGCGCTGGAGGGAAGCAAGATAGCCAGGAGGGAACTGAAGAAAGGGATTAGGAGAGCTAAGAGAGGGCATGAAAAATCTTTGGCGGGTAGGATCAAGGAAAACCCCAAGGCCTTTTACACATATGTGAGAAATATGAGAATGACTAGAGCGAGGGTAGGTCCGATTAAGGACAGTAGCGGGAGATTGTGTATTGAGTCTGAAGAGATAGGAGAGGTCTTGAACAAGTATTTTTCTTCAGTATTTACAAACGAGAGGGGCCATATTGTTGGAGAGGACAGTGTGAAGCAGACTGATAAGCTTGAGGAGATACTTGTCAGGAAGGAAGATGTGTTGCGCGTTTTGAAAAACTTGAGGATAGACAAGTCCCCCGGGCCTGACGGGATATATCCACGATTCTATGGGAAGCAAGAAATGAAATTGCAGAGCCGTTGGCAATGATCTTTTCGTCCTCGCTGTCAACAGGGGTGGTACCAGAGGATTGGAGAGTGGCGAATGTCGTGCCCTGTTCAAAAAAGGGAATAGGGATAACCCTGGGAATTACAGACCAGTTAGTCTTACTTCAGTGGTAGGCAAAGTAATGGAAAGGGTACTGAGGGATAGGATTTCTGAGCATCTGGAAAGGCATTGCTTGATTAGGGATAGTCAGCACGGATTTGTGAGGGGTAGGTCTTGCCTTACAAGTCTTATTGACTTCTTTGAGGAGGTGACCAAGCATGTGGATGAAGGTAAAGCAGTGGATGTAGTGTACATGGATTTTAGTAAGGCATTTGATAAGGTTCCCCATGGTAGGCTTATGCAGAAAGTAAGGAGGCATGGGATAGTGGGAAATTTGGCCAGTTGGATAACAAACTGGCTTACCGATAGAAGACAGAGAGTGGTGGTGGATGGCAAATATTCAGCCTGGAGCCCAGTTATCAGTGGTGTACCGCAGGGATCAGTTCTGGGTCTTCTGCTGTTTGTGATTTTCATTAACGACTTGGATGAGGGAGTTGAAGGGTGGGTCAGTATATTTGCAGATGATACGAAGATTGGTGGAGTTGTGGATAGTGAGGAGGGCTGTTGTCGGCTTCAAAGAGACATAGATAGAATGCAGAGCTGGGCTGAGAAGTGGCAGATGGAGTTTAATCCTGACAAGTCTGAGGTTGTCCATTTTGGAAGGACAAATATGAATGCGGAATACAGGGTTAATGGTAGGGTTCTTGGCAATGTGGAGGAGCAGAGAGATCTTGGGGTCTATGTTAATAGATCTTTGAAAGTTGCCACTCAAGTGGATAGAGCTGTGAAGAAGGCCTATGGTGTGCTAGCATTCATTAGCAGAGGGATTGAATTTAAGAGCCGTGAGGTGATGATGCAGCTGTACAAAACCTTGGTCAGGCCACATTTGGAGTACTGTGTGCAGTTCTGGTCACCTCATTTTAGGAAGGATGTGGAAGCTTTGGAAAAGGTGCAAAGGAGATTTACCAGGATGTTGCCTGGAATGGAGAGTAGGTCATACGAGGAAAGGTTGAGGGTGCTAGGCCTTTTCTCATTAGAACGGAGAAGGATGAGGCGCGACTTGATAGAGGTTTATAAGATGATTAGGGGAATAGATAGAGTAGGCAATCAGAGACTTTTTCCCCGGGTGGAACACACCATTACAAGGGGACATAAATTTAAGATAAATGGTGGAAGATATAGAGGGGATGTCAGAGGTAGTTTCTTTACCCAGAGAGTAGTGGGGGCATGGAATGCACTACCTGTGGAAGTAGTTGAGTCGGAAAAGTTAGGGACCTTCAAGCGGCTATTGGATAGGTACATGGATTAGGGTAGAATAATGGAGTGTAGGTTAACTTCTTAAGGGCAGCACGGTAGCATTGTGGATAGCACAATTGCTTCACAGCTCCAGGGTCCCAAGTTTGATTTCGACTTGGGTCGCTGTCTATGTGGAGTCTGCACATCCTCCCTTTGTCTGCGTGGGTTTCCTCCGGGTACTCCGGTTTCCTCCCACAGTCCAAAGATGTGCAGGTTGGGTGGATTGGCCATGAAAAATTGTCCAAAATTCTATGATTAACCAAGGACAAAAGTTCGGCGCAACATTGTGGGCCGAAGGGCCTGTTCTGTGCTGTATTTCTCTATCTCTATCTATCTTAGCTACTCAGTATTATAATCCTGTATGCTTCACCTTATGCCTGTGCCTATGTATTTACATTGTGTATTTATGGTGTTGAAGGCGGAGCTGTAATGTATTTATATGTCCTATGTTTTTTTTTCATGTATTGAATGATCTGTCTGAACTGTACGCAGAACGAAGTGCTGACGCTCGTGCTGGAACAGTGCTGTTTTGCGGCAGAAAAAATGGCACACCAGCTACACCAATTCCGGGACCGTTGGGGCACTAGCAGCCATGGCGGTTAAGCTCCCGGCACCTACACCAAAATCGGCTGGAGAATGGCCGGGTCCGTGGCCGTGCAACACGCCGCCAGCCGCGCGCGCACCCGGCCTGCCAAATAATCACCTCAGGAACCCCCTTACCACCCCTGGCTCACCCCCCACCAGTCTCCCCAGTCCTCGCCAAAGCCCTCCAAGCCAGCAGCATGGCTCCCACTCCCCGACTGTGGCAACGCTGGACACAGTCTGCAGCCGCCAAGCGGGGTCAGAGAACAAAAATAGCTTAAGTGTTCTGTGCCATCGGGAACTTGGCCCATTGGGGGTGGAGCATTGAGGAAGGGGCTTCCGATGACACATAGAACAGACAGTGCAGAAGGAGGCCATTCGGTCCATCGAGTCTGCACCGATACACTTAAGCCCTCACTTCCACCCCATCCCCGTAACCCAACAACCCCTCCCAATATTTTATGGTCACTAAGGGCAATTTACCATGGCCAATCCACCTAATCTATCCAAAATTAAATGGGAATTCTATTAAAATGGAAGTCGATAGGTCCTTTGCAAGTATCAATGATACCTGAATCGATATACCATCAGAAACTGAAGTATCTGCCATTGCAACAATCTGATATGGTCTTGAGGTCTTGAGGACTTATACCGAGGAGGTTCATGGAAGCATAGAATCATAGAATCTCCAGAGTGCAGAAGGAGGCAATTCAGCCCATCGAGTTTGTGCCGACCCTTTGAAAGAGCACCCAAACTAGACCCACTCCTGTACCCCATCCCCGTAACCCCTCCTAACCTTTGGATACAAAGGGATAATTGGTCCTGGTCAATCCACTGAACCTGCACATCTTTGGAAGGTTGTGCCACTGAAGGACTTCATCCATGTGACTGTGGAAGTTAACTAGCAGAAAATGGAGTTGCCTCTTCACATGGTTCAAGGAAACTTTCTAACATTGTTTGGGAGTTCTTGGTTAAGGATGGGCTGTCGTGAACCAAATGGTTGATTCTATGAACAATTTTGAACCAACTCAGAGAAAGTATGTGAAGGTATTCGAGGAGTCACTTGGATCAATGGCTGGGGTCGTAGCGAAATTCAAGATAAAGGCAGATAGCGTGCCTAACCGAAGGCGCGGCTGTTCTCTATGCTATTCGGCCTAAGATGGAAGAAGAGCTTGAGATGTTGCCGAAGACAGGAGTCATTGAGCCTTTTGCCACCAGCGATTGGGCAACACCAATCATCCTAGTCTTAAAGAAGGATAGTTCAATACGAATATGTGGTGATTTCAAAATGACTATCAACTCTGTATTATGTAGGGCAGCACGCTGGCACAGTGGTTAGCATTGCTGCCTACGGCGCTGAGGACCTGGGTTTGAATCCCGGCCCTGGGTCACTGTCCGTGTGGAGTTTGCACATTCTCCCCGTGTCTGCGTGGGTTTCACCCCCACAACCCAAAGATGTGCAGGATAGGTAGATTGGCCACTCTAAATTGCCCCTTAATTGGAAAAAATAATTGGGTACTCTAAATTTAAAAAACAAACAAAAAACTCTGTATTATGTGATCAGTACCCTATGCTACTTACCAAAGATCTTTTTTCAGGACTCTCAGGGGGTCAAAAATTTAGCAAACTTGATCTCTCGTAGGTCAATCTTTCGAGCATGGCTATTGAGCCTCAGCCGTTACTGACCATAGTAACACACAGGGGTCAGTTTCGGTATCATAAACTTCTATTCAGGAAAGCGTCAACACTGGCTCTCGAGCAACAATCTATGGATCAGATCTTGTGTGGGCTATTGGATGACAATTTGATCACAGGTTCAAACGATGTAGAGCATATAAAGAACAGCTACTCTTGCAAGGCTGAAAGAGAAGTGTGAATTTTTAAAATCTTTGATTCAATACCTTGGACACATCATTGACCAAGATGGACTTCACAAAAAACCTATGCAGATGTTGGAGATGCTGGATGTTCCATGACCTCAGAACATGACTCAGTTAAGGTCGTTTCTCGGATTATTAAATTACTATGGGAAGTTTCTATCGCACTTATCAACAAGGCTAAAGCCTTTACACATATTGTTTTGTCACACACAAGGTTGGCTTTAGATGAAAGATCGTGAGGATGTTTACCAACATTTCAAAATAAATGACAGGAATCAAAGAAATTGGTCCATTATAACTCAAAACTGAAGCTGCAACGTGCTTGTGTCAGGACAGGGAGCTATTTGGAACTTGGGTCCAGAAATAATTTAGCAGGCAATTTAGGGGTTAAACAGACTGACAGAAAAGACTGCCAGCAGCAGAGTCAGAGTGACACGCCCACAGCCTGAGTTACGATAGTGATGCATGAGGGGCATCTTGAACGATAGTGACGTTTAAGGGGCATCTTGAACGATAGTGATGTTTAAGGGGCACCTTGACAAATACATGAATAGGATGGGAATAGAGGGATAGAGACCCTGGAAGTGTATAAGGTTTTAGTTGAGACGGGCAGCATGGTCGGCGCAGGCCGAAAGGCCTGTTCCTGTGCTGTACTTTTCTTTGTTCTTTGTTATTTGTATCTTATCCCATTCAAACTTACCCTTGGGGGAAATCAAAGGATACCCCACTTCAGCCAGGATGATCTATTCAAGATCCATTATCATTTGGGACAACCTTGTTTGACCAGCCGTTGATCCATCACAGAGTCTGATTATCTATTTGTCTGTCAATGGGAGGTTTGTTGCATATCAATGGCAAAACTCTGTTCTTTTGTGCAAATGTATGTGGGCAAGCAGACAAGATAACAATAATAGGTTCAAGACTGGAAACCCGAGAGAACCTTTGTTTGAGGGACTGAGAGTCTTTTAGTTCTGTGTATACAGGTGTGGGAATTACTACAACTTATGCAGCCACCACAATTTGGTTATACTTCATATATAGATTGGTTTTGGAATCCCAGTAAGTTCAGGATGAGGTTGTCAAACAGCTCCTCTCCCATGGGAACAGTTCAGAGGGAGATGGGGAAAAAAATGCTGTTCTGAACAGTTACAGGCAGAAAGTGTGGAAATCAACCAGAGAGGTCATGCAAATTACAATCGAGACAGGCTTTGGTAAAAGGGTTCTGAACAAATGTCCCTAACAAAAGAAAAATTACTTCGTTAATGCAAGTATTGCTGTGGTCTATCTGTAAGTGGCATGAGAACGACAGGGTGATTTAAAGTGATGTTTAATGGGAACTAGGATGTTAAAGTTAAGAAACTGCACTTAATCTGTAGGTGGTAGAGCTCAATAAAAAGTTTAAATATCATTTTCTTGAGGCAGCACGGAGGCGCAGTGGGTTAGCCCTGCAGCCTCACGGCGCCGAGGTCACTGTTCGTGTGGAGTTTGCACATTCTCCCCGTGTTTGCATGGGTTTCCCCCCACAACCCAAAAATGTGCAGCTAGGTGGATTGGCCATACTAAATTGCCCCTTAATTGGAAAAAAAAATGAATTGGGTACTCTAAATTTATATTTAAAAAATATATTGTTTTCTTTTTTTTAATACATTTTGTTTATAAAATAACCAAGCCCTATTTCTTATATTATCACTCCTGGAACAAATCAATCTTTCCGCATCGCATTAAAACTTATAAAGTTATGGCATCTGGTCCAGTCTCTTCGCCACTGGTGGGAGCTGAGGAGGCGTTCATAACACTTGTGATGCATAACCCTCTGGGTTGAAGCAGTTGTCTCGCATATAATGCCGTCAGGCAAAGAGCAACCAATAACATTTGCTTCCAGGACATTGACTAGTCCAACCATGCTCAACTCGAGAAAGAAGGTTTCAGCATTATTTTCGGTTTTCGAAGATTCCACCATTATTTGTAGTGAAGGTTTTGAGGGATAAAGGCTCTCTACCTAAATGTGTCAATAGCTTTCTTATAACATACAGAAACACTGTGCATTTAACAACACAAAGCTTACCAGCTATATTGATGTTAAACTACGCACACAGTTTGACTCCCTTTTCAACTTCAGAGAAAATTAGGCAACAACATTAGACAAAAGTGGCTATAAAGGAACAACATTCGAAAGGCAGAGGGCGGAATTCTCCCATCGGGAGACAAACAGCCGACGCCGAAGTGAAACCCAGAGTGTTTCACTCCGCCGTCGGAGGCCGCTCCTCGCCCACTATTCCCCCCCCCCCCCCCCCGGGGGGCTAGGAACGGCGGCACGTGAATCTCGGACGGCAGGAATGACGCGGCCGGCGGCGCCTAAGTGACATTAGCCGCGCATGCGCGGTTGCCGTCTTCCCCTCTGCTGCCCCGCAAGACATGGCGGCTTGATCTTGCGGGGCGACAGAGGGAAAAGAGTGTGTCTTTTAGAGACGCCGGCCCGACGATCGGTCGGCACCGATCGCGGGCCAGACATCTCCTGAGCACACCCGTAGTGCTCGATCCTCCCTCCGCCTCTCACAGACCCCACACACAGAGGTCGTGCGCTGTTCACGCCAGCAGCAACCAGGTGTGGTTGGCGCCGGCATTAACCGGTCGGGTTCGGCAGGCCGCTCGGCCCAACCGGGCCGGAGAATCGGCGGTCGCCGTGAAAAACGACGAGCGGCGATTCTCCAAGCGGCCTGTCGAAAAACTGGACACGCCATTTTGGGATGGGTGGGAGAATCGCAGGGGGTGCCAGGGCGGCGTGGCGTGATTCGCCCGGCCCTCCCGCAATTGTCCCACCCGACGTGGGGTGCGGAGAATCGCGCCCCGAATGTTTCACTGTGGGGAACATTTTCTTGCGAGAAGTTACACTGCAGTCAAATAAATTGACTCTTGCAATTGTCCTAACCAAAACGGGCCCGATTTCATAAACTGTGCAAACTGACCATGAATTTGGCTTTAGCATGCTGACCAATTATTGTCTGCATGTAGTGAGAGTACCAGAATCTGTACCGGATGTTTTCACCATAGAGAATAGGGACAGTGACATTCCCAACTTGAGGACTACAACTGCCAAAATAGCGGAATCTGTTACAGCTGTTGTGTTTAAAGCATTGTTATTGGACAAACAAATGCAGATGATAGCAGAATGTAGGTCAGAGGATTAAATTTTCTGATGCATGCAAACTGCCAGCAAACTTTGAGGGAAACTTTAAAAAATACATCTGTAAGCTGGCCAGCATTGTCGACACTGCAGGTAAAACTATTGGTAGATCACAGCTTGATAATTTATTCAACAATGCAGTTAAGAGGAAAGCTCAGGCAATTATCAGTGATCCCTCTCGTTCTCCATATCTTCAATTTGAAGGGTTTCCTTTGGGCCAGTGCTTTAGAATGACTACTGCTAGGAAAGATCTATTGAAGATGCCTTTTGTTCCCAGTGCCATGGTTTACTAAACAGCATCATGTAAATTTAACTTGCTGTGTCTATTTATTTTAACTGCAGCAAGTGCTTTAATGCAAGAGTGCAGTATGTTTGGCGGATTTCTCCGTGCCTGAGACTAAATGTTGACGCCGGGGCAGGTTTCATGGAGTTTGACGACAGCAAAGCTGGCATTGCAACCGTACCAATTCAATGACCATTGAGGGGCTGGCATTGGAGCCACATGGAACACAATCAATTCCAATGAGAGATGGTGCCGGATTCGCTGGTTTTGCGATTGACATTCAGGAGACCGCAAGCTGCAGCTGCATACACTCCCCACACACACACACAATCCCAGCTAACAAGATGGCAGAGAGGAGAGCGGCACCCTGGTTTACGGACGCCAAGTTTCAGACCCTGCTGGACACTGTGCATGAGAGGCAGGCGACCCTGTACCTTGGCCCGGGAAGGGGGCTGCCAGCCACTGCCGTTCACTGTGCCTGGGGGCAAGTGGCCGCGGTGGTCAGCGGTGTCAGCAACATCGTCCGGTCTGGCCAGCAGTGCGGTAAGAAATTGCAAAACTTCTCAGGCTGGCCAGTGTGAGTAAGCAACACTGTGCCCCTGACACAAACCGCCGTCCCACATATCCATAACTCTACCCACCCACCCACCCTCAACGCGGAGGGCAGCCAAACCCCCACTCTGCACTACATGCCAGCACCCATACCTGCCGCCATGGCTAGATGCCCTAGCCACTGAAGCCATCAGCTACCCACCCCTTGGGCTGCATATGTCAGTCAGACTGCCCAACACTGTGAGTTTTCTGTTTCTGCCGATGTGGGAAAAGACCTGAGGTGGAACCACCGGACCTGCGGCTGTTCATCACAGCAGAGCAGCGGACACTGACGTGGTCGATGGCCCAGAGGACCATCGCCGGGGTGGAGGTCAGCGTCAGGCGTGGAAGTGAGACCCCACTGAGTTACGGTTCCCCGTGACACATGTGTCAAGCACCACGCCACCCACACCACCCTCACACAACCCTCTCACCAGCCTCACCCCTACACCACCCTCTCACCCCACCACATCCCCACACCTACACCATCCCTACACCCCCATTCCACCATGACCACGACCCCTACTCCCCCCTCCCATACACCCCACTTCCCAACACACTCCCCTCCCCCCTCCCCCTCCCCCTCCCCCTCCCCCCCCTGAACACACCCCAACCCCCAGGCCCGCAGTCTAATCATGTGTCTTGTCTTGTGTCTTGCAGGATGGAGTGGGTTCTTCTGGTGTCCAGCCTCGCCCCCAGCCACAGCCAGAGCACCAGGTGCAAACCAGTGATGAGGACACTGACACAAATTTGAGGCAAAGGCCCGAGACCCAGGACACTCAGGGGCTCTAGTCAGATGATGACATGGATTTCCCATCAAAGCTGTCTCCTACTACCTTTCACCATCCCAGAGACACTCTCCTCGTTTGAGCACATTAGCGAAGAGGCTCTTGGGACACTATTGAGTGCGCACCACACAACTGAGTGGGCAGTCAGTCGGACGGCACGCCGACCCCAGGAACTAGCTGCTGACCAGACAGGTTTCGGGCTTTTGGAAGGAACAGTCCCATCGATTGTAGGGATGCCATCGCAGAGCCAGAGACTACATGAGGGGTTGTCGACGAGAATCCAGCACCTGCAGGCGCAACTGGAGTCCAACTGCATGCAGGAGCAGGATGTGGTGCTGGTTATGCGTGCCACCCAGGCCAACACTGCATGGGTGGCGTCCACGGTAAAGGCCTTCAGAGCGAGGGTTTCGGCTATGAATCAGCATGTTCAAGGCCTGGGGCGCTCTGTGAAGGCAGTGGCCGAGGCCCAGGTCAGGGCGTCCCTCTCACAGGCAGTCATGTGCCAGAGCCACCTGAACATTGCAGCAGCGGTCCTGAGCATGGCCCAGTCACAGTGGACCATGGCTGAGAACATTGGTGGCATTGCCCAGGTGCTGACCGACATAGGGCAGACACAGAGGGAGGTGGCCCTGTCCCAGAAGGTGGTGGCACAGTCGCAGCCTGATGTGGCACAGTGCCAGATGGATATGGTCCACTCCCTGTGCTGCATGGCTGAGACGGCAGCTGGCAGCCAGGTGGTGGGGAAACCTCAGGGGTTAGTTCCGTTCGCACCCACACCCCCATGGAATAGCCCAGGGGTCACTGGACACCCTGAGGGAGGCTAAGGGAGTGGGATGCATTTACATGCCTCTGGCCAGTTGGCCAGTACCCCCCCCACCCCCCCCCCCCCCCTCCCAGTCATTGAACCTGGAGGGTCTCGTGAACCTTGGTGCGAGTGCACACGTTTTGTGGCCTCCCGTGCGTGCCTGAGGCCCATGTCCTGGCAATCCTCACACTCCCCTGCCTCTTTCTCATCAGACGAGGCCTGGCGTTCATTCTCCTCCTCCAGCATATCACCCCTCTGATGCACGCCGCAGGTGACCCTCCCAGCCCCTCCAAGCACCTGAACCGCATCTTCAAAAGGCCTAAGCACTCGATTACACTCCTAGTTGCTGCATGGGTGTCGTTTCAGCTGGTCTTCATAATCGATCTGTGGCCTCTGGATAGGCGTCATCTGACACGACTGCAGAGGAAAACCCTTGATACCAAGGAGCCAAGCCCCCAGCTGGGTTTGCGACCTCGAAGAGGCCAGGAATCGTCGAGTGTGCCAGGATGAAGATGTTGTGTGGCACAGTCGCAGCCTGATGTGGCACAGTGCCAGATGGAGATGGTCCACTCCCTGTGCTGCATGGCTGAGATAGCAGCTGGCCTCCAGGACTGGCAGCCAGGTGGCGGGGAAACCTCAGGGGTTAGTTGCGCTCGCACCCACACCCCCATGGAATAGCCCAGGGGTCACTGGACACCCTGAGGGAGGCTATGGGAGTGGGATGCATTTACATGCCTCTGGCCAGTACCCCACCTCCCCCAGTCGTTGAACCTGGAGGGGCTCATGAACCTTGGGTATCACAAGCCGGGTATCGGGCGCAGATATAAATGATGCGAATCTCATGCTCACAAACCAGCTGCCTGTCCATCAACTGGTATCACTTTCGGTTTGTATGGAGCGGCCTGTCATCTGCCGATGCTCATAGGGGGCCATAGTGTCGTTGCGTTAGCTCCACAGTGCAGGAAGAGATGGTGCCCCAAGCTTTCGACCATCCGACGTGACCCCGGGAATCCGCCAACAGCCCAACTCACCTGTTGGGGGTTCTTCGAGCCTCCCTCCGCACCCCACCACCTACTGGCAGAGCACTCCTGGCCCCGATATCTGGTATGGCACAATACCAACTTAGCAACCTTGCCGATGGTCTAGAATGCGGCTGCCTCGTAGGATGGTAGAGGCGGGTTGCCTCGCATCTTTTAAGAAGAACCTGGATGAGCACTTAGCATGTCAGAACATTCAAGGCTATGGGCCAGGTGCTGGTATGTGGGATTAGGTAGGTAGGCCAGGCGTTTTTCATGTGTCGGTGCAGACCTGATGGGCCGAAGGGCCACTTCTGCACTGTGTGATTCTGTGATTTGGATTCTGTAATTGGCTCCTGCCACCATGTCTCTTTTTTTTTTAATAAATTTAGATTACCCAATTATTTTTTCAAATTAAGGGGCAATTTAGTGTGGCCAATCCACCTACTCTGCACATTTTTGGGTTGTGGGGGCGAAACCCACGCAGACACGGGGAGAGTGTGCAAACTCCACACAGACAGTGACCCAGAGCCGGAATCGAACCTGGGACCTCAGCGCCGTGAGGCGGTTGTGCTAACCACTAGGCCACCGTGCTGCCCTTTTTTTTTTTCACCATGTCTTTTTACCTGACTTTGAGATTGCATGGCCTTGATGCACCCTCATTCTGCAGTGTAGTCCCAGCAATGACCACCACTAGCAATGGCTCTGCTGAGCAGCAGGGCTTCTGGCAGATCTTGTGGGCCAGTCTTTAATAGGGACAGTAATTCTGGTAGCCTCTGGTAAAATGTGGCCCTGGATTCTGCTGTCAACCAGGAGGAGGTTGCCCCTTTTTCAGGTCCGGTGGCAGGACCCCTGCCCCACTGTAATGACCAGGCCAAACCTTCTGAAATGAAATGAAAATCGCTTATTGTCATGAGTAGGCTTCAATGAAGTTACTGTGAAAAGCCCCTAGTCGCCACATTCCGGCGCCTGTCCGGGGAGGCTGGTACGGGAATCGAACCGTGCTGCTGGCCTGCTTGGTCTGCTTTATAAACCAGCGATTTAGCCTGGTGAGCTAAACCAGCCCCTCAGTGTGAAAGAAGATGATCTTTTGTATGACGTAGATTTGGAGAGCAGCTTTTTGCAGTAGTTATAAACAGATCTCATTGAAAGACTGGAGGGGGGGGGGGGGGGGGGGGGGGAGGTGCGGAGAAGTTAACATCTCCTGAAAGTAATTAAAAAGGTCTGCTTAATTTGTACATGAATCAAAACTTCTTATTAATGGCTTACTGAGTAAGTCTTATCCAAATACTAATTATGACAAGTTCAATTCTTCTGGAATGTCATTGTGAAATATTGATCACAAACAGCTTTTCAGAACGGTAATGGTCTTAGCTGATTTGCAAATCACTACTGATTTACTGGGATTCAAATGCTGAGATTCTCCATCCCCCAGGGTGGTTAAGATGGGGAATCCCTATTGGGTGGATAATCCTGCATCAGGCCAAAAACAGGATTGGTATCAGTCTACAGTCCACCCCACTGGCAATAGCAGGCTTTCCGCCCCCAACCGGCATGAACATGCAAACTGCTGATTTGCAATCATTACAAAACAACCCAAATCTGCACCTCCCCCAACCCCATTATGCACCGACTCCCACAGCAGGAACTCCACCGGGCCAACTTTGGTGTAAGTATTAGCAAGTGCAGTTCTAGCACAATGGATCTCAAGGGGGTGTCAAGGGGCCCATGGCTCATGTGCCCCTCTTCTGCTGCAAGCCTGCAGAGGGAGAGTTCCCCAAGAGTCTGGTCGTTGGGTGGGCTCGGGCTGTGGGTGAGGAGTTGACCGCAGGACCCTCCCGCAAGATGGGAGGGTCCTGGGGTAAACCCTCCTCTATCACCCTACACAAGATGAGTCTGGACTGCCTGTGCCAGCTCTGGGCAACCTGAAGATCACTCTTGTCGTGCTGATCTCAGGCAGCCTTCTGGTTCAAGAACTTCATCCTGGTCTGACCTGTTTAAACTCTGAAGTGATCTTCTCACTCTGAACTGCTCTGCGTACTGATGAGCAAACCAGACAATTTAGTGAAGAATCAAGCCAGGAACACTTTCCATTTCCACATACTGCTCCCTCAGAGACCTGAGCTTTCAAAATTGTTGCTTCTTGAAGTGTAAAAGCCTTCCTGTAAAGTCTATAACTCTAGAAACGGCTCAGAATTCCCTGTCCGTTGAAATGCTTACTGTTATGGGCCAGGGTTTAGAGAACACCAAAGTATATCATGGAGTTCACTGACATACAACTTTTAATAGATTTTTGTTATGTAGAGCACAAGGACTCACTTTCCATGGGCGGGATTCTCCCCTACCCGGCGGGGCGGGGGGTCCCGGTGGGACGGAGTGGCTTGAACCACTCCGGTATCGGGCCGCCCCATAGGTGTGGAATCCTCCGCATCTTCAGGGGCTAGGCCCGCCCCGGAGTGGTTTGTGCCCCGCCGGCCGGTGGGAAAGGGCTTGGTGCCACACCATTCGGCGCCGAAGGGCCTCCGCCGGCCAGTGCGAGTTGGCGCATGCGCAGGAGCGTCAGCTCATGCTGACGTCATCCCCACGCATGCGCAGAGGGCTTTGTTTCCGCACCGGGAATGGTGGACCGGTACAGCCTCTGGTCCTGAAGGATAGAGTGCCCCCATGGCACAGGCCCGCCCACAAATCGGTGGGCCCCGATCGTGGGCCAGACCATCGTGGGGGCACCTCCCGGGGCCAGATCCACCCGTGCCCCCCCAAGAACCCCGGAGGCCGCCCGGGCCGCCAGGTCCCGCCGGTAAGGGACCTACACCAATTTACGCCGGCGGGACTGGTAAAATATGGGCGGGACTTCAGCCCATCGCGGGCCAAAGATTTCAGGCAGCCCCAGCACCCATTGAGTCGTGGCGCTCCGAGGCGGGCGCCGTAACTCACGCCGGGCCGATTTTTGGGGGGCCGACGAATTAGGAGGACGGCCGATTTTTGTGGGGCTGGAGAATTAGGAGGATAGTGGGGGCGGGAATTATGCCGACCCCCGGCGATTCTCCACCCTGGCGGGGGGTCAGAGAATCCTGCCCCAGGTGTTATGCAACAGGGATCTTAAGTATTTTAAAATAAAATAATGTTTATTCTGTGAATCCAGTTAACACACAGTAAACATCTCATCAGTTACCAACACAAATACCCCCCCCCCCCCCAAAGATACAATACTCTACAGGGTAACCCTTAGTAACTTTCCTAACAACATCCATAAGCCAAACATTCTTTTTCTACAAAAACAGTAGGTTTGAATTCCTTACAGAAAAACAGGTTTTACTTTGAAGTTAACAAGTGGTCTGGAGACATTCTTTAGCAGGCAGAGAGAGAGAGAGACCAAAAATACACCTTTTTTGTTTGAATGCAGCTCCCAACTGAAAACGAAATCAAAAACCTCAGAGCCACAAAGCAGCTTCCAGCTCAAAATGAAAGTAAAAGACAGAATCACAGCCCAGCTCCACCCACACAATGACATCACTGCAGCCATTTGATGAAATACACTTTTCTTAAAGGGACCCTCACATGTCATTAGCATCCATTCAATTTCACAGTGGAGTACCTTTAATTTGCCTTTGATTGACAGCTCAATGCTTCAAACACAGCTGCCAGAACGTTTGTTTATTTATATTTCCCTTCACGCTTGAATGCATTGGAGGTACTCTGTTTATAAACAGAATGTTTATAAACATTCTTGTATTGATTGATGGCTGCTGACCACTTGGAAGCAGCTAAGTGGTTTCACTTCCTCTTTTATAACTGTAGAAAGCACTGTTGAAGCGCTCTGATGGGGGGGAGGGGGGTACCAGAGAGGGGCTCTGATGAGGTCCTCGGATGGGGGTCAGGTGGGGTTTTCTTTTGGGAGGTCTCTGTTGGGGTCTCATTGGGGTCTCTGTTGGAAAGGTCTGATGAGGGGATTTTATGGGGGTCCTGAAGGGGGGGGGGTCTCATCTGCATCTCTCATGGGGATCTCTTTAGGTGGGGTCTGATGGGAGGCGTCTGATGGGTTTCTGATGGGGGTCTCAGTTGTGGACGGTCTGATGGGGAGGTCTGATGGGGGTTCTGATGGGGGTCTCTATTGGGGGTCTCTGTTGAGAGTGTCCAGTTGGTTTCTCTGATGGGGGCCTCATGGGGCTCTCTGTCATAGGATCCAATGGGGATCTGATGGCAGAGCTCTGATGGGGGGGGTCTGATGTGGGACGTCTGATGATGGGGCTTGGGGCATCTGATGGGCGGGTTCGGTTGGGGGTCTGATAGCAGTGGCTGGAAGGGTTGTGGGGGGGGGGGCGCAGTTAGGTCACCCTCATGCATATATATCTGCTGTGGGGGGGGAGGGGGGTGACCCATTATTCCCATGGTGGGGGTGTGGGGCAGGTACCTCGACGTTTGAGAAGGCGGGTGCAGGATTTGCATTGTGGGGGGGGGGAGGACGGCCCGCAGCCGGACCTCAGTATTGGGCCGCCTGCTCACAATGGCAGCCTGATACTGGGATTCTGACAGAATCTGGTGAGCTCTCCTCCATACATAAATTAGCACTGGTAAAGGAGAGGGTAGTGCACCTGGGCACTGCTCCTAGCACCAGTGGAGACCAGGAGCGAGTCTCCGCTGGTGCGAGCACTTAGTCTCTAGAACGGGGAATCCAGTCTGTATTGTCAAATCCTTCTTCTTCCACGACTTTGCTGTATTAGAATGGCTGCACTTTTGTTCATCCATGACTGATTTTCGCAAAGATGTCTATTGATTTCCTGGGAATGTATGTTGGAGTCTGGGTGCGCAGAATATCTCCACCCTGGTATTTAAAATGATTCAACATATCACAAATCTCTGCCTGTGGTCATATCTGAACATCAGACAAGCGCCTCATGAAAGTGATGCCTTTTAAGCAAGAGGCAGTTCCAGCTGCCAGGGTGATGTATAGATGTGGCAGAGGGAAGATGAGCGATTAATTATGTCTGTCTAAAACCACTGCCACAGGATCAGTTCTGTAAGCTGTGATGGAAAGCAAGAATGAAACACATTATTCTTTCATTGTTGTCAGGTCAAATGCAACAGTGTAAAAGAAAAGATGCAAACTAGGGCTTCCAGGCATGACAATGAGTCAGTTTAAAGTGCTTGGAGCCTTAAAACTCATAATCAATTAGTCTCTCTTGTAATTCTTAGTAACAGAGCCCCATGCTAGCCTGACAGGAAGAGCAATAAGTTTTCTTTATTTATAATTCTGCAGTTACAGAGAATGATATATTATAAACTGCCTTGTTTTAAAGAAAAATGTTCGTGCATTAATACTCTCACGTATAAAGGGCATAGACTAATGAGATGGATTTATTTTTATAGATATTTGTAAGTTACCAGTAGGGGTGAATACCAAAGTTAAACTTCATACATTCTTAATCCTTCACAAAATTGCACTGAAGGAATACTAAGAAATTTAGTCTGAGATGCACCATTTAGTTTTTGACCCGAGTGTTTCCTTTAGACAGCGGGCCAGGCTGAATATACTTAACCAGCCTACGGCCCTTTAATGCTTTGTTATGTTGAGCATTTCTCTCCTCCTAGTACCTGTCGACTCAGCCCATAGACATTGCCAGAGGGGGTGAACCAGGTAGGTGATTGACCTTTTTCCTTGGTGATCCAACACAGATTTATCCTCAGTTACCAGAAGATTTGGTTTATGAATATAAATTTCGCTCTACTTGTCATTTTTTAATTCGGAATTCGAAAGCTGAATATTTGAATTCTAACTATTGATCTATAAGCCACCAATATGCTCATTCTTGGTATCAGTTTTGATGGCACTCCTGGTAAAAATTAATACTAGGGAGTAAAAACAAAATATATGGACGCTGGAAGTCTGAAATGAAAACAGAAAATGCTGTAAAAACTCAGCAGGTCTGCAGCATCTGCAGAGAGACAGAGTTAACATTTCGAAGCTGTATGACTCAGAGTCATGCAGACTTTCAATGTTAATTCTGTATCTCTTCCTGTTTATTATTCAAATTTAGGAATTTAGCTTCATTTACATTGCAGATTGGCACAGAGAATGAGACTTATTTTTCTATCTTCCAAGGAGAGCTAGCTAACCTGCAAACACTGCAATTTGCAAAGACGGGAAATCTGCCTGCACTGTTGATTTTTTTAAACAAGCTAGCAGTTCTTAAAGGGGAGGTTATGTTTTTCAACAGTGCTGTATGGAAAAGGCATTCTTGAGCAAACAGGCAGAATGGAACAGTCATTGCATCCTAGTTTTCAGATAGTCCCATGGGGGTTCTCATGGAGTTTGTGAGTCAGATGGAATAGATTGGTGAATCTCTCCCTCCGTTGTACTTAGTCGATTTTCCTGATAGGGAGCTGTGAGTCAGTTTGTTAACCTCTCGAGTTATGAGCTGCAGACGAAATGGTAATCTGAGAGCAGGCTATCTCAGTGCTTTTCAAACTTTTTTTCCGGTGACCCATTTTTACCAACCGGCCAACCTTCTCGACCCACGCCGGCTGACCTTTACGACACACGTGGGCCGACCTTCACGACGCATGCCGGCTGACATTCGTGACCCACCATTTTCTCTTACCTTTAATGCAAGCGGTGAGCCTGCTTGGTCCAAATTTACTTGCTGGCTGCTGACAAAATGGAGGAATCGCAATCGTGCCCAAAGCACGTGATGCTGACGTTCGGGGGTCGTGACCTGCTCTCTCCCTCCCTTCAGGCAGGAAGATTACATTGAATTTAAAAATAAATCTTCTCCAGCGTCTCCGATTGCGCAAATTCTCATGCAACAGCCATAGCAGCTGGCTTTTAACAATGCCGGCTGCGAGTAGGCATGCATGCGCAGTGCGCACACATTTTTTTATATGGTCGCGGCCGTCATTTTGAAGACCACTCGCAGCTGGCATTGGTGAAAGCCGACTGCTGCAGCTGTTGTGTGAGAATCTGCGCACTTGGGAGCGCCGCGACGGATGGTTCCACAACACTCGGGTGGGTCGCGACCACGACTTTGAAAATGCCCGGGCTATCTGATGGTCCTTTTAGTGTCAAGGGCAGATTGCCTGTAGGTGGAAGTTTAATTAAATTAAACATCAAAATTAAAGAAGTATTTTAAAATTCTGAAATTAAATGTTTTGGGGGAATGGATGACCAGTTCCAAAATGGTTACATATAGTTATTGCTTCAATGCAACAATGTTTCCAAGCTCTACCTATCCCATACCTTCACATGGTCATCTCTGACTCCTCTTCATTCTTCGTCAACCGTGATTTCCCACCTACAGCTGTTGAAAGGGCCCTCAACAGTGTGTGGTCCATCTCCCGCGCCACTACCCTTGCCCCCCCTCCCCCCAGGACAAGGATAGAGTCCCCCTCGTTCTCACATTTCATCCCACCAACCTCCATATGCAAAGCATAATCCTCCGCCATTTTCGCCAACTCCAGTGTGACGCCACCACCAAACCCATCTTCCCTTCACTCCGTCTGTCAGCATTCCGCAGAAACTGTTCCCTCCGGGATAATCTAGTGCACTCCTCCACCATTCCCAATTCCACTTCCATCAACCATGGCACCTTCCCATGCAATTGCAGAAGGTGTAACACCTGCCCCTTTACCTCTTCCATGCTTAACAACCCAGGCCCAAAACACTTATTCCAGGTTCACTTGCACCTCTTTCAATTTGGTCCATTGCATCTGCTCCTCCCAATGTGGTCTTCTTTGTATCAGAGAGACCAAACGCAGACTGGGTGATCGCTTTGCTGAGCACCTTCGCTCTGAGTACATTCAGGAAGCTGACCTTCCCGTTGATTGTAATTTCAACGCAAGACCCTGCACCCATGCCCACATGTCTGTCCTTGGCTTGCTGCAATGTTCCATTTAAGCTCAATGCAAACTGGAGGAACAACATCTCATCTTCTGGTTAGGTGCACTACAGCCTTCTGGTCTCAACATCGAATTCAACAACTTCAGATGATTAGCTCTACCCCACCTCGACCCATTTGTTTTCATCCCATTTCATTTTAACTGTCTTTTACCATTTCTTTCTCGGGGGGGGGGGGGGGGGGGGGCACTGTTACCTAGTCCACGATCAGGGCCCACCAATTTGTGGGCGGGCCTGTGCCATGGAGGCACTCCTTCCTTCTGCGCCGGCCTTTGTAGGGCTCCGCTATGCTCGGCGCAGAGAAGAAACCCCCTGCGCATGCGCAAGAACATGCAGGCGGTTCTGCGAATGCGCGGGACCACGGCAGCCCTTTGGCGCCGGTTGGCGCGGTGCGAACCCCTCCGGTGCCGCCCTAGACCCTGGACATGCGGAGGATTCCGCAACTTCTGGGTAGCCCGACGCCGGAGTGGTTTGCGCCGTTCAAGGTGCCAGCGTCGTGTCATCCCGCTGATTGCTGGAGAATCCTACCCATGAAGTTTCCACTCCATTCTCCCAGTTTCTCTATTATACCTACTCAATGACTTACCTTCTGCAACAGAGCCTTGCAATATGCTCCTGTTTCCTCAGCCAGGCATTCCCCTCTGTAATGTTCAATGGAGTCGTTGACCAGGTCCATTGTGCTTTCACCTTGGCACTCACATCCTCCTCTCAGAACTGTGGCAGAGCCTCGATGGTCCTCAGCTTCTAACCCACTAGCCTCTGAAAGAACTAAACTGTAAACTGTCATTTCCATTCCCTCCACTGTGATCCCACCACCAAACAGATCTTTCCCTCTCCTCTCCACGTTTTGGAGGATTTTGCCTTCGTATAACCCTGGAGCATTCTTCTGTCTCCTCAACTTCTAGCTAATGTTTCCTTGGCACTTTCCCAATGACCTCCTCTCATGCAGTTGCCCAGGGCATCAAACATTGCTTTCAAGCAAGACAGTAAATTACACACTTCTACTCATCCAGGACAATATGTTCAACTCACACTGTGTGGTCTCAATATTGGGGTGACCAAATCTCAATTTGGGACCACTTGGCCAAAATCTCAACTCTGCCTGCTTTGGAACCTCATTTAAACTGTTCAAAATTTAATTCCCCAGTCCCATTTCTATTGTCATCTGTCATTGTCCTCGCACATTGTTACAATCAAGCCTAAAATAAGCTTCAAAAACAAATATCTCCTCTTTCTCCGAAGCAGTCTTCAGTATTCCGGTCTGAATCTTGGCATCAGTAACTTTTCCACAGGTTTTCCGTACTTTCAATTGCTCACATTTTCCTCAGACCGCTTACTTTCTTATCCATTCCTTTCACTGTAATATTTTATTTCTTCAATGTGTTTGTCAATGACTTGCCCAAGATAACCTGTTATATCAATCCACTGATACTTCTCTCTGTCTTTTGGCTTGATTTGTGTTCTCTCCTTTTTGCCGAATTCTTATTTATTAATTGTGAAGAAAGGCACACATTATGATGTGGCGTATTCTCTCCAGATACGCTGATTGACCTGCTGTGTGTTTGGTCAGCATCTGCAGTGTTTTGCGTTTTGCCACTAAGGTAGTTACTTTTGGGCAAATGATTGAGACAGCTTGAATGTCTCAAAATTACTTTATATCCTTTTTATTCACGTTTGATTTAAACCAGGGTGTCTGGGTGGCACTGCCAGCCTGGAAGGGGCACTGCCAAGGTACCAGGCTGGCAGTGCTATGGTGCCCTGGTGCCAGGATACCAGGGACAGGGGTTAGGTCCGTGCGGGCCTTGTCCATAAGGGATGGGGTGGGGGGGGGCTCGAGGACCCCGGAAGAGGTACGTTGGGTGGAGTTGGTGCGCTGATGCCGGGGGGGGGGAGGTAGGAGGGGATGAAAGATTGAGCTATCTTTAAAAATGGTGTCCCGATCCACGAACAGTCTTCCTGCACTGGCAAACTCAGGAAATGTCTTGAAATGCAGCCGCGACAGGGAGTTCCTCCCTGAGGCCAAAAAAATGGCTGCTTCGAGTAAACCTGACCATGTTTCCACAAAACAAAATCGGTTACAACCCAGGCCACAAAAAAACCTCCTGCACAAATAAAGTAACAAAACAAAATCATTACTGATGGCCTTCAGATTGTGATGATTTTGGAAACATCTACACACCCAACAATTATGCCACACGATACACTTGTTTACCTACCCAAATATTTAGAACACCGCAGAAAATTCACATCCTTATTTGAATTCTAATATTTCACACTTGGGTATATGCCAAATATGTTATGTCCGCATTGCAAGCTTTTATTGATACAGCTTTAGGGAGCTGCCAGACTTTGGCCTTCAACTTTTCATTTAATGCTGTATTATGTACAATGCTTAGAACTCCTTTAACGTGCAAAATGTTTAACTCCTGAGGATCATGTAATAAGGGTGGCGTCTGCGTTTATCAGAGTTAATTCTTTTATTAGTCTAAGGTAGCTTTCTGTTAGGAAGTTAATCAACTCTAGTTTGTTTAGTGACCAGGTAGAAAACAACTTTGCTAGCAACTTTGAGGCAGGCTATAAAATTATTTTGAAAAAATACTGAGAGAATATAAAATGTGGATAAAAAGTTATATCAATAAAATTAATGGGAACATAAAGAAGGGGAAGTTGTGATCAGTAACACTGTCTGTGATTCACAAAATATTCAGTAGGTATTTTTACTGCTATGAGATTCACAATTTCTAATGGAGCTTCACAAACTATGCTATCTAGTGCATATCAGCTTCATAGTGCCACGTGATGCGTCCATCAATCCACACGGGACGGAGAGTTGAAGTGAAATGTGGCTTTAATCAGCTAGAACTGCCTGCCTGCAACTGCTCTGCACTGAGAGCTGCCTACAGGGCAGCTGCTCTATATAGCTCCCCTCAAGGGGGCGGAGCCAGGGGTGGAGCCAGGGGCGGAGCCCACAAGGGCACCAACCTGATACAAAGTGGTGTAATACAATACAATGGTCTGGGTGTACAAAGCTCTCCGTGCTCCCGGAGTCAAACAGGCAAGGCATTTCGTGTCCATTGACCGGGACAGTCATCATGGAGTTCCGGAGGTGCTTTGGGCGTGACTGGTCGAGGGTGACCGCACCGAGTTGTGGGTAGCCGGCCTGGTCAGAGGGGGTGGTGTGGCCCCAAGATGGCGGCCCCCGTCGGCTGCACGTGTTGGGCGGCAATGAAGGTGGCATCCAAGATGGCGGTCCCCATGAGTCGCACATGGTGGGCGGTGTGGGAGACGGCAGCCAAGATGGCGGCTCCCGTGAGTCGTATGTGATGTGCAGAGTCGGAGATGGCTGCCCCCACGGACAACACGAGGCGGGTGACGCGTCCGAAGGGGGCGGAGCCGGCAGGCACACAGCTATGCTGCGGGATCTGCGGGCCTGTGAGTCCGAGAGTCGGGCCTGCGATTTGGAGGAACTTGGACCTGGCCAGGCAAACTTTGGCAAAGTGTCCTTTCTTGCTGCAATTGCTGCAGTTCGCGTTCCGAGCCGGGCAGCGCTGCCTGGAGTGCTGGTGCTGGCTGCAGAAATAGCAGGGTAGCCCCCCGGGGTGGGCGAGCAGCCGCGCGGCATAGGCCTGGGGTACTCTCTGGTTGGGGGTCCACGAGGGGGTCACGTGGTCGGAGGGGAAAGCATTGAAGCTCTGAAACGCTACTCTTAGAAAGGTGGCTAGTTTTACCGTTTCTTCTAGGTCGAGGGCGCACTTCTCGAGAAGGCGCTGTCTGACGTAGTTGGACCGGACACCAGCCACATAGGTGCCTCGGATGGCGAGTTCCATGTGTTGGGGGGCCGTGAAGGCCTGATAGTTGCAGTTTCGCTCGACTACTTTCAGGTCGCGCAGGTGCTCCTCCAGTGATTCCCCGGGGCGTTCGCAGCGAGTGGTGAGGTGATGCCGCGCGTGCACTTCGTTCACCGGCCTAACGTATTGCCGCTTCAGGAACGCGACCACTACTGCGCATGTGGTCGCTTCCTCGATTTGCACGGAGATTCGATGGCTCACCCAGGCATGGAGGAGGCTCAGCTTCTGTTCGTCGGTGATGGAGGGCGAGGAGGGGGCGGCACATCGGTGCCGGTGCAAAAAAATCCCTTTGGCTTCAGCTGCCTGTGGGTCGAGTTCCAGTTGGTCAGATTTGAGGGCTGCTTCCATTGCGATGTTGTAGTTGATTAATTTGATGCGTTGTTTTGGTGTTGAGGCACCCTGTCCTCCATATTGCAGTCTCAGCAGTGGCGTTAATGAAGCTGTCGGCCTTTTGACTTCAATTGGATGAAGGCCCTGGCAGAACCCTGTCAATTGGCTGCTGTTGGCAGAATGCCACCCCTGGGTCCTACCAGCCCCCCTCCTTATGGGGCTGATTTAGCACAGCGCTAAATTGCTGGCTTTGAAAGCAGACCAATGCAGGCCAGCAGTGTGGGTTCAACTCCCGTACCAGCCTCCCCGAACAGGCGCCAGAATATGGCAACTAGGGGCTTTTCACAGTAACTTCATTTGAAGCCTACTTGTGACAATAAGCGATTTTCATTTCATTTTTTTCCTCCCCCTCACACTGTTGGAGGGGGGTGAGATACTGCTTTCAACTCCAACAACAAACTTCTCAGGTACTGACAAAATTCAGTCCTAGGCATTCCCCTTGAACTATGGTGTGACAGAGTGAATGAGCAGAAGCTATGCTAATCAGGACATACTGCTAGAAGAGACAGGGAGAGGGGTAGAAGGGCTCCAAGCAGGAGGCCATATCCACTGAAGGTGTTCAGAGAGAAATTCACTGACCTGAATATCAGAGGGATACATCATGTCAGACATTTCGGCTTCAGTAAATATGTCCTCACTGAAATGTGCCATCTGCTGTAGCTACAACTGCAACCACAAAGTGAGCAAGGCCAGCATTGCCAGCGGCTATGAAAGTGACAGTGGCCCTGAATGTTTATGCACCCCGGCCCCTTCCAGACTGGACCATGCAATATTTACAACATCTCCCAGTTTGCCATCCACTGTTGCTTAAGGGAGATCAGGAAGTCTCTGTATTCCAAGGCAGCTGACAACAGTCCATTGTTTGTTGTCAGACTGAAGTGTTTTTGTGAGATTTGAAGGCTTTTCCAAAGGCAGGGAGCGATGGACTGCAACGAGATCACTTTGCTGGTGCCGCATGCCAACTTTGGGATGTGCAGTGAGTGAAAGGAATTCCATTTTTTCAACATCCAGCTGGTATATAGCCATAGATAACAATTCATGCAGATCAATACCTGATATCCTGACAGCCAACATGCTGCCTTCATTCTGTGGTGGTCAAGTGTGCCATCTCCATTAAAACATCACGACAAATCAGAGGGACGCTGCTGGGTAACGAATGGCACAGCCCCAGATGAAATGTGATAGAGTAGACTGTTAGCATATTGAAAGCCCAGTGGAAGCATGGTAGCATAGTAATTAGCACAATTGCATCACAGGATCCCAGGATCCCAGGTTCGATTCCCGGCTTGGGCCATTGTCTGTGTGGAGTCTGCACGTTCTCCCCGTGTGTGTGTGTGTGTGGGTTTCCTCCCACAGTCCAATGATGTGCAGGTTAGGTAGATTGGCCATGCTAAATTGCCCTTTGTGTCCAAACTTGACCTGAGTGTTGGGTGGGGTTACTGGGTTATGGGGATAGGATAGAGGTAGGGGCTTGGGTAGGGTGCTCTTTCCAAGAGCTGGTGCAGGCTCGATGGGCCGAATGGCCTCCTTCTGCACTTTAAATTCTATGAAACAATGAGGGCAATTTTCTGGCCGTGTTGCGCCCTGTGCAAATCCCTCTATTCCTGGTGAATTCCAAGAGTGGCCAAAAACGGGATTTGCACCAGGAGCTAAACAGTGTGTGATGCTCCCAGCCCGCTCCAGCTAATGTGGTCTGGTTCATACCCTCGCTGGGTGTGAACCGGATTAGCATATTTAAAGTAGAATTTAAATATTTAAAATCAGCTTTAAGCCAAGTTCTTCAGCTTCTGACTATTCTCCCACCTGCCGACTTAATGTGAAGCCATCATGATTAACTACTGGAAACCCGGCATGTGCGTGGATTTTCCATTGCCGGTAGCGGTTTCCCTTATCCGGTGAAGAATGGAGTGTCGGCCAAAAAGCAAAATCAGCGGCGGGGGCCAATCCAGTTCCGATGCTCCGGTGCCCCGCTGATTCCAGTCAGCTTTACCCACTCACTGGGGATGCTCTCATACAAAGTGGGTTCACACTGCTGCCCCCGTTCCCTGCCACTTCTCATTGTGGTTGTAAGCATGTGTCATGGGAACACCGCACAGGGAACACTACAGTGCAGAAGGAGGCCATTCGACCCATCTGAAAGATGCCCACTCTCCCACCTTATCCTGATAACCCCTTAACCTTACCTACACACACCTGGACATTAAGGAGAAATTTAGCATGGCCAATCTACCCAATCTGCACATTTTTGGACTATCTATTCTCTACTACATACATGCTATTTTAAGTGTCACCTATCTTTCACAGCTTTCGTGGCCTACCTCTTCTTCTAGGTGTTACCCCAGACAGCACATCATGAGTGGAGGTAGCCTGATGCTTGTCTCACCCTCTGCCCTGTGATGCCCTTGTCATTCATTCTCTGGAGGGCCTGGGCCTGGATTGGTGAGATGAGCTTTTGAGTGTCATAGGTGATGATGCGTCACCTTGTTCTGATCGCTGCCCATCATATGTGTCAATGTCAAGTGGCGGAATTCGGAAGCGGTGAGGTTTTCCGTACCTCCCCTGCGGTTGGCCCTGGAATGGGTCGCATCACTTTATCCTCCCTCGGGGTGTTTGCTGGCCCCTGGGCTACTCCATGGAATGGAGGGGATGCTGGACTGAACACCGGAGGCTGCACCATCACCTGGCACTGCCAGTCCTGGAGGCTCGCCCTTGTCTAAACCATGGTGTTGATGCCCTCAGGCAAGACGCACGGAGACTGGGCTATGTCCCTCAGCAAGTGAGCAATGTCCCTCTGTGCCTGTGACATATCCCTCTGTGACTGGCCAAGGTCAGTCAACGTCCGGTTTAATGCTCTTGATGCCCTCAGCTATGATCCTTTGAGAATAGGCCAAGATCTGGAGCTCTGCAGCAATATCAATTTGTATCCGGGATATGTCCCCCTGTGACTGGGCCCTCCTGTCCTGTGCCTCAGCCATGGACATTGCAGTGCTCCCCAAGCTTGGACGTCCTGACACATGGCTCTGATGTCTTTCCTTAGGTCTTCCACCATGGCCACCACCTTTTCAATGTTGGCAGGGGTACCACGATTGTCAGCACCATCTCCTGCGCCTGAACATGGTTGGATTCCTCCAGGTGTACCTTCACATGCCGAAATGTTGCTGACAGTCCTCCTGTAAATTCTGGCCCTGCTTCTGCATCTGCACCAGTGATGGGCCCATCTTCCCCAGAAGTGCAACGTCTGTCTTGGCGATATATGTTCCCTGGGATCGGGCAGCCTTCTGGTTGTTCTCCTTCCCTGGGGAGACCCTGCAGCATCTGTGTGTGATGCTCACCACAGGGTGACCCAGGAGTCTGATTAAGGTGAGTCTGCAATGGTGGATGGTGTGAGTGAAAGCACAGCTGAGTCTTCCTCGGAGTGGTGCTCCAGGATATTCTGGACAGGGGCCAGTGACCCCGTAAGGCTTGGCCTTGTCCGATGGGGATCCTAAAGGAGAAAAGACATGGGGTGAGATCTTGCGAAGGACTGCTCTGTGGAAGAGGCATGATAGAACATAGAACATAGAACAGTACAGCACAGAACAGGCCCTTCGGCCCTCGATGTTGTGCCGAGCAATGATCACCCTACTCAAGCCCACGTATCCACCCTATACCAGTAACCCAACAACCCCGATTAACCTTATTTTTAGGACACTAAGGGCAATTTAGCCTGGCCAATCCACATAACCCGCACATCTTTGGACTGTGGGAGGAAACCGGAGCACCCGGAGGAAACCCACGCACACATGGGGAGGACGTGCAGACTCCGCACAGCCAGTGACCCAGCCGGGAATCGAACCTGGGACCCTGGAGCTGTGAAGCATTTATGCTAACCACCATGCTACCGTGCTGCCCCTAGAGGTAGTTTGCAATCATCCACTCACTTAAAAACTACATTAATAAGAATTTATCAAAGTATGCACACAAGGCATTCAAGGAAAGACCCAAATCTTCCAATACCTGGATCAGCACAATCTGGGTTTAAGTTGCTGTTGTGCATCGCGACTCTGTGGAAGTCCTGATGTTCACATATGTGCTGAAATTGTACAGAGATTTAAACTTATGATGGCTGACTTCTGCTGTCGGGACCCTCTGTGAATGCCTCTGATACTGAACTAGGAGCAGACTGAAGCCAGATATGTGGGACTGATCCAGATCCTTATCCAGGACATGTTATATTGGTTAATACCTGGCCTAGTTCAGAGAACGGCGATCATTAATTAATTGAGCACAACTGAATCCCAAATCACACCCTGCCAATCCAACCTGACCTGACTGTCACACCCATCCCCACCACTAACCCCAAAACAACCACTCGCCCCCTCAAACCAACATGATTACCCACCCAACCGAACCACACTATCACCCTACTGTCACTCACTCACTCCATCCCACACGCAATCACCTCAATCACCCTCTCATTCATCCACTCATTCACTCACGTCAATCACCCACTCACTCACTCACCTCAATCACCCAATCACTCAGCCACTTGCACTCACTCAGTCATCCACTCAATCATTCACCCACTTATCCACTCACTCACTCATCTGCTTACCCATTCAATCTCACACCCACTCATCAATCAGCCAGTCACCCACTCATTCACCCGCCGACCCACTCACTCATCCACTCAATCATTCATCCCTACACTCATCCCGATAGCACCTCGACAACAAGGACTCCTATTTATTACATTACTACATTAGACTCCTATTTATTGTCTACAGCTTCACCTTTGACAGCATAATCCCAGCCAAGCTCAGATCAAAGCTCCAAAACCTGGGACATGGCTCCTCACTCTGCAACTGGATCCTCAACTTTCTGACCCACAGACAGCAGTCAGTAAGAATAAACAACAACAGCTTGGGGTTGGTTTAGCACACTGGGCTAAATCGCTGGCTTTTAAAGCAGACCGAGGCAGGCCAGCAGCACGGTTCAATTCCTGTACCAGCCTCCCCGAACAGGCGCCGGAATGTGGTGACTGGGGGCTTTTCACAGTAACTTCATTTGAAGCCTACTTGTGACAATAAGCGATTTTCATTTCATTTCATTTCACCTTCTCCACAATAGTCCTCAATACTGGGGTCCGCAAGGCTGCGTACTTAACCCCCTACTATACTCCCTGTACACACACGACTGTGTGGCAAAATTTGGTTCCAACTCCATCTACAAGTTTACTGACAATATGACCATAATGGGCCGGATCTCGAATAACGACGAGCCAGAATACAGGAGGGAGATAGAGAACCTAGTGGAGTGGGGCAGCGACAACAATCTATCTCTCAATGACAGCAAAACTAAAGAGCTGGTCATTGACTTCAGCAAGCACACCCCTGTCAGCATCAACGGGGAGGTGGAGATGGTTAGCAGCTTCAAATTCCTCGGGGTACACATCTCTAAAAATCTGTCCTGGTCCACCCACGTCGACTCTACAACCAAGAAAGCACAACAGCGCCCATACGTCCTGAGGAAACTAAGGAAATTCGGCATGTCCACACTGATTCTTACCAACTTTTACAGATGCACCATAGAAAGCATCCTATCTGGCTGCATCACAGCCTGGCATGGCAACTGCTCGGCCCGAGACCGCAAGAAACTTCAGAGAGTTGTGAACACAGCCCACTCCATCACACAAACCTGCCTCCCATCCATCCATTGACTCCATCTACACCTCCTGCTGCCTGGGAAAAGCGGGCAGCATAAAGTCCCCTCCCACCCGGCTTACTCACTCTTCCAACTTCTTACATCGGGCAGTAGATCCAGAAGTCTGAGAACACGCACAAACAGACTCAAAAAACAGCTTCTTCCCCGCTATTACCAGATTCCTGAACGACCCTCTTATGGACTGACCGGATTAATACTACACTCCTGTATGCTTCACCCAATTCCGGTGTTTATATAGTTACATTGTGTACCTTGTGTTGCCGTGTTATGTATTTTATTTTCTTTCCATGTACTTAACGATCTGTTGAGCTGCTCGCAGAAAAATACTTTTCACTGTACCTCAGTACACGTGACAATAAATAAAATCCAATCCAATCATTCACTCACTCACTCATCTACTCCCTCGATCACTCACTCATCAACTCACTCATTGCAATCATTCACCCTCTCGCTCATTCATTCACACATGCCTTTACTCTCTCACTTAGTCAACCATTTACCTGCTCATTCATTTATCACTCACTCACTGACCCACTCATCCACTCACCTACTCGACCGCTCACAAACCTTTAAAGTGGGCGAGGATCATAAAATATAACCAGTGGCCTTCCCACTGCCTTCTCTTTCACCTCTTTGTCACAGATAATTTGAATGGTATTACCTTTATTGTTCAGGATCAAATAGAACACCATGTGGATGTGTGAATTTTTCTTATCTGCAACGTTAATTTAAATAACCCAGGAACAAACATTTGTACTTTAAAATTAAGAAGGTTAATTTATTTCTCACACACTTCCCCAGAGGCTAACGGAAATGTGGGCCAGGATTCTCCGAGCCCGCACCGGGTCAGAGAATCGCCGTTGACGCCGAAAATTCCCGCCACGCCGCTCCGACGCCGGGACGCGATTCTCCGGCGACCGGAGAAACGGTGGCAGTCTTGCGTGCGATCAACGCGATTCTGCTCGGGAGCCGTTCAAAGATGCCCCCACGGCGATTCTCTGCGGTCAACCAGCCGAGTTCCGCCGACGTGGTTCACATATGGTACCACCTGGCGGGAGCTTGGACCCACGGCCGCATGGCCGTCCTGGAGGGGGGGGGGGGGGGCGGGGGATCAGACACTGGGGGGTTCTCCAGGGCGGCCAGATCCGCGATCAGGGGGTACCGATCGGTGGGTGCGCGCAATCTGGGGGGCCTACATTCTTCTGCGCAGGCCTGCTGTGTCACTGCGCCATGTTGCGCGGCCACTACGTGCATGCAACGGCATGGAAACAGCCACCATGCGCATGCACCGGCGTGGAAACGGCCACCTCGCAGATGCGTGGACCAGCGCCGGCAGTGCAGGGCCGCGCATACCGGCGCCCTGTGGGCCACTGAATCGATGGATCAAGAGGCTCGTTGACACCGGCGCGAAACACTCCGGTGTTTACGCCGGAGTCAACACTTAGCCAGGATTTTGGAGAATCCCGGCTGTGTTGCCTCGCTCACAGGATTCTCCCACACTATTCCGTTCACAGTGGTTAGCACTGTTGCTTCATGGCGACAGGGTCCCATCTTGGGTCACTGTCTGTGCGGAGTATGCATGTTCTCCCCATGTTTGCGTGGGCTTCCACTGGGTGCTCCGGTTTCCTCCCTCAAGTCTCTAAAGACGTGCTGTTAGGTAATTAGGACATTCTGAATTCTCCCTCTGTGTCACCGAACAGGCGCTGGAGTGTGGCAACTAGGGGCTTTTCACAGTAACTTCAATGCAATGTTGATGTAAGCCTACTTGTGACAATAAAGATTATTATTGGTTATTATAGGTGAAGTGAATGTCTCGAAATGCAGAAATTTCTCAGCAGTTGTGATGGTTCCTGGAACTAATCTGCCCAGAGGTTGTTCTCAAAGTTGTTTTGAAGATAGATCCGGTTATAGGAGGGAGACAGAGAAAGAGGCTATGTTTCTATTTCAGGATATTGTCAGAAGTTACTTTGCTGCTGAACTGGCTGCAGCGGTTAAAGGCTTTGCCTCTCTCACTCTCTCTGACGGAATTCTGTTCGCGTCTCCAAAGATGTATCTTTGTAATATCGATATACAGCTACTTTGTCTTGACATCTACCTCCAATATTATAGTGATTAGAGAAGGTGTCAGGCAGCCAGCTCATACTTAGGCCTCTTGAGGTGGTTACGGGTCTTATTCCACCTCGATATTATGTGCATCAGGGTAAGGCGGAGGCAAAGTGAGCAGCCCAGCAGTTTTCACTGTGAGGGCTGCTGTCAGACATGAAGGCAGGATACCTCCTTTAGGGTATTCCCTGTGCCCATTGGAGGTACCCCACCCCAAGAATGTCCTGTTATCCACCTCCCCCACCATGTGGCATGATCAGGTGCTTGAGTTTCATTCACATCACAACAACAATTAAAGGACTGTGATACATCTTGTATTTGGTAATCAAATACCGTGACCAACAGGAATACCTGTATTATCTATCCAATTTGGTAATCAAATACCGTGACCAACTAGATTATTATCTATCGAGAGAATAACAAAGTGAACAGCAGAATGGAAACTGAGAGCAGGATTTTCGGGCCCCACAGAATGGCAGGATCGGCCAGTCCCACCAAAGTCAATGGGAAATTGAATGAATCACCGACTAGGGCCTTTTCACAGAAACTTCATTGCAGTGTTAATGTAAACCTACTTGTGACAAAAAAGAATATTTTAAAATTCAGCCACAGGACAACCTGCAGGGTCAGGGTGTCTCGACGTGAGGTGCGGGAAATTAGGATGCAGTCTCTGTTTGCACTCAGATAAATACAAACAAATGAGGATAGATGCAGGGACTCCCCATTTTATCCCACTCCTCTATTGATTTTAACAGGATTTTTTAAAACATTATATGAATGCGCCAATTCAGTATATGTACAAAGACAACAAATAATTCAGTGTGGCAGGCTTTCTTGAGCTGAAACACAAAAGGTGTTACTTTTTGTTGTGCTGAAAACCCACCCAGGTAAAGATATAAAAGGTTTAAAAGATTATACACAAACCCTGATCATCGCAACACGCACACACACAAACATGCTGAATTATAACTTAGAAAGTAGTTAGTTTTTGACCAAATTAAGACTCAATGATAAATGGCAAAAAAAGAAATAGTTAACTGATTACAAATCCATCGTCATTGTTCATGGCACAGACAGCTGTTCAAATGGTGATCCTTGTTTATTTCTCTGGAAACACTACTTTAAAATTTGAAGTCTACTTCAGAATTTCTCCGCCTATTATTCCCCGTATGATTGAAGCAGACAGAGTTCACCAAAGACAGAGCGGCACACCGATTTGCTGCTGTCTTCAGATGTTTCTTTAGATTGCACCAAAAGCAACAGAGTGTCATCATAAAATACATTTCAAAATGATCACGTGACGTCTCTCTTCATAATGATTTGAGTATTCTACAGAAATGAAATTAATTAGCTCATGTTTGCACAAACCTTGGCAATTGTGTTATAACCTCGGTGTTTTTTTTATATGTCCAAACCATCACTTCTGAATGGTCCATTCTTCCCTGTGATGAACTAAGAAGAACAGATCAACGCCCCCAAAGAAACCATTGCCTCTGTCGACTTCCTGGGCGGAATTTTCCGACCCGCCGCAGGGTCGGGGAATCGACCGGGGCCGGCGTAAATCCCGCCCCCGCCGTGGCCAGAATTCTCCGTCACCCGGGATCCGCCCCCCCCCGCCGATTGGCGGGCCCCCCGCGGCGATTCTCCGGCCCGCGATGGGCCGAAGTCCCACAGCTGTCAGGCCTCTCCCGCCAACGTGGTTTAAACTACCTCTGTGCCGGCGGGAGCAGGCGGCGCGAGTGGGCCCCGGGGCCCTTGGGGGGGGGAGGGGGGGGCGTGGGCCGATCGGACCCCGGGGGTGCCCCCACGGTGGCCTGGCCCGCGAGCGGGGCCCACCGATCGGCGGGCGGGCCTGTGCCGTGGGGGCACTCTTTTTATTCCGCCGCCGCCACGGCCTCCACCATGGCGGAGGCGGAAGAGACCCCCTCTGCCGCATATGCGCCAGTGGTGACGTCAGCGGCCGCTGACGCTCTAGCGCATGCGCGGACTCATGCCGACCGGCGAAGGCCTTTCGGCCAGCCCCAACGCCGGTCGGCGTAGCGCCAAAGGCCGTTGGAGCCAGTCGGCGGAGCGGGAGCCACTCCGGCATGGGCCTAGCCCCTAAAGGTGTGGAGAATTCCGCACCTTTGGGGAGGCCTGATGCCGGAGTGGTGGTTGGCGCCACTCCACTACGCTGGGACCCCCTGCCCCGTCGGGTAGGGGAGAATTTTGCCCCCTGTCTCTGTCTGATGGAATGGATTAGAATGTGGGAAAATGTGAACTTGTCCTCTTTGACAGGAAGAATAGAAAATCAGTAAAACGTTTAAATGGAGAGAGATTGCAAAACCCGATGATACAGAGGGATCTGAGTGTCCTCGTGCATTAATACCAAAATATTAGCATGCAGGTACAGCAAGTGATTAAGAAGACAAATGGAATGTTGGCATTTATTTCAAGGGGAGTGGAATATAAAGGTAAGGACATTTAACTGCAGCTATACATGTCATTGGTAAGACTAATCTGGAGTACTGTGCACAGTCATGGGTCCCTATTTATAATTGCATTCAAAGCAGTTCAGAGAAGGTTAACTTGACTCATTCCTGAAATGAAGGGCTCACAAAGAAAATTTGAATAGGTTGGGCAGAGACCAATTGGGGAGCTCTTGTGGTATAATGAGTAGTATCCCTGCCTCTGAGATAGAAGCTTGAGTCCCACACCAGGACTTGATGGCCAAGGAAGGTTGGTTCATTGCATGGCCAAGCTGGCTGAGTGTCAACTTGAAAATCCTTCCAAACATGCCAATGGCTGGCAGTAGGAGCCGGAGATGCCCTGGCCAGCCATGCTTGTTATGGAGTAACGCCCTTCAAGCTATAAGCCTCTGGCAAAAGATGAGTGACCTGTACCGGGAATTATTAGCTATTGAATCAGATCAAAGTCTGCCTTAGTGCACCACTAGTTGTGGAAAGAGAATCGGAATACCAATTGGAGAATGAGAGGAGGTCTTATTGAAATATATAAAATGCTGAGAGTACTTGATAGAGTAGATACTGAAAATATGTTTACATCTGTTGGGGGAGACCAGGCCTAAGTTACGAGGTCTGCCACGTAAGATAGAGATGAGGATATTTTTTTTCTCTCACACTGTGTGGAATGATCTTCCCCAGAAAAATGTGGAGGCTGTGCCATTGAATTTATTCCAGGCAGAGTTAGGCAGGTTTTTGATCGACAAGGGAGTCAGGGGTTATGGGGGGACAGACAGCCAAGTAGAGTTGAGACCACAAGCAGATTATCCGCAATCTTATTGAATGAGAGAGCAGGCTCTAAGGGCAAATTGGCTTACTTCTGCTCCTAAGTATTATGTTCCTAGTCCTACGAATGTGGTTTTCATAGTGATGCAATTGATGACAGTCATTTCAAGTTTCAATCCACATTTAAAGCAATCATTGAAATCAGCAGGCATGAAATTCCACAGGAGGTTTGCCTATGCATATCCTAATTGTAACTCACATTGGAAACACAACTGAAACTTCATTTTTTTTAAAGTTCCATATGTAAGTCCAGCAGACTATATTGATATTTAGCATTTGACATCAACACACTTCTGTAAGAATTAATAATAGTGCCAATGGTAACATGACTGGTAGGAACCATTCCAAAATATATATGGAAGCAGCTATTACAGTTTTAACTAAATGTGGACAAATGTGCTAAAATAATAACCAGTTAAAAGTTGTAACTGATGTTTAAATAAGAAAAGCAAATGTCAAGATTCAAAGGTTAGTTTCCATCTGAAATCTTAACCAATAGGTAGCCACAGGTCACCTTAAGAAACCCAGGCCTTCTGTTGCCTGGGAATTGATTTATAAACAGTCTAAATGTATATCATTAAAAATTTTTTTTTAGAGTACCCAATTCATCTTTTCCAATTTAGCATGGCCAATCCAGCGACCCTGCACATCTTTGGGTTGTGGAGGCGAAACCCACGCAAACACAGGGAGAACGTGCAAACTCCACACGGACAGTGACCCAGGGCCAGCATCGAAATGGAAACATGGCGCCGTGAAGCAGCAGTGCTAACCACTGTGCCACTGTGCTGCCCGTAAACAGTCTATGTTAATCATTGTTGGCAATACTTACGATTACAATATATATGTTGTGAGGAGTACTTATTTAATCATTTATATGCTTTAGAATATAACTTGCGGTTTTAAGAATTAACTAGTGAACAAGGGGAAAACTTAATTTCAACCTGATAAGCAACTGGGATGAAGTTAATTACAATTCAAAGGATGGTCATGTTTATCAAAAGGTTGGCCTATGTTGAGTGAAATGGTCAGAGGGGTATCCTTACAGTAAAGTCAGTCCAGTGAAATGCTTTTGTTTGTGAGTCAGAACTAAATTAGTTTAAAAGCATTTGATGAACCCTCAAGGGTTATATAAACTCATTTATTTCTTCAAATCAAAGGCAGAGTTTAAATGAGGGATAGTTATAAAGCTGTTTGAGGACATCCTAGTGTATGCCACATTGTCATTGAGATGGAAGGAGCTTAGGTAGATTCTTAATTTTGTTTTATTTAGGTGTCTGTTGAGTGTCTTCATCAGAGCTTCAATTTAGAGTATGGTGTAGATCATTGAGGGAAGATACCCAAAGTAATTGACAATTAATTAGGCATGCACTGTAAGCAAAGAAAAAGCTAACTTCATCATTTACCACGTGGAATGCAGATAGGGTTTAATCTCCGTTTGGATTTCTCATGAGGGATAAGAAGCTGGAAGATTGTTTAGTTTTAAGCTCATTGAAAAATCTTCAGTGGTCCTCACAGAATCTCATTATAAAAGAATGCAACAAGCAGGTTAGCTTGGAAATATTGAAAAGGCAACCAGGGCAAGGAACTGTGTCATACTTTTGACTGGTCCCTAGAGAAGTAAATACATTTAAAGTTGATGTGTCTTATAAGGAAAAGGATCGGAAGCGGGAGCGAGCTGCAGTGAGGAATAAAACTGAGTGCATAATACACATAACATAGTTTTAAGTTAAGACTACTAGTTTCTTTAATTCTTTAAATACAAAAACATTTGTTCTTTTGAAAAACATAAATTCTTGTGGCAGAGTTCTGTTGATGAAATCACTGGGTTTAATATTGTTTTAACACATGCAAATCATCAGGGTGGCAGTTAGATTTTCTTCCTTTTCTTCTATATTGGTGAATCATAGGCAATAACACAACTGTGTAAAATTAATAAAATTCTAATAAAATTATGAATTTTGGTAACACATATGTTTAATAGGACAAGATTAGTAACAATCAGATGTCAGTTGTGGAAACAATCAATTTTATTGTTTATGGTGCCTAAGAGCAATGTCACAGGAATTCAGTTCATATTTTAACAGATTTTAATTCTCATACAGCAATTACTCATAAATCTGGTCAAACTGAAACCATTTCTTTCAGATTTTCTGCAAATATTTAGCAGAATTTATGAATTCAGGTTGCAGTGTTCAGGATCTTGTCATATTCCATAATTGGTTGGAAAAATGTGCTGGAAATGGCTAGTCAAAGTTGCAGGGTGCAATCTTCCAATATTCTTTCTGAGTGTCGGTTTCAGTGATAAAACCATGTGATTCTCGAGCTGAACATCTGTGTTTTCTCCTCAGATTCCCTGCCACTTTGTGCACAGAGAATCTGGGTTAAATTTTCTTCTGTCATGCTGGCAGGCAGGACCTAATAGAGCCATCAACATGGGCTCCACTGAGGTCTGAATGTCATTTTTAAAAGGTGCCTTGATCTACATGGGAAAGAAACAACCCCCAACATGGGTACGGGGGACAGCCCTTCACCACAGACATTGGACAACACCCCCCCTCTCCCAAACAAGCAGCAGGGCAATTCTCCTTTATAAGCGCCAGGGTATCCCACTCCCACGCTTATAAGGCGAACCCTTGACAACAATGGACCTCCCCAGGTTGGCACTGCTGGGTGGTCACTGCTGCACTGCCCAGGCATGCCCCATACATCCAGAGGCTACACTTAGCTTTGCACCCCCGGAGGGCTCCCCTTGACTAATTCCCATTTTTCAATAGCTATTGTGAACCTCACCCACGTGATGTCACGTTGGTAAAGGGGGAGCTCCTTACCTGGGGAGAACATAGGTCAGGGAAGCCCTTTAAATACATTTACATTTATTTAAATGCATTCAAAAGAGATTTCTGCCCTTTCTGGGAACCTCATTACATCACCAGCGGCGGCTGGCAAAAATCAGAAAACAAGATCTCGCCAGCAAGAATCTCGTTTTCCGATTCTCACGAAATTTTGTGCCCAGCTCACTATTTGCATTCATGACGAATGTTGGTGCAAAATCTCCACCACAGTACAAAGATAGAAATTCCCAAATATTTGCTACTTAGTAATATTGATTTGACTAGTTAGTGACATGAGAATTGTTGTAATTAATTAATTACTGTGTCTTCTGGTTCCTGTTGTTTACCTGCAAAGATGCCGGCATTGGACTGGGGTGAGCACAGTAAGAAGTCTTCACCAGATGAAGGATCTGCGCTCCGAAAGCTAGTGATTCCAAACAAATCTGTTGGACTTTAACCTGGCGTTATAAGACTTCTTACTGTACCTGCAAAGATACTGTGCTACTTATATTTATGCTCACTGAAATATATTAGGAACAGTACAGGTCTGTGGTTATCAAATTTAAATTATTGAAAAGTGGTCCAATTTATACGCCTAGCATAAAATGAAAATCAGCAGCATAGTATTTGGTTAAACCAATTTAATAGGAAAATTAGTTATGCATAGTCTCGTCATATATGTTGTGAATCGCCCCCTCACCAGTGAAATATAGATTTTAGAAAGTGCATTGCTTGAAGGCACATGACCCTTTGCTACAGGTGGTAAAGTTGAAAGGGATCATGGAATTAACTCCTGAAGAATGTAACATGTAGTTCATTGTCATGTTCCCCAGCTCCTGTTCTTGCCATTCACTGATGCATCATTGGGCTGGTAGCAATTGTCACCTACACATCAACAGTTCATTTGATTCTTCTTCTTGAAGAACTCAGAGGGCAGAATTCCTGAGGACAAATATGATATGATGATATCGATGGTTCTTTGAATGGGGTCACACATAATATAAACATTTGAAACTCGTTATAAAAGTTAAGGGGATTGACTCATTGCCTGACAAATGCACGCCTGGGTGGTACTCTGGGTGACAATGTGCAGATCTGTAGTGGCTGTTTGAAATGAGGCAGTGGCACAAAGATTAAGTGAAGCCATAGCTCTCATAGCCCCAGACAGATCTTGATCACAGGTCTCTGTGTAGAAACTCACACAACTCTCCTATGTTCACAATTTTGAGGTGCATGTTTCTCACCCAGAGTTCCATACTGAACTCTATGTAAGATCTGTATGGCCTGTTAAATGTTTGAGTTGGGGAACTGATATATTTTCAGGCACATTATTTGCAAAAGCTTCCTCTGTACGTTCCTCCATCCTGTATTTGTTTTCCTCGTTCTCTTTTAAATGATTCAATAGTTCAGCCCCATTGTCAGAGAGGCCAACACTCTTTAAAAAGGATAGCCCAGATTTTGTGGCTGTAATGACAGTGACAGCATTTGCTACCATTACTCTGTGTATTACCCTTGCGGGAGAGACTAAAACTAGGTAGTATGTTTAAAAATAATGGATCTCCCATTTAAGACAGAGACAAGAAGAATTGTTTTCTTTCAGAGGGGTTGTAGGCCTGTGGAATTCTTTTCTCCAAGGAGCAGTGAAGGCAAGTTAATTGAATATTTTTAAGGCTGAGTTAGATATATTCTGGATTGACATGGAGTCAAGAGGTATATAAGGGTAGACAGGAAAGTAGAGTTGAAGCCACTATCAGGTCAGCCATGACTTTCTGAAGGCTTTCGACAAGGTCTCACATAGCAGATTACTATATAAAGTTAAAGTGCATGGGATTACTGATAGTGTCTTGAGATTGATGGAAAGCTGGTTAGCAAACAGGAAGCAAAAAGTTGGAATAAATGGGTATTTTTCCGATTGACAGGCAGTGACTAGTAGGGTTATCTGCTTCAGTAGCAAAAATAGGAAGGCAAATTATTATTTGAATGGGTGTAAATTGAGAGAGGTGGATACTCAGTGAGACCTTGGTGTCCTCGTGCGTCAGTGGCTAAAAGTAAGCACACAGGTACAGCAGGCAGTAAAGAAGGCTAATGATATGTTGGCCTTCATAGCGAGAGGGTTTGTGTGTAGGAATAGGGCATTGGTGAGGCACTACCTGGAGTATTGTGTGCAGTTTTGGTGTCCTTATCTGAGGAAGGATGTTCTTGCTATGAAGGGAGTGCAGCAAAGGTTTACCAGGCTGACTCCTGGGATAGCGGGACTGTCATGAGGACACTAAATTGGTTAGGAATATATTCGTTGGAGTTTAGAAAAGTGAGAGGGGATCACATAGAAACTTACGAAATTCTAACAGGATTAGACAAGGTAGATTCAGAAAAGATGTTCCCCATGGTGGGGGATCCCAGAACTGGGGTCATAGTTTGAAGGTAAGGGGTAAACATTTTAAAACTGAGGTGCAGAGAAATTTCTTCACTCCAGAGAGTGGTGAGGCCAAAACCTTGTGTAAAAGAAAGAATAAGATATAGCTCTGGGGCTGAAGAAATCAAGGGATATGAGGAGAAGGTGTGATCATGGTACTGAATTTGATGATCAGCCATGATCATAATGAATGGCGGAGAAGGCTCGAACAGTTGAATGGCCGCCTCCTGCTTCTATTTTCTAGGTATGTTTCTAAGTCTGATCTTGAAGGGACAAATGGCCTCCACCTGCTCCTAGTTTGTATGTTCATATGTGTAACTGAGAGCAACATCTGTACAGTAATTCTATGTTCCACCATAGGATGCAATGTTAGCATCCTCGCTGATGGGAATGGAGAAGAAATTGCTGAATTAATGGGAGGGGAGCTTCCATTTGCTATGCGATCATTCTCACTGTAAAGACACAAAAATCTTACTCCTCATCGAATGAGGTATAATCGAGCTTTTAACAGTATATTAAATCCTAATTACTTTTAAAAGATACAAAAGTCTGAGAACACGCACAAACAGATTCCAAACCAGCTTCTTCCCCACTGTTACCAGACTCCTGAACGACTCTCTTATGGATTGATCTGATTAACACTACACCCCTGTATGCTTCACCCGATGCCGGTGCTTACGTAGTTACACTGTGTACCTTGTGTTGCCCTATTATGTATTTTCTTTTATATCCTTTCCTTTTCATGTACTTAATGATTTGCTGCTCGCAGGAAAATATTTTTCACTGTACTTCGGTACACGTGGCAATAAACAATTCCAATCCAATCCAAACAACCTCTCTTGCCTTGAAAAAGTAATTTTATATTTGTGAAATGTCAAATTTCTCCATTCCATGATAAGAATTCAAGAGATCTTTAAAATAATAAAATTTAATTGAAAAGAAAATTGCATATGGTATTTCAATTTCGACCTTACTTCAATGTGTATGCCCCAATCTTTATTTTGCTTTCTATATAATTATTTAAAGGGAAGTTAGCAACAAAACCTTTTTGCTACTCCTTGGTTTGCTGTTGTGAGAGTCCTTTGATGTGAATGGATACCTAGCCTGATCAATGAAATCACTTTCATTTATTGCGATTCCTGTGGGGAACTATAAACCAAAATAAATAATTTAGCAAATAACCTCCAAATGAAGAAATTGCCTGTCATATCCCACACGGGACCTATGGGGTGGGAATGCACGTCTTCCCCGTACTCTTTGCGGAGTACAAGGTCCCCCGCTAGGGGCAGGGTATCTCTATTAACCCATTTATACAAGGTAAGGCACTGACCACAGAGGAACCCGGTAGGGATTTGCCGGGTAGTATACATATCATTTGTGTAAATAAAACTTTGTTCTCCATGTCCTTATTAAACTGGCGATGAGGAGTAAACTGGTTTGCTGTCGGCACTGTGACCCACTCAGCTAAGCCACCTCTCTGATTTTCTGGACCCAGGTTTGGATTTCTTTGATTTGCCATACCCCTGTATGGTCGGTTAGATGTATTTGACGTTCGTGTTGAAGACTGGAACCAATACGCTGAAGGAATTTGGTATTTCTACTGGTCAACAGTATCACAGAGAATGACCCAGATGGCATACTGTTGACAGTTTGCAGAGCACCCATGTTTGGGAATCCAGAGGCTCACGTACACGGGGGCGCCAGATACACAGTCATTCAACCAGCTGATGGCACAACGTTTTAGCCCAATCCTGTTGATAATCGTTCAAAGATATCAGTTTAATATGGTGGAGAGGTCCACAGTGAGTCCGTCACCGAGTTTGTATCTTGATTACGGAAGATAGCCGAGTTTTGTAAGTATGGAACTCTTTCGTCCAATTTGCTCCGCGATCGCTTGGTCTGCAGTATCAATAATATGGAATCTCAGAAAAGGCTTTTGGGCAAAGTCTCCCTAACTTTTCAGCAGGTGCTGCAGGTCTCACTTACCCAAGAAAACATGGAAGGCAGCATCCAGGGATGGAGGTAAATGGTTTGGGGCATCACCCCTCATGTGGTGTCCTCGTGGCCCAGACCGGATGCTGCTGTGATTGGCCTCTGGTGAAGAGCCGGCTTCCGAGTCATGTAACATCTCGGACTCAGCTGAATGTGATTCCGGCTCATGTACGACGTTTGTCAGGTGGTCTAGGTGTACCCGCAGGCAGCATGAGGGCCATGCTCCCGGCACCCTGGTCGAGGTAGACGCCAGCCCCGAGGCCAGGCCTTGCATCTGGATTTCCCAAAAAAGGCTGAGGATGAGGCTGAAATGCAGCTGAACTGTTTGGCAGCGCCCCGTGTGGCCCCTATTCGTGTTCAATACAAGTGAATTGTCAAATGCTCCAGATGGAGCTGTATACAGGAGCAGCTGTTTCTGTCGTGGCGCAGAGTTCTTTTGATCTTATTAAATGAGGAGTATATACTTTGTCATTGTCTGGCAAGACGGCTAGTTTGGCTACTTTTACAGGGGAATGACTGAATATCGTGGGGTCCACCCTCACTCTGGTGGCTTAAAGGAGCCAATCAGTGCACCTTCCCCTCATTGTTGTGTAGGGAAATGGCCCGAGTCTGTTGAGACACGATTGGCTGCACCAGCTGCAGTTGGATTGGTAGCATATCTCCAAGTGGAGTATGGCGGTTTGTGTACAGTACGGAGTATCCTTGGCATGCACAGTCTTCCATCATGTCATGGAGAAACATCTTGCGTGGGCTGCTGTGCATTGCAGTTTACTTAGATGATGTGTTAGTCACAGGGGCTGGCAAACAAGACCGTTTGCAGAACTTCGAGGCAGTGTTGAAACAGTTTTCCGAATAGGGAGGATCCCAGAGGACTGGAAAATGGCTAATTTAACACTCCTGTTTAAGAAAGGAGGGAGGCAGAAGATGGGAAATTATAGGCCAGTTAGCCTGACTTTGGTCATTGATAAGATTTTAGAGTCCATTATTAAGGATGGGATGGTGGAGTACTTCAAAGTGCATGGTAAAATAGGACTGAGTCAGCACAGCTTCATCAAGGGGAGGTCATGCCTGACAGATCTGTTAGAATTGGGGCTGGTTTAGTACAGTGGGCTAAACAGCTGGCTTGTAATGCAGAACAATGCCAGCAGCGTGGGTTCAATTCCCGTACCGGCCTCCCGGAATGTGGCGATGAGGGGCTTTTCACAGTAACTATATTGAAGCCTACTTGTGACAATAAGCAATTATCATTATTGTGGGCAGCACGGTAGCACAAGTGGATAGCACTATGGCTTCACAGCGCCAGGGTCCCAGGTTCGATTCCCCACTGGCTCACTCTCTGTGTGGAGTTTGCACGTTCTCCCCGTGTCTGCGTGGGTTTCCTCCCACAGTCCAAAGACGTGCAGATTAGGTGGATTGGCCATGATAAATTGCCATTAGTGACCAAAAAGGTTAGGAAGGGTTATTGGGTTACGGGGATAGGGTGGAAGTGAGGGCTTAAGTGGGTCGGTGCAGACTCGATGGGCCGAATGGCCTCCTTCTGCGCTGTGCGTTCTATGTTCAATTTTTTGAGGAGGTAACGAGAAAATTAGACAAAGAAGAGTCAGTGGACGTGATCTATTTGGATTTCCAGAAGGCCTTTGGCAAGGTGCTGTACAAGAGGCTGCCAAATAAGATAAGTGCCCATGGAGTTAGGGACAAGGTATTATATGGAGGATTGGCAGACTGGCAGAAGGCAGAGAGTGGGAATAAAGGGATCTTTTTCAGGATGGCAGCCAGTGAATAGTGGTGTTCCATAGGGGTCAGTATTGGGACCACAACTATTCACAATACAAACGATCTGGAGGAAGTAACTGAAGTCACTGTTGCTAAGTTTTCAGATGATACAAAGATATATAGAGGGACAGGTACTGTTGAGGAAGCAGGGAGGTTGCAGAAGGACTTGTACAGGCTTGGAGAGTGGGCAAATACATGGCAAATGGAATACAATATGGAAAAGTGTGAGGTGATGCACTTTGCTAGGAATAATAGAGGCAGAGATTATTTTCTAAATGTGGAAAGGCTTTGGGAAATCTGGAGCACAAAAGGATTTAGGAGTCCTAGTTCAGGATTCTTTTCAGGTTAACATGCAGATTTAGTTGACATTTGGGAAGGCAAATGCAATGTTAGTATTTATACTGAGAGGGCTAGAATACAAAAGCAAGGATGTATTGCTGAGGCTGTATAAGGCTCTGGTCATACCCCATAATGTATATTGTGAGCATTGGGCCCCTTATCTGAGGAATGATGTGCTGGCCTTCGAGGGGGTCCAGAGGAGGTTCACAAGAATGATCCTGGGAATGAAGGGCTTGTCATATGAGGAGCAGTTGAGGACTCTGAGTCTGTACTTGATGGAGTTTAGAAGAATTCGGGAGGTGTTGCTCAAACTTACTGTGCACTGAGAGGCCTCGGTAAATTGGATGTGGAGAAGATGTTTCCACTGATTGGAGAGACTAGAAACCGAGTGCACAGCCTCAGGCTGAAGGGACGATCCTTTGAAACTGAGATGAGAAGGAATTTCTTCAGCCAGAGTGTGGTGAATCTGTGGAACTCATTGCCACAGAAGGCTACGTCCAAGTCACTGAATGTCTGTAAGACAGAGATAGATAGGTTCTTAATTGATAAGGGGATCAGTGGCTATGGGGAGAAGGTAGGAGAATGGGGATGAGAAACATATCAGCCATTATAGAATGGTGGAGCAGACTTGATGGGCCGATTGGCCAACTTCGGCTCCTACATATTATGGTATTATGGTCTTATTGCATAACATATGGAGTGAAGTTTTACAAGTCATCCAGTTGCAGTTTAACCCAAACTATTTGTGTATTTAGAATTATTTTTGACACGCTAAGTTTTTTTTCAGCCTAAAGGTGAACAGCCTGCCCTAACTCATTCCAATGTCTGTAAATTATCCTAGAACTTCCAGCAGATCAATCTGCTAATTTTGAAGGAGCAATATTGTTGGTCAAATTCAGTTATCTCCAAAAGCTTGCTGCTGATGACTCCAATCACCCGCAAAATTGGATGAAGAGAGCAGAGTTCATTTGGGCTAACTTGCTAATGTTAGGGGCCTCACGGTAGCATGGTGGTTAGCATCAATGCTTCACAGCTCCAGGGTCCCAGGTTCGATTCCCGGCTGGGTCACTGTCTGTGTGGAGTCTGCACGTCCTCCCTGTGTGTGCGTGGGTTTCCTCCAGGTGCTCCGGTTTCTTCCCACAGTCCAAAGATGTGCGGGTTAGGTGGATTGGCCATGCTAAATTGCCCGTAGTGTAAGGTTAATGGGGGGATTGTTGGGTTACGGGTATACGGGTTACGTGGGTTTAAGTAGGGTGATCATTGCTCGGCACAACATCGAGGGCCGAAGGGCCTGTTCTGTGCTGTACTGTTCTAATGTAACCTCACCGAGAAAAGACAAACTGATTGACTTCTTTGTAATCAAACGTGATTACATTAAAATTTCCTAATCTGAGAAAATGTTTTGTCATTCAAATCACATCTACCTACCAATGTCCTTCTGTAAATTCTGTTATTGTGTGACAAATATCTCCACAACCTCTTAAACTAAATTAACCTTTTCTCTTTGATGCCCAACGTAAGATCTGCATGGAACTCGGACATTAGATACTGACAGCTCTGATTTCAGCCGCTGTCAGACAAGCCTCTCAAATAAAACTTTGGCTCCAAATTAGAACATAGTTTGTACTAAGAAATCCTAGCTGCTTCAAGGAGGACTTGATTTTTACTGCTATTTTCCCACATTGCTTAAATTTTCAAAACACAATCATGTAGTACATTGCAGTGGGAGGTGCTCATTAAAAAGAGGAATTTCAGAGGGGAGGAATGGAACATTTTCTCCTTTTTTCGCACCTGCTCTCCTTATCAAGATCTTCCAGGTCAGGTGTACCACAGGGTCAGAAATAAGACAGACAATTGCTTGTGCTGTTGGCTTTTGATGTCATGGCATCGTAATGATAAAAGACTGATTTTGAAAGGAAATAATAATAAAGACGGTGATTACACTGCAGTTAGGGATCTGTCGGTTGGGTTTGGTGTTCTCACTTTCATTTTTTCTATGTTTTAATTCACATTGCAAGTGTTTGTATTGCAGAAAAGCTGACACAATTTCCTCGCGACAGCAAAATGGATCTTTGTACAACATGGGCACATACTGGAAAATCAGGAGCAATGTGCCTGTAATATTTCAATGCATAGTCACCCTTTAACCCATGCGAGAAATTAGAACTAAGATGGGGAAATCTTAATCACCCACTGTATTTCAATAAACTGTTTCAATGAATCACGGGCAGGGGTAAATACATACCAGAATGTTTTCCTATCCAAAGAGATAGAAACAGAATCAAACTTTATCTTTCAGGGTTTGCTCATTATTTAAGACGAGATGTAATAGGATTTCATTTTTATTTAAAACCATCAATGATTCAGCCTTTTCTTGTGAGATCACTTTACATCAATGATACTACCCTGTGATAATCCCTGTAGAATGTGAAATAGTTAAAAAGACAATAAAATGCCTGTTCAGGGGAGAGATACCACATAGTTTGGAAGCTTTAGCAATGAGATGCATGCTTGCAGAAATCTGATCAGATGAAACCTGACTGGAAATCTGGTTACTTGAATGAGCTCAACAAACTAGGTGTGGTCAGCGGCAAACATCTACAAGTGGATAGCAATTGTACAGGATCAAAAAAACACCAAATAATGGCTGAAGGCGGGATATAATTCACTTCGCCTTAAGATGAGAAAATGCCCATTTTCTCCATAACCAATAATCTGCTAATGAAATCACATCCCGAAATCACCCATTTCAAAATGATATACTTGCATGACTTCACTAGTGAGTTGCTAGTTTCATCGAATAAGCATTAGTCCACCTTTCATTCAAAGCAAAATACCATTCATTTTGCGATTTAAATTGATGGAGGGTGGGGGTGGAATTAACATTTGTGTCCATACCATGAGATACAGGCCCATAACCTCCAAGTTCCAGGGTGGAGTTGCTAGGGCCCACGAAGGACCCCAGGTAAGAATTGCACGGCAATAGCCCAGACATTTCAAAATTCTGTTGGGTATTGTGAGCCACCTGAAACTCCAATTTAAATTGTAAACTTCGGATGATTAGAAGTGTTTTACAGTATTAGTCCCCCTAGATAGCAGACTTAAAAACGTTTCTAACTTCTGGATAACTATAGTATTGACCCCACCTGTGATCTCCCCCATGGGACCCACTCCAGCCACTCCCCTGACTACACGCCCTCCTCCTTTACAAGCAGAGTTGTTATCTCTGGGTTGTTGCCCGTGCCACGTGATAGTGAGACGAGGAATAGGGAGAGAGAGCAATTAAACACGTGGCTACAGGGATGGTGCAGGCGGGAGGGATTCCGATTTCTGGATAACTGGGGCTCTTTCTGGGGAAGGTGGGACCTCTATAGACAGGATGGTCTACATCTGAACCTGAGGGGCACCAATATCCTGGGGGGGAGATTTGTTAGTGCTCTTTGGGGGGGTTTAAACTAATTCAGCAGGGGCATGGGAACCTGGATTATAGTTTTGGGTTACGGAGATTGAGAGTAGAGAGGTCAGGAGAACAGATTTGACTTCGCAGGAGGGTGCCAGTGTTCAGGTAGGTGGTTTGAAGTGTGTCTAATTCAATGCCAGGAGTATACGAAATAAGGTAGGGGAACTGGCAGCATGGGTTGGTACCTGGGACTTCGATGTTGTGGCCATTTCAGAGACATGGATAGAGCAGGGACAGGAATGGTTGTTGCAGGTTCCGGGGTTTAGGTGTTTTAGTAAGCTCAGAGAAGGGGGCAAAAGAGGGGGAGGTGTGGCACTGCTAGTCAAGGACAGTATTACGGTGGCGGAAAGGATGCTAGATGGAGACTCTTCTTCCGAGGTAGTATGGGCTGAGGTTAGAAACAGGAAAGGAGAGGTCACCCTGTTGGGAGTTTTCTATAGGCCACCTAATAGTTCTAGGGATGTAGAGGAAAGGATGGCGAAGATGATTCTGGAAAAGAGAGAAAGTAACAGGGTAGTTGTTATGGGAGACTTTAACTTTCCAAATATTGACTGGAAAAGATATAGTTCGAGTACATTAGATGGGTTGTTCTTTGTACAATGTGTGCAGGAGGGTTTCCTGACACAATATGTTGACAGGCCAACAAGAGGCGAGGCCACATTGGATTTGGTTTTGGGTAATGAACCAGGCCAGGTGTTAGATCTGGAGGTAGGTGAGCACTTTGGAAACAGTGACCATAATCCGGTGACCTTTACATTAGTGATGGAAAGGGATAAGTATACCCCGCAGGGCAAGAGTTATAGCTGGGAGAAGGGCAATTATGATGCCATTAGACATGACTTAGGATGTGTAGGTTGGAGAAGTAGGCTGCAAGGGTTGGGCACACTGGATACGTGGAGCTTGTTCAAGGAACAGCTATTGCATGTTCTTGATAAGTACGTACCAGTCAGGCAGGGAGGAAGGGGTAGAGCGAGGGAACTGTAGTTTACCAAAGAAGTGGAATCTCTTGTTAAGAGGAAGAAAGAGGCCTATGTGAAGATGAGGTGTGAAGTTTCAGTTGGGGCGCTTGCTAGTTACAAGGAAGTGAGGAAGGATCTAAAGAGAGAGCTAAGACGAGCAAGGAGGGGACATGAGAAGTCTTTGGCAGGTAGGATCAAGGAAAACCCAAAAGCTTTCTATAGGTATGTCAGGAATAAAAGAATGACTAGGGTAAGAGTAGGGCCAGTCAAGGACAGTGGTGGGAAGTTGTGTGTGGAGGCTGAGGAGATAAGCGAGATACTAAATGAATACTTTTCGTCAGTATTCACTCAGGAAAAAGATAATGTTGTGGAGGAGAATGCTGAGACCCAGGCTATTAGAATAGATGGCATTGAGGTGCGTAGGGAAGAAGTGTTGGCAATTCTGGACAAGGTGAAAATAGATAAGTCCCCGGGGCCTGATGGGATTTATCCTAGGATTCTCTGGGAAGCCAGGGAAGAGATTGCTGAGCCTTTGGCTTTGATTTTTATGTCATCATTGGCTACAGGAATAGTGCCAGAGGATTGGAGGGTAGCAAATGTGGTCCCTTTGTTCAAGAAGGGGAGTAGAGATAACCCCGGTAACTATAGGCCGGTGAGCCTCACGTCTGTTGTGGGTAAAGTCTTGGAGAGGATTATAAAAGATACGATTTATAATCATCTAGATAGGAATAATATGATTAGGGATAGTCAGCATGGTTTTGTGAAGGGTAGGTCATGCCTCACAAACCTTATCGAGTTCTTTGAGAAGGTGACTGAACAGGTAGACGAGGGTAGAGCAGTTGATGTGGTGTATATGGATTTCAGTAAAGCGTTTGATAAGGTTCCCCACGGTCGGCTATTGCAGAAAATACGGAGGCTGGGGATCGAGGGTGATTTAGAGATGTGGATCAGAAATTGGCTAGTTGAAAGAAGACAGAGGGTGGTGGTTGATGGCAAATGTTCAGAATGGAGTTCAGTTACGAGTGGCGTACCACAAGGATCTGTTCTGGGGCCGTTGCTGTTTGTCATTTTTATAAATGACCTAGAGGAGGGCACAGAAGGTTGGGTGAGTAAATTTGCAGACGACACTAAAGTCGGTGGAGTTGTAGACAGTGTGGAAGGATGTTGCAGGTTACAGAGGGACATAGATAAGCTGCAGAGCTGGGCTGAGAGGTGGCAAATGGAGTTTAATGTGGAGAAGTGTGAGGTGATTCACTTTGGAAAGAAAAACAGGAATGCGGAATATTTGGCTAATGGTAAAATTCTTGGCAGTGTGGATGAGCAGAGGTATCTCGGTGTCCATGTACATAGATCCCTGAAAGTTGCCACCCAGGTTGATAGGGTTGTGAAGAAGGCCTATGGTGTGTTGGCCTTTATTGGTAGAGGGATTGAGTTCCGGAGCCATGAGGTCATGTTGCAGCTGTACAAAACTCTGGTACGGCCGCATTTGGAGTATTGCGTACAGTTCTGGTCGCCTCATTATAGGAAGGACGTGGAAGCTTTGGAATGGGTGCAAATGAGATTTACCAGGATGTTGCCTGGTATGGAGGGAAAATCTTATGAGGAAAGGCTGATGGACTTGAGGTTGTTCTCGTTAGAGAGAAGAAGATTAAGAGGTGACTTAATAGAGGCATACAAAATGATCAGAGGGTTAGATAGGGTGGACAGTTAGAGCCTTCTCCCGCGGATGGAGGTGGCTAGCACGAGGGGACATAGCCTTAAATTGAGGGGTAATAGATATAGGACAGACGTCAGAGGTAGGTTTTTTACGCAAAGAGTGGTGAGGCCGTGGAATGCCCTACCTGCAACAGTAGTGACCTCGCCAACATTGAGGGCATTTAAAAGTTTATTGGATAAGCATATGGATGATAATGGCAGAGTGTAGGTTAGATGGCCTTTAGTTTTTGACTTCCCATGTCGGTGCAACATCGTGGGCCGAAGGGCCTGTACTGCGCTGTATCGTTCTATGTTCTATGTTCTATGTTCCTCAACTACACCTCCATCCACAACTACCTCCAGAACTTCTAACTACTCACCCCATCCCCCACTGACTACCCAAATCCCCCCTGATCATATTACATCCCCACTGACCACCCTACCCCCCCCCCACTGAAATCTCCCAATGACCACCTGAACCACCCAACTTACCACCGACGCTCCTATTGACCATCACCCACTGACCACCCAATCTCCCCATTCTCAAAGTGGCTGTACCTTTAAACCCTATTGCTTTACATCAGCGAGTGCCTTCCTTACTGACACAAAGGGTGGGATTCTCTGGCCGCGCCTGGAGAATCATGCCCAAGGTCAATGGATTTTTTCCATTCTCCACGGCTCGCCTGTAGCGTTCATGCTGCGGGCGGAGGGGGAGAATCCAGCCTAAGGCCTCAGGAACCCGCTGCACCGTACCTTTCTCACCCGGTAAAGTCAGGCAACGGAGATGTCTAGAGCCTTGACTTCCTATAGTTACCTCCTTGACCCATTAACACTTTGAAAGAAATATGATATGCTGCAATATTTATATCTCTTAATGATCCCTTACAAAGATGGATATCTGGAATATTATCGTTGGACTTGTTCAGTGTAATTGAACCAGTTTAATTCATTGCATTGGCTTTTAATTAAATCTCGATGAGAAATCAATATATTTCCCTTTTGCATTTTCATAAAACCTTTGTTCAAGAATTTTTGGTACGTTGGTTTTATTATTTGAAAACATGGCCTTTGTTTTGTATCGCTGACTACTTTCTAATGGGTATTCTTGGTATTTTGTTTTAAAAAGAGGAAATGATAAAATCACTTTTGAGATGCTCTGTATCAAACTCTGAGTAAGTTTATTGTTGTTCCTGTACGAAATGAAATAAATAACCTTTTATTTAAAGAAAAGTCAGAAGGTCAGGCAAGAAAGCTGCGGCTAGATTTCAGGGCAAGTAACCAGGAGCAAAATAGTAATCTGACTGTGATTGACAATCCCCAGAAGCTAAGACCACTGCATCAACAAGGGGCTGGTTTAGCACAGTGGGCGAAACAGCTGGCTTGTAATGCAGAACAAGGCAGCAGCGCAGGTTCAATTCCCGTACTGGCCTCCAGGAACAGGTGCCGGAATGTGGTGACTAGGGGCTTTTCACAGTAACTTCATTAAAGCCTACTTGTGACAATGAGTGATTATTATTGACATTGTGCTATAGTTAGTTCTTGAAATAGTGGGTTTAGTATGTTCAGAATACAAAACTCCATGTTCAGTGGGTTTTTCCATTTTGAACCAAATGTCCGAGATCGACCAAGATTCCTCACAACTACCTGAGTGTTCATTCCACCCTTGGTCTTCTAACTATCTCCCAATAACCAAGTGTCCTATTGGTTAGGCTAAATTAGATGTCAGTACCAGATGGCTTAAGTCTGCCGACTGCCTGCACCAAACCAACCCATTTTAATGTTGTTATAACTTCAATTAAATTAAAATGTAATTAATTGCTATGGTTCACCGTTTGTCTGAATCAAACAAAATAAAACTGTGAGTCTTAAATGGGATGTAGCTGGTTCAGCTGGGTTATTAACCAGCAGGGCATTTTTTAATTTGGAGCCAAATGAAAGCTGTATCTTACCACAAAAACAAATTCTGTTCGCCATCATTGAACTTCCCTCTGAAATTACGTTCAAACTGAACTCAGGTTGTTAAGATAAAGATCTCCTTTTCCGATTGGCTGTAAAGTTGTTAGATGAATTGAAATGACCCAGTTCCTGCTGAGTATAAAATTCTTCACAAATTGATGGCCTCAGTGAGGAAAGCCACATGAATGGTTGGTGTGTGAAACTAAACAGGAATGAATAATGCTGTTCTAAAGTTCCAACTGATGGACATTTTGAGAGCAAAGTAGCATACTGCCTAAACTATCTCCAAAAATGCTTAAAGCTGACACTGTTTAGAGAGATGTCGATAGACCTGAAAACAAAGAATAAGAATTGGTAGATATTTACTGGTTTGTGGGATGTACTGTGACTAATGGCCTAGGGTGGTATCACTTATTGTGTTTAGTTTATATAAATTACTTAAATATAAGCACAAGGGAAACGAGGAAGAATGTAAGAATCCATCGGTGGGGTGAATGTGCTGGGTTCCTGAATCATTGACAGCAAGGATTTTCAATTAAGAGTGGTTTATTGACTAGCTTAGCTCAATAACTGTGCCATGTCTGCTCTCCCGTGGATAACTCCTACGCTCCTGCCAATCCCACATGACCTCTCGGTCCACAGGTGGCATAGTGGAATGGGTAGTTCAGTGCAATGCTATGTGCAGCAGTGCATTTTGGGAAAGAGAACAGTGAAAGAAAGTAGATGGCAAAAAATAAGTTAGCTAACAAAGGGAATTAAAGTGCAGGTGAATTTTTTCAAAAGCTCATTCTCAACATGTGAGCATAGATGGCATAGACAGCATTTATTGCCCATCCCTAATTGGCATTAGATGTTGATGGTGGGTCACCTTCTTGAATCATTGCAATCCATGAGGTGTAAGTGTTCCCACAATGCTGCGAGGTAGGCAGTGCCAGAAATTTGACACAATGAAGGAACAACGATATATGTCCTAATCGGAATGGTATATAACTTGGGGATGTTGGAACTGCCATGTAAATGCTGATCTTGTAACTTTTAGGTGTCGAAGTCCTGTAAATACACGCAGCAGTATGCGGATGGTGGAAGAAGTGGATGGATTGGTACTGAACAAGTGATTTATTTACTCCTGGATAGGAGCTTCTTGAGCATTAGATCTCGACTTATCCAGAGAAATTATGAGTGTTCCATCATTTGGGTGGCAGGGAGCCTTCGGGGATTCTGCAGTTGAGGAACATGCCGCAGAATACCAGCCTTTGATACATTTTAATAATCATGGCATTTATGGAGCTGGCCAAGTGAAGATTCTGGTCAATGTGATGATCAGGATGTTGACGCTGGGGAGCTTTGAGATGGTAATGTCATGGGGAAGTAGTTATGCTCTATCCTGTTGGAGAAGATCATTGGCAAATCTTGCGGATTGTCTTGTCACTCAGAAGCCCAAGCTTGGATATTGTTGTTTTTGGATTTCCAAAGGTGCTGGACAAGATAAGGGCTCATTGGGTAAGGGGTAATATATTAACAATGATAGAGAATTGCTGAAAAAACAAAAAAACTAGGGAATAAATATTTTTTTTTTAGTTTGGCAAGCTGTTAATCGTGGGATGTCATACTTTTCCCGTGCTCAGCTACTTACAATCCACATCAATGACTTTGAAAAATTTACCAAGTGTGATGTATCCATGTTTCCTAATAATGCAAAGTGAGGTAGGGAAGTCAACTGTGAGGAGCATACCAAAGGCAGGATTTTGTTGCAAGCTTGAGGACATTAATGGGTGACCAAATGGGCGTCCTGAGTCTACACAGGCTGAGATCCAGACTGGGGAAACTATTTCCCCAGAGGAAGACTCCCAATTTGCCACCTCTAGGTCAACATCCTATTTAGGATGGTGGGCGGGCTCCCAATGTTGCTCGCGCAAACAGAGGGCTCGTAGCTTAGAGTCTCGGCTGCTCCACTGGATTAGGCAGGTGCTGGTAAATTAGATAAGAGGATGTGAAGGTGCATCAAAATGGAGGCACTCTCGGAGTGTCAAAAACAATTAAATCTTTTAGAGAGTCAGCTCCGACAGATCGGAGGGGGAAACCCTCTAGGTGGATTTTTGGGTGAACGGGGATGGCCTTTGCTTCTGTCTACTGGCTCTAATGCACCCCCCCTCCCCCCCCACTCCCACCATCACCCACTCTGCTGCAGGTAGGCTGCGTCCTAGAGCTGACAGAGGGTTACACAACCATTGGCAAAATGCCGGCAGGCCTGAAGAATCAGCTTCAATTGTGGCCTTAATTATTCAAATGGGTTTCCCGTATCCGTTCAACATGTATCCATAATCTGGCCCACCCCTGGAAATCCTCTCCGTTAGCAGGAATGCTCAGGGGAGGCATCCAAATGAGGTTCCCTGCTATTTTCCTGACCAACTCCCACCTCGTAGCTTTAAACCCTGCGACCGGGAGAATTCAGACTAAAGAGAGGGCGAATGAATATAGATGGCATGAGTGAGTCGGCACGATGGTGGCAAATGGCTACGGTAGGGAGAATTAAAAAATGGATGTTTTAAAACTATTTTGAGGAAACTACTATTTAAAGCTATTCAAGGGAAGCTGGGCGCCCGTGGATGTGAAACTCACCGTTAGGAAGTAGGTACAGGCAGTGCTGAGGACCCGGGTTCGAATCGCGGCCCTGGGTCACTGTCTGTGTGGAGTTTGCACATTCTCCCCGAGTCTGCGTGGATTTCACCCCACAACCCAAAAGGATGTGCAGGTTAGGTAGATTGGCCATGCTAAATTGCCCCTTAATTGGGAAATAAAAATAATTGGGTACTCTCAATTTATTTAAAAATATGTTAAAAAAATAAGTAGGTACAGCATGCAATTAGGAAGACGAATGGTATATTGGTCTTTGTTGTATGGGGGTTAGAATGTACGAATAATTAGCAGCAATAGCCTGCCCCTCATAGACCTGCAGCTACAGGAGGGGTGACCAGAGGAGTCAGCTCACAGGAAGCCATTCGGCATTCAGGCTGCTCCGACATAGGATATGCTTTCTTGGTGTGCTGGAACACCACTGTTTCAAGAGGGTCCAGATCTTGCATCGGCTTGTGGCAGATAATCAGAGCCTACTGGAATAAGGCCTGTGACCAAACATGAAACTGGTTGGATTCTGGGACAAGGAACAGAATGCAACAAATTGATAGAATTAAGTGCACGTGTATACACTCTGCTTCTTGCTTTTGTGATGTTTTCCTAGAACTAATACCTTATGTTACCACGAGCTGTCAAACTCATGAATGCCCTAAATGTCTTTGCCTGGAGATGCTTCCAGGGGCTCTGCTGGAGATATTTGCAGATGGGGCTCACAGGTACATAAGATCAGTGACTGATGGTTTATGTGACATGGTTGTCAACTTTACCACCAATAACGCCAGTCAGAGAAATCTGACCTGCCACAGTGACAAGGCATCATTGATTGCACAAATGTAGCAATTAAGCATCCCCAGATCACCCAGAAATATGCAACGTTTCCCACTCCTTTTGTGCAGCTCCCATGCAAACACAAATAAATGCTGTTGTAGATATGCACAAGATTCCAGCTGTCATGAAGTTTTTACCCTGCAGGAGACCACCGTCCCTAATCTCTTTGCACCTCAAAGTAGATTTACCAGCTGACTATCCAGGGACAAGGGTAACCCATTTAAAATGTGGCATGAGGAACACAACTAAGGACACCCAGAACTGATGCAATGAAAGACATGTGACAGCCAGATATGTCATTAAAAAAATCTATCAGCATGCTGTAGATACACTTTAACGTAAGTGAGTGTTGTTGGTCATGGATTTAGATGATAACTAATTCTGTCAACAGGTAGACAAAAGATTTTTCCATTTCTGATGGGCAAACAATCCAACACTGACATCCAGTTTTTTTTTGCATATGTCAGTTGCGATATTGCTGGAAGACCTTGGATTCTCTGCCTGTCCCGTGCTCACTTCTTCTGCAGGGAGTGAAAGAAGAAACCTGGGAGTGAGGGTAATGACATGTATAGAATGGATCGATGGAAAATATTTGTTGGGCATGACGATGAGGGAGAGGCTTGACATTGTGTAAAAATGAGGCTGAAGATTATAGGTTCATGGGACAGATGGGATGTGAGGAGCTCATAAAAATGAAGGATGGGTTTTACCCACAAGGTGAATGTAAGGAACGATGAGTTGGAGTGAGCTTGAAAAGGCCGAGTGAGGAGTTTGGCATGATACTTACATCAGGATGTAGATGAATCAGCCAACATATTCACCTGACCTACCTTGCTTAGGCCTCTAAGCTTATTTCAGCATTAAATCCATGCACATGGGAACCACATTCCTACTGCTAACATCAAGGGCAATCTCCAGCCATGTCTTCCTGATTTCACTGATGAGTTTCTTCCTCACCAGTAGAGGACAGTGTCTCCTTACAGTCCCCAGCACCAGATCCAGGAGGAAGTCACTAAAGCGAGGAGCAGAGTTTATATGCGTGTCACCAATCTATTACTTTATTGCATTCTGCACCCTATCCCAGAATCCAACACATTTCATGTTTGCAATGTCTCTTTAAATACTGGAGCTGAAATTGACTCAAATGGGTTGTCACCATGCCCGCTCAAGCTCAATGATCCTGAAACATGAAATTTGTTAAACAGTTGCTGAGTTACAAAGCCACTGCATGATATGCCAGGCTAGCCATGGATTCCTACCCACTGTAGGATGTATCACTCCAAGCACATTGGGAACTTATTCAGCCCATTGCTTCAAATGTAACTAATTGACTGTGGAGCACTTGGGGACATCCTAAGATTATAAAGTGTTGCATCAATGTATTCTTTATAAGACACTGGTTAGACAACGTTTGGAGTATAAGATAGTTCATTACATTAATATCAGGCTTAGAGGACTAGGGCGGAATGTTCCAAATAAAAATGGCAAAGTGTCAGATTCTGACTAAAAGCCCCCCAGAAACACAGTCCAGTTTTCACTCTAAATGTTCTGATACTTGTTCAAGAAAAAGCAGAAGGGCATGTTTTGCGCCATCACTCTGATGGGGAGGAGCCTGATAGAACTGGCAGGCCTGGCTGCACAGAGATCAGGGTGCCATCTTTAAAGGGCGGCCCAATTATAGAGTCAAAGGAAAGGCCCCCCCACCCCCAGATATCGGAATTCCCGGCAGACAGCGGAAATACTCCCAACCGTAGAAGGCATAGGGGCAACCTCCCCCCGACTCCATATTCAGGTCACCCCCCCCCCCCCCCCCCCCCCCCCCCCCCGCACACCAAGCAGGTTTCAGAGTGACCCAACCCTCCCTATCATCGCCACCCACTCCCAAACATAACAGGAAAATCCCCTGCACAGTGTTCCCTAGAGACCCCATCCTGGGCCCACCCCAGCCCCATCCTGGCACTGCCCCCGTGGCACCCAGCCCTTGTAGTTACCCCTGGAAGTGCCAGAGAGCTCTGCCATGGCACTGCCCGGCCATGTCCCTTACCACCTGAGTCTTATATTCATTTATGAAAGAGGCGGAGGTGGCGATGTTCTCAAAGTGAGGTTTCGCTGCCTCAAACCCCGTTTGGTCACTCATGAGAGTTAACTGCCATAACGGAATTTGCGCCTGCAGCAAAAGGCTCAGAAAATTGAGGCCTTTTTAAAGTGAAAAATGGCTTGAGAAGTCATGGGCTGGATTCTCATCGTTGGAATCGTCCTCTTCTCCGGCAGCGCATTCACACCCGCGGATTTCCCGACGGCTTGGGTTGCCCGCAATGGGAATCCCCATTGGCCAGCTGCCGGGTCAGAGAATCCCGATGTCGGTGGGGCCACGCTGCACCAGAAAATGGGCGTGGCAGGACGGAGAATCCCGTCCAAGGACTTTCGCTCAGACAGAAAGTGAAGGGTGGAATATAAGAGTAATAACAATAATAATAATCTTTATTGTCACAAATAGGCTTACATTAACACTGCAATGAAGTTACTGTGAAAAGCTCCTAGTTGTCGCATTCCGGCACCTGTTCGGGTACACAGAGGGAGAGTTCAGAATGTCCAAATTACACAACAGCATGTCTTTCGGGACTTGTGGGAGGAAACTGGAGCACCCGGAGGAAACCCACGCAGACACAGGGGCAACGTACAGACTCCTCACTGACCCAAGCCGGGAATCGAACCTGGGACTCTGGTGCTGTGAAGCAACAGTGCTACCCACTGTGCTACTGTGGGCATACACTAAAGCATTGTTTCAGCTGGTAATATTGTGACATTGGGAATTACATTAGTGAGAATTGAAGGACAGTTAGAAGAATTTGCTTCCCTCAGAGAACCATTCGGGCAGTACATGCTTCACCACAAATGGCTATTGAGGCAGAAAGTAGAGTATCATTTCAAATTGACTCTAATGCTATTTGAAAAGGAAGAATATAAAAGGATACAGGGAAAAGCAGGAAATGGAATTAGAGCCGAGATAGCATCAGTTGAAGATTTCCCACTGGCAAAGGATTAAAGAGGTGAATGACTTCCATCTGTGATCTAATGCTTCTGGTTTTAGAAACTTTAAAATCAGAAAATTGTTCCATTCCACAGAAATCAAATGCTGCACTTTGAGCCCCCTTCAAAATAGAATGAATGCATTCCCTTTGGCTCAGCAAGTGTATCCAATAAATAGCTGAACCATACAGAGCAGAAAGGGACCAGATTCCAACTCCACATTGAACTCAGTTAGGTCACCTTAGCGGTGCTGACAATGGAAAGAGAGGGACAACAATAAGCCTTTGTGGCCCTAGGGAACGAACGTCAACCAGAAATCCAGCTCCTGATCAATCTTTCGCAACTCCTGATGTGAAAAAATGTGAATTAGCATCAGGTGAAGACAGAATCAGTGTAACATTCTATTGTTATTGTTAAGATTCATAAATGAATAATGGCCTTGAAATAGACTGGAGGACAATTCGTATCTGTCAAAATGTCTCCTGTCATAGGAGTGGGTGCAAAAAAATTGGTGAGAAAGAGAAAATAGCCTACGTGAGATAATTGATTTGGGTTTTCTGGGCATTTGCTCTATTTCTTGGTTTCTTGGAACTCAACAATCTGGAACACAAAAATCTCTCACAGACAGCCAATTTTTTTATTATCAGTTCAGTTTTTATGTACAGCCACTACAAATGGTCTTGAAGTTCTGGGTGAGAAAGATAGAAAAGGGGCAGCACGGTAGCATAGTGGTTAGCACAATTGCTTCACAGCTCCAGGGTCCCAGGTTCGATTCCTGGCTTGGGTCACTATGCGGAGTCTGCACGTTCTCCCCGTTTGTGCATGGGTTTCCTCCGGGTGCTCCGGTTTCCTCCCACAGTCCAAAGATGTGCAGGTTAGGTGGATTGGCCATGCTAAATTGCCCTTAGTGTCCAAAATTGCCCTTGTGTTGGGTGGGGTTACTGGGTTATGGGGATAGGGTGGGGGTGTGGGCTTGGGTAGGGTGCTCTTTTCAAGAGCCGGTGCAGACTCGATGGGCTGAATGGCCTCCTTCTGCACTGTAAATTCTATGAATCTATGAAAAAAGCCATTGTTACATTCCTAATTGCTATCCAATGACCAGTGAATAGGTATGTATCTGTGGTTCTTAAATTAGAATCTGCAACAACATTTTAGGGGGGCCACTAAGGAATTGATTGATGGCCAGAGGAAGACTTGGTGCAAGCTAGGAGGCGGGAGTGGAATGTGGCCACATATGCAGCACAAGGTGGGTTGGCTCACTCATCTGAGAGGGAGTGTGCATGGAGGGCATTGGGAGCTGCGTGAAGGTCACCAGGTAGACTCACAGTAACCAAGGCTGATGGTGGGCATTAGGTGAGTTAAAACTGGTTAAGAGCAGGGAGTTTTTTTTTCATGTTTAAGAACGACATGTTCAGTGAACATTAGGCTCACCAATCTCACTGATATTTGGAAGTAATATGTTTATTAACAGCATCATTGAAACATTTTTTACATGCATCACATTCATATTATAAGCATTAGATGAGGGTGGTCATTTATTATTCAGCCAATTTTAAAGTAGCCTTTCCCCCGAAAGTTTGACAATCACTGGATGCATACTGGAGGTGATTCATTTTCAAATTGGTCATCAATGTTCATTATAAAGGATCATATTGAGTGATAGACAATTATTGGAGGTACGAATAGTGTGCTAGATACTGCTGAAGCTCATGCAGCCTGACCTTAGCAAGGAGACAAAAGCTTACAGAAGAAGGAGAAAATCTGGAAAATATATAGTAAAACATTTTAAAATATAAATGCGAAACATGACCAAGAAAGTTGCTCTATTCACATAAATGAACATAAAAGTTAACATTTTTGAAAAATGAATGTTGGGCAGTAAAGTATAAGTTATTTTGATTCTGTTGAATATTCAAAAAATAAGGAAATTACAGAAATTAGTTAATTATGATACATTACTTTGCACATTAATTATATTGAACATCAACGATGCAACTTTCAAGCCTAATTAAATGGTAAATTAAATGCCATCTGAAAGTTATGTATGAGAATTGAATTATGTGAAACTTAAACCTTCCTTACGGTTCAACAAAGATATTATAATTTAAGTAAATTATATTAGCTAGGCCGGAAGTTATTAGACAATGTAAAGAAGAAGGAAATGATGGGAATGCTTAAATTAATAATCCTTCGGTTCCTAGCTCGATGAACAAAGAGATTTTAATGGTTTGACAGCTGATGACAGTCAAACAGTGCCTCAGCTTGCACAAGGAAGGCTAACCTATCAAACTAAATAGAAACTGACAGTATATCATCCTGACAGCAGATTGAAAGTTGACTAGTAAACAATGATGTGTGAGAGACTAAATCAAGCCAGGCCAAGCTGTCAGGGCTGACGTGCAGACAAGTGGCAACATGAAGATTCAACTTACATGATTCAAATGAGATCGGGAGCAATGGCTGTAAGTGTTTTCAAAAGTCATACAGTAAAATGGTTGGCACTGGTCCTGTAAAATTGTTAAGAGGCCTATTGACATTAGCCAGGCAATATCACTAGTCTGTAATGCCTTCATAGTAAAGTAGTCATGGCTTTTCAAAATTTGGGCGATTGAATCTTCTTTTCCACAGCATGAATGATTTCACTTGTCGGCATCCTTTGCCCCATTGTTTATGTAGTTGCACATCCTCATTAATTGTTGGGAAAAAAATATATTAAGGGCTACATTTGGGAATATTTTTTTATCTTCATTTCCCGAGCAAGTCTCCTCTGAAAACAAAGGAGGCTCAGTCTGTGAAACAAATAATACAATCTTGTTTTCATGTGACAACCTTAATTTTGAAATAAAATTTCAATAAAGAGGAAAACATTTAGCAGCTAGCATAATTGGTAACACAATAGGATCACTGTGTCACACCGTATTATTATGCCCTTCTCTTTAGAGGTTGGTAACAAGAGATGCAAGCTATTACGTCGGGATGATATTTCAGGCTTGATTCTGTGGAAAGATGTTTCTAGTTCAGAATACGCGATTGCAGGGAACATTGGCCACAAATCACCATCTTCTTTCTTGTAGCGTTTCCAAAGCGATCATTAAGAAAATGTTTGGAGTAGAGTTAAGGATTGAGTTTATTAGTTCCTCGATTGTCAACGAATCATTACTTTAAGCTCCTTTGACACATACACAGTGAAAACAAAAATAGTGAAGGTATATTTTACCTTGTTAAAAAGATTATGGGCGGGATTCTCCGTTGGCTGATGCCGAAATCGGGAAACGCGATTGAACGGAGAATAGATTCTGATGCTAAAATCGTGCCGGCTGTCGATTTGATGCCAATTCACAATTCTCTGTTGCCTCGACAGCGGCATTAATGCGGTCCGGAACGCACGTACAGTAAACACCGTTTGCATCACATTAGCAGGCCTGACCCGGTATTCTCCGGGCCTCCGCAATTGTCCACCTCCGATGGGCTGTGTTCCCAATGGGGCAGTTCACTTGTGCTTTAAAAATCGTGAAACAGGCCAACAGTGTCCAACATTGCCATAGTTTGCTGACAGTTGTGCCGCTGCCTGGGGCGCTTCTGCCATGGCCGGGAGAGTAGTGGAGGGTGGTCAGGAAGTGGACGGCGGGGTTGGGGAGGACTGGCATGGAATATGATTGCTGTGGCTTGCAAGACAGCCATGCAGCTGCGCATGCAGTTGCAGCCCACTGAACGCCCACTGTGAACTTAGGATGATGGGTTGTATAGGTTTCCTCCCAGGCCACCTATGTGCCTTCTGGCCCCATCTAACCCATCAGCTGTATGGGCGCGCTCCAGCACAACCAGTGCCATCTTGTTGGCTGGGATGAGTGTGCGTGGAGATGTGTATATGCGGCTGCAGCTTGTCAGCCTCCCGAGTGTCAATCATGGACCTAGCAAATCCCGCATCATTTTTCCTTGGAATCAATTGTGTTCCACGTGGCGCCGGTGCTAGCCCCTCCACAGTCACTGAATCGGACCAGGTTCGGTGCCAGTTTGGGTGTCATGGAAGTCGACTAATCCTCTCAGGAATGTAGAATCCTTATAACTTCTACTGCAACAGTGACAAGACTGCAACATGATAAACAAAGTCAAAAATTCAAGAAATGGATCACAGAGAGCAAAATATCTGGAATTAATAATCATAATCATTCAAATTAAAATAAAAGTTCTGGTGAAGTACAAATGTTTTGATTAAGTAGATGACTGGTTATTAAAACCAGAAGATCTTTTAAAAATCTCAAAATCTAAATGAATAGTAAACTTCCGATCATTTCTGTTCGAACAAAAGTGGTTCAGTAAGTATTTGAGTCACTAGCTTTTTGTGAGTTTCTTTAAAGGATGACTTATGCGATTAAACAGCGCTAATAACTCCAGGATGTTATTGCATTGTTTTTGCAATGTCCCAGCCATAATGGGTAAATTAGCATCAATTAGGGCTTGAACCTTGGATCTTCCTGGCCTGTGACTCGGTTGTTCATTGTTCAACTGGCTGAGATATTTGAAGGGGAATAAGTTAAATTTGTGTCCTCATAGGTGACATTTGTTTTAGAAAAAAAAAATCGATAAAGATTCAAATCATTGCAATTATGTTTGGAAAAGATGCTCATACTTGTTACTTCTTCGATCTTGTGTGTTTATCATTGGTGTTGCGATGCATGGCTTAATTTCTATGTTAAATGTGAGTGATGTTTATATTTTCATATGCACTACCTGTCTTTGACACAACAGAAAATGGAGCAAGAGAGAAACTGGGCAAACAGAGATTTCCTTGGTGAATAGATTGCATTGTTCTGGGTTGAGAAAACAGGAGACTATTACACTAACACTGATTGCATTGTGTTGCCGTTGACAATATAGCGGCACTTAGAGTTCTGTAGTACTGCAGTTGAATGTTATAATCTGTTATGGACACAGTTTACAGAATAAGTTAAATTGATTAAAACATCAGATGAGATGTATATTAGAGTACAGTTCTTATTTTAATATGCCAAACGCTGTTATTTTTTCTGAAGCCAGGGCAGCAAAGTGGCGCAGTGGTTAGCACTGCTGCCTCACGATGCCGAGGACCTGGGTTCGTTCCCGGCCCCTGGTTACTGCCCGCGTGGAGTTTGCATCCCCGTGTCTGCATGGGTCTCACCCCCCCACAACCCAAAGATGTGCTGGGTAGCTGGTTTGGCTACGCTAAACTGCCCCTTAATTGGAAACAAAATAATTGGGTACGCTAAATTTATTTTTCAAAATTTCTGAGGCCAATTACTTCAGTTTATCGAAATAGAATTGAAGGTTCTGTTGAATATCTCCCAATGTTTAATACTAGGGGTGCCTGGATTTTCTGGGCCTGACACCACAAAACTAGAAATTCCCACCCGAGGTCAACGGATCTTTAACTGGTCTGTCAAATTTTCCGTCACACCCACATCTATCCCTCCAGCGGATTGGACTGAAAAATGTAACCCTATGATTTGCTTACATTACTTTCCCTTAGTTGTAACACATTCAACCTGAGATCCTTATTGTCCCTAACCATGATAAAGAATCTGATACATCATAATTGTTTTAATCTATAGCTATGCTTGCTATATAATTATGGTTTAATATATGCAAGTTGAGGAAGCAATACAACATTATCTAATTTAATATTGGACAGATCCATTCAGTGGCTGCAATAAATTGTACTACGTGAATCGACATGGAAGCCTGGGCTTTCACTGAATTTGGATGACTCTGGTGCTTAGTAAAAATGCTGGATAATTACCGACCTCATTCCTGAACTGTCTGATTTCAGCAGTGCCTTTAATGGATGCAGGTCAGTTCTGGTCAACTGCCTGCATCCAGCAGTCCCAACCTGACCACCTTATTTGCAGAGATAGGCATGTCCTACCCCACCACAATTTTCATGGAGTTATGCCAGGTTTTTGAAAAGTCATCGCTTTTGGCCCCTCAGAGGAGTTATGAATAAGAACATAAGAACATACGAACTAGGAGCAGGAGTAGGCCATTTGGCCCCTCGAGCCTGCTCCACCATTTAACAAGATCATGGATGATCTTTTGTGGACTCAGCTCCACTTTCCGGCCCGAACACCATAACCCTTAATCCCTTTATTCTTCAAAAAACTATCTATCTTTATCTTAAAAACATTTAATGAAGGAGCCTCAACTGCTTCACTGGGCAAGGAATTCCATAGATTCACAACCCTTTGGGTGAAGAAGTTCCTCCTACACTCAGGCCTAAATCTACTTCCCCTTATTTTGAGGCTATGCCCCCTAGTTCTGCTTTCACCTGCCAGTGGAAGCAACCTGCCCACATCTATCCTATCTATTCCCTTCATAATTTTATATGTTTCTATAAGATCCCCCCTCATCCTTCTAAATTCCAATGAGTACAGTCCCAGTCTACTCAACCTCTCCTCGTAATCCAACCCCTTCAGCTCTGGGATTAACCTAGTGAATCTCCTCTGCACACCCTCCAGTGCCAGTACGTCCTTTCTCAAGTAAGGAGACCAAAACTGAACACAATACTCCAGGTGTGGCCGCACTAACACCTTATACAATTGCAACATAACCTCCCTAGTCTTAAACTCCATCCCTCTAGCAATGAAGGACAAAATTCCATTTGCCTTCTTAATCACCTGTTGCACCTGTAAACCAACTTTCTGTGACTCATGCACTAGCACACCCAGGTCTCTCTGCACAGCAGCATGCTTTAATATTTTATCGTTTAAATAATAATCCCGTTTGCTGTTATTCCTACCAAAATGTATAACCTCACATTTGTCAACATTGTATTCCATCTGCCAGACCCTAGACCATTCACTTAACCTATCCAAATCCCTCTGTAGACTTCCAGTATCCTCTGCACTTTTCGCTTTACCACTCATCTTCGTGTCATCTGCAAACTTGGACACTTTTCCCTTGGTCCCCAACTCCAAATACTAATCGGCATGATGATTAAAGGCTAAATTCAAAAGATCCTCCTCATGCCTCCATGCAAAGCTCTGCTTTCAATCCACCCCCTTAGCTCCTCTGCCGCCTGGACCATGGCCTTCCATTCACCCCATGACCCCTTGTACCTTCAATGCCAGGCCATGTCCTTCTACCAAATGACAATATATGCCACCATCATTCCCAATGTGCTATAATGCATTGTATAGAATCAATGCACTCTTTAGTGACAGCTTTCAAAAAGTAATTCATTCATAACTTTCTACTGTATTTTTAAAAAGTCATTTCATTTAGAAGGCAATAAAAGTGTCAATCATATAGACCCTTTGAAGTATCAACAACAAATTCATTAGCACTTTAAACCATTTAGCCTTTAGTAAATAAACATTGTGAAATTGACCCCGGAAATCAAAGGGCCTTAGTTGTCCATCGAGCAATGTTTTCTCTGGGGCACAGCTGTTTCAGAATATCTGATGGGTGCCTGAGCTCTCAGCCATGTCTCATTATGTATACATTGGAGGTATCAGAGGTCATTGGGCTGGGTAAGGGGCATGCGGTAGAGTGAATGGGTTAATGGAGTGTTTAGAAGGTGAGGGAGTGTGGGGGTTGTGTGGACTGGAGGGCCTTTCTGTTTTTAGTATAACTGGAACAAAGCCCTTTTAAACAGCCTGCCTTCGCACCCAGCAGCTTCTGTGGCCTGGCCTCTACCTGCACCTGACACTCAGCAATGAAGATCCCACCTTTGTGGGAGGTGGGCGGGGGTTATGAGCTGCGAATGTTCCTGATTTCTCCCTACCCACCTTGAGGATGAAAATTCCGGGTGATATATTTATTTACTGTGCTAAATAGCACCATGGCGGGGTCTCGCAAGCATTGGCATGCAATTGCTGGCCTTCGGATACTCCAGCATAGACATGTTTAATTGAAGCTAATTGCACACTTAAATTTTCCATTCCCAATGATGAAGGGAGGCCGCCGGCAAGAGCTTTTAGTGTCCTGACATGCCAGACAGCTGCATACGACTTGCTGTATGTCCCCATCGATGCCAGGCCACCATATGCAGCTCCAAGCCAGCATCTTCATCTTTGAGGTGGTGTGCAGACCCTTGACCCTGCAGTGGCCTGCTCAGGCGAGCTCCCCACAGTATGATACCATTCTCTGAACTTAGTTCTTGGTGTTTCTGGGTAGGGCCGTAGGGATGTTGGGAGTTCCCTGCAATCCACCATTTAATATCATGTGGCGAAGCTTCACTAATTTAGGATCTTGTTGAGTCCATGTTCGAACCTGAACAGCCATCACTGGCAGAGTATCCATAAAATTCAGGGTCGCCACTACTTCGTTCCCGGCTGGTGTGGACGGGGACTCACAGGAAATGTGAGTGGACTAAGGGTGTCAGCATGTGCTATCTGTGTACCCGGATGATGTTGGAACAAGTACTCATATGCAGCATACTTCAGGTTACCTGCCCAGGATGCCATACAGGATTCGGGGGCCATCATGGAAATCTGTTGCCAGTCAAAACGATGGACTTGCACGCAGTCACGCCCCAGCAAATCGGGTCCCAGTTCCTGTACCATGACCAAGGGAAGCCTGATTGATTGCTGTCCATGTGTCACTGGAGTCATGATGGACCCCATGATGCTCAGCGGTTTGCCGGTATAGGGACAAAGTCGCCTTGCTGTCTCGCAATATTTGTGTTAACCTCTATGCCTGAAACCGGTGAAAGATCGTTTGGTCCGCAATGAAGACAGCAGCTCCGTGGTCAAAGGATGCCCGTTCACTTGCAATGTGACCCTGATCGACACCACATTCAGGCCATGACAAAGTCCAGCTGTATCACACAGACGTCTTCTGGAGGGACCACATGCAAGGCCCTGGTTTGTGGTGACCTCGGCAGCTGCCCTGTGCAGCGTTCTCTTAGCCAGTTCTGGCGGCTATGACCACCACGGGCTCTCCATCTACACATCTGGCAATATGGTCGGCCTCCCTCTTCTTCCTCATGGGAGGTATCCCGCAAGTCTACAGTGGGCCCAACTGTGGAATTGTGCTTGAGTTGCCTCTTGGGAGGTGAGCTGGCCAGTCCGATATTGTCCCAAGATGCTGCAGGAGTCCGATACAGGGGTGGTTCTAACTTTGGACCCCATAGTCCATGGACCCCTGAAGCTCCTGTATCCATTTCTCTGCATTTTCACAGAATAGTGACAACATCAGTGGTCTGTTTCAAGACTAATGTGGGCTCTGTCACAAAGCTTCCTTTGTGTGGCTATGTTATTTATTCCACAAACAAGCCTATCCCTCAACATCTCCGAGAGGGACGGCCCAAATCCACAGTGCTCTGTCAGCCACTTAAAGCGTGTCAGAAAGTCAGTTACCAACTCACCTGAAGTCTGCACAGTCATATTGAACCGACAACAATGCATTCTAAGAGAAAGTTTTGGGTCATAATATTCAGCCACTAATGTAACCAATTCATTGAATGATTTGGAGTCTGGTGCATCTGGGTAAATTCTTTATAATTCCAAATGTTGGGGCCACATGGGCTGTCAGGAGGAGCAACTTTTGACTGTCTTCCCCTCAGATCCCATTGGCCTGAAAGAAGTTTGTCCTACGTTCTGTGTATTGACTTCAATCTTCCAGGCCTGGGCCAAAGGCTTCTAGCTTACCAAACAGTGGCATTTTCAAACTTTATATCCTCACGTTCCTGTACAGTAGTTGTCTGGGGTGGCTGGACATTTTAAAAAGCGACACCATAAGACCATAAGACATAGGAGCAGAATTAGGCCACTCGGCCCATCGAGTCTGCTCCGCCATTCAGTCATGGCTGATATTTTCTCATCCCCATTTTCCTGCCTTCTCCCTTTAACCCCTGATCCCCTTATTACTCAAGAACCTATCTATCTCTGTCTTAAAGACTCTCAGTGATTTGGCCTCCACAACCTTCTGCGGCATAGAGTTCCACAGATTCACCACCCTCTGGCTGAAGAAATTCCGGAGTCCGGAGTCTCCTTTGTCCTCATCACCAGTTTAATGGCCAAGGAAGCCAGCGGTAAGAAGGAAAAGATTTATTTTGCTTTCAATAATAATCTACCCACATCAGTAAATATCTACAATCATAGTCCCCACTGGGACAACCAAAATGCCGGCCCCTGCTCGGATTGGCTTTCATGCTCGGTTCTAACGAGTCCCAGCTGGATGGGCTTCCTGCCCCTACCTGGGAAGCTTGCACCCCATGGGTCCCACGGGGAGCTCGATAATGGTTTCCCCATAGGCTGCATGGGGGTTATTACAAAGGAGATACAGTTTAAGAAGAGTCTCCCATTTCTGAAGGAAGTGTTGTGTTCTTTGTATTGTTCTTAGGGAGCTGGTTTAGCACAGTGGGCTAAACAGCTGTCTTATAATGCAGAGAAAGACCAGCAGCACGGGTTCAATTCCCGTACCGGCCTCCCTGAACAGGCGCCGGAATATGGTGACGAGGTGCTTTTCACAGAAACGTCATTGAAGCCCACTTGTGACAATAAGCGATTATTATGAGGGACTGGTTTAGCTCACTGGGCTAAATCGCTGGCTTTTAAAGCAGACCAAGCAGACCAGCAGCATGGTTTGATTCCCGTACCAGCCTCCCCGGACAGGTGCCGGAATGTGGCGACTAGGGGCTTTTCACAGTAACTTCATTGAAGCCTACTCGTGACAATAAGCGATTTTCATTTTTTTTTCATTTCTTCAGGATGATGAAGGTTGTAGTGCTGACAAAGAACAGAAAGCAGTGTTTAACAACAAAGCTAATTTATTACACGACACTTAATTTGAGTTGAACATTTACTAAGGAATTAGATAAGTAAAGAATACATTACACTTCTACAATGCTAAACTGCTATCAGCTAAACTATCTCACATCTACTCAGTCTGACTTCCTTCCAGTCTCTCCCGTGCCTCCCTTATCTCTCCCAGAAGTCAAGGAGACATGTGACATTTACATGGTTGCTCTGTAGCACCATCTAGAATAGTAACATTACATTCACCCTTTATGGTCCTTACAATATCCACATATTGTAACAAGAAGTAGGGAATTTCTTTTTTTGTCATTTTCAAACTTAAAATGAAATTCAATTGTATTATCATCATTTTCTCCCAGCAGATCTCGTACTGAGAGATATCAATTAATCCAGCCTCATTACACAATAGTGCATCTAAAATGTATGGTTCCGCAATGCAGCATTCAGCACTTTTGCATATTCATCAGTTTGATATAACTTTTGGTTTAACTTAGATTTTAGAATATTTATTAAGTTTAATTCAGAAATTTTATATTATAATAGTTTCTCTGTAATAGTTGTGCAAATTAATTTAAGTTAAAATATAATTAGTTTACCGTGTTTTAAACCCCTCTATGTTGCTGTGAATCAAGTGCAGCTTCATTCTGTGCCAAGAAAGCAGAAAACAATGAACACAAACAAAGTACAACAATAAAAAAACGAGACGTAAACCTCACTCTAATGTGCAGATTCCCGAGGTACCTGAGGCTTTGGGATTCATCCCCATCGCCTCAGAGACCTCAAACGAGTGTCATTCAGCGCTGCTCCCCACAAATGGGGACCAGACGGAATGGCACTCATGGAGGTTTCCCAGGGGATTGGAGGCCCCCAGCTGTGTGCCCTTTGGGCAGGGTGGTGCCCTGGCACTGCTGGGGCCACATGGACACCCAGACAGTGTCAGCCTAGCACTGCCAAGGTACCCAGCTGGTATTGCCAGCTGGCATGGACATTGCCAAGGTGCCAGTTTGGCACTGTCAAGTGACAACCTGGCATTTTGTGTAGTGTGCGATTGGGCCAGGTGTAATATGCGTGGGTGTTTGGGAGGGGGGGAGCAGGGGGCCCTCCCATAGTGCATTTGGGCTGGGGGAGGAGGTCGGGGATCGCTTTGCGGGCCTCGGCAACATTTTTAAATGGCGTCCCGATCACTCACTACACTGGGGAGTTCTGGCGAGCGGAACAGGGATATGTGCAGCTTCAGCCGAGCATTCCCCATTCAGGCCCCTTATACAGCATGAGTCACATTGAATAGCCATGAGTTCCTCGGCACTGCAAGTGCCGGGAAACACACTCCTAAACCCGCTCGCTATGGAACTTTGTTCCCATTTGGGTGAATCGCAGCCAATGTCTTTTACTTATGAAGACTTAAATTAGTTGCTCTCATGCAGAAGTTGCAAACTGGTAATCTCTCCATGACATTCTGCCTTGAGCAGCTACCTTGTCAAAGGTCACTGGGAAGTAGGGAAAATTTCAGAAAAGAGTAATCTTTACACATTATCACGACCTAGCTATTCATGTCAAAAGGAAATAAAACTGTATGAGGTGCTGTTAATAAAATTCAATATAAAGTTATTCACGAGTGAATTCTCATGGCCTCATTTTCATGACATCAGCATTCAATTTAGGACTTAATTTTGACTCATGCTGAAACAAAAGTAAACTAGCCTGGTCTTGTCCCCTCAGTTTAGTTGATAGAAATTAACTTGACAGAACTTTTATCCTAAACCTCCCAATAGGAAGCTGGAAGTCTGAACAGCTCCTTCATGATGTTTGGATGGTGGGAACAAATGACATCCAAATTACGTTTCTATTTTTTTTTTTAATTTAGAGTACCCAATTATTTTTCCAATTAAGGGGCAATTTAGTGTGGCCAATCCACCTATCCCGCACATCTTTTGGGTTGTGGGGGTGAAACCCACGCAGACACGGGGAGAATGTGCAAACTCCTCACGGACAGTGACCCAGAGCCGGGATTCGAACCCGGGTCCTCAGCGCCGTAGGCAGCAATGCTAACCACTGTGCCACCGTGCAGCCCATTACGTTTCTATTTAATAATTTTCTTTGCTCTTCAGAAACCCATAGACATTCAAGAACCGCATTGAAGTTGATTTGGAGCCAAAGATTTACATCACACTTCACTGAAGGAAATAATTCTTTAATCTGGTTGAAGTAGGTTTACATTCAATAGATTTGAAGCCAAGTAGATTGATAGAATATAAACAAGTATGAGATTATCATAGCACATTAATTACTTTTAATTACCTCATTCTGCGATTCCTCATTCTGTGATTGTGTGTGGCCATCATACTGTTCTGCAGGGGCTGTAAGTGGTTACACCAGGTTCAATCTGATATAAGATACAAATAAGGTAACTCTGCTTTCTTGATTAATGAACTTTCCATCACCAGTAAATCTGGTTGACTGTCTGCCAAGGAAATGTGAGATGCAAATCTTTTATATTGCTGATTTCACAAAACCTTGTTAGTTTTGCAAGTTGTTTTGCCTGATGAATTATTTATCTTTCTCCTTAAAATATATTTTTCTAGTGCAAACATACCCTGTAGGCTTTATAGACAAGCTACCTTAAGCTGGGTCATTAATGAAGAACTGGCTACGAGGAAGTAGGAGAACAGTTTGATCACGACTTTCCCTCTAGGTTTCTGCTTCTCTCATGGAGAGGAGAGCAGCTGCCATTCAGCAGTTCAACTAAGATGGGGAATTCAGTGGCTTCCATGGGCCTGTTTTTTGGTACTGTATTGTATTACCATGCTTTCTTCAGCTGATGGCTATTGCAGTTGTCCATGTTTTCATCTTAATGTGACTTTTCAAAGTCGGGCCCTTGCTTGAGAAATGTAGGGCTTTGCAGTGCTTCATGGTGGAAAACATGATGATTGGGCCAACTAAATCAAGAGAGGCCGTACGTCAGTCTCCTGGCAGCGGAAAGTTGGAGTTGGGTTAAGTTGGAAGCAGTGCTTGGCCCAAAACTCCCCTGCTCACTGTTGTCAATCAGGCGCATTATTCAGCTAATAGATGCCATTTATTCCTGAGCACACTGGAACTTGGTGCTGGCTGAGGGATTACATGCAAGTACCATGGCTTTCCTGCACCTCTGAAAGGCCACCAGGCAAACCCTGTCAGGTTTGCCTACTGCCTTCTTGAGGCATGGGGCCTCTCACTCAAAGGCACTTCATGCCCAATCAAGCAACGGTGCATCAGGTGCACAGGGGCAAGCTGAAAAGACCACCTACCCCCACCCTCACCCACCCACCTTTGCACCCTGTCCCGCTCTTCTCTTTCCAGAATCCTCCTCCTCAGTCCCCCCTCAGTCACCTTTGCGCTGGGCTCCTTGGTGATCCTAGGCCTCTCTCGAGCTGCATTACTGGTAGCTGCCAACCCTCTTGGTGGTGCTGCTTGTAATGCAGAGGTGCAGGCCTCTGATAGGACAATAGCTCTCGGCAGATGGGATTTCCACGCCCAGGGTCATGAATTCCGGAAAAGGCGCAAAGCTGGCAAGTTAATTGCCTGAGAGGCACTTAATCTGGTCTGGCCTCTTCCATAGTGGTTATTTGCTCACTGATTCTCCAACTGGTTGACTAAACCCACATCAATTACATTAAAATCTGTCAGTTGTGTATTATGTTATGCAAGCAGTTTTACATCAAAGCTGCTCCATGTGCTTAAAGCTGCTGGAAAAAATGAATGGATTTACATAATAAACATGCCCATAATATGTTAACCATATTACATCACATTGGCCAAGGAGCCCTTCACTGCAGAACCCTTGATCATTCCCTCGTTTCCGAAGATCTAATAGGAAAATTTCAAGAGACTTTCTCATTGGAGGGCAGTCAAAATGTTATGACCTGGAAAAAATTAAGTTGCAGATATTTTTAACCATCTTGGAGACCACAAGGAAACAATGCATCAGAAAAAAGATCATATCAACCCAAAGATGCTACAAAGAAATTCAGAAAAAGAAAACTACATTTGGAAATGAATAATTAATTAAGAGTAGAAAGAAGTCGCCTTGCTCAGAACAGTATGTCATTTTTGGAAGTGCAATAATGGGCCCGATCGAAAAGCCTCGGCGTGTCCGACATGATGATGCAACAAGGCTGTTAAATCCTGCCGAAGGCCTCGCTCTCTCGATCGAGATTTATTTATTTATTTTTCCTATTTTTTTAAATTTAGAGTACCCAATTCATCTTTTCCAATTAAGGGGCAATTTAATGTGGACAATCCACCTACCCTGCACATCTTTGGGTTGTGGGGGTGAAACCCATACAGACACGGGGAGAATGTGCAAACTCCACATGGACAGTGACCCAGAGCCGGGATTGAACTTGGGACCTCGGTGCCGTGAGGCAACAATGCTAACCACTGTGCCACCGTGCTGCCCAATTAAACTGTGTTGACCTGTTGCTGAGGACAGTTGTTTTGACTTGCAAAGGTCTATTAAAACTGTTCGCTTAATTCAGTTAAATTTGACACAACATTCATGTAAACAGCAGCTGGCGCCTAATACATGCTGCATGAATTGTTCTTGATTTCAATTTTCTTCTTTAGAAAACAAATTCTGGTAAATCGTTTTCCAATCTGCTAGTCATTTTGATGGAGAGCTGCTCCCTGTATATTATATGCACTAGAGTAAGACTTTTATTTTCTCTAAAGGTACCATTTAAGCGTGTTGTTTGATGAGCTTTAATGTTCTAACATTTTTGAGAGTGTTTTTAATATTCCATTAATTACAACAGCTCATTTTACAAATTACAGTATTAAATTTTAAACATAGATTTAGTTTTCTACAAGCTGTTAAGTTTGTATCATTTCATACATTTTTAATATCAGAGACATATGTGTACTAATCGTACAAATATATATATATTCTCTCAATTGACACGTGGCTTACATAAAATTACTCAGTGGTATATTATTTATGAAGATAATACATGAATATACACACAAACACGCACACACACTCACTCAGCCTTTCACAGTTAAATAAACACTGAACAAGAGAAAAAAGAAAAAAACAATCAACTTAACAAATTTACTTTCCCCTGTTGCTCTGCTTTAGGAACCTAGCTGACTATAGTTAAAAAACCATGCTTTATATCAAAAATAACTTTCTGTATTGATTGTGCTGAAAACACTAGTTGCATTTCAAAATACTGAACAACATTTCAGTGACTTAGAACAGTAGTTTCTGAGTAACTTCATTTGAAGCCTACTTGTGACAATAAGCAATTTTCATTTCATTTCAGTTCATTTAAGAAGGTTGAACATTAACATAGCTGTGCCATGAAAACTAAACACCCATCAGAGCCAATCACCTTGGAGGGATTTGTACGGCCATCGCCTGAACCATTCAGAAAACAAAACCACCTGTGCATCCAACTGGGTCTGGAACAAGCCATTAGATGCAATCATTTTGAAAAAGGTACCTTGACTGAGAAAGGAACTCTTCCAGTCACAGTCGAACCATGTCTAAACCATGAGTCCGGAATCACCGTGTTGTAACCATATTTGGGTAACTGGTCAGTTTACGAGAGGGAATCATGCAATGAGCCAGCTAGGCCTCTTTTGCGTCTTAAGAAACTGCTTTCCTGTAAGTCAGAACAGAAGAAGGGCCCCGAGTGAGGCTTTCTCTCTTTTTTTCCATCATTCCTGCAGTCTTATGCACTGCTTGTTGTTCCACCAGCTCCACACTGCGGGCAGTGTTTTAGGACTCAATCCATCAACTGTTAAATCCAGATGAAAATATATAAACCATCTATCAACATCTTTAAATTGTCTCGATGCTCGATCCAGAAAGGCCATTCAGCCCAGTGTGAAACCATCCAAGTTATCAATCTACAAGATCCAAATACCCCATTGAATTTTATTTGACTTTTAAACAATTGATCCTGTAACTTTGTAACTTACTTGCATGTGTGTGTGTGAACCCTAAAATGTATGTGTGAGAGAGTCAGAGCATTTTTGTTATTTGTATTTTGATTTGGTGTTAAGTACAATAAATACGATGCTCTTTTCTTAAGACTAAGAAGGAATCTTGCCTTTGTTATTTTTATATTGGCAAGCATATCCTTTAAAAAAAAAACCCTGTTGTGGTCAAACAAGGAGTGGTAACCAGTCATCACCTGATTGTAACACTATGCTTTCATAGTTTTCCTTTCCAGCATAATTTTCTACTGCTGCCTAATTGATCAAGAATTAAGAGCTCTTGGAGCATATCAACCAAGCCAGTTTCAATTCTTTATATGATTGGAATCTTGGCCAGTTTATGAAACATTACTCCATTAAGTCAATAGCCTTGAAATCATAATGCATGATATTAAGATTTCAACGATTAACACATCTCTGTGCCATTCATATGACCACTATTTTAACAGCCGTTGAAACAGCCTTAATAGTTCAATTGAAATACTGAGCAAAAGTATTTTCTGTGAACACATTCTTTTAGGGCTTACAGGGGATGTCGCAATATGTAAATGAAATGAAATGGCATGAAAATCGCTTATTGTCACGAGTAGGCCTCAAATGAAGTTACTGTGAAAAGCCCCGAGTGGCCACATCCCGGCGCCTGTTTGGGAGGCTGGTACGGGAATTGAACCGTGCTGCTGGCCTGCCTTGGTCTGCTTTTAAAAGCCAACGATTTAGCCCTGTGCTAAACCTTTAGGTGCAGTGACAGGGAAATAAGAAATTAAATTACCTTAAAAGAGCTGGCGGGGCCTTGGGTATGTTTGTGGAACAAGCAGTGAACATTTAGACCTGGATGTTCACTTTCCAGTCAGGAGAACAGAGTTCCTTAAAGCCATCAGGAAGAAGGACAGACTAGGGCAGGTGAAAATTTGGGTGGTGGTGGGTGAACCTAGAAGAAATGCAGAAGCTGCCAGATGCGGAGGCAGGCCAAGTGGAAGAGCTACATCAATGCTTTAGCACTATCAAACATCCCCTCATCCACCCATAATTCCCATGCCTCATCCAAGCCAACCCATGCATCTCATGCCCGCCAACCACCCTCCCATGACTCATACTCACCCCTGATATCCACTCATACACCTATGACAAATTATGTCCCTCTATCAAACCCACATGGACCCTTCTAGACCTTTTGCATTCTTAGTGGCAACTCATTCCAACTCTTGTCCCCAAACCAAAGAGAAAATGCTGGAAAATCTCAGCAGGTATGGCAGCATCTGTAGGAAGAGAAAAGAGCTCATGTTTCGAGTCCGGATGACCCTTTGTCAAAGCTAAATGACATACAAAGTGGGAAATATTTATACTGCGGGGCGAGAGAATGAAAGATGAGTCATAGCCACAGAAACCAAGGGAACAGAGTACTAGTGGCCACAGAAACCAAGGGAACAGAGTGCTATTGGCAGTCACCAGAGAGAACACAAGGTGTGAAAGGCCAAACAGCAGAGAAACTAACATCAGAGGGTAAACTGTGACAGATGTAGATAGGGGGGAGGGGAAGGGGGAAACAAAGGGGAGAAAAGGTAATAAAGACAGGGATAAGATGAGGGAGAAATATATATAACGAAAGGCAAGAAAGAAAGAAATTTTAACAGACAGTTAAAATGAAATGGGATGAAAACAAAGGGGTGGGGTAGAGCTAATAATATGAAGTTGTTGAATTCGATGTTGAGACCGATGTAGTGTGCCTAACTGGAGGATGAGATGTTGTCCCTCCAAGTTGAGTTGAGCTTTACTGGAACATTACAGCAGGCCAAGGACACCATCCCGGGAGTCTCCCTTCTGGGGACAATGTCCCCACGACGGCGTGAAAACAGACGCCAATGACTCCGGCATTAATGGAACCCAAGGTGAGGAATTTTCACCTTTCTAGGGGGCTAGGTGGACGCCGGAGGGGTTGGCAATGAGGTCAGGAGCTGAGTGACCCTGGCAGAATCCAAACTCTGTATCAGTGAGCAGGTTATTTCTGAGAAAGTGCCACTTAATAGCACTGTTGATGACCCCTTCCATCATTTTTTTGATGAAAATAGAGTGCTGGGGTGGTATTTGGATGTGTTAAATATGTCCTGTTTTTTGTTGAAAGGACATTCCTGGGCGATATTCTACATTGCTTGGCAGACGCCAGGGTTGTAGCTGTACTGCAACAGCTTGGCTACGGCTGTCAATAGTTCTGGAGCAAATGTCTGTTATTTCCGGGGTGTTGCCAGGTCCCATAGTCTTTTCTGTACCCAGTGCCTTCAGCCGTTTCTTGTTATCATGTGGAGTGAATTGAGCTGGTTGAAGACTGAAATCTGTGAAGCTGGGGATCTTAGAAGGAGGCGGAGAAGGAACATCCGTGCCGCACTTCTGGCTGAAGATTATTGCAAATGCTGATGTTCTTGACTCCTCCATCATGGAGGAAGGGGATATTTGTGGAGCCTCCTCCTCCAGTTAGTTCCTTAATTGTCCACCACCATTCACAACTAGGTGAGGCAGGACTGCAGAGCTTAGATTTGACCTGTTGTTTGTGGGATTGCTTGGCTCTGTCTGTCACATGTTTCTTCTGTTGTTTGGCATGCAAATAGCCCTGCAGTGTAACTTCACTAGGTTGACACCTCATTTTAAATATGCTGGTGCTTTTCCTGGCATGCTCTCCTGCACTTTTTATTGAATCAGGGTTGATCCCTTGGCTTTGTGGTAATGGTAGAATGAAGGATATGCTGGCTGTATATAATTCTGCTGCTGCTCATTGACCACAGCACCTCATAGTCTGGAGTTGCTGAATTTATTCAAAATCTGCTCCACTTATAGGATTCACAGTGCAGAAGGAGGCCATTCAGCCCATCGAGTCTGCACCGGCCCTTGGAAAGTGCAGACTCTGCACAGATAGTGACCCAAGCTTGAATCGAACATGGGACCCTGGAGCTGTGAAGCAACTCTGCTACCCTCTGTGCTACCATGCTTCCCACTTAACATAGTGGTAGTGCTACAGAACATGATGGAGGGGATCCTCATTGTGAAGATGGGACTTTGTTGCATCAAGGTGAGGTGAAAATTCTAGATTTCCAGACTATTAAAGTGGCATCCGACGTTTGGTTTACCTCTGAAGCATGCTGTCTTACCGTAACTCTGGTCACTGCAATTGTCTCTCTCAGAATACTTTGTTTACTCTTCCTTGAATTCTTCTGAGCAATACCTTGGTCTCTATTCACTTAACTCCAATCGTCTTCAACATTCTTTCTGTACCATTTCCCTGGTTGTCTGAACTGCAAAGGGAGTTTACAGGGTTTTATATTTTATTGGTAAAAATTAGAAATCAGGTATGGCTTTAAGTGAGTTTAATTTAATGCTACTGTTCCTGGAAGGGTATAAGTCTATAGATAGATTCAAACTGGACAAAGGTATTTGTATGTGTTGGGGCTGGTTTCAATTCCAACAATTGGAATTCTGTATTTTGTGTTTGTATTTTAGGAAGCCTGCCTCTTTACAGCTTCAGTCTTGTCCAGTCTTTCTTCTGACAGTTGAGGGATGTTCACTCACTGATGTCTTGTCTCCAACTGCCCACAAATTCAGCTCAAATAAGAAAAGCATTTTTAATCATTACAAGGGCCTTGAGTTTCTCAGTAACCCATTTATTCGTCTAAACACAATAGAATCGCAGTTGGAATTGAAACCAGCCCCTGAACATACAAACACCTTTATCCAGTTTGAATCTTTCAGGAACAGTAGCATTAAATTAAAGTCACTTAAAACCGCACTGGGGGCGGGATTCTCCTCCCCGCCGCGCCACATTTCTGCCCCGACCAGCCGGCGGGATTCTCCGTTACGCCAGCCGGTCAATGAGGTTTCCCATTATGAGGCAGCCCCATGCCGTCGGAAAACCCCTGGGCGCCAGTATAGCGAAGAATCACCCCGGTGGAGAATCCTGGCCCTTATTTCTAATGTTTACCAATAAAATATAAAACCCTTAAAACTGCATTTGCTTACCAAACAATGCATTTTATCTAAAGGAACAATTACATTATTCACATATTTCCTTATTTCCAGCCATGCAACATGCTAACTAAAGACCTATTAAATCCTGAGATCGACCTGCATACCTGAAAAAAATGAAGTCAGTGAGGGAAAGCTTTGTGTGAAGCCATTTCAGTGATACCTGTGAGGAATGTTGCACAGGTCACATAGGATAGTGCTCCTTGACACTACCTGCTTCAGTGAATTAACATGAAACAACTCCCTCAGGTGATGGTAGACATTTCTGGAGACAGAAGTACATTGAAGGCATCAGTAATTAAGAAAAATGGCTTTAACAAGAGTTTGATAAAAAGATAAATGTCTGCTTTGGGTGTAAATAATAAAACGGAAATATTAGTATTTAGATTGAATGCAGAATTAAATATGAAATTTCAACATAAATAGTTACAGATTAATAAAGATCAGAACTTGGATCGAATAAACCTCCATAAGGTTAGATTCACACTGAAGTGACACCCTCATAGGTGTTTTGTCAATCACAGCAGCATAATCAGATGACTCCACATGAAGACCTAGGCTGAGCAATTAATGAATAAAGCTAACATGTAGGACTAGACACGAGGGTCTAGGACGTTACAATTGATGGCACATTGCCAAATTACTCTTTGCAAATCCTTCCATTAGACAAAGACATTGCATAGTTGTTGAAGAAGCTTTGGGATCTGGAACCATAACTATTGAAAGGTAGTTCCGATATGCAAACACACAGTTACATAATCAGAACTTAGTTGTCCCCTGATTAGTTTCTGCTGAAGCTGTGATGGTGAGATGATGGACTTGCTTCTGAGGCCTGAAATTCTATTAGTCACACTCGCCAACGTACAGTCAGGTAGGATTATCCTGGCTTGTGAAGCACTGAGTAGCTTACCTGCCAGCATATGCAGCTTCAGAGACAAGGAGGAGTGAGGTCATGGAAGAGCGAGGTCATGAAAAGGATTTAAACTTACAGAGAGGAATTGTACGTTTGAGGCACTATATAGGTCAGATTAGATTGGTAAGGGGTGACAAGCAGGTAGGGCAGAGAGTTGTTCCTGTACATTTGATCATAGCTTCTGTTTGCAATATCACAGAAGGTTGACGAGTGATCCTATATTTTTTTCGATAAATAAATGTTATCCTATTGAAATGAATGGCAACTTTCAGTTCCAAAAATTCCAAATCCAGCTGTTAGCATTCTGACAGTTGTAGTCTTTTTGGACTCTCAAATAAAAATGTGCCAACATCTGGAGCTTTCAATGGTTCCGATTTTCATGCTAAGTGCAGAACAGGCAGGTGGTGGATGGAGTGATAACAGTCAGTGGGAGGACCAGTCAATTTTGGTGATCAACACTTGGTCGCTAACTGGAGGTAATCATGTTGTTTTGCATATTGAAACTATCTTATGCCTGTTTGAGGCAAGCAGACTGCTCTTCCATTTAACTCGCCTGAGTAGCACATAAGGAATGTTTTGGTTGCTAAAATAGTGGCTGAGGTGCCCTGATCCCCGGATTTTCAACTGCTGGATATCTTTTGTTAATTTCCCCTCCCACCCATGCGATAGTTTCTTGAGAGAGGCAAAAACATCCGGGGCCAATAAGGGAAAGATACTATTAAAAGTTCCTCACCTCCCCGGAAGCAGATGAGCAGAACAATTCCAGTAAATTTCATAGACTGGGTATTGTTTCAAAAGTTTAATTTGATATATGCTGGACATGATTTTCTCTCTTTTTAGTTATGTGCCAATGTGAGTCAATGGGCGCGAATTTCCGCTCCCCACGTGGCGTGGGGGAACCGCGGGAGGGCCCCCCCCCGACAAAATTCATGCTCCCCTCGGCCCCCCCCCCCAACGATTCTCCCCCTCCCCCCGCTCGGAAGAATCGCCGCTCGCCGTTTTTCACGGCGAACAGCGAGTCTCCGACCTGGATGGGCCGAGCGGCCTGCCGTTCGCGGCCGTTTCACAACGGCGGCAACCACACTTGGTCGCTGCCATCGTGAAACGGGAGTGAGAAGCCCGTTTGGGGCTTGTAGGTGGTCGAGAAAGGAAAGAGCACCACGACTGTGCTCGGGAGGGGACAGTCGGACGCACTAATTCCCCTCTGCCGCCCCGCACGATCAAGCCGCCACGTCTTGTGGGGCGGCGGAGGGGAAAGACGGCCACCGTGCATGCGTGGGTACGTGCCGTCATGTCATGACGTCAGCTGCGCTTGCGCGGGTTGGAACTGGCATGCGCGGCTGACGTCATTAGGCGCGCCGGCCGCGTCATTCTTGACGCGATGCCCCCGCGGCCGAGATTTACGGAGCGCCACTCCTATCACCGCCAGGAGGGGAGAATAGGGTGCGAGGAGCGGCCTCAGATGCCACCGTGAAACTCGGCCGAGTTCACGACGGCCCTTCCAATTTTTCCCGGGAGCGGAGAATTCCACCCAATAAATTTGCCATACATTTAAAATATCTCAACAGCATTTATGCTCAAATTTATGTCTGTGTCTATTCAGCTGGTTCTCCCCTGGAATGCAATTTTGAACCTAGTAGGGTGATGTGAATCTAAAAACAGAGAGTTCTGGAAATGCTCAGTAGGTCAGCCAGCATTTATGGAGAGAGAAATGGAATTAGTTGAAATTTTAACACTGTTTCTGCCCAACCAACATCCACAGCAATTTGCTTTAGTATTGGGAGCGTTTCCAGCTATTTTCAATATATCTGTTGCACATTTAGGTGCTTCATGGGGTGCACAAATATTGATACTCTCAGAATATCCCACAGATTAAGATTATATTCAGCATATTAGCACTGCAGATTTAAATCTCAATTGAATTGAATAGAGAAACATATTTGAATCTTTGCTTGAATTATCGAACATATTGGGATTTACTTGTGATTTTGTGCAAAAATAACCCCCTCAAAAATGTCACTGTAAGATAGAGGTCTGGATCCATAAACTTAAGACTCCAGCACATTTCCTGGTCTGATATGAGTCAAGCTAGACAGAAGTTATGTGCAAATAGCTAATGCTGCAGGTTGGAGTGGAGCAGTCAGAGTATTTCTGGTCCCAGCATGGCCATGTTCAAAGTAGCATATAATCATAGAATCCCTACAGTGTGGAAGGAGGCCACTTGGCCCATTGAGTCTGCATGAACCTTCCGAAAGAGCACCCTACCTGTGCCCACTCCCCCACCCCATTCCCGTAACCCACATAACCTGCACATCTTTGGACTGTGGGAGGAAAGCGGAGAACCCAGAGGAAACCCACGGAGAATGGAGGAAACAGCCGGAATTGAACCCATGTCCCTGGTGCTGTGATGCAGCAGTGCTAACCACTGTGCCACCGTGCAGCTGGGATCTTCTGCTTCTCTACCCAGCTCACCATTTTATGTCCTTCCAATTTAGGCAGAAACTCAGGAGCTGTTAATTTCCGGCCCTTGCTTGGAGAGACCCATTGCAGGTGATTTGGCGGTCCTAACAAAAGTCCATTGACTTTTGGTGGCACTGGACGATCCCAGCAGTGGGCAGGGCTGAAAAATCCCACCCATGGACTGAGCAGTAGAAAATTCCCCTTCTAGGGTATCTCCAATTGCATTCCTCATGATTCACCAGATATATTGTTGTATGAATAAAGCATCGTAATGTGCAGTAGTATAATAGATTTCTTCCAGCTCACTTAAATGATGCAAAATTTACCTTCTCTTCCTGTGTCTCAGCTTCTTTTCCACTCTTTTTTCTATTTCCATTGTTGTTCTGCTTGGCTTCCACCTTCTCCCTGCCAGGCACCATCTCAACAATCATTTGTATTTATGCAGCACTTTTATCATGGAAAATGTCTCAAGGTGCTACAGAGAGGTGACAGGACGGGGTTGGGATGTGGTGGGAGGGGGGAAGGAACACAAATTACAAACACCGTGCGATTGTTTTAAAGTTTTGTGAGGACAGGCTATAAACAGGAGTGGAGATGGCTTCCTATTAAAGCTCCCTTTGAATATGTCAAACAGATCAGGATAATAGTCATCCTTAATCAGCCTTTTACAAGTGTATTTAGTTGAGGACTTTTAATGGGAGTGTTTGAAATGATTTAGGATATATCACTGGATGCCGTTCAATTCGAACTAAAGTCAAATCCATCTGCTGTGAATTTTAAAATACGTTATCTGTTTGAAAGGTTGGAGGCAGCAATTTAACTTTCAAAAATGCAAATTAAATTTCAAGTGTTTAATGTCATTTTTACAGTTACAATGTGATATTTATTTCACAGATTACTTATTCTGGTGCCCATACCTCTCTCTTTTTGTCCTTGGGATAAAGATGATGTCAAATCCATGGAAACGTGCTGTTAGGTATTAACAGGTAGGTATTACAAAATTGCCACAGTCTGTGATTTTTGCCCAATCAAGTTAATGAAAAGAACATTATGGGTGAGCGGGTAGAGTGCAATTTTTCTATATGTGCCCTTGTCAAGAGCCAAGAAACAGTGCATCATAACCTTTACCCTATTAACTTTGTCTCTGTTGAGGTGGTGATCTAAGGCCTTGGAGAGCTTTGAGAGTAACTGGGCTCTAGAATTCATTAAGAAGTCTTACAACACCAGGTTAAAGTCCAACAGGTTTGTTTCAAACACGAGCTTTCGGAGCACGGCTCCTTCTTCAGGTGAAGAAGGAGCCGTGCTCCGAAAGCTCGTGTTTGAAACAAACCTGTTGGACTTTAACCTGGTGTTGTAAGACTTCTTACTGTGCTCACCCCAGTCCAACGCCGGCATCTCCACATCATGTCTAGAATTCATCATTAGGTTGAGGGGATTTGGGTCCAGGGGTATGTGTAGGTTAGGTCAGAGCCCTATGACCACTGAGATATGAGAATTTGTGCATTGGGGGAATCTCACAGACTGTGAAGCTAGGGGAGCCTTGAAGCTGCAATATGGGCTCTGACCAAGAATGCAGCAGAACATTGCCTTTTGAGACCTCACAAAAGCCTTTGACTCTTATCAACCATGAAAGATTAAGGAGTATCCCTCTCAAATTGAGCTGCTCTCAGAAATTTGTCACCAACTTCCGCCCACTCCACAATGACCTGCACGCTGTGACCCTCACCAGTGGAACCACCACAAATCCTATCTCAGTAAAACTGGGATCAAACAAGGCTGTGTCATTGGATCAACTTTCTCCATTTCCCTCGCTGGAGATGAGTAACTCATCTCGTGGTTCCCCAAAGCTAGTCCGCCAGCTGCAAGGCACAAGTCAGGAATACTCCCCACCTGCCTGGATGAGTTCAACTCCAACAACATTCAAGAAGCTCAACGTGGAGAAAATAGCCCATGTGATTGGGACCACTTCCACAACCATTCACTCTCTTGACCACTGGCAAACAGTGGCATGAGCGAGTACCATCTCCAAGATGCCTTGTAACAACTCACTAAAGATCCTACGACAGGATGGCAGAACGGTAGCCTTGTGGATAGCACAATTGCTTCACAGCTCCAGGGTCCCAGGTTCGATTCCAGCTTGGGTCACTCTCTGTGTGGAGTCTGCACATCCTCTCCGTGTGTGCGTGGGTTTCCTCCGGGTGCTCCGGTTTCCTCCCACAGTCCAAAGATGTGCAGGTTAGGTGGATTGGCCATGATAAATTGCCCTTAGTGTCCAAAATTGCCCTTAGTGTTGGGTGGGGTTACTGGGTTATGGGGATAAGGTGGAGGTGTTGACCTTGGGTAGGGTGCTCTTTCCAAGAGCCGGTGCAGACTCGATGGGCCGAATGGCCTCCTTCTGCACTGCAAATTCTATGATTCTATGATTCTAGGACCTTCCAAGCCCACGATTACCATGATTACTACCATCCAGAACGAAAAGGGCAGCTGATACATGGGAACCCCAGCACCTGGAGGTTCCTCTCCCTGTCACTCACCAACCTGGCATAGACTGTTGTTGAGTCAAAATCCTGGAACTCCCTCCTTAATAATACGGTGAATGTAACTACACCACAAGGACTTCAACGGTTCAAGCGGCAGCTCACCACCATCTTCTCGAGAGCACTTAGGGATGACCCAACTCCAGAATACCAGCCAAAAGCCTCATTGAATAAGAAAATCCGCCACTCTAATAATATCCATTGGTGTCCAACCAGGATCAAGCAAAGTTTTGTTAAAAAGCCAGGTCTCTGTCATGTGTCAAACCCCCAAAATTCGACCCTTCGAGGAATATGATAAATTAGCTACTTAGGGAACAAGGGAGACCCGCCCCATATAGCCAATAAAAATATTCCTCAACCCCAACACACCTGAATAACGCAGGTATACCAAAAGCTAAGGAATCACCATGGTGATTCCTGAACACATGCTAGGGCTGCTAAAGGAGCAGTTGGAGTCTCTACAGGTTTGGAGGCTTAATATGATTGGCCATGCAAAGAGCTATTCTGCGGCAAAATATCATCCAAACGTTACCTTGAAGACAATATTGTAAACTTTGTTGATCTTCTCTTTCTCTTGGTCTGCTCCAGAAGCACAGGCTGGCCTAGTGGGTCAGCCTCCACTTTGGATACATTGGGCTGGATTTTCTAATTCTGCGGTTATGTCCGCAGGATTTGTCTGGTCTTATGACCAAAAAGTCGGCGCCACCCCTGCACCAATCCTCTGCCCGGTGGGGGGGGGGGCTAGCAGCTACGCCGCTTTACCTGTGAACATGGTCGCAGAATGGCCGTGGTCACGCATGTGCAGGGTGACGCCTGCGGCGGCTGAGCCATACAGCATGGTGCCGGCCGCACAGGGACCCTGCCTGCCAAAAATCTCCCCGCTGTACCCATCCTTGCCACCCCGGAAAAACCCCCACCATTCCCCCAGCCCCTGCTGAATTCCCCCCTGCTCACAGAACGGCTCCCCACTGACTGTGGCAATGCTGTACATAGTCCAGTGAGGACATGTGTCCCATGCCATTGGGGACTTGGCCTATCAGGAGCGGAGCATCGGGGGAGGGCCTCAAGTAACGTTCTGAGCCCGTCCTGACGGCTCGCGCCATAATCCTGGAGTACGCCATTTTTGAGGGGGCGGTGCACTGGAAAAACCGCGGTGCCCCAATTCTAGTGTAAAAATGGATTCTCCGGCCAATCGCCGAACGCGAGTTTGGCATCAGCGATCGGAGAATTCAGCCCATTGACTCAAGCAGACTTATTAAATAAGTAAAAGTAATGAATAATCTTACCAGTTTCAATACACTTCCACTCCATCGTCACTTGTTAAACCCAGGGATTCAAATCTCAAGGGTTCCACCACTAAATAAACGATGTTTGCTGAACTTTCTCCAGCCATTTTGACTTGTCTGTCTGCAGCAGCTAACAGGTAGTCTGGAGGAGTTTAGTATTTATGCTTGCACAGTCCAGCTGAACAGATTTACAGAACTGCAGTTCATCATGGAAGTGTGTGGTAGTTTCATAACATCTGTAACAGAGCTCACAGTAACAGAGGTCATACCTCGGTCAGTACGTTTCTCGTGAAAACTCAAACTTCTGCTCTAGACGCATGACTATTTCGGTACAGACAGAGAGAAAAATAAATACTTGAGAGAAACAGGTTTATTGAGCGCTGACCAAGCTGGCCTCCTTGGAAGGGAAACAAATAACTTTGCCAAGAAGATTATTATGGTTTTAAGGTCACTTCAACTCTGTCGTAGATCCTAGAAAAAGAGACTATGGGAAAGGCAATTATATTTGTGGGACTGTTCTAACAGAGTTTGACAGTCATGGGGGTAATAACTTACTGGCATAATGTTTATTCATGTGTAGCTCTCTAATGGATAGTTTGCCTTCCAGTAACAAAGGACGTTACTCCTAGTGGAACTATTTATTGGGTTGAAGTTGCCTTGCTCAGCAGGGGCTTGTTGAAATAGGTTTCACATATATGGGGCTGGATTCTCCTTTCCGCCGCGCCAGATTTCTGTTTCAGCACGCCGGCGGGATGCTCCATTTCGCCGGCTGCTCAATGGGGTTTCCCATTGTGGGGCAGCCCCACGCCGTCGGGAAACCCCCGGGCTGCCGGCAAAATGGAGCATCTCGCCGGCGGAGAATCCAGCCCATGGAGTTGAACTTGATTCTAGAATTGCATACCGTGTGCCTTTACTGAATGACCACCTGTTTTGCTGTGGCACAATAAACAGTTTTGTTGTATTCCATTGTATTCAGTACTGTAAGTCCGGGGAGGAAAATGGGATTAAGATTTGTCCCAAGAAAGCCATGTTAAATAAACAAAGTCCTACTTTCATGACAGGCTCAGCCTATAATCTTTCCTCCCTGTCTTCAGGTGAAAGGAGTTTGGTTGTGAACATTAACCTCAATGGCAACCTGCTCCCCGTTTTCTTAACAGCACAGGAAACAATTCATTTCGGCAGCAATATAACTTCAAGGTGCTTTTGCCTGAGGAGAGTGGCAGGATGGCAGACACTCAATTTTTCCGTTCCAACTCTACAAATTCAGATGCCGAAACGACGAAGACTTCTGATATCAAAGGGGACAAGGGGCGAGATTCTCCGGTTTCCCAGCCGCGTGTTTCTCGGTGGCGCACCATTCGCTGGCGGCGGGATTCTATCTTCCCGCCAATTGCCAAAGGGATTTCCCATTGCCACGACCCCACACCGCCACGGAACCTGCTGGTGGTGCTGCGCTGCTGGTGGGAAAATCGAATGACAACAACTGAAGAATTGCGGCCATTATGTTTGTGAGTGTGCCATTGATTCTCAACTCAAAACTAAATGCATGGGGCTGCAGTTCCTCTCCTTTAAAAGTCAGCATTGTTTTGGTGAGGCAGCATGTATCAAAGATAACTCGGAGAAACAGAGCTTGCAGTTTGGGTGTCGTCATTTGAATATTAATTTTTCAGAATGGAACCTCAAAGGTAAAGTTGATCACAGATGGTTGTATTCCCGAGTTTACCACCCTGGCTGTTAATAGAAACATAGATTGATCTGCCCAATCAAGTGTTTTGTGACTGTCTGTTATTTGTACCTTTTTTTGTTATTTTTTTCCTGAAAATAGCCTGCAATTTTTACATATATCATTGTGATAACGTTATTCCTTTCTGTGCTTTTTAAAACGCAACTTCTATAAAATATTAATAAGTATAAATACTGGTTTCTACTGGGGAGAAAATGGAATTACTGATATCAGCAGATCTCTTGTTGTGACACTACAAATACTCAATGCTTGCAGTGTGTAAAAACAGCTTAAAGAAGCAGATACTAATCTTATTTATCTGATCTTGTCAATTTATTCAAATCTTGTATGGCATTAAAAGGGGAAGAAAGTGGTGTCCATCCACACGGTTGGGGGCAAATGTCACTAACAAGAAAAGGGATAAAGAATTCAAGGGGCAGACAGAAATGTGCAAAGGGTTATGATTGATTTAGTAAAGCCAGCATGAAATTTCAAATTAATCATAGAGATTAGCCACAGGGAGCACAGAAAAGATTTACTTTTTGGAACAATTCTGTGAAATCATCTGGAAATGAAAAGAGAAAGAATTTTTTTCTTCAGTTTCTCAGTACTGGCGGCAGTGCTATGGTTTCCCACTGGCCAATTCATAGCGGTGTTAAGTGAACTTGATGAAAAATACAAAAGAATTAAGCTATTTTGAGAACGGAAGCTACGCCATCAAAGAATGCATTTACACACACTCTGTAAAATAATTCAGACCAGAAAGTTTTTCTGTGGAGCAAATCCTACAAACTGCTTTTAGAATGACAACCATGTTGGTTAATCATGTTTCCCATTAAATTCTTACGAATCTAATATACGGTCAGAAAAAATTAAACGTGACAATAACTCGCCACATTACCTGTGCGCAGCACCATAACCTGACATAATCCAGCACAGCTTGGTACAACTTTGGTCATAAATTTGCAGAGCTATAAACTGTTTTTAGGAATGGTTAATGTCTGAGGTAGCAGGATATAAAATTCAACTTGTATACCAACGTGATGAAAATTACGTTCAGTGTCAGTGCCCAAAAGCTTGTTTCCTTATTCGGGTTGATTGTTGTAGCTGCCATTATAAAACTTTTTATTGTCCAGTCATTTAATATACAAGTGTGTAAGCTGCTTCAGAGGCCAGACAGGCCTAATGGAACCTGTCTAGCTACCAATAGAAATATAACTTAATCGATGACACAACTTTTACGTAGTTTATCTGGACTTTATTTCAAGCACTGCCCACAACCCAAGGTCACACCACTTAATATTTGCCTCTGAGATCTGCATTCCAGTTTGAAAAAACTAAATGTAGCCAAAAGCGGGATTTGAATCTCTCTGAGCCAGAGGAAATCATCAAACTACACCAGAAAGTGATTTTATTTTACATCAGTTCAAGAACATTGTATGATGAGCAAAACATAATGTGGCTTGAGTGGAACTTCATCTTAATCAGCTTTGGAACAAAGTTTAAAGGAGGAACAACTGTCAGCGTTAAGAATTGAAATTAACTGGTTAATACCTCTATTAAAATTGCAGAGAAAGGAGTTCAATAGAAATATAAAACCAAGCAAAATTCTATTCAGACTCCACGTTAGAGACACGTAATCCTTTAATAGCCTCTTTAAACTTTCAATTAAACTGTGAGCTCAGAACACCTGGAGCTGTATTCTCTACCCCCGCCGATGGTAGCAGAGTTTCTGAGGGGTCTCTGGTGGGTGGGTTTGGTGGGGGGATCTGGTGGGGGTGTCTGATGGAGGGCTGATGGGGGACCAAAATTAACATTGCAGGGAAGAGGGTGGCCAGCAGCTAACCGCGCTATTGGGCCGCTTGTTCAACATGGAGACCTGATAGCAAGATTCGGAATGGAATCCCTTCTGATCCCCACCATATATAAATTTGCGTGGCTGCAGAGAGTCCAGCACTTCTGGGCATTGCTCTGGGGCCAGCACAAATCAGAAGCAATTCAGCTCTGATCGGAGGACATACTCCCAAAGAAAGAATCCTGCCTCTGGCTGAGAAAATTTCAGCTCTTGATAGTCAGCCAGACATCCATAAGGACATAATAATAGTTCTTAGGAAATGTCAACAAGACCTCTATTGAAACAGTGTGAATAGATGTAAATTTTATTACCTACACCAGATGGCCTGTCAATCAATACATCCAGTAGATTTTTAAAAATTTTACTGACAGATTGAGTCTAATTTTTATGGATAATGATCAAGTGATTTAGAAAAGATCCAGATCATGAAACTTAAACAGGCGTTATCATCTCTTCAAGAGTGTCTGATCCATCAATTTGTGACTCTAACTCTCCGGGCTAAGGCTTGGACCAGGTAAAATGTAATTTTTTTTAGATTAGCGCTATGTTCAAATGGTCCTGCTGTGTTCAGGCTTCCGTCCTGTGTGTCATGTCTCACCTCTTCCCCCTGCCAGCAAAAATTATATCTGTTGCAAATGGGGACAAGGACCTCCGCATCCATGTCCCATACACCATTTTTTAAGGGTCGTGGAGTCATCCCAAGTCTTGAAAGGTCAGCCCCAAGTCTGCTAAGAGATCAATGTTAGATAATATCAAGCATTATTGGACTCTGCTCTCCTCTGCCAAAAGCATTCCTTACTCTAGGATCATTGTGGAATAAGATCTAGCTTCTTATCTGCAGAACCAGTGATCTTCCTAAACACCTCACTTCCGTGTCTCCTCTCCTCTTATCTCCAACAAAGACCATGAAATTCTCTGTCACTAAGATTAAAATTGTTCATTTAGCTACCTCTTAATTTCCACTCTTGTCTATTCTGTCATATCCAAAATGTATCCATTTCCCTCTGTTATCCTGGAATTCTCCTAATTATTTATTCTTGCCCTCACCCCCTTTACCACTTGCGATTTACATGCTGACTTGCAGAAACATAATGAAAAGTTATGGGGCGCAATTCTCCGCACTCACGACGGTGCGGAGAACAGCGGGGGTCGTAAAATTTTACGGCCACGCTAGTCCGACGCCCTCCCGCTATTCTCCCCCCCCCACGCCCGACTCCCGATACGAATCGCTGCCGCCGTTTTTTTACGGCCAGCAGCGATTCTCAGCTGGCCGATGGGCCGAGTTCCAAGTCCTTTATGGCTGTTTTTACGAACGGCAAACACACCTGGTCTGGCCGTTCGTAAAAACGGCCGTAAAGTGCCGATTTTTAAAACCATGGCACCGATTGGCACGGCAGTACCACGGCCGTGCCAAGGGTGCCATGGGCCCGCGATCGGTGGGCACCAATCGTGGGCAGCGGATCCGATACCCGCGCACTCTTTGTCCTTCCGCCGCCCCGCTGTATCACTTTGCGGGGCGGCTGAGGGGCATCCCGGCCCGCGCATGCGTGGGTTTCGCGCAAATGCGCGATGACGTCATCCGCGCATGCGCGGGTTGGAGTCTTCCAATCTGTGCATGCGCGGCTGACGTCATATGATGCGTCAGCCGGCGCAAACTCTGGCAAGCGGGCTTAACGAAATGCCGGAGTTTACGGCGGCGGCATGCTAGCCCCGACCGGGGACCAGAATCGGTTCCCGTTCGGGGAGGGGGGGGGGCTGGCGTCAAACCCGCCCGGATTTGACGCCAGCCTTACGATTTCTCCCTGTGTGGGAGAATCGCGCCAACGGAACTTGGTTTTAACTCCCACCCAGGAAAGACCCTCCAGAATCTCACTGTCTGTGCAGAGTCTGCTCATTCTCCCCGTGTCTGCCTGGGTTTCCTCCAGGTGCTCCAGTTTCCTCCCACAGTCCAAAAATGTGCAGATTAGGCAGATTGGCTATGCTAAATTTTCCTTAGTGTCCAAAAAGGTTAGGTGGGGTTACTGGGTTCCGGGGATAGGTTGAAAGTGTGGGCTTATTTTTCATTTCATATCATTACGTGGGGTGCTCTTTCCAAGTGTCAGTGCAGACTCAATGGGCCGAATGGTCGCCTTCTGTACTGTAAATTCTATGATTCTATGAGTCGGCACCACGCCGGCATTGCTTATTTCAACAGCCAGCCTGCCAGTTGGGAACCTCTCCCACAAATTGGCCAGATGTCAGCGGAAAGCAACTGTCATTGAAATTGGACACCAGGAGACCAAAGTCAGGAGGTAGAGTACCAACACAAAGTATGTTCTTTACGAGGAGAATCCGAGTAAAAGAGGAGTGGAAAGGAGAAAATCCAGGGGAGGAAAGGCACAAGATTTTCATCTGGGACCAGAAGAGCACTCCCACTCCTCTTGGCACACAACAAAAGTGAAGAAAATGTTAAAAAACTTGCTGATCTCAAGCTTGTCCTGGTTTCTCTTTTGGCAGTCTGTGACACCATCAGAGTTTGATCTGCACAATTAAAAAGGCATCCTTTCTGCCTAAATTTCCTCCAGTGCAATATCGAGAAGGTGGATGTCATTCCTTCATTCCCTGAGACTCTTATCTCCTTTCTCATCAAACTTAAAATCTACCTCTTTTCCCAAGCTTTTTATCACGCTTCTTAACATCTATCTCTTCAGCTCGGTGTCATATTTCGTCTGTTGAACTCCTGTGAAAAAGCTTGGAACACTTTTACTATGTTACAGCCACTACATAAATGCAAGTGTTGTGGAGTTGGCCTGTTTGTAAAACCTAGTAGTTCTATGACATGGGGAAGTAACTAGGATCAAATTATTGGTGGGTTGTTTCATAAATTGTATAGAAAATAGGGTGCTGATATTTGTAGCGAATAAAGAATGTGGGACGTGATTTAACGGCTTTGTCACATCCGACTTGGTGTCGTGATGAGTTTGTTGAGTCTCGTGCGTGACCTCTTGCGAGGGTCGCGACGTCTCGCCAGATTCAACTGATCGTCGCCAGATGTCGTGGTCTGGATCTCGCCCTCACTGGGCGTGAAACACATCAGCATACATAAATGAGTCATCAGGTTTATTGAAATATGAGTTTGCCAGATTCTCCCAGCACCCAGGACATTACGGCCGTGCCTCGGAGGCTTCACATGGGCGCCGTTTAATAATAATAATCTTTATTAGTGTCACAAGCAGGCTTACATTAACACTGCAATGAACTTACTGTGAAAATCCCCCAGTCGCCACACTCCGACGTCTGTTCGGGTACACAAGGGAGAATTCAGAATGCCCTATTCACCTAACAAGCACGTCTTTGGGGACTTGTGGGAGGAAACCGGAGCACCCGCAGGAAACCCAATCATACACAGGGAGAATGTGCAGACTCCACATGGACAGTGACCCAAGCCGAGAATCAAACCTGGGTCCCTGGCACTGTGAAGCAACAGTGCTAACCACTGTGCTACCGCGCCGCCTTGTTTAGGACCTGTTCCAACATCACCTCTGGGGGTCTCCCAGGCCATTTGAGACCCCGGATGTTTGGGGACAGGGAAGGATGGTATCCTGGCACTCCCACTGGCACCTTGGCACTGCAGCCTGGGCACACCAGCAGTCCACCTGGAACTGCCAGGCTGTCTGGCTGGCACTGCGAGACTGGCATGGGCACTGCCATAGGTCAATCTGGCTGCGCCACGGTGCCCAGGTGCCAGGCTGTCCTTACCAAGGGTCAGGCCCAGGGGTGCCTTACCCATAAGAGGTGGGGTGCCGGGGGGGAGGAGGGGGGGGGGGGCTCATGGATCTCAGAAGAGGTAAGTTGGGTGAAGTGGGGGGGGGAGATTTGGAGGTTATTGTGGTGTCGCTGATGGGGAGTTGCAAGATCAGGGATGCTTTTAAAAATGATGCCCCTATCCGCTACTAACCTTCCTGCACTTTCGAGCTGAGCTCTGCCAGGAAACACCCCACTAAACCCTCCCCGAAACCGGACTCTGAAATGGTTTTGTTGAAACACACCTGTAGCTTCTGTAAAATTTTGAGGGTGGTTTCTGAACCCTGTTCAGTGGTTGTTCTCAGAGTTTTAAATATTCTGCAGCAATGTCAAAGGTGGGGCACAACTAGGAGGGAGATTATCATCAATAAGAGTGAAAAAGGACCTTAACTTCTTTAAATATATCGAACTTTTTATTTTGCAAACCCAGGAGTAGATTTAATAGATGGCTTCCATCTTTCCGCTTGCCTCTTCTCTTGGCTGATCTTTCTTTTATCAAAATGCCTTTGCTTCCTCAATTTGTTGCTGAATTCCAGTTTTATTTCTGAGCAGATAGAGCTAGGCGCACTCCCCCCCCCCCCCCCCCCCCCCCGCCTCCCCCACCCTGACCTGCCCATATAAACCACTGGAGAATTCAGGAAGGGATGAAAGCCGTGCAGCAGACAACAGTGGTTTCATTAATTTGTTCTATTAGATGCCTGAGGAAAGAGTAGCATGCACAGGCCCAAGTCATTTGGCCCAAAAAGGTTTTAAAAAACGAGAAAGAGCCACCTATGGTTCTCTCTGGGACTGGCTGCCTCCAGCCACCTTTTAATGAAACCCCTGGGCCCCTTTATTAATTTATCGAGGAATCCTTATTTTTTAAGATTCAAAAACCTCAAATAACTCATATCCCAACATGTGTCTGCTATGCAAATAGAAAAGCACCATGAATAATTAACTATTTAATTAGCAATCACTGGTTTCTGTAATCTGTAAGAACGATGTAGTCAAACAACGAGAGTGACATTGTAGATATCAAAATTGTGCGGCATAAAGTTACTGGGAGAGTGTTTATTATGTACAGAAACAGCAGCTCATCACAGGCACAAACCCACCAGGGAGCATTCTGCAATCAAAAGGCTTATAGATTTTTACAATTCATGCACTTCTCTCTTTGAGTTATTCTCACCAATGTTCAGCTTTCCCCACCTCTTCTGAAAGAATTGGCCTTGGAATTTGATCGCAAATGAAAACGGGCATTCAGTGGGGAGCACTGAACGTGAAAGTTTGTGTTCTCTCAGGCAATGTGTAATGTTCATACTGCCTGCTAATTATCATTCCCAATAAATACAGTGGGTAGCGCTGGCTACACACCCGTTTGAGGGTGGTGAGCATCTGTGATGTTACTTAAAGGCAGCCAGCACCACTTAAAGGGAAGATGCACTCTTGCTACTAAAAGAATGATCGAGTTCTTAAACGACACTGCCTTGGAGGTCAATGCAGACAGTGGACAGAAGGAAGAAGATCACCCAGGAGGCAGAGAGCCCTCCAGAGAAAGCTCCATTGTCAGGGCAAAAACAGTTATGAGGACATCAGTGGTAAGAAATTAACGCCAGGGGCGGCGCGGTGATGCAGTGGTTAGCACTGTTGCCTACGCTGCTGAGGACCCGGGTTCAATTATGGCCCTGGGTCACTGTCCTTGTGGAATTTGCACATTCTTTCTGTGTCTGCGTGTGTCTCAGCCCCACAACCCAAAGATGTGCAGGTTAGGTGGATTGGCCACGCTAAATTGCCCCTTAATTGGAAAAAATAATTGGGTACTCTAAATTTATATTTAAAAAATGAAATTAACTCCAAGGACATTGCTACAATTCTGGAAGAAATTCAATGACATCATCAGTCCTATCAAGGTAAATAAACAGCTTTTTAAAATGTATCAATTTGTGCAATGTAGAATTGGTTGGCAAGACCATTGGCTATTATTCATCCCTACCTGCCCGTAACACATGGTGGTGAACCGCCTTCATGAAGGACTGCATTCTGTGCAGCAATGATATTTCCACAGTAATGTTAGGTTCAGTGAACATTGTTCCCATAAATGTCTCTTTGCTGTGAGTGTCCTGCTTGTTGCATTATGTGTGATCCCTTTAAGATTGATGTGTGGTTGCGCATGCACCCATGTTAAAGAGAATGTTGGTTGTGCTCAACATATCTGTTCCCTGCACTGCACATTTTGGATTGCTGGATGGTCAAGGGGAACACTGTTCGGGATTTTCAGGTGTTTGACTCAGTGACAGTGAATGAACAGCTATATATTTCTAAATCAGGATGGAATGCGGCTTGGAGGGGAATTTTGAGGTATTGTTCCACAAGTGGATAGCACTGTGTCTTCAAAGCGCCAGGGTCCCAGGTTCGATTCCCCGCTGAGTCACTGTCTGTGTGGAGTCTGCACGTTCTCCCCGTGTCTGCGTGGGTTTCCTCCGGGTACTCCAGTTTTCTCCCACAGTCCAAAGTCATGCAGGTTAGGTGGACTGGCCATGTTAAATTGCCCTCAGTGTGCAAAATGTTAGGAGGTGTAATAGGAATAGGAGGGATTATTGGGTTATGGAGATAGGGTGGAAGTAAGTACTTAAGTGGGTCAGTGCAGACTCGATAGGCCAAATGGCCTCCTTCTGCTCTGTATGTTCTATGTTCTTTGCCCTCCCCCCAACCCTTGTCGCAAATTTACAGAATTTCAAGAAGGCTGCTCAACAGTGATAACATTCCACAGGCAACGTACAGGTGGCATTAACAGGAAGAGGGTGAGACTTCCTCAATGGAATGAAGTTTGGAGAGTTGCCACCAATCTGATTGACCAGCAGTTCTTGCAGTACCAGCAGTTCTAGAACTGATTAGTGGGTTGCAAGCTGTACTATAAAGAAGATGGCATAGATCCCAAACACAAGTAAGTCAGGCTTTTTCAACAGAGAGAAATCAGGAACCCAAGGGAGGAAGTCAGGTTTTGGAGGCCACACGTGGAGGCACAAAGAGGAGTATGATCATCAGAGAGTGGCTGTCCAGGGCACTCCCAAAAAATATACCCCCTCCCTTCCCTCCCTTTCACCAACTTAGGTGAAAAAATAATCTTCCTCCTCTTACCCACCTTTCACTGTCCCAGCGTATTATAGCAGTAGAGGTGGATTGGAGTCATACATAGAAGATAGAACATACAGTGCAGAAGGAGGTCATTCAGCCCATCAAGTTTGCACCGACCCACTTTAAGCTCTCACTTCCACCCTAGCACCGTAACCCAATAACCCCTCCTGACCCTTTTGGACACTAAGAGCAATTTAGCATGGCCAATTCACCGAACCTGCACATCTTTGGACTGTGGGAGGAAGCCGGAGCACCCAGAGGAAACCCACGCAGACCCGGGAGAACATGCAGACTTCACACAAAGACCCAGCGGGGAATCAAACCTGGGACCCTGGTGCTGTGAAGCTACAGTGCTAACCACTGTGCTACCGTGCTGCTCTTAAGTGATCATTAATTACTTACTAGAACTGAATATCTGAATATTAACATTTAATGATTCATATAATTGATCATCAAGAACAAAATAGCCCACTTGATTGGTATCACACCCATGACCTTAGACCTTCACTCCCTCCACCAATAACACATTTCAGCAATTCAAGGCTTCTTTGATTGCAATTTCTAAACCTCAATCTCTTCCACCAAGAAGAAAAAGGACGGCAGATGCATGGGAATATAACGACCTGCAATTCCCCTCTAAGCCACATGCCATCCTGTCTTTACACTATGGGTGGGATGCTCCAGTCTCCCAACCTCATGTTTCTCGGCAGCGGGAGGCGGCGCGTAGTTCATTGGCGGCGGGTTTCTCTGCTCCCGCTGCTGTCAATGAGAAGCCCCACTGGAGCCACCTCATGCCACCGATAAACTCACCGGGACCAGACAAACCCACCAGCTTGAATGGCCGGAGAATTCAATTCCTTTACTATTGCTGGGTCAAGGTCCTGGAACTGTCCCTAACAGCACAGTGGGTGTACCTGTACCACATGGACTGTAGCGATTCAAGACTCATCGCCATCTTCTGAAGAGAAGTTAGGGATGGGCGATAAATGCTGGCCTAGTCAGCGACGGCCACACCTCATGAAAGAATGAATAAAAATGAATGAGAATCCTTTATAATATAGAGGGAATCCTCAAGTCCCCTCTATAATGCAGCATTTCAGTCTCTCTATTTAAAGAATATTTGTTTTTTACACTTTCCAGCAAAGTGGATAAACAAACGTTATGTTTTCCATTACATGCCTATTTTTTGCGCATTCACTGAACCTGTCTGTATCCCTTTGCATACTATTTGTGTCCCACTCACAACTTGCTTTCCTACATTCCCCTGTATCAACAGCAGATTTGGCTACAATATACTTATCCCTTCATCCAAATCATTAATAGAGATCGTAACCACCCGAGGAACTGACTCTGAGACACCACAATAGTTTGGGTTTGCCAACCCTGAAAATTATCCATTTACCCCAACTCTCTATTTCCCATTATTTAGCTAATCCTCTATCCATGCTAATATATTACCACAAACATCATGAGCTACGTAAGTAATGTTTTCCATGGTACCCTTTCCAATTCCAGTCAGAAATGCAAATATGACTTCCGGTGGCGGCCATGTGATAGGGAGCCATGGACTTGGTGGCTCCCGCGAGGAGAATTTCTTTTTTACCTAAAAGTCCCGATCGGACTTTCTAACACAATCCCAAAGTCTGAGTTCCACTCCGTGAAGGTGCCGGCAAACTTTGAACGGTCCGACATGCATCCATCCAAAAATAATGGTGGGGGAAAATAAATGGCAACAGGCAGTCTCCGAATTTTATAAAAGTTTTGATATGCTGCTGGGTACGTTAATGGTACGAATGTACAATGAGGCGCTGGAGAGTAGCTCCCTCCCTCCTACACTGTCGCAGTCTTCCATCTCCCTTATCCAAAAAAAGGACAAAGATCCTGAGCAATGTGGATCTTACCGTCCGATTTCCCTCTTGAATGTAGATGCAAAGCTTCTGGCCAAGGTCTTGGCTATCTGTATTGAGGGATGTGTACCGGAAGTGGTTGGGAAGGGTCAAACTGGCTTTGTTAAAGGCAGAGCTTTGGCGACCAATATTCGGAGGTTGCTTAACATGTTATGCTGTCAATGGATGCCAAGAAAGCATTCGACCGAGTGGATCGGGCGTACCTATTTGATGTTTTGGAGCGATTTGGGTTCGGACAGGGATTTGTGGACTGGGTTAAACTGGTGTATATAGCCCCGAAGGCAAGCAGCTCCACTAATGGGGTTAGTTCTGAGTATTTTACTCTGCAGCGAGGGACGAGGCAGGGATACCCACTCTCTCCTTTGCTATTCACGTTTGTGATCGAACCTTTGGCAATGGCTCTTTGGATGTCTGAAGAGTGGAGCGGTATTAAGCGAGGGGGGGGGGGGAGTGGAACATCGGCTTTCTTTGTATGTGGATGAGCTCCTACTGTATGTTTCCAATCCCTTGGAGTCTATTGATAAGATCCTAGGAATTTTGAGTGAATTAAGCTCCTTCTCCAGATACAATGACTCTGGAGGGTGTCAGGAGTCTTTGAGTGGGCTCCCGTTTCGCCTGGCTAGAGAAAGCTTTCACTCTTTGGGGATTAAGGTCCCGTGGGATTGAGCCCAGCTTCACAAACTCAATCTGACATGCCTATTTGAGGGGATGAAAGAGGAGTTTAAAAGGTGGGATAGTTTGCCTCTATCTTTGTCCGGAAGAGTTCAGACTATTAAAATGGTGATCCTACCGAGGTTCCTTTTAGCATTTCAGCACCTTCCAATCTTTCTGCCCAAATTCTTTTTCAGAAAGATTAATAGGCTTATTTTAGGCTTTTTGTTGGCACGGAGGGTTTCCTGTATTAAAAAGATTGTTTAGAGAGGAGTAGACAAGGGGGAGGCCTGGCCCTTCACAATTTTCAATGTTACTACTGGGCTGCTAATATTATTATGGTCTGAAGATGGTTGTTGGATCAGGGGTTGGTACGGTCGAGAGTGGAGGGGGCCTCGTGTGGAGGGGCTTCCTTAAGGTTTGGCTCTCCTTCCTTTTTCGCTGGGTACGTACTCATCAAACCCAGCGGTGGTTTCCACTCTGAGGGTTTGGAACCAGTGCCAGTTACATTTTGGCTTGGAGGGCATGTACAGGAAGGCTCTGATTAGTGGTAACCATAGATTCATCCCAGCGAATTTGGATGTCAGGTTTGATAATGGGATTACTTGTGGATCAAATGCTTTGAGGAGCTGTTTTTGGGTGGGACGTTTGGGGTCCTAACTGAGCTGATGGAGGCCTATAAAATGTCCAGCAGTCATGAGTTTAGGTACCTCCAGATAAGAGCTTTTTTGAGTAAAGAGGTAGGTTTGTTTCTAATGTTGCCGTCATTGGGTCTACAGGACAGGCTCATGTTGGATGATGATATTGGGGAGGGGAAGATCTCCAACGTGTATGCTGAGTTGGCCAGTATGGAGGAAGTTTTTTTGGTGATGGTGCGGCAGAAATGGGAGGAGGATTTTGGAGGCACAGTGCGGGCTGGATTTGGGAGGAAGCATTGCATAGGATTAATGCATCCACGTTGTGTGCTAGGCTCAGTCTTATACAGCTTAAGGTTGTGCACAGAGAACATGTGACATAAGCTAGACTGAGCCGTTTCTTCCTGGAATTGGCTGGTCAACCAGCAAGATCTGCCGGATCCCATGCGAACCATATCTACATGTTCTGGTCCTGCCCAAAATGAATGGGGTTTTGGAAGGGTGTTACAGGTGTATTGTCTCAGGTGTGGGGGTCATGCCTTCTCCACGAGTAACTATCTTTGGTGTGTCTGAGGATCCTGGTGTCATGGTGGGAAAGAGGGCCGATGTTGTGGGTTTCGCCTTCCTGCTAGCTCGAAGGAGAATTTTGCTTAATTGGCAGGCCGCAGAATCACCAAGCACTGGGTAATGGATACGGCACCTTGCTGAGTTTCTTCATTTGGAGAGAATCAAGCTCTCCATTCGAGGTTCAGAAGAGTGATTTCAGTGATGTGGAAGCTGTTCATCGACTTTTTCAAGAACTACTAGACTGTCAGCAGGGTGGTGGGGGTGGGGGTGGTGGTGAGGGCCTAGTCATTTTTGACTGTTAAGGGGCGGGAGGTGCATTATTTTGTTTTATGAAGGAATAATATTTTTTCTTTCATTTTCTTGTTGAGGACGTTGGCGGCGTACTTGATAGGAAGTTCCTGTTGTAATGTATTGTTATAGTGTTATATGTATTGTTACTATGTTATACAGTGTTCATTGATGTTTTGTATTCTGGACTGTTTTTGTATTTTCTATGTGCTTTGGATATACCTTCAATAAATTATCTTTTGAAAAAAAGAATTGCAAATACATTGATTCCCCTTTATCCACCCTGCTTGTGACATCCACAAACAACTCTCCAAAATGTATCAAGCACAATTTTGTTTTCGCAAAACCATGTTGACTCTGCTTGATTGTATTATGATTTTCTAAATGTCCTGCTATTACTTCCTTCATAATGGATTTAAGTATTTTCTCAACGACAGATGTTAGACTAACAGACCTGTAATTTACTGCTTTCTGTCTCCCTCCTTTCTTGAATAGAAATGTTACATTTCCAGTTTTCCAATCCCCAAGGATCTTTCCAGATTCTGGAGAATTTTGGAAAGTTACAACCAATGCATCCACTATCTCTGCAGCGACTTCTTTTGAGACCGTAGCGTAGTTCCCAGCCTTTAGTCCCATTAGTTTCACTAATACTTTTACACTAGTGATATTTGTTTTAAATTCCTCCTTCACTTTTGTCCCTTGATTTTGTATTTGTATTTGTATTTTGTTTATTGTCACGTGTACCGAGGTACAGTGAAAAGTATTTTCTGCGAGCAGCTCAACAGATCATTAAGTACATGAAAAGAAAAGAAAAGAAAATACATAATAGGGCAACACAAGGTACACAATGTAAATACATAGACACCGGCATCGGGTAAAGCAGCACAGGTGTTAATCAGGTCAGTCCATAAGAGAGTTGTTTAGGAGCCTGAAGGTAGGTACAAATGTTTATTTTGGGGCCAGGGTTTTCCATTGCGAGTCTCCACCCCCCATGCTGCTAGCAAGGTGGGAGAATTTGGTGCTCAGCCAAATCTCCCATTCATTGCAGCGGGACCGGAGAATCCCGCAGCCGGTAATGGATGGAGAATCCCACCCCAGATTTCTACCATTTCCACGTTTCCCAATTTTCATATCCAGTCTCATGCTCTAAGGGACCAATGTATGCTTCAGCTACTCTCTTCCTTTCTTTATACTTGTGGAAGCTCTTCGATCCGCTTTTATATTTCTTGCTATTTTAATCTCATGTTCTAATTTGTCCAATTTTTTTAGTTACCATTTGTTGGTCTCAAATTTCAAAAAAGATTTTGAAATCATTCTAAAATTGGACACTTTTTTTTTCAATTTGATACCATCCTTAGCTTGCTTATTTAGCCACAGATGGTGCATCCTTCTCTTAGAGGAAGTGCTTTCATATGGTGAATCACAGAGCATTAATGTGCAGAAGCTAGATCAGGATAAGACTGCTTACTATCTACTTACGTTTCCAGCACCTCCAACTTAAAAAAAATATATTTGAAATGAAATGAAAATTGCTTATTGTCATAAGTAGGCTTCAAATGAAGTTACGGTGAAAAGCCCCTAGTCGCCACATTCCGGCGCCTGTACGGGGAGGCTGGTACGGGATTTATAGTCACATGTAGGCTTACATTAACACTGCAGTGAAGTTACTGTGAAAAGCAGCTAGTCGCCACATTCCGGCGCCTGCTCAGGTACACCGAGGGAGAATTCACTACTAGTATCCCACTTCCTTTAATTTCGCTTCACTCACTTCACAACAGTTCACTCCATCATCTTCTCCTCAGGCTCACACACTCATGACTATTCCAAGTTTTACTTTCCTGCATCTCAATTCACACACTGAGCACTAGCTATTTCATTTTGGTGGGAACATTCTCTAATTGCCTCAGAAGACTGCCATTAACATACTCCCTTCTTCCTTAAAGGAGAAAGTTATAACACTAGACAGGAAGCTGACATGGAGGACACCAAGACTATATTTCCACTATGTCCCCGCTCAAGAAAAATGTATTGTTCTGTGCATGGGCATAGTCATAGTTGTGATAACTGGCATTGCTGATGGAAATACATAATTGAGGACAGCACGGTAGCACAGTGGTTAAGACTGTTTCACAACGCCAGGATCCCAGGTTCAATTCCCGGCTTGGGTCACTGTCTGTGTGGAGTCTGCACAATTTCCCTGTGTCTGCATGGGTTTCCTCTGGGTGCTCCGGTTTCCTCTCACAAGTCCTGAAAGACGTGCTGTTAGGTGAATTGGACATTCTGAATTCTCCCTCTATGTACCAGAACAGGTGCCGGACTGTGGTGACTAGGGGCTTTTCACAGTAACTTCACTGCAGTGTTAATGTAAGCTTACTTGTGACAATAAAAAAAGATTATTATTATATTATATTACATGCAAATTTCCTTTGCACCTTATCCTCATTTTCCCTCTTGTTCTTACACAATTTGCATGACAGACTGCAGATACTTTCAACAACTACTTTTATCTCTCTCTGCTCTCCCATTACACTCATAGCAATCCTTCTTAATTCCAAAGCGGAGAACATAGATGTCCCTTTGCCAGTGGAAGAATAGGAGTTCAGTTTTCTTGAAGATGCAGCATCACTAGATCACACCCTCACCGGCACAGATATTGGTACCACATGTACTTCAATGTATACGCTGGAGGAGGTGTTTTCCCTTGATGAATTACTGGAGTTAGGGTCGGGGAATAAGACTCCACGTGTGCCATCATATTGGAGGTTAGGACTGCATATCAACTCTGCTACATTGGACTCAGATGTTGACTTCGAAGACCCAGGCTAAGGCCGATAGGCATATCCCAACAAATGCTAGTTGCATTGGGCATCCTGCCAACGGCCTTGAATATAATTTCACAGAACGCGGAGTTGTCCAGCTCCGACTTGTGTCAAAGTTCCATGCAGAGCATGGAGACAGGCCATTAGTACATGACAACTTTGACAGTAATTGCTGATAGTCTTTGGGTTGCCAGTGGCTTTGCTGCCTCATTAGCACTAGGCAATAACTGCCCGTGCAACATTTTTCTCTCTTGTGCCTACGGGCCTTAACATACCTTTGCACATTTCATTCACATTGATTTTGGATGGTTTGTTTTGAATTTGTATCTTTTTTTTACAGTCCATAGACAGTACTTGCTGCCTTGCCCTCAATCTTGTTCAGTTAGTTACTTACAAAAAAAAAACATGCAACACAAGCTTAATATTTTGGACCAGATGTATGTGCTTAATTTCAGTGCCACAAAAAAAAATTATGATTTTCAACCAGCAGTAAATTTAAACATTTAAAAACCACTCGGACCAGCCACCAGAGTAAGGCTAATTTAGGCTTTGAGCCTCCACAGCGGGAAGAGGCCTCAAGCACTTCCTACTCTTATAATCAAGCCTCTGTGTCTGCTCGCCACATAAAGCAATAGACACAAACAACACAGAAACAGAATACAATCAATTGTTTTTTTATTTCAATTCATCTTGAGACGTTTTTAAAATCCAGAAATTAGGGTGCGTGCAGGTGGAGGACAAGCAGCTTCATAGTAAAAGCTTTAAAAAGCTGTTGGTGTGTTCTTGCCTGCCTGGAAAATTGTGTTTGAGATGGTCAGATGCTACCTACTGTAAAAATCATAATGCGGCTTTGGCAGACTGGTTTTCAGTTCTCTGAGTTATTATTGTCCTGAACAAATCTGATGAGAAATGTGTGACATAAGTAGTTCTGTCGTGTAATGTTCCAGGTAACTGGGAGCACTGGAGTCATGTTCTCGCATGCTATATTATTGATTAATAAGATGCTGGATCTTGCTAAAGATCTTACAGGTCGTGACTTACTGTTTTTTTTAACGCTTTTAATGTTTTCCTCAGCTCTCCATTCTCCTGAAGGTGATGACTTACACCAAAGGCACTGGCAGTTCTCCAATATCACATGCAAAATGGATTCCTTTATGCACCGGCTGAGGTTTCAGGGGCGATTTCCACAGCTTGCTTTCACAGGGAATGTACTGCAGGGGTGCAAACTGTTCTTTTCCATTCTTTTTCTGAGATGTTCTCCTCTCAAGCACCATATCCCCCTGAAAGTATTGGATCACAGGATCACAACTAATGAGCACCAGCAAGCTACCTGGTCAGGGTCAGGTGGAGGGGCAGGGCACCCCAACACAAGCCTAGCCCATGATTGCTATTAAGACCCAGGAAGCCGAGTTCCATGTTCTTTTGAGACCCAGCTGGGGTCCACTAGTGGGAAAGCTCATATTTCACGAGTCTCATGGGGAGATCGATCAAGGTATCATCTTGGGTCCCATGGGGGTTATTACACCCCTCCTACCAAGTCTGAAAGTTCTCCTCACAACAATCTGCGGAGACTTTCTGCCTTGCTTTGCATGCGGTTGTGCTTCTGACAGTGGCAGGTCTGGGTCGGGTGATGTATAGCGGTTTGTAGTCTGCCTTTTCCGAGGTGATACCCGGAGGGGTACTGCTGGGGGTTCAGCTCCGGTCACTGTGCCGTCTGTGAGCACGGACCCTTCGGTGTCCATCTTCGAGCCAGAGACATCATCATCTTGACGGTCCGGGTTTTAGACCACAGCAGGCTGAATGCCTTGGCTAAGGAGTGGTCCATGAGGTGGTGGAGCTACCGATGTCCCTGGCCGGGCAACCTCTGAGGCGGGCTCTTGTCTTTTAAGATGGTTGATGTGATGACGCAAGGTCTTCCCTTGGGTCTTGATCTTATGAGATATAGGCCCTGTTTTCCCCAACACAATTTCCAGGAGCCAAAGAGGACCATCTCCAAAGTTCTGGAAATAAAAAGTGTTGCCCGGTTGAAACTTTCTCCCCGGTGTCCTGTGGTTGTGATACTTTCTTTCCATGTCTTGCTGCAGCTTGACTTTTCTCCTCAAACATGTGAAAATCAGACTTGAAAGAGTTTGGAGGTGCTGGCCCATCAGCAGCTCTGCCTGTGCTATCTCTGTCATGCTGTGCTGCATGGTCCCATAGTAAAAGAGGAACCTCACAGTTGTGTGTCCAGGTAGCCCAAGGTTTGCTTCCATCTGTCCCGCTTGAATGTTTGCACCGACCATTCGGCCAAGCCATTTGAGGACGGGTGGTACAAAGTGGTCCAGATGTGTGGGGGTCCTGTTAACAGTAACCAGCACCTCTGAAATCCCGAGGGTCCTAAATGCGCACCTTAATTTTTCAACAGTGGCTCTTGATGTGCGGAGGTCATCCTGCATATGTCTAGCCATTTGAATGGCCATCCACAAGGATTAAGAACATGGACCCCATGCGAAGTCTACATGAAGTGTTACCCAGGGGCGTCCTGGCCATTCCTGGGTGAAGAGAGGCTGAAGGAGGGGGTTTCTAGTGCTCTTGACACACTGAGCGTCTTTTCACTAACCGCTCGATGTCGCCATTGATCCCTGGGCACCAGACATAGGAGGCGGGATTCTCACTTCTGGGGAATAAGTCCCCACGCCTGTGGGAAAACAGCCCCTCGAAAGTGAGGGATTCCCTGAATTTTCGGGGGCTAGGTGGATGCCGGAAAGGGTGAGCGCTGCTCCAGCTTGCGCCGAAGGGCCAGCACGAGTTCGTGCATGTGCGGAACGGCCGGCCTGATCTCGCGCATGCGCAGAACAGCCAGCGTATTTCCGCGCATGCGCAGACCGACCGGCGTGTTTCCGCACATGCACGGGGGTTCTCTTCTCACGCCGGCCCCTGGGCAATATGGTGGAGCCCTACAGGGGCCCAACATGGAGGAAAGAAGGCCCACCACGGAAACAGCCCCCCCGCAGGATCGCTAGGCCCCGATCGCAGGCCAGGCCACTATTGGGGACCCCTCAGGGTCGGATCCCCCCAGTGCCCTCCAGTACCGCCCCCGCACACTTACCTGACAGGTTTGCTGTGCGTGAGGTGGGTAATTCACGCTGGTGGGACTGGCCAAAACTGGAAGGCCACTCGGCCCATTGGGGCCTGGAGAATCGCCGGGGGTGGGGGCCACTGTCAACGGCCCCCGATCGGCGAGGCGGGAATCCCGCCTCCGCCCGAAAAACGGCGCAGGAGTATACGTCAGTCGGTTTCGTGGTGGAGGGGCGGGATTTGCGCCTTCCCTCGGGGATTCTCTGACCCGGCGCGGGGTCGGAGAATCCTGGCCAACTCCTTGCCAACATCTCCATCTTTGAAGCCCCTGCGAGACCACTATGCAGGTCCTGCTGGATCAATTCCTGGCCTGGCTGTGGGATGACCGCTCCCCACAGGAGGATGCTATCTTTGACCCTCAGCTCCTGCTGTTTCACAAGCTAGGGCTGCTGGGTGTCTCCTGTAGCTGCCATGCAGTAATGTGGTGAAGTTTCCCCAATGCTGAATCTCTCTGCATCCACGTGTGTATTTGTGAGATTGTTAGCGGCAGAGTACCCACAAAATCTAAAGTCGCCACAACTTTGTCCGCCACCAAGGAGACGGCGGCAGTCTCCACCGCACCCAACTCCCCCCTCCTGACACCAGCGCATCTCAAGGCCAGCGGGCAGAACAGCGTAGTTTGGCAATGCCAGTGATATTGGTAAGATGACCAGGGCCCTCCAGAGGATGCCTGTCAAGGACATCAAAGGTCAGAGGTTGCGAGGTGCAAGAGGCTGCCCCACCCCTGATGTGTATCCTGGGGCCACACCCAGATGTAACAGAAGAGCACTGAAGCTTCAGAAGATTGAGGGTCACTGAGTTGTTACTGGGGGTGGGGGAGGAGGTGGGGGGCCCCTGATCAGGAGCCTCCAATGCAGACTAAGTGGCTGTGAGCCCGCTGTCAGCAGAAAGGCAGGAGTTAGACTATGGCATAAACTGAGGAGGATCAGACCTTATTTCACAGCGGTCCATCATCACTCTCCTACTTTGTATTGTGACCTGCTAACAGTGACAACACAGGCCCATCACCCTAGGGCAATGATACACAGAACCTGGGAGGGTGGAACAGGGTAGTTTGGGGGGGGGAGGGGAGGTGACATGGCGTGTGTGGGAGGGTCAGGAATGGGGAGGCGAAAGGGAGAAATGGGTGGGAGGGTGGGTGCTGGGTGTGGTCAATGGGGGAAAGGGTTGTCAGGAGGAGTTGGCATGCCGGAAACCTCGCCGCCGCCTGTCCTCCATCCTCCGATGGTCCCGGGGGTCCTCCAGCCCCTCCTGGTTTGGCCCCTTCTCGTTCTCCTCAGACGAGGCCGCTTGTCCCTCCTCCTCCTCCAGCATGTTGCCCCTCTGCAGTGCCAGGTGGTGGAGGGCACAGCAGACTACCTCAAAGCGGGATCCCTTCTGGAGGTATACTGCAGAGCATGCCAGAGTGGTCCAGGCATAGGAACCTGATTTTGAGCAGTCCGTTGCACTGCGCAGTGACAGCCCGGGTGGCCACATGGGGATCGTTATATTGGGTCACTGCATCGGTCTCCGGCCTCCGCATGGATGTCATCAACCAGCACCTCAGCGACCCCTTATCCCCCAAGCGCCAACCCAGCCTGGGGTAGTCCTCGAAGATGCCGGTGTTCTCCAAGTGTCCCAGGATGTAGCTATCGTCCTCACTGCCTGGGAAGCATGCACACGCATGTGTGAGGGGGGGGGGGGGGGGGGGGTTCCTTGCACATGAGTTGAACATTCAGGGATGGAACCCCTTCCTGTTAATGAAGGCTGCTCCCAGATGCCCTGATGCGCGCAAGGTGACATATGTGCAATCAATTACCCCCCAGACTTGGGGCATGCTGGTGATGGTGGAGAATCCTGCTGTCCAGGCATCTTGATGGACTTGGTTCAGCTCAAATTTATATATTCATCTGCCCGGGCATACAGGGATTCTGTGATTTCACGGTTGTGACATGTAGGTTGTGATATGCCGCTCGAACCCTGGAATGAACCGATAGCATAAAAGATCAAGGATGCAGTGACCTTCACGGCCATCGGGAGTGGGTGCCCTCCTTCTCCACGGGGTGCCAAGTCCACAAAGGCATGGCATAGGTGCCACATCATTTCCTTGTTTAGACAGAGTCTCCCGCAGAACACGCTGTCGGTCATCTCCTCGAACGACCAACAACGCCTGTACACCTTGGGTCATTGCTGCCGTTTCCCTTTGGGTCTCTCCTTGGCCTGATGGGTGACCCAATCTGCTGCGTGTACGGCAGTGCCCTGCACATGGGGTGCCGCTTTGAGTCTGCGTCAACACGGCTTCCGCCTTCTCCGACGTCTGGGCGCCTGGACTGTCACCAGTACCATGAGAGCAGCTGCTGAGGGGTCAAAAACACCATCTGTTTTGTAATATCTCTAAAGAATAATTAGGACCTCCACTCTGGGTCCCTCAAATCAGCCAAGCCTCCCCCATCCTTATGTGCCATCCACCAAGCCAATTGTGCTGGGGCACCCCATCCTGCACACTCCCCCGCAGCCACATCAGGAGCCCCTATTCCCAAGACTCCAGACCCATGCTGGGAATAGTAAGGAGTCTTACAACACCAGGTTAAAGTCCAACAGGTTCTTTTGGAAGCAACTAGCTTTTGGAGCACAGCTTCTTCATCAGGTGAGTGAAGAGGTGGGTTCCACAAACTCGTATGTCGACCAAGTCAATGATGCAAGATGATACTTTGAATGTGAGTCTTTGCAGGTAATTAAGTCTTTACAGGTCCAGACTGTGTGACTGGAGTGAGGGATAATCACAGGTTAAAGAGGTATGAATTGTCTCAAGCCAGGACAGTTGGTAGGACTGCTGGGAACATTAGGGGAACCGAGCTCAGGTACCCCCCCCCCCCCCCAATGATCTACACAATCACCCTCTAGTTGCAGGGATACCCCCAGTGCCCAGTCTTGGGTGTTTGATTATTGGCTGCTGCCTGTGTGGTGTTGATACACCCAGTGTTCAGGCAAATTGTTCATGCCTCACAGTTTGATTGGAATGTTATACAATAAAATGTGTCTGAGACATGGCATGTGTACCCACGAGAATACACTTGAGAGCTGTGCAGTGCTAACATAACTAGCAATGCAAATTCCTTACCAGTAATAGCTTTCAGCTGTACAGCCAGAGGCTGCTCTCACCCAAAGGGAATTCAAGTGACCACCACCATATAACTACGAACAGAGCTCTGTCCTGGACGTTTTTGGCGGTGCAGACAGGCAGCAGCTATAGTTACCCCTGTTATCGATATACACAACTCAGGAGATGGCCAATGGGACCCGAAGGCGCTGAGCTCCTCACCCCCCCCCCCCCCCCAGCCCAGAGGTGACCCCCAACCAATGTCCCCAAGCGCCCCATGACCAGACCCGTACTCCCCCACCGCCCCCCCTTCCCACCGGGCCCCTGGGCTGCATGCCCAAAAATGAAGATTGTTACTCACTGCCTCCGATCCCCACAGCAACCATCATGCTAGGTTTCCATTTTTAAATGTTTAGCATTTAAAATAATGCCGGTTCGTTCCCAGGAAGCTGTTAGATAGGGTGTCTATCTCACTAATGAGATAGAGATTGCCCTTAATTGGTGACAACTGGTGTCTCACCATGTCTGGGTGGGATCTGGAACCCGCCAACGGGAACAGGCCGGATAAATCGCGAACCAATTGCCACTTGACACGGATCCAGATTTCGGCCACTCCCGCAATTTAAATGGTGTGCACGGATCCATGCTGGGCTCAACGCAGCTGTCAAGTTGCGCCCAAAGTTTATTTCAACTCATCGCCAGTATTAAGACCCAGGTAGCCAAGTGGTAAGGTGAATGCCGATTTATTTACGGTCACAAAAATTCTGCCCACGGCAGTGAATATTTACGGAGTAAAATCCAGTTCAGACAACCAGCATGCCGGTTCCTGTTCCAGACGGCCTTTATACTGAGTTCTTATGAGCCCCATACGGGCAGGCCTCCGCCCATTAACGGAGAAGCTCATATGCCATGAGTCCCACGGGGAGATCAATCGGGATATTCCCATGGGTTTAGTGGGGATTCTTATGGTCGCCTTAATTAACCGAGTGGATAAACATCAATGTAGCCTGCATGGACCAAATGCCCCATGTCTCTGTTGTAGTATCTTCGTAATTCTTAACATTCCTATGCAAGCTTAACCAACATGGCTGAAGAACAGGATTACTGTTGTACACCCATCCCTGGCCTGATTGGGATTAGTTAATTCATCACGGAGGACGCGTTGAATGTTACATCTCTCTGCCTTATATATGTGAGTAACACACTGCATGGTGCATTTAAACAATTCCACCATGGTTAACATCAATCTAGTGACAAGGCCCAAGTGGGATGCAGGGCAATCTTTCTAATGCTTGGCTGCAGGGTGCTTTAACAGAGGCTTCACAACAGGATATCCCTGTCTGGGAATGATCTGTCGTTAAAAAGAGAAATTCTAAAGATAGCAAAAAGGTGTTTACGTAAATGCTCGTGCAATTGCCGACACAACTGAAAAGCAAAAATTGGCAAAATAGCAATTAATGGAAGTCAAGACTTGTTCTTAATATAAAATAACGATAGAAAGTGCTGGAAATAGCTGCTGAGCATTTTGTTCTCACTTCAGGTTCCCAGCATCCACAGTATTTTGCTTTTATTTGAGCAGTATGTTTGTTTTGGTTTTGGGTCAAAATCTTTTTCACCTATCAGTAAAGGAAAGGGGGGGATTTTCCTGCTGCTCTCGCCTGCAGAATCTTCCGGTCCTGCCAATGGTGAGCCTTACCGCGTGTTTCCCGGAAGCGTGGGGTGGATTCAATGGGAAACCAGAGTGAGGAAGCATTGGACAAGACATAAGGCAAGAACGATTCTACATGCTATGGGCCCTCTTGTAGCCAGCCCCATGATATAGAAAGCTATCTTCGGTGTAGAGACTGGTGGAAGGACCTCTTTGTTCCTCATCATTTCTGCTTTGTTCCCTTTTATTATGTATCCATGCCCTGCTAGAGAGTGGGAAGAACATCAGTGGTGTATAACACTGTGTTTGGATGATGTGCCTATCCTAGTTGAATCATTGGAAGTATTTGGAAGTAACGAGAGATGGCTATGAGGCAGTGGGAGGTTGAGGTAGAGCATCTAGGTGTCTGGCATGAGTCTTGAGTGTCAGGATATGCTACTGGGTAAATATTGGGGTAAGGTGCATTGAGCAAATTAGGAGTCTGGTATTATTGTGGTACATTCACTGAAATAAACCACACAAGTGATACCATTCAATTTCTTGTGGCATTGCTACCAGGCCCAAATTCCAGGAATTGTCCTTTCCAACTGCATGCTCCCTCCCCCTTTTGATCTTGGCATCTATCCTCCTTCACAACGGCACTACTAACACCAGAGGGCCTCATGTGTACTACTCATGTGTTAGCCCAGTGTTCATTTTGCAACAAGTTACATTGAGAGACAACCTGCTTATACCTAAGTAATTCACCACAGAATAGGCTGCTTTCACCTTTGAGGGGGACTGGTGGTGATTTAACCTGAAGAACAATGCACCCCAGGCAAGGGGCATGTTAGAGAAAGATCGGCCTTCATAAATAATCTCAGAGGTATGGGAATGAACTCACGCTGTTGGCCTCGTTCTGCATCACAAACCAGCTATCCAGCCAACTGAGCTAAACCGGCCACCACGAGATCAGCAAACAGCATTGCTGGAGGTTTCCTGCTGTGAGCAGTTTCACAGCAACATTAAGAAACAAAAGGCAGCACTGGAGCTGTACCGGCTTGTACCACAATCATCCAGGTGAGGTTGGTCCAAGTGTTTTGCACGTTGCACACTTTGATCTGAACGGCGTGGGCACTTGCAAATCATGACTCCTGCATTTTATAACTGGGCAAACAAATTTTCTGTCCTTACGATCAAATCAAGACAAGCAGTCCTAATTGATGGCAGTGACAGAATTGAGTTTCCAAGTATCTTCAACTCCTTCAGCTCTGTGGGGACGAAAAGCTTTGACACAGAAACCCTGTAAATAAAAGAAACAAGACAAAAACACTGAAGTTCAACGACGTCCAGGATCGATGATACAAACTTGGAAACATACACAGAGAAGTATTCCATTAACAAGAAAATACATCCTTCATAATCGTAAAATACTTCATTTGTGGCCTTTTTTATCACAGAAGTAATTAGTATTTGTGTAAACCAGTAGCAGCATCTGTTTACCATAAAAATCCATTGGTCTGTGTTTAAACTGATGTACACCCACCAATTACTTTACTGAAGTAAATTGTTTCCATTAGAAAATCAAACTTCTTGAGTTATTTTGAAAGGGAAACTAAATGTTAGTTTGTGCTGTAGTTGATTGGATTATACTGGGGCGTTTGATCCCATTTTGAAAAGGATCAAAAATCAAAAGAAGCTATAAAGGTCAAGGTAGGCCTGGTTAAGCTTGTTGCGCTGCCTAAATTCAAGCACAACAGTGTTACCTTACTTTTGGATCTTGATTGACTAATTTTCCCGGGTGCCCTTAAATTAAAGCTGTAAATATGCCCTTTGTCCTCAAGTGACCGTAGGATTGAGAACTTTGAGAGAAGCCAGTGGATAGATTCTTAATTGGATTATCTCTGTTTTCATGCATACACGTAGACACTTTCATGACAGCTTACCCAACAGAAACATGTAAAACAAAAGGTGATGGTATTCACTAGATCTCCCGCCCTAGCCAGGGGGAATACACCTGGACTGTATATCATTAACAGCTGAATTATAGGCTACTGGTAAGAGCTGTGAAATACTATTGCTTTGGCTTCATAAATTTAAGTGCAGAGGGGGAGCCTGACCTTTATCTGAAGTAGCAGATTCGGGACAGTCAGCATTCTGCAGCCAGGGATTTTTTTACAATGATAATTGATTCATAGATTGACAGCAAAGCTTTGTGTTTCCGATGGCCAATTGCTCTCTGGTTTGCAGGAGAGCAAGGTGCAGCTCCCCTAACCTCCATATTTCCAGTCATCAAACCTGTGAAAGTCAACGGTGCCTTGAATGGCTGTGTAATTAATTTATTTCAAGCTGACGAAATGCGCCTTTCACCAATCTGCAGTGGAGTAATGTATACATCCGATTCCGAATGCCTTATTTACCAATACAAATTATTTTCATCTCTATTTCTTTTCTAACGAGCAGAAAAAGGGTCTGAACTATCTCTGGTAAGCATGGCTCATATTAGTTCAAAACCCTCCCTGAATGAGAAATAGAATATTATGAAGTATCAGTGGAAGGTGAAATATATGTTACACATCAATATGACTTTGCAGCAGAAATTGCAGACAAGGAAGAATATGGTTTTCAGATTTATAAAGGGGGCTTCCCTTCCTCTCTCCAGCTTCTTGCACTTTTTCAGACTTGTCCCTTTTCAAAGTTTGACACAACTCATTTCAGGAAGATGGACATGCCATTATACGTTTTACTTTTCATGGACCAACTCTTCTATATCAGTCATCACATCATATCCCTTAATCCCTTCTTTCTTCAGAAATATTATACTTTGAATCCATCAATGTCAGTAATCATTCTTGTGAACTGATTTCACACCACCCCTTTGAATGAACAAGTTTGACAAGACTTCTCATTTTCTGCTAAGTTCATCACTTTAACCCTTGCTTATTTTTCACAAGAATAAACAATTATCTTTGATCAATTTAACAATTCCACATGGCACTTCAAAGACTCTTCTTTACAAAGAACATAAGCTTTAAGGTGCAATGATGGTGCAGAGGTAATGTCACTGGACTGGTTATTTTGAAGGCCAGATCAATGTTGTCCGGTAAGGGTTCAAATCTTTTCCCCCCACAGCAGATGGTAGATAATTGAATTTAATTAACAGTCTAGCCTCAGTAATGGTGACCACGAATTGATTGTTTTGAAAACCCACTAATGCCCTTTAAGGATGAACACCTGCTGTCCTTACCTGGTTTGGCCTACATGTGATTCAGACCCAGAGCAGTGTCGTTGTCTCTGAACTGCCATCCGAAATGGTGTGGCAAGCCACGTGGTCCAGGAGCAATTAGGGTTGGACAACAATAACTGGCTTTGCCGGCACTGCCAACATCCATGAAACAATAAACAATAAAGACTGACTTTAAATTTCTGCAAAAATTAACATTTATGATATTGGAATAAACCTTGTCATTCACATCTGTACTTTAATAAGCTAAAAAAAAAAATCCTTTCTCTCATTATGTGTGGACCGGAAGAGTAGTGATTGTTTTTTCCACACAATAGTGCGCTGCTACTTAACTAAAGTTGAAAAGATTCCATAACAAGAGAAAAATCAAGACACCGGTTAGCGTTAGTGCTGCAAATAATTCTGTGTTCTTTAATGAAGTGGACTGCAGGTCTTCAACCAGTAGATAGGATAAGTCTCCAGGAAGAGGTTCTGGCTTTGACGCAAATGCAGAGAGATAGGAAATTAACCAGACCAAATAAGGTCTGGTTAATTATACTCAAACAATTTCTCTTGATTTGCATTTTGTGGAGTTTTGTATCACCAATAGGAAGCCTTGCTGATTGGCTGCCCACCTCAGGTAAATTTCTGCACACTGCCCATCATTTCCAAACTATTAGTTAGAGCATCCTGCCTTTGAGTCAGAGGTTTTGAGTCGCATTTCAGGAACTTAAGGGCCAAGAAAGGCATGTTCACAATCTGGCAACCTGCAAATCCTTCCAACACACACCGATGGCAGAGGTGAAAGCGGGAGAAGTTCCTGGTCAGCCATGTGATGGGAAGAAAATTGCAACCTTTACCATTGCAATCCAAAGCTCTGGACTACACGATGCATGCAAAAGTACATGTTGCTACAGCAACTCCGACTCCCTGAATGAACTGTGGCCCACTACCCCAACCAATTGCATCTGCTTTGTCATGCCCCAGTCATCTTTTTTTAAAACTCGTTCATGGGATGTGGGTGTTGCAGCCTGTGCCAGCATTTATTGCCCAGCAGGGAACAGTTAAGAGTCAACCACCTTGCTGTGGGTCTGGGGTCACATGTAGGCCAGACCAGGTAAGGATGGCAGATTTCCTTCCCTAAAGGAAATTAATGAACCAGATGGGTTTTTACGGCAATGGTTTCATGGTCATCATTAGACTTTTAATTCCAGATTGTATTTAATTCAAATTTCACCGTTTTCACTCATTTGAACCTGGATTCCCAGAGCATTACTCTGGGTCTCTGGTTTACTAGTCCAGTGACAATACCACTATATGACAATACCACTACACCATCGCTTCCTTTAGAAGATCTGAGAAAGTACCAAACTATTACTGTGTGAATGTTGAATGTATTAATCTGATATTTAGCACTACAGTTCCCAATTTATTTCAAATTCTATTAAGCTTACAAATGTTTTCCAAGGTTCTAAATCACTTCTTGATCCATGGAACTGTTGGTTATTACTCGTTTTCCTTCCAGCCTGTACCTTTTAAGATTAAAATGTAAAAGGCAAGATTAGAAAAATTTAACATGGAGCACCAAAGAAAACATTTGTTTTAAAAAATTCAGTGTTAGAAAGTCTTACTTAGAATTTCCTATCTCTGCATTTGTGTCAAAGCCAGAACCTCTTCCTGGAGACTTATCCTATCTACTGGTTGAAGACCTGCAGTCCACTTCATTAGAGAACACAGAATTATTTGCAGCACTAACGCTAACCGGTGTCTTGATTTTTCTCTTGTTACGGAATCGTTTCAACTTTAGTTAAGTAGCAGCACACTATTGTGCGGAAAAAACAATCACTTATTTTCTTTTCACCTGATTATCAAAATTCACAAATGGCTCAATGAAACCTGACAACCAAAGAGAATATTGCAGTCCTGTTTGACAGGCAGAATTCCCACAGGTAACGCCAGTCACAAGTGGTCTTCATAACCCCACATGACAACCCACTCAATTTTATTAATAAGGAAGAATTTTGTTTTACCAACATCCAGTGAATACACAATGCCCAAATCATCTTGTCCTGCATGTTGTTCTGTTTTTATTCTATGTCAATCCACCAGATAGTTCTGATAATTCAAAATTTCAGGATGTTTTGTTGGAATATCCCCTACAGTCATAGATAATGACTCCAGTAAGGCATCTATGGTCAAAGAGGTGAAACAAATATAATGAGGCCCATGGGGTTATAAGAAGTTTCATAGAGCAGACCACTGGTATTCTGAAGTTTTGTTGAAGGTCTGACAAATGTGACACCCTGCAGTTCAACCCAGCAAGAATGCCCATAGTTATAGTAGCATCTTGCATGCTGCATAATAGGGTGAAGATGAAGAAGGAGTTAGGAGACACTGGAGCAAGAGATCCATCAGCACACTGCCAGACTGCTGTTGCTTTCAATAAAACAGAAGTTTTACAAAGAAATAAAGATACTTCTCTCATGGCTGGTCACACTACCCCATTAAGACTTCCATTGCCAAAGGCACCTGTACCTTCCATAGAAATAGAAATCTCAAATCCTTATATTCCATATGCTTAGCACACTAAATTTCAGTCCAGAGAAGGAACTTTCATAGAATGATAGAATCCCTACAGTGCAGAAGGAGATCATTCAGCCCAGCGAGTCTGCACCGACCCTTCGAAAGACCACTCAACCTAGGCCAAATCCCCATCCTATTCCAGCAGCCCCATGCTAAGGGGCAATTCAGCATAGCCAATCCACTTAGCCAATCCATGTTATTGGCGACTCTAGTGGGACTCGATTAGAAGTGACTTTGTCACTCCGAGAGAACCTACAAACTTTGAATCCAATTGCGAGAAAGAGAAATAACCACAAGTCCAAGTGCCATATCGACCAAATAAGCGAATTTCATAAGTGTGTACTCATTCGCATGCGTACCAAACAGGAAGAGTAAGGTAAAATCGTTAGAATTGTGCACAACTATCGAGGGATTGCGAGCTGGAAAATATCACAAGCTATATCCGCTGTTCAAATTGCCTCCTTATTCCACTGTCCCAAATTAAAAGTAGATGAAGAGTAGTAATGGCCACTAAAGCAATGGAAAGATTGATGAATCCACAGGAACCTGAGGTTGCAGCGACCAACAGAGCAGAGCAATGCTCCATATGGGAGGAAGAGTTAAGGAAATACTTAAAGGTGAAAGGATGGCCCCTTTGGTCGAATCTTTGCACTAATGATGAGTCAGGTCCAGGAAAGCTAGGACAGACTGGGGTGGGAGAATCTAAGTGAGGTCCACAAGAAAAATGTAGGGAAAGTCAGAAAGCCGATGGCAATAGTGTCCTGTTTGGCACAGTTGCGAGGCACAGAGGACGTCGTGAAGATGCTCCGCAGGCAGTTAATTGAGACGGAAGAAAAGAACGAAGGAAACAGTAACGAAAGCGAGAAGATAATTGAGCAACTCCGGGAACAGTTAGCAGCTAAGGATAAGGAAATTGCCGATGTAAAACGTGCACATCAATCTTGTCTAGTTCACCTTAGTAGCTTCCAGACCCAGTATGATAAAGCCTACCAAGTTGCACAGCGCACAGTCCTGGTAAGAGAGGAAACGGAACAAAGGGTCGCCCAGCTAACTAGATTTAAAAGCAGCTTTGAGAAAGCTCCACAGTTCCACTAAGGAACAGAGGCAGAGTACCGTTGACCATGCTAATTGCCGACAGAAGATAGAAAGGTTACAGTCGCTACTCTCAGTACAGAATGGCTTCAGGTACATTTTCGGGCAGGAGTTAGATGAGGAAGATGCTTCCGATTGGCAAGAATTAAATGAAAGCGCCCTAAAATACGTAGAGGACACGGGAAATCAAAATCGAGCCCCCCACGGCCAAAAAGGAAAAGCACCCACAGCACCGACTGCACAGACCCCCACTCACAATTCGACCCCAATGAATCCGGTTACCACACAACGCAAGTCATCAGATCAGGATGAGCCTGATATTGTTTACACAACCCCACTATCCATAACCCAATTAAGAGAAGCTTGCATGAAAATTAGTCCATTCCAGCCCACCGCAGACCCGCGCAGCTTCTTTGAGGAGGTGCGCCAACAAAATGTCATGTATGGCCCAGATGAGAGGGAGGTATTAAAGCTAATAGTTATGAGCCTATCCAGTCCATAAGGTCAGCTTTGCCAGACCCCAAAATGTAGCAGGAGGAACCCTACAGGAAATGAAAACAGCCATATTTGATGCCATCGGGTATAACAAAGGAGATCCAGTCGAAGGTTTAAATCACTGCAGGCAAATGAAGGGAGAACACCCAACCGCGTTTGCTGGTCGCCTTTGGATTCCTTTCATGGCAGTCTACAGACAATTGAACCGCGCACACCTAAATGAGGAGGACACCACTAAATGGTCCCGCACCTAAGTCTCGCATGCCACAGACGCAGGTCAAAAGGCTTGTGTAAACTATGATCCCGCAGGCCAGACACACAATGAAGTTTAGATATTGAAACAACTTTCTAGAGCATAGGAACAAACCCTACACCGACGGACATATCAGGATGAGTTAGAAGCAAACATGCAGCCAGTTAGGACTAGCCAGGACCCAACAAGGATAAACAAGGGTAGACATGAGGGACAGCACCCCAGAGCACAGGCACCACGAGGTTGTTACAATTGTGGCCACATGGGACATTACACCCGCGACTGCCGACAAAACCCCCCCGAACCAGCACTGATACCAACAACCAAAACCCAAACTGGGAACAATGCTAGCCCCATGCATAATGTAGCACCCGTTAAGACGATTAGGGTTTAATTCCACAGATTGATGGTGTTCGGACTCCCCAATTTGGGTCTGTGACACATGCTGGGACAAATCAGGCAGACCAGTAGTTACAGGCACAGTCCGGGGACATACAGTCGATTTCTTTTGGGACACAGGAGGATCCCGCACCACTTTGAACTTCTCCACCATGTTTCAACAGGACAAATGGCCCACCACAGACACCATCATCCTGAGGGGCCCAGCAGGTCTGCATACATTTTGTAAAATTCGACCGGAAACCCATCTGGCCCCGGCGCCTTCCCCGACTGCATGCTACCTATCCCCTTCACCAGCTCCTCCAGCTCAATCGGTGCCCCCAGCCCCTCCATCTGTCCCTCCTCCACCTTCGGGAATCTCAGCCTGTCCAAAAAGCGCCCCATTCCCCCCCACCGGGGGCTCGGAACGGTACAATTCCCGATAAAAGTCCCTGAAGACCCATTAATGTCCACCCCCCTTCGCACCACATTGGCTCCCCTATCTGTCACTCCACCAATCTCCCTGGCCGCGTCGCGCTTACGAAGCTGATACGCCAGCATCCTACTCGCCTTCTCCCCATATTCGTACACCGCTCCCTGTGCCTTCCTCCACTGAGCTTCCGCCTTTCCGGTGGTCAGCAAGTCGAACTTGGCCTGAAGGTTACATCACTCCCTCAACAGTCCCTTCTACGGAGCCTCCGCCTATATCCTGTCCACCCTCACCACCTCCCCCACCAACCTCTCCCTCTCTCTTTGCTCTCCCCTCTCCCTATGGGCTCGGATGGAAATCAACTCCCCTCTAATCACCGCCTTCAATGCCTCCCAAACCGTGCCCACCCGGACCTCCCCATTATCATTGGCCTCTAAGTACCTCTTGATACACCCCTGAACCCACCCGCCCACCTTCTCATCCGCCAGCAGTCCCACCTCCAGGCGCCAGAACGGGCGCTGGTCCCTCTCCTCTCCCAGCTCAAGGTCTACCCAGTGCGGAGCATGGTCCGAAATGACTATGGCCGAAAACTTGACATCCTCCACCCTCAAAATCAGCCCCCTGCTTAGGACAAAAAAATCGATCCGGGAATAGGCTTTATGCACGTGGGAAAAAAATGAATACTCCCTGGCCCTTGGCCTCGCGAATCTCCATGGATCCACCCCTCCCATCTGGTCCATAAACCCCCTCAACACCTTAGCCGCCGCGGGCCTCCTGCCCGTCCTGGACATGGATCAATCCAATTGGGGATCCAGCACCATGTTAAAGTCCCCCCCATTATCAAGCCCCCCGTCTCTAGATCCGGAATGCGGCCCAACATGCGCCGCATAAAACCCGCATTGTCCCAATTTGGGGCATAGACATTCACCAGCACCACCCGCTCCCCTTGCAACTTGCTGCTCACCATCACATACCTCCCTCCACTGTCAGCCACCACCTTTGACGCCTCAAACGACACCCTTTTTCCCACCAGAATCGCCACCCCCCCCCCCGATTTTTTGCATCCAGCCCCGAATGAAACACCTGGCCTACCCAGCCCTTCCTCTGTCTAACCTGGTTCACCACCTTCAGGTGTGTCTCCTGGAGCATAGCCACGTCCGCCTTCAGCCCCTTCAGGTGCGTAAACACCCGGGCCCGTTTGACCGGCCCATTCAGCCCCCTCACATTCCAAGTTATCAGCCGGATCAGAGGGCTCCCTGCCCCCCTCCCCTGCCGACTCGCCATAACCCGTCCCTTGCCCACCCCAGGCCAGCACCGCCTGCTCGGCCCGTTCCCCACGGCGGCAAACCCCCACCCCAGCCCCCCTGCATACTCCAGCTCCTTCCTGGCCATTTCAGCAGCAACCCGGTACTCCCCCCCCCCCCCCCACCCCCAGGCTAGGATCCCTCCCAGCCACGTTACTCCCTCCGTAGCACTCCTGTGAGCCAGCTAACTTCTGCTGACCTCGGCAGCTCCTGCCACACCTCCGACCCCTCCCAACGTGGGCTACTCCTCCTCCCCCAGACCCATCAGCAGACCCTCCTCCTCCTGCTCTTGCGCGGGAAAAAAGCCCGCGCTTCTCAGCTCCGACCCCGCCCCCATCCACCCTCAGCGCGGGAAACAGAAGAAAAGCCCGCGCTTTCCCTCTCTCCGACCCCGCCCCCACAAAAAAGACAGCACCCCACCCGCCCCAGAAACAACACACAACCAGCTTAAAACAGCATGAAACAGCATAAAACAGAGACCCTTCCCACCAAAAGTCAGCTCAGTTATTTACAAACCCCCGACCCTCAATCAGAGTCCAACTTCTCGGCCTGCACAAAGGCCCACGCCTCCTCGGGGACTCAAAATAAAAGTGCTGGTCCTTGTAGGTGACCCACAGACGCACCTGCTGTAACATGCCAAACTTCACACTCTGTCTGTGGAGCACCGCCTTCGTCCGGTTGTACCCGGCCCTCCGCTTGGCCACCTCCGCACTCCAATCCTGGTAGATCCGCACTACCGTGTTCTCCCACTTGCTGCTCCACTCCTTCTTGGCCCACCTAAGCACACACTCTCGGTGAACGAACCGGTGGAACCGCACCAGCACCGCCCGTGGCGGCTCATTCGGCTTGGGCCTCCAGGCCAGTATTCTGTGGGCCCCCTCCAGCTCCAGGGTCCCCTGGAAGGACCCAGCTCCCCTCAGCGAGTTCAGCAAGACGGCCACATAGGCCCCCAGGTCTGACCCCTCCAGCCCCTCCATGAGGCCCAGGATCCGCAAATTGTTCCGCCTCGACCGGTTCTCCATCTCCTCGAACCGCTCCTGCCACTTCTTGTGGAGCGCCTCGTGCATCTCCACCTTTACCACGAGGGCCGCGGCCTCATCCTCTCTTTCGGAGGCTTGTTGTCGGAGTTCTCGGATCTCCACCCCCTGGGCTGTCTGCGGCGCCAGCAGCTTGTCAGTATTCGCCTTCAGCGAGTCCAGCAGCTCCACTTTTAGCTCCTGAAAACAGCGCTGGAGAGTCTCCTGCTGCACCTGCGCCCACTTCCTCCATTCCTCGAGGCCTCCGCTGGCCACCATCTTGATTCTCTTCCCCCGCTTTTTCTTAGGCGCTGCCACCTCTATTCTGCTGGCCCCGCTCCTGGTCAAGACCATAGACCACTGGGGATCCGCTGCAGACACCTTCCCACGTCGGGAACCATCGAGCAAGTACCGCTGGGGGCCCTTAAAAGAGCCCAAAGGTCCGTTCCAGGTGGGAGCTGCCGAACGTGCGGCTTAGCTCCACATAGCCCATGCAGGGTATTGAATATTTATTAGGTCTCGATCTGGCAAGCCCTACAGTAACCGCCCTCACCCACGAAAAAGCAGTTCAACAGGTTACAGATAACATTAAAGCGGCACAACTCGCTGCAGCTGTCCAATTAGGCGCTAGAAGGAAGCAGAGTAAAGTCTGCTTTGGCAAAACCGTCCACCCCGTAGAGTACACAGTTGGTCAGCAAGTAATGGTTTCACTTTACAACCCCAGTTCTTTCCTCTCCCCCAAATTTGCAAGACCCTACTCCATTTCCGACAAAGTGAGCCCCTCTGTGTACAAGATAGTGTACCCCAACGATAAAACTGGTTTGTTCCACATCAACCAACTCAAAGTCTACGGATCCCAATGTAACCACTCCCACTACATCTCTCTGGCAGTAGGAGACAATCACGCCCCGCCCATCGACGGCCGAACCCTACGCCAACCCTCCCCCAGCCATGCCGGCATTTATCCCTTGTCCACGCCCACAGAACCAAGCTTGTCTCCGCCCACAGGTACAGACTTTCACGTTGAACTATCCCTCAACACTGGCACGATCTCTCTGCCCCCAGTCACCCCAGCCCCCGGAGCAACGACTTAGATATCTTTGACCCCCTATATGCTCTTCCCCAGCCACTGCCACAGCCACCGCCGACCACAATAACTTGCCCTCTACTCCCTCCGCCCCTACGCCTCACGACAAACAAGCCCCTCTTTGGCTCCGCGACAACTCTTGCAGACTATTAAGGCATGACGATTTGGATTATCCGACGGCCCATTGGATTGGATTGGATTGGATTTGTTTATTGTCACGTGTACCGAGGTACAGTGAAAAGTATTTTTCTGCAAGCAGCTCAACAGATCATTCAGTACATGGGAAGAAAAGGGAATTGAACAGAATTCAAGAAAATACATGAGAATACATAATAGGGATACACAAGATATACAATGTAACTACATAAGCATTGGCATCGGATGAAGCAGACAGGGTGTAGTGTTAATGAGGACAGTCCATAAAAGGGTCATTTAGGAGTCTGGTGACAGTGGGGAAGAAGCTGTTTTTGAGTCTGTTCGTTCGTGTTCTCAGACTTTTGCTCTTGCATACGGCCAAGGCACAGAAATGGCAGACACGGGTCTGGCAACTGAGAGATGTTGATGATTCAGATACTGACTCACGCTTTGGTAATGCTTTTACAAAGCTATTTGGTACAGAAGCCTGAGATGTCCAGATGATGAGAAAGAGTCACCGCCTAAGTATTAAGGTGTCTAAGTTCTGGTGGAGCCTGCCCGCCTTTTTCCTTCTTTTTTCTACTACATGGGTTTAATTCATGTCGTCCGACACATTAGTTTTCTGATTCCAGGGTACGATGCCCTATGCCAGTTAAAGGCACAAGTTTGTCGGGAAACAGATCACTGTTCTCCCAGTCTTTATGGCACATTTCCACACGACTACAAACACTTACCGTCCACCCAGGTCACCCAGGTAGAGAGTAACGGCACTGGTCCCTTCCTTCCTGAGGACCCCAAATGCATTCAGTCAGTTAAGCTCCGGTAGTGGAGTAATGGCACTAACCCCCAACATACCCGGGGATTCCACCCATTCTTATCCTGCAGTGGCCCACACGCATCTCATGTTCCCGTCACTTCATACACTCTGAAATGGTTCTCTACACACTGCGTTGCCTTTGGCAGGCCTTAGTTTCACCTTCTCTGCTCTCCCTTTGTTTGTGGTTTAAAGAATGCATGTTGCCACGTTCTGTACGCTCACCTCTTCTTTCCTTCACCTTCCGCAACCCCCTGGTTGCTCCCCACCTGCTATTTACACATATGACACAATTGGTTCCTGATCACTGCTGCTATACACGCTGCTACACACAAACTACCTCTGAACCCTGGGACGAAACTCTATAAAACTGTTCACCCTGAAATTCGGTTGGTGAAGTTAAGCCTCAACCACCACTGGTTGCAAGTAAAGAAAATACTGGCCGGAGAAATTGTCCACCCACTCCCTGCATCGACAACAAGCTGCGAGAGTCTCTGGGCGGAATTCTCCGCTCCTGGGAAAAATCGGGAGGGCCGTCGTGAACTCGGCCGAGTTTCACGATGGCCTCGGAGGCCGCTCCTCGCCCCCTATTCTCCCCTCCCGGTGGGGCTAGGAGCGCCGCTCCGTAACTCTCGGCCGCGGGGACGTCACGCCAAGAATGACGCGGCTGGCGCGCCTAATGACATCAGCCGCACATGCGCAGGGTGGCCGGCTCCAACCCGCGCATGTGTGGCTGACGTCATGACGATGACGGCATGAACCCGCGCATGCGCGGTGGCTGTCTTTCCCCTCAGCCACCCCGCAAGACGTGGCTGCTTGATCTTGTGGGACGGCGGAGGGGAAATAGTGCGTCCGATTTGTACGCCGGCCCGACGATCGGTGGGCACCGATCGCGGGCCTGTCCCCTCCCGAGCACAGTCGTGGTGCTCTTTCCTTGCGAGGCCACCTACAAGCCCAAAACGGGCTTCTCACTCCCGTTTCACGACAGCAGCGACCAGGTGTGTTTGCCGCCGTCGTGAAACGGCCGCGAACGGCAGGCCGCTCGGCCCATCCGGGTTGGAGAATCGCCGTTCGCTGTGAAAAAGTGCGAGTGCCAATTCTTCCGAGAGGGGGGGGGGGGGGGGGGGGGGGGTGGTGATGGGGAGAATCGCGGGGCGCCAGGGGGGCGTGAAATTTGTCGGGGGGCCCTCCCGCGATTCTCCCACCCGGCGTGGGGAGCGGAGAATCGCACCGTTAGTACTTAAAAAAAATTTTTTTTGCATTTCTTGTCTCCCAAAATGGTATTTTAAAAAAAAATGAGGGAGTCACACATGGTGACAATCTTGACGGGTAATTGGAGTAAGGAGAGAATGACTAATAAAACAAGATATTAACCAAAGATAATAACAGATACTATGCTCGCACCCCCAGGATTATACGGAAAACAGATAATACAGAATGAAGCAAGGACTGCTGACATGCATTTAGATAATCGCTGGACTTGTGCAACTGCTAGCGCAACAGACTTTTGTTACAAACCCCAACCAGCCCCGAACACTACTACACAACAGGCCACCACCAGCCCGGACACTACACCACACATAAAGGCAGACATCGAAACCCCCACCTGGTGCGAAAACATTGCCACATGGAGCCCCCTTTCACACATAGTAGAGGCCCTTCTAGTAATTGCAATAATCTGCAGTGTCATTCAGACACTCCGACTCCATCAATGGCAAGCAAAAGCCACCCGCTCCCCGATGTATACAGTCCGAGCCCCCTTCTTTGGAATTCAACAAAATTAAAATCGCTGCTAAGAATAAACCATGTACCTCTTTAACTTTATTAGGGTTAAGTAGAAATGTGATGCTGCTGTTTTAAAATTTGTACTTTATATAAGTTCTTTGATATTCACCAGCAGTATTAGAGTAGCCTAGATAGTGTTAGCTAGAGATCAACTGTGCAGATAAATTAAATGTTATATTGACATAAATTATAGGAATCGTTAGAGATGAATTAATTATGAATGTATTAATGAAATATTAGGTAAATGCCCAAACCATAAAATAGAGTAGAGTAGAAACTTGCCTTGAGCAAGGGTGCCCGGTCCACCAAGGATGAACAGGGATCAATAGTGTGATCCACCACGCTTCACGTTCAGGATCAAGAGGACGGGATGTAGCCATCTAAGATGGCCATCTGTGAAGGACCATGAGAATTATGGCCAACCCAGGACTCAGACAGATACAGAGCTGACGTGTATCTGAAACACAGGTAACCAGACCTGATCAAAACCACCCCCCAGCTCGTTTGCATTTTAATGGCCTATTTTCCCAGGACAATAGAACTCCAATCAAACAACCAGTACAGCCACAGACTGATTGACGCCACTCCCTTTACTCAGAAAGCCCAACTGCAAAGGTCAATGACTGCTAAGGACCCGCCCAGCCACCAAGGGACCCGCTCCTTTATTGGCCGAAATCGAAGAGAGTGATCAGAGCCCTGTTGAACTATTGGGTCCAAAGTTAAGGACCGTCCCAAAGAGTGCGAAAGCCAGGGGAGAAAAGAGAGCACAGCCATGTGTTCTCTCTCTTTTGGATCTGGCCTGTGCCTACCCAATTGCAGCAGGAACAGCCAGCTAAGTTCAAGACCAACGATCGCTACCTGACGGATGAGCCCAGCAGAGACACAGCCACTTTCTTCGAACCAGCCAAGTGAAATCCAGATAAAGGCCTTATCCATTTGCACAGTGCCGGTCGCCCTGAAGTTAAGTATAGGTTATTGTAGCTGATAGGTGTAGTTTAACCCTTACTAGATATAGTGTTTGCATGTCAAGGTAACTCTTGTGTATGTAAATAAACCACCTTTTAAACTAACTAACTGGATGTGTGGTCATTTGATCGATATAAGGGAAGGCTTGTGGTTCACCAGCATCATTAATATTAGCAAAAGTATTTGCGACGCTGTTGGGATCGAAACGGTCAACAACATAGCCAACTAATGAACTGTGGGAGGAAACCAGAGCACCCGAAGGAAACCCACACAGATCGGGAGAGAAAGTGCAAACTCCACACAGTCACCCAAGGCTGGAATTGAACCTGGGTCCCTGGCGCGGTGAGGCAGCAGTGCTAATCACTGTGCCACCATGCCACCCTAATCCACTTTATTTAGAAAAACTTTTTCCAGGGAAACCTTACAGTGCAGAAGGAGGTCATTTGGCCCATTGAGTCTGCACCGACCCTCTGAAAGAAAAGCTCCACCTTGGCCCACTCCCCTATACTTTCCCCATAACACCATTCATTGATGATGGCCAATCCACCCAGACATGGACACTAAGGGGCAATTTAGCATGGCCAACCCACCTAACTTGCACATCTTTGGACTGTGAGATGAAACCTGAACACCCGGAGGAAACCAACACAGACACGGGAGTCTGGATTCTCCGCTCCCGACGCCAAAATTGTGTTCGGCGATGGGGCGCCATATCCACAATAATGCCAAAATCGGGGGCGGTGTCACTTTTGCAATGCTCCGCCCCCAGAAAAACATCGTACTCTAGAGTGTGCCATGCCATGTATCCACGGCCTCAGGCCATTGCCTAAGACCTGCCCCGCGATGCTCTGTCCCCAACCGGCTGAGTTACCGACGGCGTGGGACATGTGTGGTCTCACCCGTCATGAACGTAGCGTGGCGGAGGCAGTCTCAGTCCGCCGCCGCCATAGTTCGGGGAGGGCTGATCTGCGGATTGGGGGGGGGGGGGCTTCATTGGCTGCTGGGGGCACTGTTAGCGGGTGGACCGGGGTGTGTGAGTGGCCGAAGGGTGGCCTTTTTCACGCCGGCGTGGGGACTTAGTCTCCCAAACGGAGAATCAGGCCTAGGGATAACGTGCAAACTTCACATAGTCACCCAAGACCAGAATTGTACCCGGGTCCTGTTGATTGAGGCAGCAGTGCTAACCACTGTGCCACCAATCCACCTTGCACTTTTTAGCATAGTATTTTCCTATATTGTTAGAATTTCCAACACTAACTTTACTAATATCACTTCTCACCACCATGCCGAAAGCTTTGGTCTAAATTCTTACAAACTCATACCACCGCCTTACTCTGAATAATATTTCCTGAGTTAACGGAGGGTGAGAGATGAATGGCTGGGACATATGCACTGTTACCTTTGAGGGCTGAGATGACTCTTGTCTCTATGAAACTTTGCTCTTCTGAGTTATGGTTCTCTTCATCTTTTTCATGTTAAGTGAAAAATACCTCAAGGAACGCAGATTATAATCAGTCTAAAGAGAGTAACTTTCATTATAATTGTCTGTAGACCACTGGTGCTGTGCACAGGAATAGGGGTGTTACTAGTCAGTATGAGAACTAATCTAATAGCCCCAACTAAATATTGGAAGACCTCTGAGAGTGTGAAATGAAATGAAAATTGCTTATTGTCACGAGTAGGCTTCAATGAAGTTACTGTGAAAAGCCCCTAGTCGCCACATTCTGGCGCCTGTTCGGGGAGGCTGGTACGGGAAATGAACCGTGTTGCTGGCCTGCCTTGGTCTGCTTCCAAAGCCAGCGATTTAGCTGTCATGTTCAGATTAACTTTTAAGATTAATTTGTAGGTGGCACAGCGGTTAGCATTGTTGCCTCACATCTCCAGGGACCCGGGCTGAATTCTGGTCTCGAATGTCTGTCTGTATGGAGTTTGCACTTTCTCCCCGTGTCTGGGTGGGTTTCCCCGGGTGCTCCGGTTTCCTGCCACAATCCAAAGATGCGCAGGCTAGGTGGATTGACAATGCTAAATTGCCCCCTAGTGGGGTCGCAGGGATAGAGTGGAAGCGTGGGCTTAGGTAGGGTGATCTTTCCAGGGGCCAGTGCAGACTCAATGAGCTTCCTTCTGCACTGTAGTGATTGTATGAACATAGAACATAGAACATTACAGTGCAGTACAGGCCCTTCGGCCCTCAATGTTGCACCGTCCTGTGAAACCCTTCTAAAGTCCCTCTACACTATTCCCTTATCGCCCATATGCCTATCCAATGACCATTTGAATGCGTTTAGTGTTGGCGAGTCCACTACTGTTGCAGGTAGGGCATTCCACGCTCTTACTACTCTCTGAGTAAAGAATCTACCTCTGACATCTGTCCTATATCTATTTCCCCTCAATTTAAAGCTATGTCCCCTCGTACTGGACATCACCATCCGAGGAAAAAGGCTCTCAATGTCCACCCTATCTAATCCTCTGATCATCTTGTGTGCCTCAATTAAGTCCCCTCTTAACCTTCTTCTCTCTAACGAAAACAGCCTCAAGTCCTTCAGCCTTTCCTCATCAGATCTTCCCTCCATACCAGGCAACATCCTTATAAATCTCCTCTGTACCCTTTCCAATGCTTCCACATCCTTCCTATAATGTGGCGACCAGAACTGCATGCAATACTCCAAATGTGGCCGCACCAGAGTTTTGTACAATTGCAACATGATCTCATGGCTCCGAAACTCAATTCCTCTACCAATAAAAGCTAACACACCGTCGCCTTCTTATCAACCCTCTCAACCTGGGTGGCAACTTTCAGGGATCTATGGACATGGACACCGAGATCTCTCTGCTCGTCCACACTACCAAGAATCTTACCATTAGCCCAGTACTCTGCCTTCCTGTTATTCCTTCCAAAATGAATCACCTCACACTTTTCTGCATTAAACTCCATTTGCCACCTGTCAGCCCAGCTCTGCAGCTTAGCTATGTCCCTCTGTAACTTGTAACATCCTTCTGCACTGTCAACTCCACCGACTTCAGTGTCATCTGCAAATTTACTCATCCACCCTTCTACGCCCTCCTCCAAGTCATTTATAAAAATGACAAACAGCAGCAGCCCCAAAACAGATCCTTGTGGCACACCACTAGTAACTGGACACCAGTCAGAACATTTCCCATCAACCACCACCCTTTGTCTTCTTCCAGCTAGCCAATTTCTGATCCAAACTACTAAATCACCCTGAATCCCATGCCTCTGTATTTTCTGCAATAACCTACCATGGGGAACCTTATCAAACGCTTTACTGAAATCCATATACACCACATCAACTGCTTTACCCTCATCCACCTGTTTGGTCACCTTCTCGAAGAACTCAATGAGGTTTGTGAGGCACGACCTACCCTTCACAAAACCATGTTGACTATCTCTAATCAAATTATTCCTTTCCAGATGATTATACATCCTATCTCTTATAAACCTTTCCAAGACTTTTCCCTTGAACAAGGGGACAACATTTGCTATCCTCCAGTCTTCTGGCACTATTCCTGTAGACAAAGATGATTTAAATATCAAAGCCAAAGGCTCAGCAATCTCCTCCCTAGCTTCCCAGAGAATCCTAGGATAAATCCCATCCGGCCCAGGGGAATTATCTATTTTCACACTTTCGAGAATCGCTAACACCTCCTCTTTATGAACCTCAAACCCTTCTAGTCTAGTAGCCTGTATCTCAGTATTCTCCTCGACAACTTTGTCTTTTTCCTGTGTGAATACAGACAAAAAATACTCATTTAGCACCTCTCCTATCTCCTTGGACTCCACGCACAAGTTCCCACTACTGTCCTTGACTGGCCCTACTCTTACCTTAGTCATTCTTTTATTCCTGACATATCTATAGAAAGCTTTAGGGTTATCCTTGATCTTACCTGCCAAAGACATCTCATGTCCTCGCCTGGCTCTTCTTAGCTCTCTCTTTAGAGCCTTCCTCGCTAACTTGTAACTCTCAAGCGCCCTAACAGAACCATCACGTCTCATCTTTACATAAGCCTCCTTCTTCCTCTTGACAAGTGTTTCAACTGCTTTAGTAAACCATGGTTCCCTCGCTCGACCACTTCCTCCCTGCCTAACAGGTACATACTTATCAAGGACACGCAGTAGCTGTTCCTTGAACATGCTCCACATTTCCATTGTGCCCATCCCCTGCAGTTTTCCTCTCCAGCTGATGCATCCTAAGTCTTGCCTCATCGCATTATAATTGCCTTTCCCCCAGATATGACTCTTGCCTTGCGGTATACCTATCCCTTTCCATCGCTAAAGTAAACGTAATCGAATTGTGGTCACTATCACCTAAGTGCTCACCTATCTCCAAATTTGACACCTGTCCTGGTTCATTACCCGGTACCAAATCCAAAACGGCCTCGCCTCTCGTTGGCCTATCTACAAACTGCATCAGGAAACCCTCCTGCACACATTGGACAAAAATGGACCCATCTAAAGTACTCGAACTATAGTGTTTCCAGTCAATATTTGGAAAGTTAAAGTCCCCCATAACAAGTACCCTGTTTCTTTCACTCCTATCCAGAATCATCTTTGCAATCCTTTCCTCTACATCTCTGGAACTTTTCGGAGGCCTATAGAAAACCCCTAACAGGGTGACCTCTCCTTTCCTGTTTCTTAACTCAGCCCATACTACCTCAGTATTCGAGTCCTCATCAAATGTCCTCTCAGCCACCGTAATACTGTCCTTGACTAACAATGCCACCCCTCCCCCTCTCTTACCACCTTCACTGAGCTTACTGAAATATCTAAACCCTAGCACCTGCAACAACCATTCCTCGGCCTGCTCTATCAATGTCTCCGAAATGGCACAACATTGAAGTCCCAGGTACCAACCCATGCCGCAAGCTCACCCACCTTATTCCGGATGCTCCTGGCATTGAAGTAGACACACTTTAGACCACCTTCCTTCCTGCCGGTACACCCCTGCAACTTTGAAACCTTACTCATGACCTCACTACTCTCAGCTTCTTGTGTACTGGAGCTACAATTCAGGTTCCCAATCCCCTGCTGAACTAGTTTAAACCCTCCCGAAGAGCATTAGCAAACCTCCCCCCCCAGGATATTAGTACCCCTCTGGTCCAGGTGTAAACCATCCGTTTGTAGAGGTCCCACCTACCCCAGAATGAGCCCCAATTGTCCAGGAATCTGAAACCCTCCCTCCTGCACCATCCCTGCAGCCACGTGTTCAACTGCTCTCTCTCCCTATTCCTCGACTCGCTAGCATGTGGCACTGGTAACAACCCAGAGATAATAACTCTGTTTGTCCTGGATCTAAGTTTCCACCCTAGCTCCCTGAATTCCTGCCTTACATCCCTATCCCTTTTCCTACCTATGTCGTTGGTACCTATGTGGTCCATGACTTGGGGCTGCTCCCCCTCCCCCTTAAGGATCCCGAAAACACGATCAGAGACATCGCGGACCATGGCACCTGGGAGGCAAAACACCAACCGCGAGTCTCTCTCGTTCCCACAGAATCCCCTATCTATCCCCCTAACTATGGCGTCTCCAATGACTAATGTTCTTCTCCTCTCCCACTGAAAGCCACTAATGTCCTGTGTGTCTCATCCTGATACGTGGTTGCTGCAGGTATCTTTTGGCCAGCCACAACATTCAGAGTCGGTAGTGCAGGTGAGGTGGGTGAGGGGATGGGTGTACAATTTTCATGGGCTGCTCCTGATGCACTAAGTGTACCCCCCCCCCCCCCCATCTGAAGATAGTATACTCTCCCCCCGTCCCTTTAAAAAGTTTTTGAAAGAATGGGATGCCCATTTCTGCCTGTCAGCCCTCACCAACTGTGCTATGGTACAGACAGTGTAATATGCGGTCAATTTGCTTGCAATCAGGTGCAATTGACAATTAATTATTTATTTGCATATGGCGAAGGGGCTGCCAATTTCAGTGCTTGCCACCCCCAGCATGATGGGGGGATTGTTTGGGAGGTGGGTAAAAAGGTGGTGGGCCAGCTACCCATTGTATTTCACATATACATATACAATAAGTATCTATAAATGGGATAGAGGAATAAAGGACAAATCACGAAAAGCAGTCACAGGTTAATTAAGCCATAAAAAAGAGGTTTATTTTTAGAGGGATTAAAAGCAGAGAAGTTATGTTGAGCTTGCATTGAACCTTATTTAAATCACATTTGCAACCTGTACATAGCATGGTATTCATAATGTAGAACTGAAACTACAAGCCATCACGTGCTTATTGCTGCAAATGATGGCTCGCCAGCTGATTCACCGGCACTGCACATGCCAGCCCCCTACGAACAAGGTCGAGCAGCACTTAAGCTGTACTTGCTCAGCTAACCCCAGCCAGCTCGCAACAACGGCATCCAGGAGATCGACTCCAAGCTTCGATGATGCTGACCTGGCGAGGCTGCTAGATGCCATGGAGACCAAGAAGGATGTCATATTCCCCCGAGGGTAGCAGAGAGTCAGCCACAAGGCAGCCATTGCTGCCTGAGATGAGGTGGCGGCAGCTATCAGCTCAGTGAGTGTGACCAGGAGGACTGGTCTCCAGTGCCCTAAGAAGGTCAATGACCTACACCGGGCAGCACGAGTGAGTAGATACCAATGCCTCTCCCCCTCCCCCGAGGGAGCACCAACGCCCAACTCCCCATGTGACCCACAACCCACCATCCAGCCCCTCACCCTTCAACCCCCCCGAACCATCCCTTCACACACCCCCTCCCACTACTGTGAACCACGTGTGTGGCTAACGATGCCCCCTCCATGTCTCCTCAGGCAAAGCTCTCCCATAATTGTTGGGAGATTGCCCAGACTGGAGGAGCGGGCCCTGGAGGTGACTGGGGTGGCCGAGGACAGATCAGTCACCCACGTGGAGGCTGGTGGATGCCACAGAGGTGATGATCCACAGGTTTCCACTCAGAGGACCTGTCAAATGTGAGTTGTTCTTGCTTTACTGACTGATCCATCCCTCCCACATGTCCATTCTCCTGCAGGTCCTCCAGCTGACAGCGCCGAGGTATCCCAAGCTGCACCCTTTCCTGACTCCCGGGGGACCACCTTGAAGGAGAGCTCTGAGGATGCAACGTGGTCGCGTCACAGCTGTCATCCTCACCCTCCACCAGCGCAGATACACACACCTCGGTGGGACATGTTAGTGGGCAAGCTTCTCGGGCACAATCTGGTGAGTACTGCACAGCTGCTGATGTACATCAGGTGGAGACAGGAACCCCCAGGCGAGACAGCAGTCGGAGGGCTGCTGGATCCCAGGACACAGCTGGGTCCTTGCCTGATGCTGAGCCTGTGGTTCAGAGGTACCCGGAACTGATGGAGATGATAGGGAGCAGCCAGGACAGTCAGGGGGAGATGTCAGAGTCACTCCAGCAGATCCATAGCTGATTGGAGGAATCCCAGAGGCTATGGGCGCAGGACATGGCGCCGGCAATGCTGAGGCCAACATTGCTCAGGTGGCGACTGCAGTGGAGAGCCTGGTGCATTATGTCAGCACCATGAGTGAAGGTGTTCAAGGTGTCGTGCAGTTGGTGACGGCCTTGGCTGAGGGTTGCGACAGAACATCCGTCTCGCTGGGGAATGTCATCCAGTACCAGGCCGACCTTGATGAGGTTCTGCGGGACATTTCCCGCTCTCAGATGGGCATGGCCTAGTTGCTGCGGAGCTTGTCTCAGTCACTGAGGAGCATCGCTGAGGGTGTCAACACTATGGTGCAGGCACTGGGGAACAGCCAGAGCTGGCAGAGCCAGATGATGCAGGGGCAGCCGGGGGTCGAACCAGCTACCCCTACCACTCTGTCCCATGGTGAACCCCAGGGCCCTATGGCCACCGACCAGGTTTTGGGGGGGGGGGAGGGTGGGGGTTGCTGGGTACCAACAGTGGTCGCCAGCTCCCCCGGGTACCACCCTCTGATGAGGCTGCGCCTCAAATTCAGCACATGGGACAGGGTGGCATGGTTGTGCATGTGCCATCGACAAGTGTACTGAGGCCTTCCAGGTACAGAGCCTCCAAAGATTGGCCTCCAGGGGAATCGAAGGCTATGGGACGAGGTAAGCAGCTGGCTGCCTCCACCTCAGATGTTCATGTTGGGGAAACACCTAGATGTAGTGATAGAGATAGGAGGACCAAGCACGCTGAGGATCACTGAGGGCATGTAGGTAGGGGGTGGGTAGTGGGGGTGAGGTTTGGTAGGATGGGGGGACAGCACCATCAGGAGAGTGAGGGATTGTAAAAGACACTAAACACCTTTTTGCACAACCATTATGACGCCTCTGTCACTTTTGTCCGCAATGTGGGCTGACATCCAAACCCTTGGCCCATCTCTCCAGGCATCTTCCCCTGCCCCGTGGGTTCACCCACTCTCTGCCCATGGACATGTCCCTGGAGCTGTGCCCCATCCCCTGGGTGTTCGGATGTTTACTGCTGCTTGTGTGGTGTTGCCTCCCGCAGTGTTCAGGCATCAAGGCGTGATTTGGATGCTAGGCAAAGACTCCCAAATGCTACGTGGCCCGTCTACCCACAGAAATCTACTTGGGATATGTGAAGTGTTCACTTAACCATAATTGCCAAATCCCTGTCAGCAATAGCCTTTTGCCGCACGACTAGAGGCCTTGGCAGCCGATGAGCATAATGGTGGTCGGTGTGGCAGACGGGCCGGGTCAAGGCTTGCCCTGGAACAGGTAAACGATCCAAGGGTTGGCATGGTGGTGTTGAGAGTGGTTGCCCGCCGGTTGCCACCTTGCGCCCACCCCCCCATCCCAAACCTCCTATGATGACCCACCCCAGGGCTCTTTGCCTGTGAGCGAAGATGGCTAATCACCTCCTCGCCTCCACTGGAAGCCCTTCCACCAGGTTCACATTTTCCAAAAGGAGGACGAATCGGCGCCAGCGTGACCACTCGTTGGGGAGGCCGCTGAATGACAGGAGGCCATTGGATGTGGGATGGCGCCAGTTAATTTTATGGAAATTGGGCTTAGGTGGTGATAATTGGTTTTGCTCCTCGCTACGGCGAGATCCCAATTTTGCCTACGGGAGTGGGCCGGTTGCATCCCAAACTGTTTGGTGCCTGGCACGGTTCTTGTTTTTGGCCTCTCCCGCTATTCACCAGCCTCATTTCACTTGTGAGAGGGAATTACGAGGCCTGGAGAATCGATCCCTTTATTTTATTTGATTTATCTATTTATTTTTTAAATTTAGAATAGCCAATTCACTTTTTCCAATTAAGGGGCAATTTAGCGTGGCCAATCCACCTACCCTGCACATCTTTGGGTTGTGGGGGCGAAACCCACACAAACACGGGGAGAATGTGCAAACTCCACAAGGACAGTGACCCAGAGCCAGGATCGAACCTGGGACCTCGGCGTCGTGAGGCAGCAATGCCAACCACTGCGCCAGAATTGCGGCCTTTATGGGTACAGAGATCATTGAATCAAGCAGGAAGGGCACTTGATGGGCAGTTCCAGCACCTTCTTTCTTGATGAAATCTGCTCTCAAAGAATTTTGCTGAAAGTAAAGAGAGTTATGCACAGTGAGAATCATCCTTTATCTGTTGAATGCATTCAGGGAAAAGGCTGCAATCCCTTAGATGCAGAACAAATCAGTCTTGAAAACTTGTCTGTGCCCTTCTCCAGAAGAGCGTTTAAAAGGAGATGATGAATGGATGAGGACATGCACTCATAATAAGCCTCATTGACTGAATATTTTAATGTACTGGAACAGTGTTTAATATATTTTAATCAAAGCTATATTTTTCAAATCGGATAATTTTATTTCTTTTTAGTGTTATTATTAATTTATGTGTAATTTTTTTAATGAATGAGCAATGTACCCGAAATGAATTTCCGTATGGACAATAAACTGAAATTGAATTGATATTTAAATTGGATTGAATTGAATTAGACATCTTGTTTTACTACATGCTGCCAGTGAGACATTGTAGAAACTGTCAGGCCACTTGATGTGACAGTGAAGATTCACTGGTCCAATCCATATCTTTCCTGGTAGGATTCTGCTGGGTACGTATGTACATGACTGCTCAGGCCAATCTGCACTCTGAACCCTCTGCTGCAAATAGGAGAGGCTACCGCAGATGATTACGTTTCGGATGAATTGCTGAATTGGGATTTCCTCTCTTTGTGTTTTCTCTCTTCCTCTGATATGCACTTGCTTTCGAAGAGGCTGAAATGCTTTGTATTTGGTTGCTCCAGGGACAGTGTTTCTGGTTGAGCTTCTCCAGGGCTCAAAATTGATATCAAAACTCCTGACCGAAGTCTTCAGGGTGCTCTGTCGCGCTTCCTTTGGCCTCCATGAGAGTGCACACCAGACATAAGTTCTTTCCCCAGCCCGGCGGACATATATTCGGACAGTCTATATGTCTGCAACAGTCTAACAGATTTTCTACCCCTGTGGAGGACACGAGGTTTTGTCTCCGCAGGCGGGAAACCCCTTCCATCAGCCCCTTTACTCCGCCACATTTTAGATAAAGCGAAGGACAGAACCTTCGGCATTATAAAAGTTAGAAGCCACCATAGGTCATCCCCCCCCTGGGAATGTAAAAGCCGACGCACTGGCTAAGGCAGGTTCCAGGCGAGGACACTTGTGGACACCCCCAGCTAGCGCACCACCTAGTGCCCCTGTGAGCGCAGTTCAAGTCTCACAGACCGATATCAAGGATTTAGCTGAAGCACAGAAGCAGGATGAGGATCTCAGGGAGATTTTTAAAGGCAACTTTGTGCCTCAGTTTGACAAGTTTAGACACGCACTGACCACACATGAGGGTGTGATCATCAAGGACCAGCTTTATGTGGTCCCGCAGCAGGACAGAAACCAAATGATTGCCATGTTCCATGATGGGCATGGACATCAAGGGATCGACACGACCATGAGGCACCTCAGGCAGCTCTGTTGGTGGCCTAACCTAAGGACTGATGTAACCCACTACATCGAGAATTGCCTTATTTGCGCCCAGAATAACTCGGAGAGGTATTCTAAAAAGGCACAGCTTCGGCATACTCGACCAGTTAATGGCCCCTGGACAAACCTCCAGATCGACTTTATAGGACCATTGCCCCCTTGTAGGAATGGCTATAAATACGTTCCGGTGGTAATCGATACCTTTACCAAATGGGTAGAGGCATTCCCCTCAAGAACAAATACAGCTAAGACAGCTGCAAAAATCCTGACCCACCACATCTTCACGAGATGGGGTTTACCCAGAAGTATTGATTCGGACCAGGGATCTCACTTCACAGGACGTGTCATGAAGAACGTCCTGACCATATTCGGCATCAAACAAAACTTTCATATTGCGTATCACCCACAGTCCAGCGGGATTGTAGAGCGCATGAATCGGACCCTAAAATCCACACTTAGAAAAATGGTTCAAGAGAACAACTCAACATGGAATTCAGTGCTCCCATTTGCACTCATGTTTATCAGAAATACAGTTTCAACTTCCACAGGATACACACCACACACACTCATGACCGGACGCCCTATGAAAGGTACAGAATTCCTTTTAGGACTGGACATGACTAGCCCCGAAGTGATGGCCCTCACACATGAAAAGGCAGTTAAAGACCTGGTTGAGACTGTGAGGTCTGCACAGATTGCAGCCGCAGTTCAACTAGGAAAACGGCATAGACAAAGCACAGCCTGCTTTAATAAGACCGTACACCCCACAGAATTCCAGGTTGGGCAACAGGTAATGCTATCTGTATATAACCCCAGCAGTTTTCTGGCACCAAAATATTCCGGCCCGTATTCAATTTCGGACAAAATTAGCCCCTCGGTTTACAGGATAAAATATCCCAAAGGAAAGACCGCGTGGTTCCATATTAACCAGCTAAAGGCATATGGAACACAGTCTAACCATGCACACCATGTCCTGCTAGACACAGCAGAACACCTCGCCCCGCCCACTAGAGACACGTTTCCACCATCCCCCTCACAGACCAGTTCTTCATTAGACTCGCCCACGACTCCGCCCACTGACCACGACAGACCACGCCCGGAAACGCCCACAAGCTTTCGCAGCAGAGACAGCGATACTGACACTGACTCTGAGGACAGCCACAGCACACCACACTACAGCCCACATTGCAGCGACTATGACACCGACTCCAGTGACCCCATGGAAGTCACCTATATCAAATATCCAGACCCACCACCCGACCCCGACTACCCCGACAATACCCATTCAGTTTTAGACCCACTACTTTGGCACAGGGACAATTCGTACAGACATTTCCGTAATGACGAAAGTGACCCCCGGACCCCCGGTCACATAATTCAAAAATTTCATGCCTGATCCACACAAGGGTGTGGGATCCGGGAGAGCAGGACGACATGGTGTCTGAATCCCGATACGGCAACCCCTTTGTGACCCTGTTCACAGAGGCAGAGGAAAAGTGAGGTGTCCAGATGATGTAAAATAGGAACCGCTTGAGGGAAGCGATCTCCTTTCTGATGGAACCTGCACGTATGTTTTGTTTGTTAGTTTATGTTTGTTTGTTTTAATGTTATTAGTTCAGTTGGAGGCTGGACACCTTCTTTTCAGCTGAAAAGATTGTGACCACCTCGCACGCACTTTAGCTTGTCCGCCGATACCTTTGAGAACTTCGGTTCCCAACCCAATGGTTTGATTGGAGATCCTTTCAGCTGTAAGGCTTGTGACCGCCTTACACGCACACTAAGTTTCTCTGCTGAAATCTCTGAGAACTTCAGTTCACTGTTTTCAGATGTTGGAGCATCTTGGCTCCTCCCTTGTTTTAGGTGCCCCTCTATTCGGTGAATAGAGGCTGCAAACCCACGGTAAACACATTCTTGCCCGTTTAATCCAGGTTACTCAGGCAGTGGACAAACGGCACTGAGGACCCGCCCTGTCTGAGAACCCACTTTGGTCAGCCAAGCTCGGGTATGGCACAGCACGCCTTACCCGGGGATCCCATTCAAATCGTACCCGTAGCGGCCCATACGCAACCCATTCGACCTTTTGTTTCAAATTTGTTTTCATTTTTCGTTAGGTAGCCCTTAGGCCGCCATCCCACATGCTATTTACATCCAGGAACATTCGGATGGTAAATTAGCAAAGCCTGCAAGACGGCTCGCAGGAGGAAAGTTGTTAGGTGTATTCTGTTCCTAAAATTCGCTTTTGAAGAAAAAAAAAATGAGGGGAGTCACAGGGTGTGACTTGGCCAGTCATTTAATGGGTCAATTGGAATTAGAGGACAGATACACTAACAAGTACGGATATTAAACTGTGTATTGACAGATACTGTGCTTGATCCCATAGCTTTCGAAGGACGAAAGAGGGTTCACAGCAAGGATCGGCCATACAGGAGGAAGAGAAAGAGAACGAAGAGAAGACCATGATGGAAGCCTACCTATTACTGTTAAATGTTATATTTGTATGTGTGGAAGCGAGTCACGTTTCCCCCACAACCCCCGCCGTCAATGTTTCCCTCACACCAACTCCCCCGTGCTCAGCTCTGATCAGTGAAGTTCAGACCTGGTGCACAAAATTTATGACATGGTACTCCATGTCATACGTGATTGAATCACTGCTAGTGATCGCAATCCTCTGCATAATCGTACAGACCCTCAGGTTGAGGAAGTGGAAAAGGAGAGCCTCCCGTTCCTGCCCCTCAACCATCTATGGAGTTCAATCCCCTATTTTCGGTTTCCACCAATCCCCCCAGCCCCTCAATGAATAAAGCACTATGTGAATAAAAGATACCCATGTATTATATTGTTCTGAACTCGACTGCCGAGTCAGAAAATGTTATGTGATGTGGTATGAATGAATAAGGTTTAGACTGTAATAAAATGTTTAAGGTAAGATAAGGATAGTTGTGATAGGTAGAGGTTCCCGGTTTTGGTAATAGCGCCCCTTTGACATAGCGCCAAGTAGAAATGTCAGATAAAATTTTTTTCTTCCCATAGTCAAGGACAGAATAGACGCCCAGGAACTTGCCGAGGTCAGGGAACACAAAGAGGGCACCCAGAAGCACTCGAAGCAACGTGCATAGGTGATCCTACATAATTTTATTGTGAGGATCACAAGGAGGGAATGTAGCCACCTAAGATGGACACTGGGCTAACAAAATGGAGAACTGCTAAGGCTGTAGGGAGAAAACAGTTTTAGCCAGGACAAGCAGTTTGCAAAGGCTAATTAGCATTCTGCACGTATCGAAACTAGTTTATGGCCAGGTGCAAGATCTCAACCAAAGGTGTAAATAGCAAAACGCTTTGCATAGTAATGAGGCGATCCAGATCTGGGCCCACACAATAGCAACATTTGAGTTTGAATGGATACTTTGAGTGGACGCCCAGACGAAACGGCACCAGAAGTATCCATCACAAAAGACCCTAGAGACCGCCCCACCCATCGAGAAGAGACCCTCAGATTGGGGGATTTGTAAGATATCAATTGGGAAATGACCCAATCGATACATGGCAGGTAGAGGCCCGCCCCGAAAAGGCACGGACATTGGGGGGACCTATAAAGGTAGACCCCGCACATGGTTCTGTCTGTTGACTCCGGCCCAGGTCTGTTGTGCTCCGGCTCCGTTGCTGTTTTGCTCCGGCCTCGCTGTCTGTTGTTGCTCCGGCTTGCTGTTCTGACTCCGACTCCAGCCTCCAGATCCTGTCTTCCATCACCAGCCGTTGAGCACCAGCCATCGTTCAGTAAGTGCCAAACGACGCTCGCTACGTGAACCCGGCATTGCTTATACATTATCCGACTATTAGAGAACAGAAGGTGCAGCCCAGAAAGGAACAAAGGCCTTGTCCCCTGACCTTGCTGGTTCCTACTTAGATAAGTATTTAGTCGTTTAATAGTAGAAATAAGTATTAGTCTTTAGCGTATGCACGCGTATTTATTATATTTGTATAATAAATATCAATCGTTTGAACTTACTAATCGGTGTATAGTTTTATTACTTTGAACCTGACCTTGAAATACTTGTGAGGTGTCTAAATACGGCACCTGGCGACTCCGAGCTGAAAATACATACACAGAGCTGTAGTAGTGTTAAGCACACGGCCTTTAAACAGAGGCGTATTAATACACTCCAATAAACGCGTATTACACTCAAGTAAAACAGCCAACAGGCTGTAAAGGCTCAGTCGTTGAGTATGTTCATAGAGGGCATCACGGTGGCTCAGTGGATAGCATTGCTGCCTAGCGGCGCTGAGGTCCCAGGTTCGATCCCGGCTCTGGGTCACTGTCCGTGCGGAGTTTGCACATTATCCCTGTGTTTGCGTGGGTTTCGCCCCCACAACCCAAAAGATGTGCAGGTTAGGTGCATTGACCACGCTAAATTGCCCCTTAATTGGAAAAAAAATAATTGGGTATTCTAAATTTAAAAAAAAAACACTTAAAAAAAAAGAGTATGTTCATAGAACATAGAACATAGAACAGTACAGCACAGAACAGGCCCTTCGGCCCTCGATGTTGTGCTGAGCCATGATCACCCTACTCAAACCCACGTATCCACCCTATACCCGTAACCCAACAACCCCACCCTTAACCTTACTTTTTTTTAGGACACTACGGGCAATTTATCATGGCCAATCCACCTAACCCGCACATCTTTGGACTGTGGGAGGAAACCGGAGCACCCGGAGGAAACCCACGCACACACGGGGAGGACGTGCAGACTCCACACAGACAGTGTCCCAGCCGGGAATCGAACCTGGGACCCTGGAGCTGTGAAGCATTTATGCTAACCACCATGCTACCGTGCTGCCCGTTCAAGACTGAGATCAATAGGTTTCTACACGTTAAAAGCTTTAGGAGATATGAGGATAGTGAAGTAAAGTGGTGTTGAAGTAGAAGATCAGGCTTGCTCGCATTGAATGTTGGAGTGGGCATGAAGTCTGAGGCCTACCCCTGGTCCTATTTCTGATGTTCTTAGAAGACTTACAATTATCTACAAACAAGCCTTCATGGAACTGTTGAATCATTGTGATGAATTTCTCAGGACAACTAAATGTCTTTATTACGCGTGAAATGTGTTCACAGTTGACTGCATCAAAGGCCTTGGTCAGATCAATGAAGAGGTCTATGTTCTGTTCTTGGCATTTCTCCTGGAGCTCTCTAACTGCAAACACTGAGGCCGGGATTCTCCGCCGGCTCCGTAATGCCAGACCCCGGGAGTTTCCTGACGGCATCGGGCTGCCCCACAATAGGAAACCCCATTAACCGGCCGGCAGAATGGAGAATCCCGCCGGCTGGTTGGGGCAGAAATGTGGCGCGGCGGGGCGGAGAATCCAGCCCGTTATCAGTGGCTTATGTGAATGTTCACTGACCCTGATTGAGACGTTGTATTAAGCAGTTCAGAAGGATTCTGGCAAATATTTTGCCAGTGATGGAGAGAAGTGAGATTCCTCTAGGATTGTTGCAAGACTGGTGGGTTTATTTCCATTTATACAGGTGGACAATGGAGGCAGCTTTATGATTCTTTCACATGATTCTTTGCACCCAAAAAGACTGAAAGAGTTCAGTGAACCTCCTGACCAGGCACGGACCTCCAGTCTTGTAGACTTTAGTTGGGTTAGCATCAGCTCCTCTAGCCTTGTTGCCAGACAGCAGTTTAACTGTATCCATTATTTCTAACTGTTTGGGAGAGTCATCAGCCCAGCAGTTGGTGGCAACCTGTGGCAGGCTGCTGAGTGCTTCTTCACTGATGGATGAAGGCTGATTGAGGATGTGGTTATTGTATTCTGCTCAGGGGCGAAATTCTCCGCAGACCGTCGTAACGCCGATTTCCGGCGAGCAAAATTGGTGTAGATGACTCCGGCGTGGGGGCCTTCTTTTAGGCGGCTATTCTCCGTTCCCGGAGGGACCAGCAGCGGACTGACGCGATACGCGTCAGTTTCACCAGCTGCGGAAGTGGTGAGACCCGGCGTTTGGGGGGGGGGGAGGAGGAGGAGAGAGACTGACCTGGCATTGGGGGGGGGGGGGGAGGAGGAGAGAGACAGACCGGCATTTGCGGGGGGGGGGAGGAGGAGGAGAGAGACCGGCATTTGGGGGGGGGGGAGGAGGAGAGAGACAGACCGGCATTTGCGGGGGGGGGGGGTGGGGAGAGAGAGAGACAGACCGGCATTGGGGGGGGGGGGGAGGAGGAGGAGAGAGACAGCCCGGCGGTTGGGGGGGTGGGGGAGGAGGAGGATAGAGACAGACCGGCATTTTGGGGGGGGGGGGTGGAGGAGAGAGACAGACCCGGCATTTTGGGGGGGGGGGGGAGGAGAGAGACAGACCGGCATTTGGGGGGGGGGGGGGGGTGGGGAGAGAGAGAGACAGACCGGCATTGGGGGGGGGGGAGGAGGAGGAGAGAGACAGACCGGCATTTGGGGGGGGGGGGGGGGAGAGAGACAGACCCGGCATTTGGGGGGGGGGGGGGAGGAGGAGAGAGACAGACCGGCGTTTTGGGGGGGGGGGGGGGAGGAGGAGGAGAGAGACCGGCATTTGGGGGGGGGGAGGAGGAGAGAGACAGACCGGCATTTGCGGGGGGGGGGGGGGGGGGGGAGGAGTGTGGTGAGATAACCACTGTAGTTATGTGTACTGCAGTAGGGGGATGTATGCCTGTACCTGTAATACAGGTTCCTCCGGTCAGCCCCTGCCGGCTAGCTCCGCCCACAGGGAGCTTATGTATAAATGTATGAGAGCTGCTCAGACCCTTAGTCTACTGTTGCAGATGGAGGGACAACATCGTACAGCAATAAAGCCTCTATTGTACTACTCTCTCGGCTTTGAGTATAATTGTTAGCGCCACAATATATTGCTGTACGATTTCCCAGTCACCATGGACATCAGAGTCAAGCCTGACCGTCTGCAGCTGGATCCGCATTCGCCACACGCCAGAAAAGACTTTGATCACTGGCTCGCAGTCTTCGAGGCCTACATCTCTTCAGCAGACCCTCCCCCGACGGAGGCTCAGAAAAAGCAACTCCTGTACTCCAGACTTAGCTCCAGCGTCTTTCCCCTCATTCGAGATGCGACCGACTACACCGTAGCTATGGAACTGCTCAAGGAGAACTATGCACCATCGGCGAACACCCTGTTTGCGAGGCATCAACTTTCTACTCGCGTCCAGCAGCCGGGTGAGTCGATTGAGGACTTCTGGAGGGCCCTTATACCTCTGGTACGAGACTGCGACTGCCGGGCCCTCACAGCCGCGGGACATTCGGATTTACTCATGCGCGATGCCTTCGTTACAGGCATTGCATCGGACCCCATCCGGCAACGACTGCTGGAAGGGGTCGCCCCGACCTCGCGGCCGCAAAGGCCCTGGCGCTCTCCATGACGGCCGCCTCCCGTAGTGCGCACACTGACTCCGCTAGCCACTCGGCCCACCCATCCTACCCCTCGTGGACCCCGCAAACGGCTTTCCAGGCCCATCTGTCCTACCCCTCGTGGACCCCGCAAACGGCCCCCCCAGCAGCCGCCCCCGCGCACTATGCCTGCGCTGCCCGCCGCACCGCACCCCCTGGGGTCCCCACTGTTACTTCTGCGGCCAACAGAAGCACCCTCGCCAACGCTGCCCGGCCCGCACAGCGACCTGCAAAGCTTGTGGAAAGAAAGGCCACTTTGCAGCGGTGTGTCAGTCCCGGGCGGTCGCCGCTATCGCGCCGCCGGTCCCCACGCCTCAGCCGCTCCCTCAATGGGCCCCGCCGTCCGCTTCCCCCGACCCCACGTGCGATCAGTGGGCGCCGCCATCTTTTGCCGCCCCCGCCACGTGCGCCCCATGGGCGCCGCCATCTTCATCCATCACAGCCATGTGCGTTCCATGGGCGCCGCCATTTTGTTCCAACCCCATAACCTGCGCTCCATGGACGCCGCCATTTTACCCACAGGTACTGCGGATGCCGCCATCTCGTCTCCAGGGGCCGCCATCACGGGACACGGGTCGCTACCGCTCCTTGTCGGACTCATCTGACTCAACCGCCGACCAACCACTGCTCACCTCCGTTACGCTCGACCAGTCCCATCCTCGCAACCTGGCACCCTCTTCCACATCGGTGCTGGTCAACGGCCATGTGACCTCCTGCCTCATCGACTCCGGGAGCACCGAGAGCTTCGTCCACCCGGACACGGTAAGGCGCTATTCCCTTGCGATCCATCCCGCCGACCGGCAGATCTCCCTTGCCTCCGGTTCCCACTCTGTCCCGATCCGGGGTTTCTGCCTGGTTAAACTCACTGTACAGGGTGTGGAATTCGACCGTTTCCGTCTGTACATTCTCCCCGACCTCTGCACTTCACTCCTACTAGGCCTGGATTTCCAGTGCAATCTCCAGAGCCTCACCCTCAAATTCGGTGGACCCCTACCTTCCCTCACCATTTGCGGCCTCGCGACCCTCAAGGTCGAGCCCCCCTCCCTCTTTGCTAATCTGACTGTGGATTGCAAGCCCGTCGCCACCAGGAGCAGACGGTACAGCACCCAGGACAAGGCCTTCATCAGGTCCGAAGTCCAGTGGCTGCTTCGGGAGGGTATCATCGAGGCCAGCAACAGCCCTTGGAGAGCCCAGGTGGTAGTGGTTAAGACCGGGGAGAAGCACAGGATGGTCGTGGACTACAGCCAGACCATCAACCGGTACACGCAGCTCGACGCGTACCCCCTCCCCCGCATTTCTGATATGGTCAATCAGATTGCACAGTACCGGGTCTTCTCTACTATTGACCTGAAATCCGCCTACCACCAGCTCCCTATCCGTAAATCGGACCGTCCCTACACTGCCTTCGAGGCGGACGGTCGCCTGTACCAATTTCTGAGGGTTCCCTTCGGTGTCACGAATGGGGTCTCGGTCTTTCAGCGAGAAATGGACCGAATGGTTGACCGGTACGGATTGCAGGCCACCTTCCCGTACCTCGACAATGTCACCATCTGCGGCCATGACCAGCAGGACCATGATGCCAACCTTTATAAATTCCTCCACACCGCATCTCTCCTTAATCTCACGTACAACAAGGAGAAATGCGTGTTCCGCGCAGACCGCTTAGCCATCCTTGGCTACGTAGTCCAAAACGGGCGACTGGGACCCGATCCCGACCGCATGCGCCCCCTCATGGAGCTCCCAATTCCCCACTGCCCCAAGGCCCTCAAACGCTGCCTTGGGTTTTTCTCTTATTACGCCCAGTGGGTCCCGCAATACGCAGACAAGGCCCGGCCGCTTATCCAGTCCACACATTTTCCCCTCTCGGCCGAGGCACAACAGGCCTTCGCCTGCATTCGATCTGACATAGCCAGGGCGGGGATGCACGCCGTAGACGAGACTCTGCCTTTCCAAGTAGAGAGCGACGCTTCAGATGTCGCCCTTGCCGCCACGCTGAATCAGGCCGGCAGACCCATGGCATTCTTTTCCCGCACCCTCCATGCCTCCGAAATTCGGCATTCCTCTGTCGAAAAGGAAGCCCAGGCAATCGTTGAAGCGGTGCGGCACTGGAGACATTACCTGGCCGGCAGGAGATTCACTCTCCTCACTGACCAACGGTCGGTAGCCTTCATGTTCAACAACACGCAGCGGGGCAAGATCAAGAATGACAAAATCTTGCGGTGGAGAATCGAGCTCTCCACCTTTAACTACGAGATCTTGTATCGCCCCGGACCACTGTAGTTATGTGTACTGTAGTAGGGGGATGTATGCCTGTACCTGTAATACAGGTTCCTCCGGTCAGCCCCTGTCGTCTAGCTCTGCCCACAGGGAGCTTATGTATAAATGTATGAGAGCTGCTCAGACCCTTAGTCTACTGTTGCAGATGGAGGGACAACATCGTACAGCAATAAAGCCTCTATTGTACTAGTCTCTCGTCTTTGAATATAATTGTTAGCGCCACAATTTATTGCTGTACGATGTTGTCCCTCCATCTGCAACAGTAGACTAAGGGTCTGAGCAGCACTCATACATTTATACATAAGCTCCCTGTGGGCGGAGCTAGCCGGCAGGGGCTTACTGGAGGAACCTGTATTACAGGTACAGGCATACATCCCCCTACTGCAGTACACATAACTACAGTGGTTATCTCACCACAAGGAGGAGAGAGACAGACCCGGCATTTTGGGGGGGGGGGGGAGGAGAGAGACAGATCCGGCATTTGGGGGGTGGGGGAGAGAGAGAGACAGACCGGCATTTGGGGGGGGAGGAGGAGAGAGACAGACCGGCATTTGGGGGGGGGGGGGGGGGGAGGAGAGAGACAGACCGGCATTGGGGGGGGGGAGGAGAAGGAGAGAGACAGACCGGCATTTGGGGGGGGGGATGAGAAAGAGACAGACCCGGCGTTGGGGGGTTTGCGGCGTTGAGTTGAGAGGAGAGGGGGGGGGGTTGCGGCGTTGAGAGGGGGGGGTTTGCGGCGTTAAGTTGAGAGGGGGGGGTTGCGGTGTTGAGTTGAGAGAGGGGGGGCGGCGTTGGAGGGGGTGCGGCGTTGGAGGGGGGTAGGGGTGGTGAAGGGGTTAGGGGTGGTGAGGGGGAGGTTGGGGTAGGGGCAGCGGCATGCAGAAGAGGGGGGCGACGGATGCCCGGGGCCAACGCACCGTCGCCCCCCCTCTGCACGCAGCTGCCCCTACCCCAACCCCCTTCCCTCACCACCCCAACCCCCTTCACCACCCCTACCCCCCTCCAAAGCCGCAACCCCCCCCACTAACGCCGCACCCCCCCCCCCACTAACGGAGGAAGGAAGGGGGGAGAAGGAAGGAAGGGGGGAGGAGGAAGGAGGGGGGGGGGAGGAAGGAAGGGGGGAGGAGGAAGGAAGGGGGGAGGAGGAGAAGGGGGGGTGTGGGTACCGGCCTTCAGAGGGAGGGGGGTGGGGCTACCGGCCTTCAGAGGGAGGAGACGTGGTGTGGGTACCGGCGTTGAGGGGGGGGGACCCGGCGTTGAGGGGGGGGGGGACCCGGCGTTGAGAGGGGGGGGTTGCGGCGATGAGGGGGGGTTGCGGCGTTGAGGGTGGGGGGTTGCGGCGTTGCGAGAGATGGGGGTGCGGCGTTGGAGGGGGGTAGGGGTGGTGGGGAGGGGGGTAGGGGTGGTGGGGAGGGGGGTAGGGGTGGTGGGGAGGGGGGTAGGGGCGGTGGGGAAGGGGGTAGGGGCGTTGGAGGGAGGTAGGGGTGGTGAGGGGGGGTGGTTGGGGTAGGGGGCAGCGGTGTACAGAGGGGGGGCGACGGTGCGTTGGCCCCGGGCATCCGTCGCCCCCCCTCTCTGCACGCCGCTGCCCCCAACCCCCTCCCCCATACCGCAACCCCCCCCCGAGGCCGCAACCCCCCCCGCCCCCCCCCCCACGATGCCGCAACCCCCCCCGATGCCGCAACCCCCCCCGATGCCGCAACCCCCCCCTGATGCCGCAACCCCCCCCCGATACCGCAACCCCCCCGATGCCGCAACCCCCCCCGATGCCGCAACCCCCCCCATGCCGCAACCCCCCCCGATGCCACAACCCCCCCCGATGCCGCAACCCCCCCCGATGCCGCAACCCCCCCCCGATGCCGCAACCCCCCCACCGATGCCGCAACTCCCCCCCGATGCCGCAACCCCCCCCGATGCCGCAACCCCCACCCCCCCACACTGAACGGCGTCAACCATCATCAATGGTTGACGCCGTTTTAAAGCTACTGTGATTTTCGCCGACGTGACCCGTGGCCACGTCGGCGGGACTTCGGCCCATCCGGGCCGGAGATTTGTGGAAACAAAAATATAATGAAATCCCGCCGGCGCCAGCTGTTTTCAGAGGCTGCCGGCGGGATTTGCACAGCGCCGGTTTTTGGCCGGTCAGAGAATTAAAAACCCTGCGGGAGCGGGATTAACGCCGCTGCCGGCCGATTCTCCGACCCTGCGTGGGGTCGGAGAATTTCGCCCCAGGTTTCTGGAATTTGGGCCGGGATTCTCCCCTACCCGGAATGGTGGGGGGTCCCGGCGGGATGGAGTGAATTCTCCGCACCTTTAAGGGCTATGCTCATGCTGGAGTGGGTCCCGCTCCACCGGCCGGCGCGAACGGCCTTTGGCGCCCCGCCAGCCGGGGCTGAAAGGCCTTCACCGGCTGGCGGAAGTCAGCGCTTGTGCCGGTGCGGCAGCAACTGCTGACGTCATACCGGCGCATGCGCAGGGGAGGGGTCTCTTCCTCCCCCGCCATGGTGAAGGCCATGGCGGGCGGAAGAAAAAGAGTGCCCCCACGGCACAGGCCTGCCCGCCAATTGGTGGGCCCCGATCACTGGCCAGGCCACCGTAGGGGCACCCCCCGGCGTCAGATCGGCCCCACGCCCCCCCCCCCCCCTCCAGGACCCCGGGGCCCGTTTGCGCCGCCAATCCCGCCGGTACCAGAGTTGGTTTAAACCACGCCGGCGGGAAAGGCCTGTCAGCGGCGGGACTTCGGCCCATCACGGGCCGGAGAATTGCTGTAGGGGGCCGCCGACCGGCGCGGCGCAATTCCCGCCCCCGCTGAATCTCGGGGGCTGGAGAATCCGGGACACGGCGGGGGCGGGATTGACGCCGGCCCAGGGCAATTCTCCAACCCTGGGGGGGGTGGCCTAGTGGGGCTGCTCGCGGAAAAACGCTTTTCACTGTACCTTGGTAGAGGTGACAAAAAACAAATCCAATTATCACTGGAGTAGTAATCCAGAGGCCTCAAGCTAATGCTCTGGAGAATGGGTTCAATTCCCACCATAGTAACTGATGGGATTTGAACGTAATTAATAAATCTGCAATATCAAAGCTAGGTTCAGTGATGGTGGCCATGAAAACTATCATTGCTTGTCATAAAAAACTATCACAAATACCTTTTACGGAAGGAAATCTGTTATCTCTGCCAGTCTGGTTGATATTTTTCTTAATTATTTTTTTTAAAACATTTTTTTTCAATTAAGGGGCAATTCACCTACCCTGCTCATCTTTGGGTTGTGGGAATGAGACCCATGAAGACATGGGGAGGATGTGCAAACTTCACACGGACAGTGACCCGGGGCTGGGATTGAACCTGGGTCCTCGTAGCTGTGACATAGCAGTGCTAACCACTGCACCACTGTGCCACCCTAGTGGCCTGGCTGGCATTTGACTCTAGACAACAATGTGGTTGACTCTGAACTACCCACTGAAATGGCCTAGCCAGCCACTCAGTTCAGTGACAATTAAGGATGGACAGCAAATCCTGGTTTTGCCAATGATGCCCCCCATCCCATGAAAGGGTACATTTTTGATAAGTAGCAAGTTGAGGAGAGTAGTTTCATATACAGTGATGCTTGTATTTGAATTGAATACATTTGCCTTCATGGTGCTATTGTGTATCAAAACAAATTGAACAAATTTTCTCTAAATAGAATCTGTTTCCTCAATCCTATGTACACTGTGATAGAAAGAAAGAATCAAAGCCTGATATGTTGAATTTAAAAAATGATTTTTGTCATCCTTTCTAGGGCCCAATCTTCATAGGGCCCTCTCAGACGATTTGCCTTATCACAACTTGCACTGCACCTTGAAATATTGTGAAATGTGCAATTTACAAAGTTTACAAATAGAAATGCCAAATTTTCTAAGTGTTCATCAATTCACCAGTACTAGGACTCATGCATAAATCATCACATTTCTCTGACAGCAATGTGAGTAAGTGCATGTCTTAGGGGTATTACTGAATTCTATGTACACAGAACGACCTTGGTTTAAATCCCACTTGCATTCTGAATGCCTTAATCTCAGTCAGAGAAGGTAAATAAACTAGTGCAGAGTTCTTAACAGAGGAGATTGCATATGGTCTGTGGAATGAATGGGATAGACTAAATCAGGGGTGGGCAAACTACGGCCCACGGGCCGCATGCGGCCCGCCAAAGGTCTTTATGCGGCCCACCAAGATCAAGTCATTAAAATAAATAAAAAATTTAAAAAACATTTTTTTTTTAAATTTTAAGGTTAATGGGGGGGCAGTTGGGTTACTGGTATAGGGTGGATGCGTTGACTTGAGTAGGGTGATCATTACTCGGCACAACATGTGTTTCATGTGAAGTTTCCACTTTAAAATATTAATTAATAAAAATTAATTGCTTTTTTTTTCTTTAAAAACCTTTTATTTTGGCTATTTTAAATATTAATTATTTTACTTAATATACTATGCGGCCCTTTAAAATTGTGAATTTCTGAATGTGGCCCTTGCACGGAAAAGTTTGCCCACCCCTGGACTAAATACTATTCATTGTGTCTTTATTGTTGCATCATTCGGATATCTGTAATAAGCAAATTCTGTTAAAGGGAGATTTACAGCACAAAGTGGCAGGAACAAATCAATTCATTGATGCAATTGGCTGAGATACCTACTCTTATTCCTGGAATGGGCACAGTAAGAAATCTTACAACACCAGGTTAAAGTTGTTTTGAATCACTAGCTTTCGGAGCGCAACTCCTTTGGGAGTGATTTGAAACAAACCTATTGGGTTTTAACTGGGTGTTGTAAGACTTCTTACTGTGCCCACCCCAGTCCAATGCCAGCATCTCCATATCCTGGAAAGAGGATAGCCAGAAAGTTATCCCAGCTTTTTATTTGCGATTTCAGAAATATATCAGCATGATAATTCACATTCAAGCAAACATAATGATAAAAAAGCAAAATACTGTGGATAATAGAAATCTGAAATAAAAACAGCAAGAGCTGGGAAAACTCAGCAGGTCTGACAGCAAATGTGAAGAGGGGAACAGAGTTAATGGTTTCAGTCTGATACGTTTGCTCATCAGGGGGCAGCACGGTGGCGCAGTGGTTAGCACTGCTGCCTAGGGCGCTGAGGACACAGGTTCGAATCCCGGCCCCGGGTCAATGTCCATGTGGAGTTTGCATATTCTCCCCGTGTTTGCGTGGGTTTCACCCCCACAACCCAAAGATGTGCAGGGTAGGTGGATTGGCCACACCAAATTGCCCCTTAATTGGAAAAAAATAATTGGACACTCTAAATTTATTTTTTTAAAAGGTTTGTCCGTCAGAACTAAGAGGGGTAGAAATGTGATGGGTTTTATGCTGCTGAAAAGAATGGGGGGGGGGGGGGGGGGGGAGTAGGAACAAAAGGGGAAGTCTTAGATAGGCTATCAGGTGGGAGAGATTAAGTGACAAAAAGATATCATGGAACAAAATGCAAAGAGAGTGGTAATGGTTTCAGTAAAGAAACAAAACATTTGTCCACAATGTGTTTCGATGAAAGAAATGAAAGAATAATGAATAACTCTCTTCGAAAGCTAAAATAAGACAAACAAGATCCAACTGGGACATGCTTACTAAACAAAATCAAAACGTGGGTCAGAGTTCATGGTTTAAATTGGTGAAGTCAATTTTGAATCCAGAAGGATACAAAGTGCTGAACTGGATGATGAGAAGAAGAGATGGTTGGATTGTCTCTTGCTGAAGATGGTCACTGGCTGCTGCTTCTGTGGCATGGATGTGACTTGCCACTTTTTAAAAGTTAATTTTTACGGGATGTGGGCTTCGCTGGCTTGGCCAGCATTTGTTGCCCGTCCCTAATTGCCCTTGAGAAGGTGGTGGTGATCTGCCTTCTTGAATTGCTCAAGTCCATGTGGTACATCCACTGTGCTATTAGAGAGGATTTTGACCCAGTGACAGTGAAGGAACTGCAGGGGAGGTGCCAGAACACTGCAGCACCATGGACCCCCCCCCCCCCCCCCCCTCCTAACCCTAGTGCATCTGGTGGGCAGCAGGCAGAATAGGGCGGCACCATACCACCTAGGACACCCGAGTAGCAGCCGGGCCCATCCAAGCCCAGTTGCCCCAGAAGACGGCCGCCACAGGGGACCCAGATCACAGGTTGGGAATCACAGCAGACCGCCTCCACTCCTGCTGAACCATCTGGTATTCCACATAGGCGAAGCCTTAGAGCCCGTAAGGCTAGAAGGATAGACACAAGTTAAGTTGGCACAGGTACAGGACACAGTTTAGTGATAAGGGCTAGGGCACAAATCTATACATAAGTTTTCACATTAAACACCTGTGCACAATGTTACAAACTACCTCGGTGCTCTGTCAGAAGAGTTTGTGTGATGGGCTGGTCTGAGCTGGCTGCAGAGGAGGCATGGGTGAGGTGGAGTGGGTGAAATGGCGACTTGGCGTTGGGCTTAGCCCAGGGACTGCGGTTCAGCAAGTGCTCACAGCTCCGGTATCCCACACCCATTCCACATCCCCCTTCCCCTGCCCCCCCTCCCCCCAATCGCCCCCACCTCCACCAGCCAAGGGGTTCGATGGCACCGTAGTGCGGCAGGCAGCTATCACTGAGGGGGCAGCTGCAGGCAGGGAGGATGGGTGGGTGTGCCAGGGGGGTGGTGGAGGGGGGGGTGGTTCGGGTGTTGGGATGCGGTGTCCGTGCCCCTGGCTAGTACACCCCTCCCCGCCCCACCGCCACCATCCCCCACGCCCACAGCCCCCACCCCCGCCTCCGCAGTCAGTGAAACTGGAGGCAATCAGTGAGTCCCATGCATCCTCACATTGCGTGCACATTGTGTTGCCTCCCATGGCTGCCCAGGCCCAAATTCCTGCCTATTATCGTCCTCCCCTACATTCTCCTCGTCGGACGAGGCCTGCTGCTCATCCTCCTCCTCCTCCAACATGTCGCCCCTCTGCTGTGCGATGTTATCGAGAACACAGCAGGCCATCACGATGTCGACAACCTTCCCAGCGCTTAACTGGAGGGCGCCTCCAGAGCTGTCCAGGCACCTGAACGCATCTTCAGGATGTTAAAGCACCACTTGATCACGCCCCTGGTCGTGGCATGGGCACGCTTGGAGCAGGTCTCTGCATTACTCTGCCAAGATGGCTGCCTTGCAGGCAGCAGCAATGGTGGTCCGTACCCGGACACCACCCCAGTCCCATGGGGGTGTCACCCCGACCACACCATCCATACTCCCGTCACACTTCTCGGTGTCCGACCTCCTCTTTCTCCCTCATCAGCCACGGCGCCCGTTTCCCAATTTTTAAACGTGCAAGTGAACCTTGCTGTTGGGAACTCCCCCAAATGGAGGCGGAGACTCGCGGAGACCCCAGAGAATACCGGGTCAAGCCCGCTAATGATATTCAAACGGCTGTCTCGTCACCAGAAATTACAAACTGGCATGAACCTTGCGCCCACCACGTTTTTGGCATCAAGACCAATTTTTCAGCCAATTGCCTTTCCTGATTCCGGCATCAGCTGATGGAGCATCCCCCCCAGGGTCTTTGATTAATACTCGGTAATGATTATCACAATTCCAATCAAGTGGAGTTGGTAGTTAAACTCCAAATTCAGGGTTTACCCAGTCAGAATGTTGAGAGTAGTTCCATGCTAATGGAATGGAAAAAAATATCCAGACAAGAAGAGAAAGAAGCCAGAAAGGAAAATTGAAAATGTGTAGACAAAAGAAGAAAATTGTTCCTTTCATTATTTCGTTTTGTCAAACGATCATCTTTGTTCAACACATTCTGGTGATCAGGAAAAACATGTCTTGTTTGCATAAAAATAACTTGGTTGCATATGTCTTTGTTGTGATGACAGGGATACAGCACTTGTGTAAGTGGCCCACAGGATTTCCAGGGTGACGCTTCTGTGTGACATTTGGAATACTATTGCAAACTTTTACGAATGCAAGGTTTTAGCTTCTAGGCAGGGGTCTCTGTCATAGGGGCCTTCCAGGCAGTGGTCTCTTTAATGGGGGCTTCCACGCAGGGGTCTCTGTATTGGGGGGCTTCCAGGCAGGGGTCTCTGTAATGGAGGCTTCCAGGCAGGGGTCTCTGTAATGGGGGCTTCTAGGCAGGGGTCTCTGTAATGGGGGCTTCCAGGCAGGGGTCTCTGTATTGGGGGGCTTCCAGGCAGGGGTCTCTGTAATGGGGGGCTTCCAGGCAGGGGTCTCTGTAATGGGGGGCTTCCAGGCAGGAGTCTCTGTAATGGGGGGCTTCCAGGCAGGAGTCTCTGTAATGGGCGGATTCCAGGCAGGGGTCTCTATACGGGGGCTTCCAGGCAGGGGTCTCTATAATGGGGGGCTTCCAGGCAGGAGTCTCTGTAACAGGGGGCTTCCAGGCAGGGGTCTCTATACGGGGGGCTTCCAGGCAGGGGTCTCTATACGGGGGGCTTCCAGGCAGGGGTCTCTGTAATGGGGGCTTCCAGGCAGGGGTCTCTGTAATGGGGGCTTCCAGGCAGGGGTCTCTGTAATGGGGGCTTCTAGGCAGGGGTCTCTGTAATGGGGGCTTCCAGGCAGGGATCAATATAATGAGGGGCTTCCAGGCAGGAGTCTCTGTAATGGGGGGCTTCCAGGCAGGGGTCTCTATACGGGGGGCTTCCAGGCAGGGGTCTCTGTAATGGGGGCTTCCAGGCAGGGGTCTCTGTAATGGGGGCTTCCAGGCAGGGATCAATATAATGAGGGGCTTCCAGGCAGGAGTCTCTGTAATGGGGGGCTTCCAGGCAGGGGTCTCTATACGGGGGGCTTCCAGGCAGGAGTCTCTGTAATGGGGGCTTCCAGGCAGGGGTCTCTATAACGGGAGGCTTCCAAGCAGGGGTCTCTATACGGGGAGCTTCCAGGCAGGGGTCTCTATAATGGGGGCTTCAAGGCAGGGGTCTCTGTAATGGGGGGCTTCCAGGCAGGGGTCTCTGTAATGGGGGGGGGGGGCAACCAGGCAGGGGTCTCTGTAATGGGGGGGCTTCCAGGCAGGGATCTCTGTAATGGGGGGCTTCCAGGCAGGGGTCTCTGTTATGGGGGGGTTTCTAGGCAGGGGTCTGTGTCATCGGGGGCTTCCAGGCAGGGTTCTCTGTAACGGGGGCTTCCAGGCAGGGGTCTCTGTAATGGGGGGGCTTCCAGGCAGGGATCTCTGTAATGGGGGCTTCCAGGCAGGGGTATCTGTAATGGGGGGCTTCCAGGCAGTCCAAAGATGTGCGGGTTAGGTGGATTGGCCATGCTAAATTGCCCGTAATGTCCTAAAAAGTAAGGTTAAGGGGGGGTTGTTGGGTTACGGGTATAGGGTGAATACGTGGGTTTGAGTAGGGTGATCATTGCTCGGCACAACATCGAGGGCCGAAGGGCCTGTTCTGTGCTGTACTGTTCTATCTATCTATCTATCTGCAACAGGGGATTCTAGGCAGGGACCTCGCTTTTGGGGGGCTTCCAAGCAGTGGTTTGGGGGGGGGTCCTCTCATATGGGGTGTTTCCTGTGGAGTCTCTCATTCGGGGGCTTTCTCGTGGGCCAGGATTCAAGTGGGTGAGATTTTTGGAAGAGACTAGAAACCAAGTTCAAAGCTGCTTTCTCAGATGGGCACAAAAGAGCCCAAGGACTATTTAAAGACGATCAGGGGAGTTCATCTATGGTGTCCTCTACAAACATTAGTGAAACACATTAGAATCATAGAATCCCTACAGTGCAGAAGGATGCCATTTGGCCCATCGAATCTGCACTGACCCTCTGAAAAGCACCCTACCTAGGCCCACTCCCCCTGTCCTATCCCCATAATCCCAACTAACCTTTGGATATTAAGGGACAATTTAGCATGGCCAATTCACATAATCTGCACATCTTTGGACTGTGGGAGAAAACCGGAGCGCTCAAAGGAAACCCACGCAGACACAAGGGGAAAGTGTAAACTCCACAGACTGCTGTGAGGCAGCAGTGCTAACTGTGCCACTGTGCCATCCAATATCTGACCATTTGTCTCATACAGTTTGTGGGGCCTTTCTTAACATAAATTGGCTGGTTTTTTTTATTACAACAGCGACTGTGGTACAACAGGCTGTGCAGAATTTTAGGGATCCTGATGTTGGGAAAGGCACAATATAAATTGAAGATACTTCTTTTTTTGCATGTCCTTCTTCATCATTGGAAGGATTTATTATTGCATTATTTGCCTTATTAAGAGGCAAATGTGCCCTTGAAGCTTTACATCTTTAACTCCTAACTTCTTCACAAGTAATTTAGCCAATTAGTGAAGTAACAATTTAGCAAAACAGCTAAAATGGGCAGTCTGCTGAAGGCGAGGATCTCTTTTGTGTCATGCATTATTTCCAATAAAACTCAAAATCTTATAAAATATACATAGAACAGTACAGGCCCTTCGGCCCTCAATGTTGTGCCGAGCCATGATCACCCTACTCAAACCCACATATCCACCCTATACCCATAACCCAACAACCCCCTCCTTAACCTTACATTTATTAGGACACTACGGGCAATTTAGCATGGCCAATCCACCTAACCCGCACATCTTTGGACTGTGGGAGGAAACCGGAGCACCCGGAGGAACCCCACGCACACAGGGGGAGGACGTGCAGACTCCACACAGACAGTGACCCAGCCGGGAATCGAACCTGGGACCCTGGAGCTGTGAAGCATTTATGTTAACCACCATGCTACCCTGCTGCCCCAAAGCCACAAGCTTGTCCGAACTGCTTTGGACTTGGGATATTTGACAGTTGAGATGCAATGAGTCTTCCAGGAAGCTTGTATAGTTATTTTACAGAACGCTTGTACAACATGGGGTAATGGTTTAGCAAAAAGCCTGTTCTTTCGTAACGGTGAATCATGTCAACTGGGAGACAGATTGAAAGTGGTCCAACTCTTTTCCCTTACATACCAGCTTCACAAAGAGAAGAGGCAATCATCTGAACTATTTGCGTTGGATTGAAAGTCAGATTATCCAGGATAAAGTAATGCAGCAGCACACTATGTCACTTCTTTCCAGATGTTGGAAGATAAAATTCATCTTTGGTTCTGTTTCCGTTTAGTGCCATATAAAGTACAATAGAAAACTTATGGAACTCTTTATACTGCAGTGAAAGATAGTAAACAGCTACAGCTTCAAAAGCAAATAACCAGGTGTACTCATGAGAGCAGTTCAAGTGCCACTGACATGAATTGAACTGCAAGTCATATTCCAGGCATTCCTGAAATGAAATGAAATAAATATTATAACCACTGTTTCTGAGTTTACCTCTGACACTCAGTGGCAGCAGCTGTTCAACTAACCTTTCCAATTTTGGGTCTTGCTACTCTGCAGGAGAAAAGGTTGATTTGGATCAGGATTTGCTCTCCAAATGACATGCAACATCAACAGATACTCTAGGAAGGCTCGGAAAACCCTTTAGATGTTGCAGAAGTCTTTGAAGTTTCAGCATGTTATGAACACTCAGGATCAGCAATAGTTTTAAAAAACAAGCCACGTTATCAATTTCCTCACATGAGGAAGTTGAGCTTTTATTTATTAAAATAATCCTGTTAAAACATTTTGTGGAAGTTTTTCTTTGGTCACAAAAGAATAACTTATTTTCAAAAGAGGAGATAACAATCTTACAAAAACACAGTTAAAGAAAATCATATCAATGATAAAGGCCCATTAGGTTCCCGGATAAGGAAATTGACAACAAATATAACCACTGCTGGGGGCTATTGATCTTTTTTCTTTTACAAATAATCTAAAGTGCAGTAAGGTGCATTACACATTAAATTACATATATTTACCTATAAATAAAGAACAGAAAATGTTGGTAAAAGGTGCAAGCTGTCAACAATTTTACCATTACATTGAATTTTTCAATCTGTTATTTTAGCAGAGAGTTTAACCCAGTTAAAATAATTGAGTTAACGCCTTTGTTCAGATAATTGACAAAGGAATGTCACAGGAATGCATTAAACGGCACCATCTCTGGAGGACGTATATCCACAATATCAGCAAGCTGCTTCAATAGGTTACGTATATGAACTAATTCTTCTGTTATTGTGCTTAACACACAGAACAAAAATCAGGCAAAAAGAATCGAGCAGCCACAATCAAAGATTCCCCCTACCAGGCTTTTCCATTCTCAAATTTAAATAGACGTAAGCCAGGCAGGTTTCATTACCAGCATATGATCATCTTTGCCTGAATCATTTGAGTGCTGCACCCAAGTGAACTATTATACACAAGTGCAACAATTGGAAATTTGCAAGACATCACATAGTCAGAGAGCCGCAGGGAGACAGAATGTTGCCCATAGTTTTCTGATATAAGCTGATAGGTCTGAAAAAAATCATCTCTCCACTTTGGCTTCAATTCATCAATGTCTACAGATGTGACTTACTACAATTTCATTTATTTCTGTGAAATATGACTCATTGCCATTTACTTGCAAAATGAGGAATCAAAGCCCTAACTTATGATAAATAAGCTATATTGAACAGCCAGAGAATGAGTGGAGTACAATGCACAAGAATGCATCTGCTTGTGATGCTGTTTAGAACCCATCTGATGTTAGATGCGAGGATATCCTAAAACCCAGAAGGATAATTTGGAACGCCAGTTCTTAATTGTTTATTTTGCAATTTGGTATAATGTGAGTCAAGATATAAAACCCAATGAGGAAAGATGCAGTCTTGCTGTACTCATTCAAATAACAGAATGTTTATTAAACTGTAAAAACACACAACAAGAAAGGCAAAAATACAGAACAAAATTGCAATCAATTACAATAATGGCTGCACACACAATATACTTGAACTAATGCCATTCCAAATCTATCTGCTTTCCTAAATCCTGACAATATCCCGTTCTGAAAACAACATCCCATAAGGCTTACCCTATGAGCCAAATCCATCAAGTAATTACCACACACGACCTCTATATTTATTTTGGGGAATTTTAATTCCTGCAAATCTATGCCCTTCCATTCTCCAACTTACTTAAGTAAGTACCTGTTCACCCTGCTGCTAGGCTAATCAGCGTATCAAAAGATCTCAATGCAACTGAATCCTAATCAGTTCCCTTTTATCCACATCTTCAATCTCCATTTTAGTTAAACTTCTTGACAGTAGCATAAATCATACTGATTTTGCAAACTGTCACTTGAATCTTTCTAAATAGCTGGAATTACAGCATATAGTTTTGATTCTGTACCAAATACATAATCTAATTTTCTTGTATTTCTTTAAGATACTCTTTATATACCATTGTGCCCTGAATCCATTGAAACTTTGATTGGGGGTGGAGAGGAAAGATTTATTCTGTAAAGTGGAGAAATCAAGAGAACCCTCATTGCGTCTACAGTGATCTCCCAATCAGTTGCAGCTTCCAGTCCTTTGCCAGAACTGCTTCGAGCAACTGCTGTGGATCCATCTTTGGGCCACTTATTCATCTTAATGTTATGGTTCTCCGAAATGGAAAGAGGATCGATATATTCTCCACTAACTTTATTTCTTGGACAAGTAGAGGAAGAGCCGAGGTTATACAAGATAGATAGCATAAAGGTAAGATATAATTATATTAATATGTTATAAATATATATCTATTCAGGCACACAAGCACAGAGGTAAGATACAATTGTAGTTACGATCTATAACATTTTCCAGAAGATTTTTATGAATTGTGTTGTGAAAACTAAAATTTGTTTGACCACATAGATGTCAAAGTACATTTCTCTGGATGTTTGCAACTTAGTGGAATTGGACTTCAGCTATTGGCCTTGTGATGATGGAAACAACATACAGTTTTATGCAGTTGTTATGCAGTTTCGGCAGGTGCCACAAAATCAGTCCTATATCTTGGTGCTTCCAGCTTCCATTCTTTTTGCAGTATATTGACTGAGTTATTTTATCTTCACCTTATTCATATCATTTGATGAGGCAATAACCATCATTGGCTTTTCCAATTTTGCAATGGTACATAATAAATAGGTTTTCCTAGGATTTGGATATGACTCCAGTATCTATGGAGGCTCTTTCAGTGCGCTACTTGCAAACATAGATTAAATACAAGCTTTGGCAGGTCACCCCTCTCTCAATTCTGGCTTCCAATCTCTTTCTTAGGGATGGCACGACGGCACAGTGGTTAGCACTGCTGCCTCACAGTGGCTCAATTCCAGCCTTGGGTCACTGTCGGTGTGGAGCTTGTAAGTTCTCCCCATGTCTGCATGGTTTTCCTCCGGGTGCTGCGGTTTCCTCCCACAGTCCAAAGGTGTGATTTGGTAGATTGGTCATGATAAATTGCCCCTTCATGTCTCGGGATGTACAGGTTAGGTTATGGGGATACGGGGTTGGGGGGGAGTGGGCAAGGGCAGAGTGTTCATTTGAAGGGTCGGTGCAGACCTGAGGGGTCGAATGGCCTCCTTCTGCACTGTATGGATTCTATGATTCTGTAATTCTCTGCTACAACTTTCCTTTTATTGTTTCTATCAATGTTGTCAGTGATACTCTGCACCCTTCACATGCAGCTCCTATATTGCAAGTGTCACAAACCCTGCTTCCTTTATGCATCCTTCGATGTTGAAATCAAGACTCTTACAGCAATTTTTAAACTTATTTTGCGTCAAGAATCCCAAAACTATGGAATGTTTTACATCCTTACCTTTTCCTTCCACATGTAGACTTTTAATCTTGGAACTATGTAATCACTACTTACTGACTTACCTCATGTTTTTTCTGTACTTTTCACCTTGGCAGTGTCCCGCCTGTCACCTTAGTATTTCAATATTTTTTTAAATCTGCAAGAACCTTAAAATCAAGCATAAATCAAAAATTACCTTAGCAGAGAACCAATTATTTTATAAATCAACATGACAAGCATAAATCTTAATGAAAAATGTCTGTCATAAAGAGAATCTTTTTGATGTTTGAACTGGATCAGCATGGACAGCAACTTAGGCTTTCAGTTCCTTTTTTCTTGACACATACATTCTCCTATCTGCAGTGGGGGAGCAGAATCCACAATCCCATGCCATCTGGTAATAGTCTGCAGGAAAAAACATGCCACAACAAAACGTCGTAACTCCTGAGGTATGTACGGTAGAGTACGACACAACCTATTTGAAACAATGATATTGTATTACTTTTCTCTGCAAACAACATATTGTAATAATCAACAATAGGATATTAGAAGAGGCATTAGAATCAACTGCCGTTTGATCATTGTTGCAAAAGCGCTGGAAACTTGTGCTACTTTGTCATGCTCAAATAGATTAACCACAATGAACAGACGAAAATACTTCATGTTCAATGTACTCAGGCACTCATGATCCTTAGAATTGGTGCAATGACAATGGGCAAGATTTATGGCCACCTTGTGCCTGGTGCGGATTCAGGCGCGGCTTTAAATAGCGGGAGAGTTCATAATCAGGATCTCCTCCCAAGATAGCGCCCAGTGCTCGGGAATGGGGAAGGGGGGGGGGGTGGCGGGAGGAGGGGGGGGTGTGACCCCCCAGGGCGGTTGGGCCTATTCAATGAGCAGGGCGCCATAGGTTGGGGGTCACATCTGTGCAGGCGGGCGAGGGGCTTTTCATCTGCGCGGCCAACAGGCCATCCTGCAATAGTGTGTAGGCCCATAACAGGGCAACTACAGGTGCCGCCTGTCTGTCCCACAAAACACTTCCAGGACAAAGCCCTGTTCTTGGTTATCTGCTGAAAGTCACTTTAAATCCCATTGACTGTGAGCAGCCTCTAGCTACACAGATCAATACTATTGCCAATAAGGAATTGGCATTGTTAGTTATGCGAGCACTTCACAGCTACTGGTTGTGTTTGCTGCTTGCACCTGCTGGTAGCTGAAAATGCCTGGAGGTTGCTGCTGCTGTTTCCTTCCTTTTCTGTAGCTGGAAATAATTTTTTCTAAGATTCCTGGGTCCTAGAACACCGGGCTCAGGGGGATGTGTGAGTCCAGAAGGCAATGCGGTTTGAATCACGAAGACGCCACGGGACCTGATGCGCAGCATTGTTCCAAATGGGCCACCTGATAACACAGTTAAATAAATGCTTTCGTAGATTGCTGATGCTTTTTTTGCTGGTGTGCTAAGTGCTGCATGTAACTGGCACGTCACCGCAGATCAAACACCCTGGAAGTCATGATGTTTAACTGCACCTTGAGCGCCACTGGAATATGTGGATGCCAGGATTTGGTTCCGGTGAGATTGGGCCACATGGCCTGATACGTGGCCTGAACAGCAGCGGCTCCTGGATGGAGAATGGCATTGATACGTGGAACAAGTAACACATTGATGGACAGATCATTTCAATGACAGTATTCTGAACATGAGGACACATTCCGTGAGGACATGGGCAGCACGGTAGCACAAGTGGATACCACTGTGGCTTCACAGCGCCAGGGTCCCAGGTTCAATTCCCCACTGGGTCACTGTCTATGCAGAGTCTGCACGTTCGCCGCGTGTCTGAGTGGGTTTCTTCCAGGTGCTCCGGTTTCCTCCCACAGTCCAAAGACGTGCAGGTTAGGTGGACTGGCTATGATAAATTGCCCTTAGTGTCCAAAAAGGTTAGGATGGATTATTGGGTTCCGGGGATAGGGTGGAAGTGAGGGTTTATGTGGGTCGGTGAAGACTCGATGGGCCAAATGGCCTCCTTCTGTACTGTATGTTCTATGTTCTATCTTCTATTCTCACGCTTATCCTCCATTTCTGTTGAGGAACCTGCGAGGGGTGATGCCGTGTGCTCGTTTTTATTGCTGTGAAAATGAGCTGATTAAGCTTTGTGCAGCCCCACAACCAGAGGGTGAGTATGTTGATCAGGGGAGGGTAATTGAGCTTGGTCCCCCTAATGTTCCCGACAGAGGTCTAGGGGCTCCAGATGTGGCTCGGGGGTGAGTGCAGAGAGCGGGGAGCTCCAGCACATCCGGCTCGCTGGATGACACTCTGAGAGAAGGCGGGTCAAGGTGTGGGAGGCTTGGGGAATGTGAGGGTCCCAGGGTGGAAGCCATAACTGATTGTTGGTCTTGCTCCGTCTGCAATTCCTTACAGATAGCACGATGGATGGTGTTGTCAACCCCACAGTGGCAGCTCCCATGGTGCTGGGGGCAGCGAGGCAGCCATACATCGGAGAAGGCAGCAGCAGCATCGACACTGTTTGGAGACCTCCAGGGGGTGCAGTTCGCCACCCATCCATCGGGCCCAGAAGGGACCCAGAAGGGGATGCCGGTGATGGCCCAAGGTGTACAGGCATTGTTGGTTATAGAAGGAGCTGACGGATAGCATATGCCACCGGGGGCTCCATCTCAGGTGCGCCACATGTACCATGAGCTGCATGGCAGCACATTGTTTAGCACTGCTGCCTTACAGCTCCAGGGACCCGGGTTCAATTCTGGCCTCGGGTAACCGTCTGTGTGGAGTTTGCACTTTCTCCCTGTGTCTGCGTGGGTTTCCTCTGGGTGCCCCGGTTTCCTCCCGCAGTCCAAAGATGTGCAGTGTCGGTGGATTGGCCATGCTAAATTGCCCTTCATGTCCAAACGATTAGGTGGGGTTACTGGTCTACGGTGATAGGGTGGAGATGTGGACTTAAGTAGGGTGCTCTTTCCAAGGACCAGAGTAAACTCGATGGGCCGAAGAGCCTCCTTGTGCACTATAAATTATATGACTCTATGATTCTATGTCTTTGCAGACTTAGCACCATGGAGGAGGATAACACCCACTCCTGGTGGCCCTGAATGTCACCACAGCCCTGAACCTTTATGCCACCGCACCATTCAAGGGCCCGAGCGGGAATTTGTGCTGCATTTTACAAGTGCATCCATGAGGTCTCAGTTTTGTATCAATTTTGAGCTGGACCAAGCCTATCAAGATGTCCGGGCAGCATGATTTTCCACCATCACCGGGATGCCCCAGGTCCAGGGATAATAGATGGCACGCATGTCACTTTGCATGCAATGGGGCAATAGTGAGTTCCTTCATTAATAGGAAAGGGTAGCACTCCGTGAATATTCAACTCATGTGCAACCACCGCATCGAGATCATGCACATATGTGCATGTATGACAGTTAAATCCTGGGACACTCGGAGATCCCCGGCGTCTTTGTGGACCACCCAGGATGACGGTTTAACTCTTGGGGGAAGAGTTAAACTCTTGGGACCGCTGAGGTCCTAACTGGTGATGCCAATGCAGAAGCCGAAGACCGAGGCAGAGACCCAAAATAACGAGGCCCATGCTGCCACCCATGCTGTCATTGGGAGATGCATCAGACTGATCAAATTGAGAGGCCTGATGGCTGGACCACTCTGGTGGTGCACCGCAGTACACCCTCGGAGAGGTGGTTGCCTGCTATGCATTCCACAGCAAAGCACACCTGCGGGGTGGCCTGCTGCAGTAGGAGGGACATGCGGCTTGTCTGAGGAGGATGAGAAGGGACTGGATCAGGAGAATCTGGAAGACAGGTGCAGGGAGGACCATGGGAGCAGCTGGAGGATGGAGGATAGGCAGTGGCCAGAGTCCGACATGCCCGGAGGGCCAGTGAGGCCCTCATTATGGCCTGCTTCTCATAGGACAAGGCTTTGTCTGTCAGCAAGCCCCTTTCCCCCAAACTCCCCTTCATTCACTCCCTTCCCCCATTGAACACCCCCACCTTCCATTCCCCTCCTTCCCACCCATTTCCCTCCTTCCTCTCCTCCTATTCCTTGACCCTCCCAAACGCCCTGATGAACCCGCATTCACCAGTTCCCCGTTGACTATCCCTACCCTCATTTGCCTCCTTCCCACCTATTTCCCTCCTTCCTTTCCCCCACCCTCCCATTCCCTGACCCCACCACAACCCCCACCTCCCCTCACCAGCCCAACTACCCTATTCCATCCATAATGGTCTGTGAAGCATTACTCCAGGGCGATGTGCCTGTGCCCGCACTGTCAGCAGGTCAATATACAAAGCAAGCCCATGATGATAACTCGCTGTGAAGGAAGCTATTGTGCTCCTCAGTTTATGCCAAAGTCTGACTGTGGTGAATCATAATAGCATAATCCACACTGTTATCACACATGTTGTACCATTCCTCTGTAAGCTCAGCAGGCGAGCAGTTGTGCGGCTCTGCCCCTAGGGGGAGGTGTACTGGGAATGTACGGAAGTTTGTACTGGGCTCCACCCTTGGCTCCGCCCATGACTCCTCCCCCCCCACTGGTTGTATAAAGCTTGGCAGTCGGAGCCTGCCTGCCAGTTCATGTAGAGTTCATCTCGTCACAGGCAGGCTCTGTTGTAAGATGATTAAAACCACTGTTCACTTCTTTTTTTTAAAAATAATTTTTATTGAGAAATTTTGATTTTATACAACAATAACGCACCTTAGTAAAATACCGAAAATAACAATAATATTAACAATCATATACATTTGCCCCATCCCCATGAACAACCCAGCATTTTAACAACAACGCAAATTAACACACTATAAAGTTACAGAATAAACACTACAATAATGCACCCCCCCCCCCCCCCCCCCCCGGGTTGCTGCTGCTATTGACCCAGTTACCTATCTCTGAGCCAGGAAGTCCAGAAAAGGCTGCCATTGTTTATAGAACCCTTGTGTTGATCCTCTCAGGGCAAATTTGACCTTTTCCAATTTTATAAATCCCGCCATGTCACTGATCCAGGTCTCCACGCTTGTGGGCCTCGCATCCCTCCACTGTAGCAGAATCCTTCGACGGGCTACTAGGGACGCAAAGGCCAGGACCCTGGCCACTTTCGCCTCCTGCACTCCCGGCTCCACCCCAACCCTAAAAATCGCGAGTCCCCACCCTGGCTTGACCCTGGATCCAACCACCCTCGACACCGTCCCCGCCACCCCCCTTCCAGAATTCTTCCAGTGCTGGGCATGCCCAGAACATATGGGCGTGGTTCGCAGGACTCCCCGAACATCTGGTGCACCTGTCCTCACCCCTGAAGAACCTACTCATCCTAGTCCCGGGCATGTGGGCCTGGTGCAGCACCTTAAATTGGATGAGACTAAGCCTCGCACATGAGGAGGAAGAGTTGACTCTCTCCAAGGCCTCCGCCCAAGTCCCGTCCTCTATCTGCTCCCCGAGTTCCTCCTCCCATTTCGCCTTCAGCTCCTCCACTGACGCGGCATACAACGACACCCTATGTTCCTCTCCACCTCGCACCAAGCCTCTCCACCTCTCTGAATATCTCAATGCCATCGCCAGCGGCTCGATTGCCAGTGCAAACAACAAGGGGGACAAGGGGCAACCCTGCCTGGTCCCTCGGTAAAGCCGGAAGTACTCCGACCTCCTCCTATTCGTGGCCACGCACGCCGTCGGGGCCTCATATAGCAGCCTTACCCATCTAATGAACCCTTCACCAAATCCAAACCTCCCCAACACCTCCCATAGGTACCCCCACTCCACTCTATCAAAGGCCTTCTCCGCATCCAGCGCCACCACTATCTCTGCCTCCCCCTCAATCGCCGGCATCATAATGACATTCAGCAATCTCCGCACATTCGTGTTCAGCTGCCTTCCCTTCACAAAACCTGTCTGGTCCTCATGCACAACCCCTGGCACACAGTCCTCTATCCTGGTGGCCAGGATTTTTGCCAGCACCTTAGCATCCACGTTGAGGAGAGATATGGGCCTGTATGAACCACACTGCTGGGGGTCCTTGTCCTTCTTTAAAATTAACGAGATCAGTGCCCGTGACATCGTCGGGGGCAAAGTCCCCCCTTCCCACGCTTCGTTGAGTGTCCGCACAGGCAAGGGGCCCACTAGGTCCACAAACTTTTTATAAAATTCCACCGGGAACCCATCCGGCCCCGGTGCCTTCCCTGACTGCATCTGCCCGATCCCCTTAACTAGCTCCTCCAGCTCAATCGGCGCACCCAGCCCCTCCACCTTCTCCTCCTGCACCTTCGGGAAAGAAAGCCCGTCGAGGAACCTCTTCATTCCCCTCCTCTCCCCCGTTGGCTCCGACCGGTACAGTTCCCCGTAAAAGTCCTTGAAGACCTCATTCACCTCTACCCACTTCCGCACCACATTCCCACTCTTGTCTCTCACTCCAGCAATCTCCTTAGCCGCATCCCGCTTACGGAGCTGATGAGCCAGCATCCTACTCGCCTTTTCACCATGTTCGTACACTGCCCCTTGTGCCTTCCTCCACTGTGCCTCCGCCTTTCTAGTGGTCAGCAAATCAAATTTAGCCTGCAGGCTGCGCCTCTCCCCCAACAGTCCCTCCTCTGGTGCCTCTGCATACCTCCTGTCCACCTCCAGCATCTTTCCCACCAGTCTATCCCTCTCACTCCTCTCGCTCCTCTCCCTGTATGCCCGGATGGATATCAGCTCCCCACGAATTACTGCCTTCAGGGCTTCCCAGACCATCCCCACCTGAACCTCCCCCGTATCATTCACCTCAAGGTACCCCTCAATACTTGCCCGGACCCTCCTACACACCTCCTCCTTAGCCAACAACCCCACATCCAACCGCCACAACGGACGTTGGTCTCGCACCTCTCCCATCTCCAACTCTAACCAATGCGGAGCGTGGTCGGAGATTGCAATGGCCGAATACTCGGCCCCCTCCACTCTCGGAATCAGTCCCCTACTCACCACGAAGAAATCTATCCGAGAGTAGACCCTATGTACGTGGGAGAAGAAAGAGTACTCGCGTGCCCTCGGCCTTACAAACCTCCATGGATCCACCCCACCCATCTGGTCCATAAACCCTCTCAGTACCTTGGCCGCCGCCGGCCTCCTACCCGTCCTAGAGCTGGACCGATCCAGTGAAGGATCCAACACCGTATTAAAGTCCCCCCCTATGATCAGACCTCCCGCCTCCAGATCTGGGATCCGTCCCAACATACGCCTCATAAAGCCCGCATCGTCCCAATTTGGGGCATACACACTGGCCAGTACCACCTTCACTCCTTGTAGCCTGCCCCTAACCATCACATACCTACCCCCCCTTATCCGCCACCACCTCCGATGCCTCAAACAACACATTTTTCCCCACCAGAATCGCCACTCCCCGGTTCCTCACATCCAACCCCGAGTGGAAAACCTGCCCCACACATCCCTTCCTCAGGCGGACCTGGTCCGCCACCCTCAGGTGGGTCTCCTGAAGCATTGCCACATCCGCCTTTAGCCCCTTCAGGTGAGCCAGTACCCTCGACCGCTTCACCGGCCCATTCAACCCTCTCACATTCCAGGTGACCAACCGGATCAGAGGGCGTCCCGCCCCCCTCCCCCGTCGGCTAGCCATAGCCCGTTGACTGCCCGCCCCAGGCCAGCACCCCCTGCTCGACCCCGTCCCCATAGCGACAACCCCTCACCTCTGTCCCCCCAGTCCCCACCAGCTCCTTCTTGACCCTACCAGCAGCAACCCGGTATTCCCCTTTCCCCCCCCTCCCTTCCCCCCCAGGCTAGGAACCCTCCCAGCCGCGAACCTCCATTGTACTTCCGTGGGTCAGCTAACTTCTGCTGACCCCGGAAACTCCCGCCAATAGACCGACCCCTCCCGAAGTGGGATCATCCCCCAATCTATCCCCCCTCCTGGCACCGCTCCAGCGCGGGGAAGAACCAGTTAAGGCCCCGCCTCCCCCGTCACCATCTCCACCCCCAGCCCCGCAGCACGGGAAACCAGAGGAAAGCCCGCGCTTTTGCACTGCCCCACCACACCCTTCTGACGCAGCTCCCAAATATCAGCCCCACTCCATACCCCCACTCCGGCATAGAATACAACATACCCCCCCGACCCTCCCCTCAAGATACACAGCCCAGACAATGTCCCACAGCACAAAAACAAAAACATAGCAGAACAACCCCTCCGTAAATAACCATATCAAAATTGCAAAAGTACTATAAGACCATAAGACCATAAGACATAGGAGTGGAAGTAAGGCCATTCGGCCCATCGAGTCCACTCCACCATTCAATCATGGTTGATTTCAACTCCATTTACCCGCTCTCTCCCCATAGCCCTTAATTCCTCGAGAAATCAAGAATTTATCAATTTCTGTCTTAAAGACACTCAATGTCCCGGCCTCCACCGCCCTCTGTGGCAATGAATTCCACAGACCTACCACTCTCTGGCTGAAGACATTTCTCCTCATCTCTGTTCTAAAGTGACTCCCTTTTATTCTAAGGCTGTGCCCCCGCGTCCTAGTCTCCCCTGCTAATGGAAACAACTTCCCTACGTCCATCCTATCCAAGCCATTCATTATCTTGTACGTTTCTATTAGATCTCCCCTCAACCGCCTAAACTCCAATGAATATAATCCCACGATCCTCAGACGTTCATCGTATGTTAGGCCTACCATTCCTGGGATCATCCGTGTGAATCTCCGCTGGACCCGCTCCAGTGCCAGTATGTCCTTCCTGAGGTATGGGGCCCAAAATTGCTCACAGTATTCTAAATGGGGCCTAACTAGTGCTTTATAAAGCCTCAGAAGTACATCCCTGCTTTTATATTCCAAGCCTCTTGAGATAAATGACAACATTACATTTGCTTTCTTAATTACGGACTCAACCTGCAAGTTTACCTTTAGAGAATCCTGGACTAGGACTCCCAAATCCCTTTGCACTTTAGGATTATGAATTTTGTCACCGTTTAGAAAATAGTCCATGCCTCTATTCTTTTTTTTCCAAACAACACTACTAAACAATACTAAAACAAGAAGAAAACAACAGAAGAAAAAGAGAACACAGCAACAGCAGAATCCAGCACTAATATCTTACAGCCGACCTCGCAACCCCCAACCCCTAGTTCAAGTCCAGTTTCTCCGTCCGCACGAAGGCCCACACCTCCTCCGGGGAATCGAAATAATAATGCCGGTCCGAATAAGTTACCCACAGGCGCGCGGGCGGCAACATTCCGAACTTTATCTTTTTTCTATAAAGCACATCTTTCGTCCGATTAAATCCGGACCGCCGCTTAGCCACCTCCGCACTCCAATCCTGGTAGATCCGTACTACCCCATTCTCCCAGTTGCTGCTCTTCACCTTCTTGGCCCAGCGCAGCACACACTCCCGATCACTGAACCGGTGGAACCTCACCAGCACCGCACGCGGGGGTTCATTCTCCTTGGGCCTCCTGGCCAGCACCCTGTGCGCTCCCTCCAGCTCCAAGGGCAGATGGAGAGATCCGGCCCCCACTAGCGAATTCAGCATTACAGCCACATAGGCTGTCAGGTCCGATCCCTCCAGCCCCTCTGCAAGGCCCAAGATCCGCAGGTTTTTCCGCCTCATGCGGTGATCCAGCTCCTCAAAGCGTTCCTGCCACTTCTTGTGGAGTGCTTCGTGCCCCTCCACCTTACTCACGAGGACCACGGCCTCCTCCTCTCGTTCAATGGCCTGCGTCTGCAACTTCTTGATGGCAGCACCCTGGGTGGACTGAATCTCTGACAGCCTTCTGTTTGTTTCCTGCAGAGAGCTCAGTACTTCATCCTTGAATTCTTTAAAGCAGCGCAGGAGATCAGTTTGTTGTTTCTGGGCCCAGAGTCTCCATTCCTCTGGAGCTTTGTTGGTGGCCATCTTGGATCCCTTCCCCCGTTTTTTCTGAGGAGCTGCTGCTGTTTTTTCCACCTTTCCACTCCGAGTTCGAGTCAAGGACTGCAGGGAAAGTCGTTCAGCACACCTTCCCCCACCGGGAGACGTCGAAAAATTTCCGTTTTGGGCTCTCAAAAGAGCCGAAAAATCTCTTTAAAACGGGAGCTCCCAAATGTGTGGCTTACTGCTGCATAACTGCCACTGGAAGACCCACTGTTCACTTCTAACCACGTGTCGCGTGAATTGATGGTCTCATCACTGACTCCTATCTTTCTGCTGACAGAATGCTCGCACCCATTACATGAAAAGGGTCTGCACTGGACCCGAGGACCCACTGTGCTCAGGGAGCAGAGGGATCGAAGGGCAACATGAGGTGCAGACAGGTCCATTGTGCAGGCCCATTGACAGAGGCTGCACATGTATCAGGTGTTAGATGTTTAATGGTGAACATTTGAAACTTCCATTGTCCGTAGCTACAGATAGCTCTGCACCCCCCCCCCCCCCCACTCCCCCAGTGCCCACCTATTGACCCCCCAATCTTTATCTTCCATGCTCTACCGTTATGTCTCGGTGTGTCCCCAGGACGCACATCAGAAGTGAAGACAATTGCTGCTTCTCATGACATGAAGCCTTTGAGGTCCTTGGCAGACATCCTCTGGAGGAACAGGAGCCGGAGGCCCCTAGCTAACCTATTGGTGTCACTGGCATTGCTGTGCCACCCTGTTCTGCCGGCTGACCTTCAGACGTGCCAGTGTCAGAAGGGGGGCATTCGAGTGAGGTGGAGACCACCTTTGTCTCCCTGGTGGCAGGCACCGGGTCCGATTCCAGCTTTTCCCCCTCCTGGACGATACCCGTAGGGCCCTGGGAGTCCCCATGGGATGGAGGGGCAGTTGGAGTGAGCTCCAGAGGCCTCTGAGTCACCTGGCTCTGCCCGTCTTGACGGCTCCCCTTGTCTGCACCATGGTGTTGACGCCCTCAGTGATGGTCCTCAGTGACTGGAACATGCTCTGGAGTGCCTCAGCTATGCTCACCTGCACCTGGGCCGTGCTCTGCAGTACTTCGACAAAGTCCACATGCATCTTCAACACATCCCTCAGCGACTGGGACAGGATGTCGAGGCACTCAGCCGCGGTTGTTACTGACTGAGCCATGCCTTGGACACCATCACTGAAGGCGCTAACATTGTGCCCCAGGCTTTCCACTGCGGATGCCACCCTACCAGTGTTGGCCTCGGTGTTACACATTGCCAAAGCCATCTCCTGCAACTGTAGCCTTTGGAACTCCTCCAATCGGCTATGCACTCTCCAGTGTGTCACTGACATCTCCTCCTGAATATCACGGCCATGTCCGAGCATCTGTATCAGCTCCGGGATAACCTTGTCCAGAGGCTCGGCATTTAACTGGGACTCAGCTGAATCCTGGGATCCAGCACACCCCTGACTGCTGACTGCCTCAGATGTCCTGCCTCCACCTGATGTGCATCGGCATCTGTGTATTGCTCACCAGATTGTGCCAGTCCACTCGTGTTGCCACCGAGCCGTGTGTCTCTGTGCTGGTGGAGGGTGGGGATGACAGCTTTGACGGCTCAATGGTGGTATTCTCTGAGATATCCCACTGTTATCTTGGGTGGCCGGTGGGGGGGGGGGGGGGGGGGGGGGGGGGGGGGGTGGGGGGGGGTGGGGGGGGGGGGGGGGGGGATGGGTAGGGTCATGCCCGATGACTTTGCCCATCTGGTGACGATCCTGCAGGAGAAGGGACATGTGGTCATTGGAAGGGGTGGATCATTTTTTCGTACATGTATAACCCACTTGAGTCACATCATCTGGGTGAAGGGCCAGTGAATTCTCACCTCTGGGGTGCAGGTCAACCTTGCTCTCGGTGACTGCTCTCTCCTTAGCCAGCCCCGCGATCTTCAGGGCCCGTTGCTCAAAGGGGATGTGGACTCTGATTGCTGGACCACTGCCACACATCTGGGCCCTTTCATGCCCATAATAGTATGGGCTAACGTGTCCTGTGGGGACAGAGAGGGGGCATTATGAGCCATGCACTTGGTACAACTGCGCGAGGTCTATGGCAGGTGGAATGTGTGGGCACTGCACCTGGACATGGAAGGACTGTGCTGGTGGGTGCCAGGGTCTGATGGGGCACAAGTGCCATCATCGGATGTGCGGAGGGTGTGAGCTGCCAGCTGTCGACCTGTCCAGGGGGGCGAAATCAGGGGGTGGCAGGTGGCAGGTGGACCTGATGCCAGTGTGTCGGTATTAACTTATCCTTGCGGCTCGGTGGAGGCCGTTGGTCTTCTTCCTGCACTGTATGGCGGTCCTCCTGGTCACACTGCCCGAAGTGACGGCCACTGCCACTGCCTCCAAGGTGGCATTGGTGGCCCTGCTGCTCGTTCTCTGCCCCCCCTTGGGGAACAGGGTGTCACGTCTCACCTCCATACCATCCAGACGCCTGGCCAGGTCGTTATTCCTGATGCGCGGTCCTGGTTTCAGGCTTGTGTGCTGACAGGGAGGCGCTTAAAAGCAACTCCCCCTTGTTAGTGGGCACGGCCATGAGCAAATCTGATGAAGCAGCTGGCGGGACAGCCAGTGCTGGCACGATGCTCATAGGGGTTCATTTTCGACACTAAGTGCCGTTAAATATGGGCTGCAGTCTCACCAGGTCAGCCATGGGGAAACACCCAGGAAGTCACGCCTGATATGACACTTCAAAATGTTTCTACTAAAGCCCGCTCAATAATTCAGAACAACTAAGAAGCATGGAGTACTCATTATCTGAGTGTCTACAATGAAATCCTGTGCGGAGCCCAATAATTGATTGGTGTTTTCCATTCATGTCAGTGTCAAGATGCCAAAAGCCAAGATTATCACAAAAGTCAAGGATCTGACTGACTGGTTAACTTACTGAAGTGTGACAGATGTCAAAGAAAACATAGGTGTCGAGGATAGAGAAAGAATCCACTGTTGTGATATAGCTTTGATGGCATGTGGAAACAGTGAGTGCATTATCACATGCTGCCCGTCTAAACTAAAATCTTCTATACTTCCGTGGTCCGTATCCCTCTATTCCCATCCTATTCATGTATTTGTCAAGGTGCCCCTTAAATGTCATTATCGTCCCTGCTTCCACCACCTCCTCCGGCAGTGAGTTCCAGGTACCCACTACCCTCTGTGTAAAACACTTGCCTTGTACATCTCCTCTAAACCTTGCCTTGGTAGCAGCTGTGAATAATTGAAAACCACGTTGCAGAATGATGCACTATCAGTTACGATGAGATGATAGTAGAATGTAATCGAGGCTTTATTACACAGAGATGTGTGGCCTCCTACAGCAGCTGACGAAATGGCTGCTGTTCGGAGAGTACACACATTTATACTCCGCCTACTGGGCGGAGCCAGCAGGCAGGGATCTACCCCCGTTCCTGTAGTACAGGGGCCTTACCGTAATACCCATAAATACAATATAATACAACAGTGGTGACTACCACACAGAAGTCAATCAAAGTGCAACAGCGAAAATCAGAGTCTTGATTCAAAGAACAAAGAAAAGTACAGCACAGGAACAGGCCCTTCAGTCCTCCAAGCCTGCACCAACCATGCTGCCCATCTGAACAAAAATGCCCAACGCTTCCGGGGAGCATATCCCTTTATTTCCATCATATTCATGTATTTGTCAAGACGCCCCTTAAAAGTTACCATCCTATCTGCTTCCACTGCCTCCTTCTGCACTGTAGGGATTCTATGGGTTCCATGTCCTACTTGTGTTTACGTTTTCTATCCAGAAAATGGATTTATGAGCCTGGATTCTCCACTATGCGGCGCCGGAGGCATGAATCGCAAAGTGGAGAATCGCGTGAGATTGAAAAATCAAGGTTTGTGTCCAGCGCCAATTCCGATGATCTGGCCATGTTCCGGTCCCTCGCTGGTGCCAATATTGGTGCTTGTGCCCCGTGCAACCATCATTTGCATGGATTTTAATCTCATTAGCGGGTTGGACACTTCATGCTCCATCCTTCCACAATGCTCCACCCCTCTTAGGCAGAAGTCATGCGGGTCCAAATTGGTGCAAATATTTACAAGTGCGACATATCTACCATATCATGACGCACCTGGCACTGCGGGGGATTGGGTAGAACATCCAATCCGGGTGGTCATCAAGGTGACGGTCGCCCTGAACGTTTATGCCACTGGATCCCTCCAAGCACCGAGTGGGGATTTTTCCGGGATCTCACAGAGCTCGGTGCCGTCATGGAGGCCCTATATGCCCAGTCGGCACAATACATCCTTGGGCAGCACAATAGCACAGTGGTTAGAACTGTTGCTTCACAGCTCCAGGGTCCCAGGTTCGATTCCCCGCTGGGTCACTGTCTGTGCGGAGTCTGCACGTTTTCCCTGTGTCTGCGTGGGTTTCCTCCAGGTGCTCCGGTTTCCTCCCACAAGTCCCACGACGTGCAGTTAGGTAATTTGGACAGTGTGAATTCTCTCTCTGTGTACCCGAACAGGTGCCGGAGTGTGGCAACTAGGGGCTTTTCACAGTAACTTCATTGCAGTGTCAATGTAAGCCTACTTGTGACAAGAAAGATTATTATTATTTCAATGTGCACCCAGCCCACCAAGACGCACGGGCAGCGGGGTTCTACGCCATCACCGATATGCCCTGGATCCAGAGGGTGATTGACGGGATGCATGTTCCCTTTCAAGCACCTTCAGATGACAGGCTGCTTTACTCAAACCAAAAGGGCTTCCATTCAATGAAGGTACACCTGAAATGTGACCACCAGATGCGCATCTTGCACATCTGCGTCCGATACCTGAAGGTGCTGGATGTTCGCCGACAACCCCTCATGTAGTCCGTGGCTTTGCAACAGGACCTCCATGATCGATCGGACTGTCATAAGCCCAAAATCCGTCTGGACGACAGCTAGTTCCTGGGGTCGGCCCTGCTCTGCCGCGTTCAGGGGCCGCAGGTCCGACGGTTCCCCTCCAGTCTTTTCACGCTCCCGGCGGTTATGGGTGGCTTTCAACTGGGATAGGGAAAACAGAAAAAAGTACAGTGTTAGATAGTCGGACGCATGCAGCCCAGGGGTTGGGTAGTTGATGGCTTCAGTGGCCAGGGCACTCGGCCATAATGGCCAATATGAGTGCTGGCATGTGGTGCACGGTGGGGGTTCAGACAGCCTCTGGATTGGGGACCACTTGTAGGACATGTGGGGTTGGTGCTGGGGGCACAGTGCTGCCTACTCACCCTGGCCGTCCTGCCCCCCCTTACCTGGAAAGGCTCCCCCCAGGCCTGGCCCCTGGCAGTGCCAGGATGCTAGTGTGGCTCTGCCAGGTTGCCGGGCTGGCAGCCATTGTGTGCTCAGGTGCCACCCTTCCCTGCCCCAGCCACCCAGAAGTCTCCAATGACCTGGAGGACCTCACCCCACCCCGTCCCCCTACAGGTGCCGTTACATTTGTGTGGAACAGTCCTAAATGGTGCCCTGCCGAGGTCTCTCAGGTGCCGCCGGTGAATCCCGGGCGCCGGGTAAATCCATTTTCCACGTATTTAAATGAGCAATTATAAATTTTCAGATCTGGAACACAGTCAATCAGATTGAATCTGGCAAGAGGTTATGGGCGCTGTGAATCTCATGGCCGGCCTCTCGCAAATCCTGGTGCGATACGCAGCCTCAAGCTTGGCGTGATACGCAGACTCAAGCTTGGCGTCGTACGCAGACCCAAGCTTGGCATGATACGCAGACTCAAGCTTGCCGTAATACGCAGACTCAAGCTTGCCGTGATACGCAGACTCAAGCTTGGCGTGATACGTAGGCGGTGCAGTATTTTGAACTGAGTCTCCTTTGTTCAAATACAGACTGAAATTTTATTGGTATTTTCCGACATATTACTCCAGGTATCTTCATCAATATTCACTGCAAAGTATTTTTCCCAAGAAAACAGGGTTTCTAATATACCCAAAAGGATCTAGAACATAATGTATGATGAATACTGTGATTAACTGCTTAGGTTCTGTGGCTATCAGATTTTCTTTCCAACTGGGAGACAAAAACGTCAAGATTCTCCAACCCGAGACGTCCGGAATGCGTTCCCCAATGGGTCGGAGAATCGGGCATCTGGAGGCATCTGAATGCGATGCACCAACCCCCCCCCCCCCCCCCCCCCCCCCCCCCCCCCCCGCTGGTGGCGTGAGCGAGGGGATGTAAATAAATGCAAATCGGTCGTAATTACTTATGGGCCTTCCATCATTCTCCGTTCCCGGAGCTGGGAACCACGTGGGTACGGATCACTTGTGGTCTCAGCAATGTTGAACCTGATGTGGTGGGTCGCGCTGATAGAAACCATCCAAGCCCATCCAAGGGCCATACCTTCAACAATACCCTGAACATAGAACATAAGAACATAGAACATACAGTGCAAAAGGAAGCCATTCAGCCCATCGAGTCTGCACCGACCCACTTAAACCCTCACTTCCAACCCCCTTCTTCCACTGCTTGCCAAGCCTCCCCCCACCTCCCCCCAACACCACCACAGGGACCCCTATAATGATGGGACAACCCCCAGGGACCCCAATAATAGGGGGGCCCCCCACAGATGTTAGTGCATTCCAATCACTTAATAACAATAATCTTTATTGTCACAAATAAGCCTACATTACCATTGCAATTAAGTGTGAGACAAGCGTGTGGTTTCACTGCACTGAACTCTCTTTGATGTGGTCATTGTTTACAAACATTGGTGTTTAACCACTTTATGCCACTCAAGCGTGAAAGGATAGGTATGGATCAAATGTTTTTTACTTGCTGTCAATCACAGGCCACTACTTGAAAGCTGTGAATGGCTTGCAGATAATGGATCTGTGGTAACCTGACACAGGCAGCTGTTGTCCTTCGAGGAATTGACACAGCCAGGGTGCCAGGCGGAAGTGCCATGGCACTGCCATGTCATGCCATGTTGTTAACTCCCCCGTAGAGAGTACCAGAAGGCCGCTGCATTTGACTTTAATCTCATTAATCAGGCAGAAATTATAACGACAAGGGATTGGGTCCAGTCCAAGGTGTACGGTGAACTTCAGATTGTTACTCCACATTTTTTTTTGATTAATTCATGGGTTGTGGGTATTGTTGGCTGGGCCAGCATTTATTTACCATCCCTGAGAGCACTTAAGAGTCAACCTCATTGCTGTGGATCTGGAATCACATATAGGCCAGACCAGGTAGGAAGACAGATTTTCTTCCCGAAAGGACATTTTACAACAGTCAACAATGGTTTCTGTTTATGTTTATACTTCTTATTCCAGATTTTTAGTGAATTCATATTTCACCATCTGTCAAAGAACATAGAACATAGAACGATACAGCGCAGTACAGGCCCTTCGGCCCACGATGTTGCACTGACATGGGAAGTCAAAAACTAAAGGCCATCTAACCTACACTATGCCATTATCATCCATATGCTTATCCAATAAACTTTTAAATGCCCTCAATGTTGGCGAGTGCACTACTGTTGCAGGTAGGGCATTCCACGGCCTCACCACTCTTTGCGTAAAAAACCTACCTCTGACCTCTGTCCTATATCTATTACCCCTCAATTTAAGGCTATGTCCCCTCGTGCTAGCCACCTCCATCCGCGGGAGAAGGCTCTCACTGTCCACCCTATCTAACCCTCTGATCATTTTGTATGCCTCTATTAAGTCACCTCTTAACCTTCTTCTCTCTAACGAAAACAACCTCAAGTCCACCAGCCTTTTCTCATAAGATTTTCCCTCCATACCAGGCAACATCCTGGTAAATCTCCTCTGCACCCGTTCCAAAGCTTCCACGTCCTTCCTATAATGAGGCGACCAGAACTGTATGCAATACTCCAAATGTGGCCGTACCAGAGTTTTGTACAGCTGTCATGGTGGGATTTGAACTCTGGGTCTCTGGATTACTAATCCAGGGATATTACCACTACTCCACTGCCTCCTCGTTCCATGGAGTTCACAAAAGCCAAGACATTAGCCAGATTCATAGAATGTACAGTGCAGAAGGAGGCCATTCGGCCCATCGAGTCATAAACCGGCTCTTGGAAAGAGCACCCTACCCAAGGTCAACACCTCCACCCTATCCCATAACCCAGTAACCCCACCCAACACTAAGGGCAATTTTGTACACTAAGGGCAATTTATCACGGCCAATCCACTTAACCTGCACATCTTTGGACTGTGGGAGGAAACCGGAGCACCCGGAGGAAACCCACGCACACACGGGGAGGATGTGCAGACTCCGCACAGACAGTGACCCAGGCCGGAATCGAACCTGGGACCCTGGAGCTATGAAGCCATTGTGCTATCCACAATGCTACCGTGCTGCCCCATTGTCGGATTGTCGGATTGTCGGATGTCTTTATGGACTGGTCAGATGCGACCCTCGGTGTAGCAGGATAAAGCAGGGGATAATTCTCTCCAACAGTAATGAGTCGCTTTCTAATTTCATTGAAACCTCTGTGCTTCTGTTGCATCGCTGCCAAGAAATCTTGGAAGAAAGAGACCTTCGGTTCCTCATAGAGCAAGGCCCCACCACACCTCATCTCTTGCAATACCCTTTGGCTATCTACAAAGTTAGGAAAGTGAATAATTATGGGCCGGGGATGCTTATTGTCCCCAGGCCTCAAAGACAGGACTCAATGTGCTGTCCAGCTTTTAGGTCCAGCTTAAGAAAACGTGCAGCCAATGTCATGATATGCAAACATGCAACCAATGAACCCTCAGAATAGGACACAACCAATGGGCAGTAAGGACACTCAGAGGTGGCATCACCACAAAGGGGCATGACATAAACACTATAAAAGGGATGAGGCACTCACACCCTGTCTCTTTCCACAGACAGACATCTAGAGAATTAGACAGGGTTGATCAGCAGCATCACACCCCAGCACGTGGCTTAGAGCAAGCTGGTACAGTTAGACTGAGTTGCCATAGTTAGATTAGCAGAGAGTCGAACTCATTTGAGAACTGTGTTAATAGTTCAATAAACACGTTGAATTCATTTCAGAGTCTGGAGCATCCTTTAGGTGAGACTGCATCAAGTAGCAGCCTGTGTTATCCGAAGCAGCATAACACAACAGCCAGCTCAATGAATTTAATACAGGGCTTACACTACATTCCTTCTGGCAAACCATAGATCCAGGCATTTTTCCTCCAGCCTCAATTCTCCAGATCATCCAGAAATTCTGGCATCCCATGTGACTAGTTATTGAATGGATTAACAAGCGGGCTTCGACAGAGGAAGTTAGATTTTTGACAATAAGGATTCTCTGCTGCGTTTCATCGAGCCTCTTACTAGTATTCTGCAGTTCAAACTCATGAGCAGTGACATTCTGCGGCAACCAGCTGAGTTCATCGTCAGTAACTTTAATGATATCGGCAGTCATCAGCTGTAATGCCTTCGAGATAGCCGGACCGAGAGCCCATTCAAGGATCAAGTTGCCATGTTGAGGGGTTTGCTGCACCCCAGTTGCTTCTGTCTGCTCTCTTTCATTGACGGTTTTCTGAGGATTCACCAGCATTTTGCCACCAATGCTTCAGCAGAAATCTTCCAGGGTATAATGTAAAGTAATCACTCCCGGATTACATAAATATGGGCCCTATAAGTGCGATAACTGAGAGGAGTAAAGGGTGAGGAGCGCCAGAGCACACGGAAATGCTGCGCTTGCATCACGTGACCACCCCCAGGATATTTTTACATGGGACTACATATTTATTCCTAAGTAAAAATACTGCTTTATGATTAATTTTTCAATATTTAAAACATTATTTTGCCATCACAACTTACATATTACTGATAATGCGGCGTGCTTGTTTTGGATTCAGTCTATAAGTTCCAAATTACAACTTTGGGACTTTAATACTTAATCTTGTTTTTTCTCCAATATACCAAATAAAAAATGTAAGTTCTGTCTGTTTAAAGATATTTATTTCAATATAAGTTAACAAGCATCAAAATTAAAGCTGCTGCAAATTTAGATTATGAAAAAATGAATAATAATGTAATAAACACAAACCAGCTGGCAGCTCAGGCTTTAGACTAATTATTGCAGGCTGGAGATGCTCTGATGATATTATAGAACAAATAATGAATTAATATTTTAAATTATGGTGCTGCTTTTTATGAGCAGCATTTATCAAATCATAGAAAAGATTTGATTTGAAAACTATTACAATAAAAAGATGCAGAAATAAAACTAAATAATGCACAATTATATTTGTATTTTTGATAATGAATTCTCCTAAACTAACAAAGCCTTTGGAAGTTTTAAGTTAAATTTGTGCGCAATTGCCTAAGTATGAGAATTGCACCTCATTACAGCGATTGCTCAAAAGCAATTAATGGATCTGGAAGATTGTCAAGATTATTGTTGCCTTCGTTGTCCACCTTTTCTGGGAGTTACCTATGAGCTTTGTAAGTGGTGTTTGTGAGAGGGAGGGGTAGAGCGGGCATCTCACCTAGCTCTTAAAAGACCGATGACCATTGGAGATGAATAAGGGGAAATACCTCCTTAAGCTATCAGGGTTATGTGTATCCATGGAACTGGCATGTTGAATGAAGTCTCTCTCCTGCTTCTTAGTAATCACAACTGAATGCATTATTCTGGGTGCAGTATGGCCAGTGCACTACAAATATGAATCACTGCTTCACATGTCTTATATTCTGCTGTTTGTGCTGAGTAGTTCAACCTTTTATTTGCTTTGTTGATAGTTGCTCTACGTTGTTGAATATGTTTAGCATTTAGTCTACTGCCTGTGTGGAAAATAAGCACCAACATGGGCTGGTTAGGCTAATTGACCTGTTCCCCTTTTGGAATTTTGAATTAATATCGCATAATATAATATTCATATTTAGGGGCAGCAGGGTAGCATGGTGGTTAGCATAAATGCTTCACAGCTCCAGGGTCCCAGGTTCGATTCCCGGCTGGGTCACTGTCTGTGTGGAGTCTGCACGTCCTCCCCGTGTGTGCGTGGGTTTCCTCCGGGTGCTCCGGTTTCCTCCCACAGTCCAAAGATGTGCGGGTTAGGTGGATTGGCCATTCTAAATTGCCCGTAGTGTCCTAAAAAGTAAGGTTAAGGGGGGGTTGTTGGGTTACGGGTATAGGGTGGATACGTGGCTTTCAGTAGGGTGATCATTGCTCGGCACAACATCGAGGGCCGAAGGGCCTGTTCTGTGCTGTACTGTTCTATGTTCTATGTTCTATATTGATTTTACACAAACAAGTGCAAGTGTTTCACATCCTTCTTTTACTTAAATGTGTCAACCGACTCTGTTCCAGATGCTTTGCAGTGGGCAATGTGATATGCTCTGTTAATTTTTAAGGAGTGACAAATTTCCCCCATAAATGTCTCGGAGGTTCCAGACATATATTGGGCTGGATTCTTCGTCCCGCGACACCCGAAGCGGAATGGAGAATCGTGCATTGGGGGAAAGTAGGGATCGGCGCCCATGCTCCCAATTGCATCCATTTAGCGGGCCTGGCGCCAGCGTGTCCGGGCCACTGTGATTCTCCGGTTCCCTGGGCTTGGAATCACATGGACGCGAATTACTTTTGTATTTACCAGCGTGGTCCTGATGAGGTGAACCTTGCGGTGGGCCAAGGGGATAACCCCTTAAGGAAGTTTCTCCCAAAGTCCATTCGAGGGCCAACCCCCACCCCGACAAGGCGCTACCCGCCCACCCCTTCTCTTCCAGACTGCCCTTTACCCCTTGCTGCCCCCCAGAGACATCCTAAATAGGGAGAACCCCAAAGAGGGAGTCCCCCTAGGGACACCATGAAGAGGGAGAACCCTCCCTCCCAGGAATCTATGAATACCGAGGCCCTCCCCTGGCACCCTTAACTAAAGGAACCCCCCCCACAGGGACCTCCTCACTTAAGGAAACCCCCCCATGGTCCCCCTGATTAAAGAGATCCCTCATAAGGACCCTCTGACCAGTGAGACCCTCCCCCCACAGAACCCCCCACACAGACACCACCCCCGAGGACCCCTCCTCCCCCCCATAAAGAGACTCTTCTCTAGAAGCTAGCGAGCAGTGCAGATGGAGGTAGTGAAAAACCTTTACAGCTGCAACACTTACCAGCAGTCTCCACACGTTTAATCCTCCAAGGAGAATGGCTATGAGCTGTGTTTCAACCCTGTAGATCCATTAGCTGTAAGCCATTCATTCCTTTCTATTAGTGGCTGTGATTGTCAGCTAAAAAAACAACCTGTAGCCTTGACTGATTCATTTCCCTTCATCGATAAGTCACTCTATGTGGTGAAACACCAACCACATCGAAGGGCGGTGAGTGCATTGCAATCATACACTTGAGAGATTGGAATGCCCTTCCCTCTCTGATGTGGTTGATGTTTGTAAACATTTACGGTTTCACCACATAGAATCACTCATCCAAATATAGAAACGTACATAGAAAATAGAAGCAGGAGGAAGCCAGCGAGTTAGCCTGCGGAGAGGGGTGGAGTCTCCCAATTCATGGTGATCCCTGGGGGTGTGTACCTATTCATGGGGCCCCTAGGGGGGTCTCCCTATTCAAAGGGTTTCAGGAGGATGCGTCTCCCTAATAAGGGGGCCTCGGTGAGCTATGTATTAAGGGGGTCCCTTCAGTGGGTCTCCATATTAAGGGAGTCCCTGGTGGGGTCTTCCAAGCCAGGGAGTCCCTGGGGAGGGAGGCTGGCCAGGTGACCTCCATACTTGGTGTAAGGGGCAGCACCCAAGCAATCTAGGGATAGGGGGCTGCTTTGCGGTATGGGGGTTTGGGGGGGTGGTCGGCGAGGGAGGTCGCAATTGGGCTGCCCACTCGAAATGGTGGCACAATAGCAAAAATCCCTTGTGTTACTCGCCATGCATCAATTTGTATGGCAAGGGATGCAGAATTGCTTCCCGATTTGCATTGCCAGGGGGATCGTGGGCAATTCTCTTCTGGTGTGTTGCACATTTTACTTGAGTGTATTACGCGTTTATTGGAGTGTATTAACACGCCTCCGTTTAAAGGCCGTGTGCTTAACACTACTACAGCTCTGTGTGTGTATTTTCAGCTCGGAGTCGCCAGGTGCCGTATTTAGACACCTCACAAGTATTTCAAGGTCAGGTTCAAAGTAATAAAACTATACACCGATTAGTAAGTTCAAACGATTGATATTTATTATACAAATATAATAAATACGCATGCACACGCTAAAGACTAATACTTATTTCTACTATTAAACGACTAAATACTTATCTAAGTAGGAACCAGCAAGGTCAGGGGACAAGGCCTTTGTTCCTTTCTGGGCTGCACCTTCTGTTCTCTACTAGTCGAATAATGTATAAGCAATGCCGGGTTCACGTAGCGAGCGTCGTTTTGGCACTTACTGAACGATGGCTGGTGCTCAACGGCCGGTGATGGAAGACAGGATCTGGAGGCTGGAGTCAGAGTCAAAACAGCAGTCCAAGACGGAGCACAAAAACAGCAACGGAGCCGGAGCACAACAGACAGAACCATGTGCGGGGTCTACCTTTATAGGTCCCCCAATGTCCGTGCCTTTTCGGGGCGGGCCTTTACCTGCCATGTATCGATTGGGTCATTTCCCAATCGATATCTTACAAATCCCCAAATCTGAGGGTCTCTTCTCGATGGGTGGGGCGGTCTCTAGGGTCTTTTGTGATGGATACTTCTGGTGCCGTTTCGTCTGGGCGTCCACTCAAAGTATCTATTCAAACCCAAATGTTGCTATTGTGTGTGCCCAGATCTGGATCGCCTCATTACTATGCAAAGCGTTTTGCTATTTACACCTTTGGTTGAGATCTTTCACCTGGCCATAAACTAGTTTCGATACGTGCAGAATGCTAATTAGCCTTTGCAAACTGCTTGTCCTGGCTAAGACTGTTTTCTCCCTACAGCCTTAGCAGTTCTCCATTTTGTTAGCCCAGTGTCCATCTTAGGTGGCTACAGGTGGGAGAATCATCTTCCAAATGGAGAATCCACCCCATAGTTTTCCTTCTGACCTTTTGTGCCTCATTTAAAATTGTGGGGGCAAAATTACTACAGCCCATGGAAGGGGTTTTTGTGGTGGTAATGGCCATTAAATCAGGAGGGAGCAGGCAAATGGGAATCCCAATTGTGGAACGTGACTTCCGAATTAAACGGCTAGCGGAAAACCAGTGAAGCAGAGAACTCAGATCAATAGATTGGGAAGTCAATTTAGATAGGTTGTAAACATTCATTTGCCTGCAGCTGAATGGCATTGCACATGCCTTTTGGGATTAAGGGAGTGGCAAGAAGGGTCATGGGCCGTCAGATCCCTAACAAGTGACAACTTGCAGTGTAAAAGTGGGGAGGTGCAAGGCCTGTCTCTAAACTTGCCTTCCATTGGAGGACAGGAGGATTTCACAAAGTTGCAGTCCGAGGGTCACCGATCACACTGGATGGAACAGACAGAGAGGTACAGAACAGAACATTAAATCCAGGGAGATCTTTTTGTCAACTTCACCTCAGTACAGCATATCTTTCTTTGACCTGGGTTGTGAGAATTATACACACAAAATCCAAGAGCAGCACACCTTTACATTATAGAACATAATCAACTTTTGTTTTCTAATTAAGAGCAAACTTACAGCACCATGTTATGGAACAAGATTAATGATGTTCTTCTTTCCCAAGCCTTCCTCATTTTGTAATGCAGATCACACTGCTTGATGCATGAGTGGAGCAAGGCCGAGAAAGACGTCCACAAGCACCAGAGGCAGCATAACAAGCGACAGCAACAAAAATGCTTGGACACCGCACATCACTTTCCCTAATTGGCCTTGGCGATCGCTGTTGGCCCTTCCCACCTGCTCGAGAAACCCTACCAATGTTTGGGTCTACCGGCACCACCATCTCCTGGATTAAATTCACTGTCTGTATCCCTCTCCTCTTCATGCCATCATCATTTCATTCCATCAACTGACTTCCCACCACACTTTTTGCTATTTCTATTCCCTATTCAGTACTTTATGAGGGGAAACCTTAAAGGCATTGCAGAAACACCAGTTTTGTAGGTGACCATAGTTCCATATGTTCCATCTTCATGGTTAAAAGGATTACATTCCCAAAAGTGAAGCCTTTGGTGAAATAATTAAATGTAATTGAGGGCTTAAGAATTCTGGCTTCTCAATGTTAAGTAACTAGCATATGGACCTCTGTTAAACAACTACCGTTCAACATGGTCATCAGCACTGTTTACAACTCTGATTATGGTTAAGCTTAGAGCCTAATGCAATTTCTGAGAAACTATTTGAATTCTAACCGCTGATGAATTCCACATTTAGCTTCTGAAGCTGAAATTAAATGGAAAAGAATTTTAAGCATTTCTTCACTAATAGTGGATCAAATATTCAGACAGCTCCAGCCCTTCACTTAAAAATACAGAACTGTGAAGTAAATATTTAAATACCAGTTGTGGCACAAATGTATCTAGTGTGCAAATGTTGAAAATTGATTTATGGATGCCTCTATGCTTCAGTATTAAATGTACTGCCGTATATGGAACAAAGTTAAACATAAATAACAGAATGATCCAAACTCAATTTGTGTTCTGGATTGAGTTAACTGGGCAGCAGTAGATGTGCTACATTTGGACTTAGAATCGCTGGGCTAGAAAGGAGGGAAAACAAATCAGTTCAGGCTCCTGTCCCTGATTGTGTTACAGTGGCCCCAGTTGGAAATTGAGTCTGTGTGCCTATCAGCTGTAAAACATGAGAATTCTATTTGTCTGCTTCATTAGGATTGAATGAAATATGACTAAGAACTAAATGCTGAATCGAATTAAACCCAAACAGCAGGTTGTCAGTAGCCCAATGCTGTACTTTGCTATAGGTTGCTGGGGTGGGGGAGGGGGGAGGGGGTGCTGCTGCAGCAGCATTTTGAGCTCTTTTGAAAGGGTGCCCCAGTCTCCGAGGAGCAGGGCCTGTCAGCAGGTTCTGCCCCTCTCCGTTCCAGCGGGAATACCGCTGTGCCAGAATGGTACCTTGGGGGCATTCCTGGCGCCAGCGGAATTACTCTGGTTTTCTCGCTGGCCAGAGCAGTTAGTCACCGATTGGGAAAATCACGGCCAATGTTTAACGACTCATCCAAAGGACTCCTGGAGTGTGACTTAATGCGACAACCTTATGACTCAGAGTCAAGAGTGCTGTGGTGTAAAGGGCTAACTCTAATGATAGCTACTAGGCATGTATGTAAGGAACTATGTCATGTAGAGAGAGGAGATGAGTGTGAAACATCCCTGAGAATAGCTCTATCTATGTATTTGTCATATTTAACCTTTGTAAATAGTTAGCTTGTAAATGAATGTTTTTGAACAAAAGACCATTGCCTCCAGCAAGATCTCTTTCAGAGTAAGAAACCAACACATCTTGGTAAACCCACAATAACTGAAGTGCTGCCAACTGAACTACAGCCGACACAACCACCATGAGAACAGATACAAACTGGGCCTAGGTACTTTTGGATGAATAAATTATTTTAGTGCAGTAGGTGATGTGTTTGGACACGCACAGGGCAAAGTAAGAGGTAGTTAATCTGCTGATTGTCAGTACCCGCAAAACATGGATAAAGTTGAAATATGAACAGCAATTAGGTTCTATTAAACATATGACAATTTGTCTGAATCTGGTGAATGCTGGTGCAGCTAACAAAGGAGCTTGTGGTGCAGATCCCTCTGAATCCTCTGGCTCCTCAACTGCATCTCTTTGGTCTCCTGAGGTTGTTTGATGCAGCAACCCAGGTGCATTTTGCTGGCAATGAGAATGCTGTGTTGAATGCAGCAAACTCTGATGACACATGCACTCCTGGTTTGCAAGGATGCTGCACAGGATTCCCAACCATGGGAGAAATACGTATTCATCCAGGTTAATGCTCTCTTCTCTGGCAGACGTACCACAGGTGCAAATCATTGAAACTCACCGGTCTGTTGAAATTATGGCAAACAAGACAGCCAGTCTCCATCTGAACTGTGCCAAGAAAAGAATAAGGGAAACACGATTTTAACTCAGTGCGATACCAGCTGATCTTACTCACATACTAGTGTCTCAATGAACGACAAAGAACTGGGACCTGCCCTTTAACCAGAAGTCACATGAGATAAAAATGATTCTTGGGCCACTTTTATTCAAATTTCCATCCCAAAGTTTGATGCACCTGGATTTAGGGAGAGGTAAATTAGCCCCAGTATAGCCCCAGGAAAGATGTGGCAAAACATAGGGACAAGGCAACATTCCGAACCTATGCTGCTTCCTGTGCATTTCACTATTTCATTTTTCTTCACCATTTATGACTTACAGATAAATTAATCCAATATGTAAAATTAACTCCAGAGGCTAACATTGAATAGAAAAGCATAATAAAAGGCATTAAATAGAGGAAACCAAAGGCACAACAGAATATTTCCAGCTGTAAACAAATGGGATAAATATGTAGCCAAAAACACTTTTGTGATGACAACATGATTTAAGAAGAGAGGCAGAAAATAAATAGAAACAATATAGTGACAGATAGTTCCTCAGGTGATAACAAATAAATAAAATCTGAATGTTGCAACTGTGTTTTTGTACGTGGGAATCTGCTGGGAGAAAAAATAACATCAATGATGGACAGGAAAACTTTCCTTCTGCAGAAGTCAATTTGTTCCTCTGTTTTAAAACAGAATTAGCAAAATAAAATAAAAGCCCAGATTTTCGCCACAACTATCAAGGAAAAATCCAGAAATGGACAAACATTGGACCCCCCACCTCCCCCCCCCCCCCCCCCCCCCCCCCAAACAAGGCATGTTCCATGTTCACTGGGGCATGAGTGGAGTCAGACTTAGGTTTGTGTATGCATGGTTTACAGAGGCAGCTGGCCTTTTAAACAACCAGGTGTCTCCACTGAAGTAGAAATTTGGGGAGGCCAGCGGTGTGAAAGTCTGACCCTTCAGATCAGAATAGGTAAGAGGAAAAATGAAAATCGCTTATTGTCACGAGTAGGCTTCAATGAAGTTACTGTGAAAGCCCCTAGTCGCCACATTCCGGCGCCTGTTCGGGGAGGCTGGTACGGGAATCGAACCGTGCTGCTGGCCTGCTTGGTCTGCTTTAAAAGCCAGCGATTTAGCTCAGTGAGCTAAACCAGCCCCTGGTTTATTGGATAGCCAGGGTACCCTTTGTAGAGGTAGTGTATGCCTTTGGATATGGTCCTTTGGAAGAGAAAGGGGGCGGAATTCTTTGTTAATGGGGCTATGTCCCCACGCCCGTGAGAAAACGGGCGTGAATCGCTGGACTTTTTTCAAGAAAGTCCAGAGTGATTCTCCATTTTGAACGGGGCTTGCAGGGCCTCACAGTAGTCCACGCAGCTCCGGCTGCCGATATGGGGCCCTGTACATCCAGCCGTGGGTCCGCTCAACATGGCGGACCCACACAGCCAGCCAGATGCCCCCAGCAGTTGTCCTCTGAAGGGCCTGGGGCCAGAGGGCCCCAGCTGCCTTACCAGAAGTTGACGTCGTTGCACCACCCTGTTCTGCCCTCTGGCCTCGAGACTGGCCGGGGTAAAGAGGGGGAGACTGGAAGTGCTGGAGACTGCCATTGTCATCCTGCTTGGAGGCTGCGGGTCAGCCTCCAGAGCTCCCTCCTCCCAGAGGGTGCCTGTGGGGCTATGGGCGACTCCATGGTACAGAGTGACAGCTGGAGTGAGCTCCAGAGACCCCTTTCAGGTCTGGCGCCTCACAATTGCCTGTACCATGGTATCGATGCCCTCAGCCATCCTCCTCAGGGACAGCGACATGCTCTGAAGTGTCTCGGCAATGTCCACCTGCACCTGGGTCATGTCCCCAGTGATTGGGACATGCTGTAGAGACCCTCAAGCATGGCCATCACTGATTGAGCCAAACTTTGGACACCACCACTCATGGCTTTGATGTTGTGGTCCAGGTTTTCCACTGCAGTGCTGCCCTAGCAGTATTGGCCTCGTTGCCATGCATTGTCGACAACTTATTCTGTGGCCGTAGCTTTGGGACTCCTCCAATCGGCTATGCACTGATCAGAGTGTCACTGATATACCCTCCTGTACCTCACAGCCATGTCTGAGGGTCTGCATCAGCTCCGAGATAACCTTGTCCAAAGGCTCGGCTTCTGACAGGGACCAAGCTGTGTCCTGGGATCCATCAGACCTCCGATTGAAGGCTCTCTTGGATGTTCCTGCCTCCACTAGATGTGCATCAGCAGCTGTGTGGTGCTCACCAGAAGCCTGTCCATTAATATCACCCTCCAAGGTGCATATCTCTGCACTGGTGGAGGATGGGGGTCATAGCTGTGACGCATCGATGGTGGCAACCTCAGAGTGTCCAGGCCTCACAGTTTGATTGGAATGCAAGGCAATAACACTCAGCTGAGACATGGCATGTGTACGCACGGAATGTACTTGAGATTTCTAATGAGTTCAAATTTCACCTGTCATGGTGGGCCATCCCAGATATTGCGCCCTAGGTCTCTGGATTACTACTCTAGTGAGCTGTGAAGTGCTCACATAACTAACACTCCCTATTAGCAACAGCCTTCAGCTGTGCAGCCAGAGGCTGCTCATTGTAAGAGGGAGTTAAAGTGACCGGTACCATATTGCCACCTCTGCCCTGGAGGTGTTCGGTGGGACATGAACAGAAGCTGTAGTTGCCCCTGTTATGATGACACATAATCTGGGGAATGGCCTATAGGATCCATGGATGCTGAACCCTTCACCACCACCACCCCCCCCCCTCCCCCCCACCACCCTACGACCTGTGAGGGACTGCCCATCAATCACGCCCAGCCACTGACCAGACCCACCACACTCCCTCCTCCGAGCACTGCAATAGCAACCCCAGTGCCCATGCCTGATTTTGAAAATCACCTCCTCCGGGCCCCACAGGTGGCATTGCGCTAGGTTCCCATTTTTAAATAGGTGCGCTAAAGGGAGCTCATGTGAACACCCGCTGGGGAGTCGGTTAGATCCCAGGAGGCCGTTAGATAGGGCCGAATTCTGGATTTGTGCTGGACGCTGATCGGTTTCCGAGGTTAATGAGATGGAGAGTGCCGTCAATTGGTCATAGTTGGTACTTCACCACTTCCTGGTGGGATCCGGAAACTGCCAACGGGAGTGGACGAGTTAGCTAGGAAACTAATCGGCGCCTGACAGATCCTGAGTTCTGCCAATCTTACGATCTAACCGGCTCACACTGACCCTCACTGGAGGCAGCCCGTCCTATGACAGGTGGACGAGGATGAGGGCCTCCCTGGACCTCAGGGCTTGCCAGACCTACGCTGTCACCAGCTGTTCTCCTTCCTCTGGATCCCCCTGCTGGTCCTCCCTGGACTCGTCCTTCAGCCCCTCCTTGTTGTCCTCCCTCCTCAGATGAGGCCGCTTGTCCCGCCTCCTCCTTCAGCACATTACCCCGCTGCTGTGCCAGGTTGTTGCGGGCAGAGCACAGCACCACAAAGTGGGCGACCCTCTGGGGGTATACAGCAGTGCACCACCAGAGTGGTCCAGACATCGGAACCACATTTTGAGAAGACCAATGTACCACTCAATGACAGCACTGGTGGCAACATGGGCCTCGTTGGACCTGGTCTACAGATTGGTCTCCGCCCTCCATACTGATGATATGAGCCAGGACCTCAGCAGGTACCCCTTATCCCCCAAGAGCCAGCCTGTCATCCTGGGGTCGTCCTCTAAGACGCTGGGGACCTCCGAGTGTCCCAGGATGTTGCTGTCATGAAAATTCCCTGGGAAGCGGGCACACACGTGAATGATCTGGAGGTGATGGTTGCACATGAGTTGAACATTCAGGGGGTGGAACCCCATCCTGTTAATGAAGGGTGCATTCTGATGCCTCGGTGCATGCAAGGTGACATGCGTGCTATCTCCTACCACTTGAACCTGCGGCATCTCGGCGATGGTAGAGAATCCTGCTGCCCGGGTATCTTGATGGGCTTGGTCCAGCTCGGTTTATGTAGTCAGCTACTGGGGCAAACAAGGCATCCGTAACCTCACCTGTGGGCCACACAAGTCCCTGCTCGAGCCCTGGAATGATCAGCGGCATAAAAGTTCAGGACTTTCGGTGACCTTCCAGACCACCAAGAGTGGGTATCCCCCTCCTCCGTGGGGTGCAAAGTCCACAAGGACATAAGAACATAAGAACATGAGAACATAAGAATTGGAGCAGGAGTAGACCATCTGGCCCTTCGAGCCTGCTCCACCATTCAATGAGATCATAGTTCATCTTTTGTGTACTCAGTTCGACTTTCCAGCCCGAACACCATGGGCGAAATTCTCCGCACCCGCGGAAAGTCGGCAAACGGTCGTAAAAATCGGGACCGTTTTACGACGGTCGCGAAGGCTTCATTTCCCGAACGATTCACTTCCTGGAAATGGGCTAGCAGCGCGGCCGCGTCAATTACGTGCGTGATGACGACGGAACGCGACGACGACACGAACCCGCCCATGTGACGCCGCCCGACGCCGTAAAAAGGCGCGGGCGACCACAGAATCTGTCGGGCAGGATGTCGGAGCCTAGGCGAGCTGCTCCTCGCTTTATTGATGCAGACGTCGAGGAGCTCCTCGATGCCGTGGAGCAGAGGAGGGGCATCATCCGCCCGCGGAGAGGGCATCGCCAACCTGCCAGCACGGTACGCCAGGCCTGGCGTGACGTGGCTGCTGCCGTCAGTGCTGTGGGGCACACCCCTCGCTCAGCAGAGCAGTGCCGAAAGAAGCTACACGACCTCACCAGGTCTGCCAGGGTAAGTGCCATGAGGGTGCCCCCTAGTCACAACCATCCCTCCCCCTTAACTGCCCGGGGGGGGGGGGGGGGGAGAGGGATTGGGGCAGAGTTATTTGAGGGTGGTTCACAAAGTTGTCACAGACCCAGCGCTCTGGCCCCGAGGAGAGATGCAATCATCTGATGACAACTTGCCCCCCCCCCAAACTGTGCCAGTATCAGAACGGACTTCTGATACCTACCGTTTTGTAATGATCTACCTATGTTCCCTCCCCCAACAGGCCAATGCCGGTCATAACCACCGTGAGCGGCACAAGACTGGAGGGGGTTCGCCCAACATGCACCCCCTCAGCACCTTTGAATAGAGGGCACTGGACCTTGTTGGGGGGTCTGCCACCCGCGATATCGCGCAATGCGAGGTTGGCGGAACTGCAGCAAGTGAGACAACCCTCCCTGACAAACACCCCCCCCCCATCCTCTGTCCCTTCACACACCCTGCCCACTGGGACACCTCCCCATCCTCTGTCCCTTCACACACCCTGCCCACTGGGACACCTCCCCATCCTCTGTCCCTTCACACACCCTGCCCACTGGGACACCTCCCCATCCTCTGTCCCTTCACACACCCTGCCCACTGGGACACCTCCCCATCCTCTGTCCCTTCACACACCCTGCCCACTGGGACACCTCCCCATCCTCTGTCCCTTCACACACCCTGCCCACTGGGACACCTCCCCATCCTCTGTCCCTTCACACACCCTGCCCACTGGGACCGTCCAGCGGCCTGCCAAGCAAATCGAAATAACCCGTCTCATTCTCTTCCCTCGGACGTGATGCCGAACGACTAGGGCCGTCTGGCTGCAGACGGAGACAGGAATCTGCCGCCACCTCACCCGGGGCCTCACAACAGAGGGTGCCCGATCAGCGGGCGGCCCTATCCGCCCCAACCCAATCTGCGGACCAGGACGCACAGAGGGTTCGAAGTCCACCACCACCACCAGAAATGGCCAGGGACAACTCTCCTGTCGCTGAGCAGCCCCACACCATGGACGAGGACCTAACCATTGAGAGCGTCGGGCTTGCGGTACTGCTTTCTCCCACCACATCCATCATCCCAGAGATACACACCCCGGCGGGCCTATTTAGTGATGAGTCTCCTGGGGCACAGTCTGGTTGGCACATCACAGATGAGCAGGTACAGCAGGTGGAGGTCGGAGCAACAGAGGGCCCGGACTCGCGGAGGCCAGACCAGGCCCAGGATGCAGCTGGCTCCCAGACGTTTTCGGAGTTCCTGGAGTTTCTCAACCCACCCGCACAGCCGATGCCTCAGGAAACCCAGGGAAACAATGACGGGATGAGGGCTTCCTTCCAGACTCTGCAGACGCTGTTAGAGGAGTCGAACCGCGTCCAAGAGCAGGGAGTGGTGCCGCTCATGGCAGAGACCCAGTCCGACACCGCACGGGTGGCATCCGCGGTGGAGGCAATGGGTCAGGTTATGCAAGACGTTGGGGTTAATGTGCACGCGTCATCCTCGGCCCTGGACAGGGTTGCCCTCTCACAGGCAGCAATGTGCCAGAGCCAAACCGACATTGCCGGCGCCCTGCGGGCCATGGCCGAGTCTCAGCAGGTCATTGGCCAGTCGCAGCAGTCAGTCGCCGAGAGCATCAACCGCCTGACACATGTGCTGGATGGCGTCGTGCACACTCAGGTTGAGATCGCACAGTCCCTGGCGGGAATGTCTAACTCCCTGGACTCCGTCTCTGCAAACCTTCGGATCCTGGTGGATACCGTTGCAGGCCTCCACGACTGGCAGCGCCAGGTGTCGGTGGTGCGGCGGGGAACCTCCCCGCTCGCACCTCTGTCCCAAAGTGAGGCCCGGGGGCCACCGGGCTCCCCGAGGGAGGAGGAGGTTTCGGGGCCCGTCCCATTAACTCCATCACGGGACGTCCCGGAATTCTCGGCCTCCCCCCGTCCCATCCCTGGTGCATCGGGTGGGCAGCAGGCAGAGCAGGGTGGCACAATGTCACCCGAGACGCCCGCAGAGCAGCCTGGCCCATCAAGGCCGGGTCGCCCCAGGAAACGCTTGGCCAAGGAGAAACGAGTTGAGGGGGGCGATTCACAGCAATCCTCCTCCACTCCTGCTATATCATCTGGGGATTCACTTAGACGTAGTGGTAGGGCCCGTAAGGCAACTAACATAGACACTGAGTAAGTTGGCACGGGTGAAGGGCACAGTTTAGTTGTAGGGGCTAGGGCACCTGTAAATAATTGTTAATATTAAACGCACTGTTCCACCTTACTTGTAATACCGTGTGATTGTTCCACAGCCACAGGAATCGTGATGGTGACCGAGTGTCGCTGGGGGTGACGGGTGGTGAAACCTCGGTGCCGGGTGTGCAGTCCCTGCCCCTACCCCCCACCCAGAGCTAGCCCACGCGGGCACGTGATGGAGTGTCAGTGACGAACTCAGCGGCCACCAAGGTGGATGGTTCAGCTATTGCCATGGGTCAGACTCTCTCTAACGACTCTGAGCTCACAGCTCTTCGCAGAGCGGGCTGTCATCATTCCACATGGCACTGATCACACCCGCTGACACAGCCATCAATGCTGTGCCATTCGGTCTGGACCCAGTGATAAGCGTCATGTCGAAGTGGAGCAGTGTACACTGAGAGGGGGGGTTGTGGTGGTGGCAGTTGTGTGGTGACCCTCTGCATGACTAGCGATGCAGGTGGTGGTTTGGTGTTCATTGGGGACGTCACATGCGATGCGTGAACCGTGCTGCCACAATGACGTCGCGTGCCCGCCGTCCTTGCGGGGCCGTCGTGCCGCCTCCTGGACATCACCAGCACCTGGGTCGTGTCTGCGTGCTGCGCCCGCCACTCCGCCAGCGTCCTCCTCCTCCTCCTCCTCCTCCTCCTCCTCCTCTGTGCTGGCACCACTGCCACTAGCTTCTCCCTCCGCCTCCTGCAACAGGTCATCTTCCCTCTGCATCGCGATGTTGTGCAGCGCACAGCAGACCACTACAATGCGAGCGACCCTGTCGGCCTGGTACTGCAGGGCCCCTCCGGAGCGGTCCAGGCACCTGAATCTCATCTTCAGGAGGCCAAGGCAGCGCTCCACCACACCCCTGGTTGCTGCATGGGCCTCGTTGTATCGTGTTTCCGCATTGGTCTGAGGCCTCCGTATAGGCGTCATCAGCCAAGACCTCAGCGGATAACCCCTGTCACCTAGCAACCAGCCCCTCAGCCGGGGGGGACGTCCCTCAAACATCGCAGGGATGAACGACTGCGCTAGTATGTAGGAGTCATGCACACTCCCTGGGAACCTTGCACAGACGTTCATGAACCTCATGTGGGGGTCGCATACCACCTGGACATTAATGGAGTATGTCCCCCTCCTGTTTGTGAACACGTCCCTGTCCACAGCAGGCGGGCGCATGGGGACGTGAACACAGTCGATTGACCCCTGAACCCTCGGTATCCCGGCCACACTGGCAAATCCACGGACTCGTGAGTCTTGACTTGCTCGGTCCTCGGGAAAGGTGATGTAGCGATCGGCGATGGCATAGAGGGCGTCGGTCACATCCCGGATGCACCTGTGCACCGATGACTGGGAGATCCCAGAGACGTCCCCGCTCGGAGACTGGAAGGAACCGGTAGCATAGAAGTTCAGAGCGACCGTCACCTTGATGGCTACAGGGATCGCGTGTCCTCCCCCCGTTCCACGTGGGGCGAGGTGCGACAGGAGTTCGCAGATATGTATCACCATCTGCCTACTCAGCCGGAGTCTTCTCCTGCAGGTGATGTCCGGCATTGTTAGGAAAGAGACCCGGACACGGTACACCCTCGGCTTTGGTCGTCGCCTCTGACGCCGTGGCTGCACCCTCACTCTCTCCTCTTCCTCTTCCTCCTCCTCCTCCTCCTCCTCCTCCCCCCCCCATGCTGCTCGACGACTGGCAACTCTTCGGCCCTTCCCTCTGCTGCTGCAGCTGGCCCTGCAGCCACTGCGGGTTGTGGGTGTGGATGCTGCTGCATCTCCAAATCCAGTAGAGCTGCCCCAACCACTGCGCAGAACATAGCCGTTCTGTTCCCATGCATCGTGCTAACCTACAGAAGGGTGGTGGGGGGCAGAGAAACGGGACATGTTAGACGGACGTTAGTCGTTACCTCGGCAGCCGCCAGCCATGGGATACCAGTGTGTCCCGGTGGCCTGGTCGCGCTGCTGACACGCGGTCAGCCTAACCCCTGGTCACTTTCTGCATCCAACGGCCAGTAAACTATGGCCTCCTCACGGGTGCGTCAGTGGCCTGTGGCCGGAAGCCACAGGGGAACCAGCGGCCGTGTCCTCGTCACCTGCACACCATGGCATGGTGGCAGACATTTTGTTACGGGGTTGGACGGCTCACCCTCTACCTAACCCCCCCCTCCGTCGCCCCCCACTGCCCCCTCCGTCTCCCCCACTGCCCCCTCCGTCTCCCCCACTGCCTCCCCCGTCTTCCCTCACTGCCCCCTCCGTCTCCCCCACTGCCCCCTCCGTCTCCCCCACTGCCCCCTCCGTCTCCCCCACTGCCACCACCGTCTCCCCCACTGCCCCCTCCGTCTCCCCCACTGCCACCTCCGTCTCCCCCACTGCCCCCTCCGTCTCCCCCACTGCCCCCTCCGTCTCCCCCACTGCCCCCTCCGTCTCCCCCACTGCCACCTCCGTCTCCCCCACTGCCCCCTCCGTCTCCCCCACTGCCCCCTCCGTCTCCCCCACTGCCTCCCCCGTCTCCCCCCCACTGCCCCCGCTCTGGACCCCCTCCCGTTCCCAGGGATGCCTTCCCCGTTGTGGCCAGACTCGAGCGGTGCGCTGAACGGTGCGCTGAGCGGTGCGCAGAGTGGTGCCCTGACCTCCTCCAAGCAGTCGTCAGCCAGGCCGACTGGTTGACGAATTTAAAAAGCAGGTGTGTTTCACGACGTCCAAACAGGGCGCCATGACGTCGGGACTTCGGCCCATCCGGGCCGGTGAATAGCGGGGGGGCTCTCAGTGGCGATCCTGGTCGTGTCAGGGGCGGGAAGGAGGCGTTTGTCGGGAAACGCGACTCCGACAATTTGCGGGGTTCGGAGAATAGCGGGAGGGCGTCGGAACAGCGTCGCCGTAAAAATTTCCGACGCCCGCTATTCTCCGACCCGTCGTGAGTCCGGAGAATCTCGCCCCATAATCCTTTATTCACTTATTCTCCAAAGACTATCTATCTTTATCTTGAAAACATTTATTGAAGGAGCCTCAACTGCTTCACTGGGCAAGGAATTCCATAGATTCACAACCCTTTGGGTGAGGAAGTTCCTCCTAAGGTCAGTCCTAAATCAACTTCCCCTTATTTTGAGGCTATGCCCCCTAGCTCTTCTTTCACCCGCCAGTGGAAACAACCTCCCCGCATCTATCCTATCTATTCCCTTCATAATTTTCAATGTTTCTATAAGATCCCCCCCCCCCCCCGCCCGCATCCTTCTAAATTCCAACGAGTACAGTCGCTGTCTACTCAACCTCTCCTTGTAATCCAACCTGTAATGCACACCCTCCAGTGCCAGTATGTCCTTTCTCAGATAAGGAGACCAAAACTGAACACAATACCCCAGGAGTGGCCTCACTAACACCTTATACAGTTGCAGCATAACCTTCATAGTCTTAAACTCCATCCCTCTAGCAGTCAAGGGCATTCAGCCTCTGATAAGCGTTCTCCAAGGCGGTCTTCAGGACACGCGGCAACACAGAATTGCTGAGCAAAAACCTATAGCTAAGTTCCGCACGCATGAGTGTGGCCTCAACCGGGATCTTGGAGTCATGTCGCATTACATTCACCCTTCACCATCTGGCCTGGACTTGCAAAATCCTACCAACTGTCCTGGCTTGAGACAATTCACACCTCATTAACCTGGGATTACCCCCTTTCTCTGGATCTGTAATGATTTGATTACCCACAAATGCTCGCATTCCAAGCATCGTCTGGCATCTCTGACTTTGTCTATATAAATGTTTCTGGAACATACCTCTCCATTCACCTAAGGAAGGAGCAGTGCTCGAAAAGCTTGTGTTTGAAACAAACCTGTTGGACATTAACCTGGTGTTGTAAGATTTCTTACAGTCCCTCTAGCAATGAAGGACAAAACTCCATTTGGTTTCTTAATCACCTGTTGCAGCTGTAAACCAACGTTTTGCGACTCATGCACTAGCACACCCAGATCCCTCTGCACAGCAGCATGTTTTAATATTTTATCATTTAAATAATAATCCCTTTTGCTGTTATTCCTACCAAAATGGATAACCTCACATTTGTCAACATTGTATTCCATCTGCCAGACCCTAGCCCATTCACTTAACCTATCCAAATCCCTCTACAGACTTCTGGTATCTACTGCACTTTTTGCTTTACCACTCATCTTAGTGTCGTCTGCAAACTTGGACACATTGCACTTGGTCCCCAACTCCAAATCACCTTTGTAAATTGTGAACAATTGTGGGCCCAACACGGATCCCTGAGGGACACCACTAGCTACTGATTGCCAACCAGAGAAACACCCATTAATCCCCACTCTTTGCTTTCTATTAATTAACCAATCCTCTATCCATGCTACTACTTTACCCTTAATGCTATGCATCTTTATCTTATGCAGCAACCTTTTGTGTGGCTCCTTGTCAAAAGCTTTCTGGAAATCCAGATACACCACATCCACTAGCTCCCCATTGTCTACCGCACCGTAATGTCCTCAAAAAATTCCACTAAATTAGTTAGGCATGACCTGCCCTTTATGAACCCATGCCGCGTCTGTTGAATGGGACAATTTCCATCCAGATGCCTCGCTATTTCTTCCTTGATGATAGATTCCAGCATCTTCCCCACTACCGAAGTTAAGCTAACTGGCCTATAATTACCCGCTTTCTGCCTCCCTCCTTTTTTAAACAGTGGTGTCACGTTTGCTAATTTCCAATCTGCCGCGACCACCCCAGAGTCTAGTGAATTTTGGTAAATTATCACTAGTGCACTTGCAATTTCCCTAACCATCTCTTTTAGCACTCTGGGATGCATTCCATCAGGGCCAGGAGACTTGGCTGGCTTTAGCCCCATTAGCTTGCCCATCACTCCCTCCTTAGTGATAACAATCATTTCAAGGTCCTCACCTGTCATAGCCTCATTTCTATCAGTCACTGGCATGTTATTTGTGTCTTCCACTGTGAAGACCGACCCAAAAAACCTGTTCAGTTCCTCAGCCATTTCCTCATCTTCCATTATTACATCTCCCTTCTCATCCTCTCAAAGACCAATATTTACCTTAGCCGTTATTTTTTGTTTTATATATTTGTAGAAACTTTTACCATCTGTTTTTATATTCTGAGCAAGTTTACTCTCATAATCTATCTTACTCTTCTTTATCGCTTTTTCAGTAGCTTTCTGTTGCCCCCTAAAGATTTCCCAATCCTCTCGTCTCCCACTAATCTTTGCCACTTTGTATGCTTTTTCCTTCAATTTGATACTTTCCCTTATTTCCTTAAATATCCAGGGTCAGTTTTCCCTCTTTCTACCATCCTACCTTTTCGTTGGTATAAACGTTTGCTGAGCACTGTGAAAAATTGCTTGGAAGGTTCTCCACTGTTTCACCATAAAGTCTTTGCTCTCAGTCTACCTTAGCTAGCGCTTCTCTCATCCCATTGTAATCTCCTTTGTTTAAGCACAAAACACTAATGTTTGATTTTACCTTCTCATCCTCCATCTTTATTTTAAATTCCACCAGACTGTGATCGCTCCTTCGGAGAAGATCCCGAAATATGAGATCATTAATCAATCCTGTCTCATTACACAGGACCAGATCTAGGACCGCTTGTTCTATCATAGGTTCCATTACATACTGTTCCAGGGAACTATCACGGATACATCTATAACCTCCTTCTCAATGCTGCCTTGACTGATCTGGTTAAACCAATCGACATGTATATTAAAATTCACCATGATAATTGCTGTACCATTTCTACGTGCATCAGTTATTTCTTTGTTTATTGCCCAACCCACCATACTGTTACTATTTGGTGGCCTATAGACTACTCCTATCAGTGGCTTTTTCGCCTTACTACAGTATTCCTGATTTCCACCCAAATGGATTCAACCTTATTCTCCATAGCACCGATGTCATCCCATACTACTGCTCGGATCTCATCCTTAAGTAACAGACCTACACCACCTCCCTTACCATCCACTCTGTCCTTCCAAATAGTTTGATACCCTTGGATATTTAACTCCCAGTATTGACCATCCTTTAACCATGTTTCAGTTATGGCCACAAAATCATAGTCATTCATGATGACTTCAGATTGTAAGCTTGTACGACCGCTGTAGCCATCTGGGATGGCCACTTACAAAGGAAACATGGATACTTGCAAAGACTCAAGGGAAATATGGCCGTTTTACTTCCCTCCAACTTCCTGCATCGGTTCCCATCCCCCTGCCACATTAGTTTAAACCCTCCCCAACAGCTCTAGCAAACACCCCCCCAGGACATCGGTTCCAGTCCTGCCCAAGTGCAGACCACCTGGTTTGTACTGGTCCCACCTCCCCCAGAACTGGTTCCAATGCACCAGGGATTTGAATCCCTCCCTCTTGTACCATCTCTCGAGCCACGCATTCAACCTGTCTATCCTGTCATTCCTGCTCTGACTAGCTTGTGGCACTGGTAGCAATCCTGAAGTTAATACCTTTGAGGTCCTACTTTTTAGTTTAACTCCTAACTCCCTGAATTCATCTTGTAGGGCCTCATCCCGTTTTTTACCTATAAAGTTGGTGCCTATATGCACCACGACAGCTGGCTGTTCACCCTCACACCCCAGAATGTTCTGCAGCAGCTCCGTGACATCCTTGACCCTTGCACTAGGGAGGCAACATACCATCCTGGAGTCTCGATTGCATCCACAGAACCGCCTGTTTATTCCCCTTACGATCTAGTCCCCTATCACTATAGCCCTGCCATTCTTCTTCCTGCTCTGCTGCACAGCAGACCCAGCAACGGTGCCATGAACCTGGCTGCTGCTGCTTTCCATTGGTTAGCCATCTCCCTCAACATTATCCAAAGTGTTTTATCTGTTTTGCGGGGAGATGACCGCAGGGGACATCTGCACTGCCTTCCTACTCTTGCTTTGTCTTTTGGCCACCCATTTGCAATCTCCCTCAGTAATCTTCACCTGCAGTGTGACCAATTCACTAAATGTGCTACCCACGACGCCCTCAGCATCGTGAATGCTCCAAAGTGAGTCCATCCGCAGCTCCAGAGTACATCAAGCGGTCTAACAGTAGCTGGACACAATTCGTCCACGTAAAGGAGCCAGGGTCAGTGGACGTGTCCCTGAGCTCCCACATCGCACACAAGGAGCATGACACGGGTTTGCGATCTCCTGCCATGTCTTAAACCTGAGGTTAACTTATACATGGCACTGCCTCCTGTTGTGGGGGAGCCCCCTGCGTCACATGCTGTCCGACATCTCCTCAAACAACCAATGACACGTGTACACCGTGGGCCATTGGCGGCCTCCCCCTCTGGGTCTCTCCCCAGTCTGATGTGTTGTCAGGTCTGCAGGTGTGATGCAGCCCCTGCACATGGCTTGGCGCCTTGACCCTGTGTCGATGCTGCTGCCTCCTTCTCTGGTGTCTGGCCACCTGGGCTGCCACCAGCACTGCGAGGGCATCCTCTGTGGCGTCGACAATACCATCGATATTGTTACACCTGTAAGGAATTTGAGAAAGTGCGAGACCGGCAATCAGTTATGGCTTCCACCCCGGTACACTCAAAGCCCCAAGCCTCCACCACCCTTACGTGTCCTGCGTTCTCTCATAGTACCATCCAACGACCAGTTGTGCTGGCGGACCCCTCCCTGCACACACACTCCCGGCTTCTGCAAGGACCCCTAGGCCCCGGACTCCAGACCTTTGCTGTGAACATTAGGGTGACCGAGCTCAGGCATCATCCCCCCCACCCCCCCCCCCCACTTCCCCCCCCCCCCCCCCACTCCCCCCATCCACACACTCACTCTCTGGTTGTGGCCATATCCCCAGTGCTGAAGGCCAGCCCTAGAGTGTTCAATTGTTGGTTGCCTTTGCGGTACTGATGCCACCAGAGTACAGGCAGAGTGTCCAGGCCTCACAGTTTGATTGGAATGCAAGGCAATAACACTCAGCTGAGATATGGCATGTGTACGCACGGGATGTACTTGAGATTTCTATTGTGTTCAAATTTCACCTGTCATGGTGGGCCTTGAACCCAGGTTCCCAGATCTTGCGCCCTAGGTCACTGGATTACTACTCTAGTGAGCTGTGAAGTGCTCACATAACTAACACTCCCTATTAGCAACAGCCTTCAGCTGTGCAGCCAGAGGCTGCTCATTGTAAGAGGGAGTTAAAGTGACCGGTACCATATTGCCACCTCTGTCCTGGAGGTGTTCGGTGGGACATGAATAGAAGCTGTAGTTGCCCCTGTTATGATGACACATAATCTGGGGAATGGCCTATAGGATCCATGGATGCTGAACCCTTCACCACCACCACCCCCCCCCCCCCCCCACCACCCTACGACCTGTGAGGGACTGCCCATCAATCACGCCCAGCCACTGACCAGACCCACCACCCTCCCTCCTCCGAGCACTGCGGTAGCAACCCCAGTGCCCATGCCTGATTTTGAAAATCACCTCCTCTGGGCCCCACAGGTGGCATTGCGCTAGGTTCCCATTTTTAAATAGGTGCGCTAAAGGGAGCTCATGTGAACACCCGCTGGGGAGTCGGTTAGATCCCAGGAGGCCGTTAGATAGGGCCGATTCTGGATTCGTGCTGGACGCTGATCGGTTTCCGAGGTTAATGAGATGGAGAGTGCCGTCAATCGGTCATAGTTGGTACTTCACCACGTCCTGGTGGGATCCGGAAACTGCCAACGGGAGTGGACGAGTTAGCTCGGAAACTGATCGGCGCCCGATAGATCCCGAGTTCTGCCAATCCTACGATCTAACCGGCTCGCACTGATCCTCAATGGACACAACGAGGGCTTTATATCGTACCCATTAACTCTCTTTCTGAGTCCACAGAGGCAGCCAGTGATTTCCACCATTTTCTTTTTGCTTTTGTAGTTGGGATTTCTTCTGAGTATCTTTTACCTTCTTGGCCTTCATCGTTAGGTTTTGATAATTTGGCCTCATGAATATGGTGGGTATGGGCAGCCTATAATAGCGTTAATCGTTTTCAAGTGACCTTGGAGGGAAATTGGAAGGTGGGGGAAAGCACAATGTTTTCAAAATTGTCTAATATAATTGTCTTCACAATTCTGAAATATTTATGTCACTTGTGTTTGAATTGCTGAACTATTTTTAGACTGTTATTTCATTCCAGGGAGCGAATACTTTGAGGTAAACTAAGTAACATCAAGTGTCAAAAAATGTTGGCTGCATAAACCCTCAATTACAGGGAATAATAGTGAATTACTTTGACGTGGCAATACTAAATTACAAGTTATTACAGAAATAATTTAGCTATCATCTGCAATTTTAAAATATTTCATTAATCACAATATAGATCTTCATCAAAGAGGTTGCTATGTGCCCTCAGGCTATGCAGTTTGTTGAGACCTGTACCCCTTCTTTAAAAACAATTGTCACTGTTGTCTTGATGTTGTTGAACATTTTAGCATGCTTTAAGGCCATGGTGTGAGAAACTAGAAAGTTCCCTGGGTAAACATCATGCAACAAATCATTTACCTGCCAAAAGTGAAGCAATCTTTGCAACTTTTTAAAAAATCTTTGCAACTTTTATCAGTTTTGCAAGCACACATGGAGCAGAATTTGCCATTTTAGTTAGTGTTGACGCCGACGCAGATTCACGACAGCAAAACCAGCGCCGCATCTGGACCAATTGTGCTATTGTTTTTTTTTATAAATTTAGAGTGCCCACTTCATTTTTTCCAATTAAGGGGCAATTTAGCGTGGCCAATCCACCTACCCTGCACATCTTTGGGTTGTGGGGGCGAAAGCCACGCACGGGAGACACGGAGAAAATGTGTAAACTCCACACAGATAGTGACCCAGAGCCGGGATCGAACCTGGGACCTCAGCGCCGTGAGGCAGCAGGGCTAACCCACTGCGCCACCGTGCTGCCCTCAATTGTGCTATTGTTGAGGGGCTAGCACAGAGCCACGTGGAACACAATCGATTCCAATGAGATATGGGGCGAATTTCTCCGACCCCCCCGCAGGATAGGAGAATTGCCCGGGGCCGCCGAAAATCCCGCCCCCGCCGGGCAGAAATTCTCCGCCAGCCGGGAATTGGCGGGGGCGGGAAACACCACCCGCCGATCGACGAGCCCCCTATGGCGATTCTCCGGCCCGCGATGGGCCGAAGTCCGGCCGCTGGGAGGCCTCTCCCGCCGCCGTGGTTTGAACCACCTCTGGTGGCGGCGGCGCGAGCGGGCCCCAGGGGTCCTGGGGGGGTGCGGGGCGAACGGACCCCGGGCGGGTGCCCCCACGGTGGCCAGGCCGGCAATCGGGGTCCACCGGGCGGGCCAGTGCCGTGGGGGCACTCTTTTTCTTCCACCGCCACCACGGCCTCCACCATGGTGGAAGCGGCAGAGAATCCCCCAGCGCGCATGCGCCGGTGGTGACGTCAGCGGGCGTCAAAGGCTGCTGGAGCCAGTTTGGGCGCCAGTCGGTGTGGTGCCAACCTCTCCGGTACGGGCCTAGCCCCTCAATGTGAGGGCTTGGCCCCTAAAGGTGCGGAGAATTCCGCACCTTTGGGGAGGCCTGACGCCGGAGTGGTTGGCGCCACTCCGCTACGCCAGGACCCCCCGCCCCGCCGGGTAAGGGAGACTCCCGCCTATGGTGAGGGATTCGCCAGTTTTGTGCTTGACACTCAGGAGGCTGACAAGCTGTTGGTGCATATACACAATTCACTCCACACACACACCATCCCAGCCAACAAGATGGCAGGGAGTAGAACAGCCCCACGTTATGCAGACGCAGAACCCGAGACCCTCCTGGACGCGGTGGAGGAGAGGCGGCATGACCATGTACCCCAGCCCTTGAAGAAGGCTGCCAGTCATGGCCATTCGACATGCGTGGGCACAGGTGGCAGAGGCAGTCAGTGCCATGGGTGACACTGACCCATAACCCAACCCCCCAACCCGGAGGGCGTCTGGACCCCTACCCTGCACTAAATACTGACACCCATACAGACCACCACTGAGTCCACCAGCTACCCAACCCCTGGGCTGCACAAGTCAGACTGTCTAACAATGTTGCTTTCTGTTTCCGCCCCCCAGGAGAAGGCCATCCACAACCGTCGAGAGCGGGAGAAGACAGGAGGAGAATCGCCAGACCTGCGGCCCCTGAAAATGCCCCAAAGAAAAGTTAGTTAAAAAACAAAAATTCAGCTTTCTCTCCACTCTCCTTACCAAAAAAAATCACTCTCCTCTCTGCCTGCTCCGCTGGAAGAATGAGGTCTGAACCTCGCAGGTAAGTGCATTTTAAAGACAACTGCACACCTTCCCAGATATCCCCACCAGCAGGAGCAGTGTGCGAGGGCCAGCACTGCTGTGGCTCCTGAATGGAAAATGGCACTAATAGGTGGAACAAGTCGCACATTGATGGACAGATAATTTCTATGACAAAGTTCTGTACATGATAGCAGATTCTCAGGTTTACCCTCCATTTCTGATGAAAAATCTGTGAGGTGTGATATCGTGTGTTTGTTTTTTTTGTGAAAATGAGCTGATATAGCTTTGCATTGGGACCAATGTGGAATGGTGATGTTTCCTTGCTAATTAATGGTTAGTGGGATATGTGGAATATTATGTAGTTGGTTTGCAAATCGTTGTTAATGCTGACTGTTTTTACCAATAAAATATTATTCAGGTAGCTTCTCGTGGGTACATAGAACATAGAACATAGAACAGTACAGCACAGAACAGGCCCTTCGGCCCTCGATGTTGTGCCGAGCAATGATCACCCTACTCAAACCCACGTATCCACCCTATACCCGTAACCCAACAACCCCCCCCCCCCCCCTTTAACATTACTTTTTATGACACTACGGGCAATTTATCGTGGCCAATCCACCTAACCTGCACATCTTTGGACTGTGGGAGGAAACCGGAGCACCCGGAGGAAACCCACGCACACACGGGGAGAACGTGCAGACTCCGCACAGACAGTGACCCAGCAGGGAATTGAACCTGGGACCCTGGCGCTGTGAAGCCACAGTGCTAATCACTTGTGCTGCCATGCTGCCCACTTTTTCCTGGAACAGGTCACTAGTCAGTCGCCAAAGGCCAATAGCTTGAGGGGCACCACTTCACATCAATCATAACTGACCAGGAGTCTCTCCCGCTCTTACCGCCTGTCGTTAGCCATGCTATGAACGCACCTTCCTTGGCTATTAAGTCCTGGAGTGGGACTTGAACCCAAAGCACCTGTCTCAGAGGCAGGAGTGTTACCCATTGTGCCGTAGAACCTCCAGTTGGACTGCACTTAACATCAAATCTGAAATTTCAATATAAGCCTTTAAAACCTTTTAAACAATGGAGAAAACCCCATTTCCATTGGTAGCCTATGATAAATTTTATGATATAACTAAAATGTAATTTAGGAGAAGCTTTATTAAAAGAAAATAATTTATGATTAATTTAATTGCTCCTTTTGAAGAAATTAACAATTGGATCGATAAACAGGATCTGGTAGATGCAGTGCGTAAATGGGTTTGCAGAAGGCATACTTTAAGGTACCCCACAAGAAACTTATTTGAATAATTCAAACAACTTCAAATTTTGTGTGAGAAGCTCTCTTATAATTTCAGTGGGAGCACTATATAAATGCAACTTATTGTGTTCTCAATGTCATTCACAGATTCTGCTGGCTTCCTGTCATAACAGAAACTTCTTTATGAAATAAACTTGACAATTCTGTAACTATTCCCATGAGAGATGGGTGAGATCAGATTTCATAGAATTTTCTGCAAGGTTTTTGAAAAGTGTGGAAGGTAAATTAATGAGTTACCCACTTAGAAGCATGCTGGGAAATGCTTAACCATAGTTTAACACTGCTTTTGAATGAAAATAAGTAGGTCAGGTAATGTAAACAAAATACTGCTTAATATTTTGGACTCGGTCTTATTATGGAAAGAAATTATTCATCTGAAGGACAACAACATGCGCACTCGAGTTGTTTTTAAACCAAGGGCAAAACATTTGTATTTCTTCTTGCGTATGTTCTAAGGTTTTATCTCTTTAAAGTTGTTTATTTCACACTATAAATATAATGGTTTTTAACTGTATAATTCAGAGTACTGTGGAATGGCTACTTAGCCAGACTATGGGACTCTCTGCAAAATTTGAATCAAGTAAATTTCCTGAATCGAAGCCTCGAAGAATTTATATTCATTATAATTTCTACGACAAATTGGCGTAATTGTTGCAGCTTCCCGAATTTAATGGGATATGAACCCTGAAAGTACTCTCTAAATAGGACTCCCTCAGCTGAAAGGGAGGGAGCCATAGCGCGACCCCAGTTGAAAGGGGGGGGGGGTGCTCGGCAGCTTTAAGTACTGGCCGGTGACTCATTCTGGGATGAGTTATCTTAATTAATAAATTAACGATAGCTGCATGGGAAGAAAAAAGGTGCCTCAGAGAGTAAATTTTTAAAAAAGATTTTGAGGTTCGCGAAAGGGTAAACACTGGTGTGCGCTCTCTGTAGTATTTGTAAATTATATCCCCAGTCATTGTTAGTTTTATACATATGTTTTCAAATATTTTGCAGGAGGAACGATGAGCAATAAATTCGGACGCCCCTTCACAGGTCGTTCCGAACCCTCGGTAAAGCCATTCAGAGTGAGAAAGAAGGTGAACTTCTTAAAGAAGACAGATAAGGGAGTCAAAATGAGTAAGAAAATGAAAAGAAACAATCGTAAAGCAACTGAATGAGTTAGGAAAACCTATATGTCTCCCATAGAAATCTAATGAAGCTGACCCCCTCTCGGAAAGAAACAACAGGAGAATTCAGATTTGTCTGTAGCCGTGAGATAAGGCTAATGGTTAACTGTGATATTTGTGAGCTGTGAGAATATGTGTGTTTTGCCTTACCCAATTAATTTTGGTCAAAGCATGAAGTGCCAAGTGGGTTGTATTTTTTGTCGTCTGATATTGTGAGTCCGAGATTATAACTTAAGTGATTTGTGTTCCGATTTCTCTAAAGCACTGAAACATTGGAAATTAAAATCAGTTTAGAAGAAAGAAAATGCCTTTACGAATAAAAGCAATTGAACCAAATAGGTTTTTAGATCATGTGAAGAGACGCAAATGGCATCATTCCAAGTTCTCCGCCCACTCTCCACCCTCTCGGGTTCTGTAGAAAATTTTACCATTTCAGCAGACAGTTGATCTTTTCTGAATTGGCAAAGAAAAATATACGTCTCTAAGAATAGCTAATGCCTATAAAATCAATTATTGGAAATTGACTTAAATGTGTGGTATTTATGACCCCCGCCCACGGGATATTTTGTTGCTTCTAAAATACTCTTATGGTGCATCTTTGCCAGCTTTGACGGATGGGATTGCAGTCCCACCCGGCATGAATGGAGGCTGGGTTCCCAATAATGATAATCATTTTAATGAAGGAAATGAGTCCCTCGAACACTGGTTAGCAAATAGAGGGAAAGTGGCTGTCATGCAAGGGGCCAAGAAGCATTTAACCACCAGGAAAGATGCACTTAGTGACATCTTCCCATATTAGACAGACAGGCAATCTGCAAATTAGAAGCAGTAATACATTGCATTGATAATGGAATGTTTATAGACTTGCCTCAAATATGAGCTCACCAGCTGCTAAATTCAATAACTTCTGAGTTTGCACCCATTCTGTGTCTGGCAGCTGAACATTAACCCTTACAGTACCACTGTTAAAAACAAAAACTGCAGGAAGTCTTACAAAAGGTTAATGACCCTTGGGCACAGTTATTAAAACACCTGATAGGGTCCAACCGAGAGAATATGGTGTCCCATTGCATGGCTTGGTATGCTCGTGAGGATGAGCATGCATACAATTTACAAGTGAAATGTCACATAGGAAAGCAGACATTATTGCACGCCACTCCTTTTTCTTTTTCAGTATTGTGGGATTAGGAATGTCAGTACAGTTGATCCATAGTCAGAGGGGCCTTTTTAGGATGGGTTTAGCTTCAGAACCCCATTTAACATTGGCCGCAAGACATCCCACAAAGACAAAGAACAGCAAATAGGAGAACTGATCAAAGAGGCAAAAGAATAATACATGAGATTTATATTGAAATTGCCGATTGAATTCTATGGCAAACAGAAGGGCAGAGTGACCTGGAAAGAGGAGCAATGGCCCTCTACATTTGAAAGACAACAACCACCCCAAAAGAGCCATCATTTACTCCCTTCAATCCTGGCACATCTATGGGCCCAACATAAAAATCATGTTGAAAAAGTACATTCTGCCCCAGCACATAGGGCATAGTTACAGAAGAACGTTGCCCTGCCCTGTTTAAAACTATACAGGTTGGCGCCAGAAGCAGAAAAAGGGACAAAGGGAGAGACCAATGCACTATTACAGCAAGGGGTGCTGAACAGAACACAAAGCCCCTCTAACACCCCTATACTCCCCATTCAAAAGGTAGGAAGACCTAAAGAGTGGTGGTCTGTGCAAGATCTCAGAGCCATCAATGAAATTGTTATCACTATTGCTCCATTGGTGCCGGACACAAATGTCATTTTGTCTTCTATACCACCAACAGAGGATACTTTCACAGCCTTTTTCTCCATGCCATTGCACCCGGAAAGTCAATATCTAGTTGCTTTTATATATCGGAATCAACAGCATTAAAAGAGACTTGGACGAGTGCCAGTGGTCTGCAGGCTCAAATTCCCTTAATATGCTGATTTATTGATAGCCTGAGAGGGAGGGCTAGTTTGTCAACAAACTACCCTGTTGTTATTATCACATCGGGCAGAGAGAGGGCATAGAGTCTCAATGGACAAACTAAAACCAACTTTACCTACAAGCAAGCACCAGCTGTCAACCCTGCTACACTCTTGCCCGCGCCCTCGGAAGCAGAACATCTCCATGATCATGACTGTTTACAATTGGTTGAAGCCACCACAACCCCTCGACCCGATTTATTGAGTCACCCACTCGAAAATCCAGACATAATCTTTTTCACCGATGGTTCAGCAAACCAACCAAATGATATGACCCTCCTGGTCGGCTCTGCAATAATAGCTCCATGCGAGATAGTGGAAGCTTTTGCTCTGCCTTTGGGAACATCTGCACAAGCGACCGAATAATTTGCCCTTACTAAAGCATGTATTCTATCTAAAAATAAAACAGTCAATACTTATACTGATTCTCGATACTCTTTTGGGGTAGTATATAATTTTGGCCAATTCTGGAAAAACGAGATTAAATTGGTTTTAAATTTACTAGCTGCTGTTCAGCTGCCCAGCAAGATAGCCATTTTAAAGTGTAAAGCGCATACGACTGCAGACGATGAAGTCTCATGCGGCAACAGATTTGCTGATAAAATAGCGAAGGAAGTGGCTCTCAAACAGCAGCCACAACTGCAAGCGGCTGCAGTTGAACTTCCGTCCGCCATAACAGAATCAAAGTTAAGCACAGGAGCAAACCTCCCTACAGGAGCATCACTCTTGGCTAAACGTAGGCTGCTATCAAGACAATCATCAAATCTGGATCCACCCAGATACCCGAGCAGTATGCCCCAGAAGTCTGTTCTTGCCACTATGTCGCCTTGGCCATGGGCGGGCTCATGTGGGAAAAGGAGGGATGACACATGCCATATGTCAACAATGGTATGCTCCACATGTATGATTTGTCAGAGGAATAATCAGGGTAAAAAAGCACTGTATTTGATCATTTATCACAACCCGAAATGCCTTTGGAAAATTTACAGGTAGACTTTGCACACATGCCAATAACTAAAGGATTCAAATACATGCTTGTGATCGTGGACATGTTTTCACGGTGGGTAGAGGCTTTTCCAACCAAAAGAGATGATGTCGAGCAGTAGTAATTATTCTGGTAAAGGAAATGATACCTAGGTTTGGGATACCAATGGGTATCAACAGTGACAGTGGAACTAATTTCACTAACAAATTGACCAAAGCCCTAACAGAAGCCATGGGATTTGGTTGGAAATTGCATATACCATATCAGCCGCAATCCTCAGGAATGGGGGAAAGGGCGAATGGAATAATTAAAACTGCAGTAACAAAAGTGTGTCAACACAATGGGTTGCTATGGCCAGATGCCTTACCTATAGTAACGTATATCCTGAGAAATCAGAAAAATCGCAACACGGGCTAACCCCGTGTAAGATATTAATGGGACATCCCATGACAACTGAAACTATACCCTGAACAGCCATTAAAGTAAAAGAAAAGCTAGACTGGATCCACGCAACTCGGTGTAAACTACATCATACGGAACATTGAGAATACCAGCGAAACACTGACCTGAAGAGAATGATGGCGCTACTGTTCTTACGTATTGTCATACTGTATTAATCAAACATCATGTGGGAGGTGAACTGAATACTAACACCTTAATATACATGTCTCACTCGTACGCAGAGAGGGTAAATCAATGCAGTTGTTGCATTTGTACACAAATTCCCAGATGCTCGGGGGGAGAGCATCCCTGTGCGACCTATCCCATTCACCAGTAACGAGACAGCAGAATGGGCTCTAAGACGAAATAGCACAGGACGTGATGGAGATACACAGGATATGTTAGATTGGAGATCAGCTGAATTAGATATGAATAGGTTTGAGGGGTGGTGGTGGCCTCGGTTTAATGTAACATGTCAACCGCCCTATTTGATCCTTCCCAATTATACTGAAATCCCAAAAGGAAGTATATGCTTTAAGAAACATACGAGACCCACTCAATAGGCATGAGTCAGTGTGATCAGATCTTGAATTGGCAACCCCCTATGTTCCACCTTACTACTAAAGGATTATTCATCTTTGATTGGTCAGGAGTTGAAAGTCGAACTAGTGGAGGCTCCTGGGAAGGAGATCCTATTAGAATAATAATGACTGATAGTAAAGGAAACCTGACTGCAAATAACGGCACATATTTTATCTGTGGCCATAAGGTTAACAGAACATTGGTAAGAATTTGTCCTTATTGTAATTTCCACGACAGAAAGGATATTTTGGGAAAATAAAACGTTTCCTCTGGTTGCGGGGTTAGTGACAAGGGATCAACAATATCAAACTCATACTAAGCCCGGAATTTTCATCCACAAGTCAGGTGTGCAGAGTAGGGAGAAAGTTGCATAAAATAAAGTTCCAAATATCTATTGCGGACTTCACTATATTGAAAAAAAAACACTAATTCATAAAGACCCATTTACTGCAATTACATTCCTTCAACTCCATGAAACCTTATAACAACAAATTTCATTCAAGTGCACAATCGCTTGCAATAATAAGCATTGGAATTTATAGTCTCACTTCAAGAAGTTTATAACTACATGTAGCTGTTAATTAAACTATGAAATGGTAAGCTTGCTACTGTAATAATTGGATGGTTGTGGACTCAGTCATGCAACACTAATCCAGAAACTGAAAACAGTCAGGATTATGTGAACAGAAAGAGTGAAATAGCAAGCAATGATTTTTCAAAATATTCCATACATTTTTCAAAGATTTAAAGAGTAACACTTTTAAATGCATTGATAGCTCCCTTTGACGGGTGCTTTTTAGGGTTAGGTTTAGGGTTTTAGTGTTCCTGTCAACACTTGACAGTTCACTTTCAGAGTCCTCCTTACACTTTTGACATTTTTCTTTCACAGATCCTCTTGACCAGCCCTTTTGACAGTTTTAACAATTTATTTTGACATGTTGGTTGACAGTTCCAATGTGCTTGACAGTAATAAATGTCATTTATATGCACACTTATGTTGACTTTTAATAATTCCAAAGGGTACCTTAACTTCCTCCAAAAAACACCTGATCTGCACCAAAGGCTACCTTAAATTCCTCAAGGTATCCTGGGACCAGATCGAAATGGGTACCATTGCTTAATCCACAAAGTCCAGACCTGCTCTTACCTGGTCTAATCTGCACACTTCCGATTTCACACTCCAGCGCTATCAAAATGCTAATTCAATGGAAGTAGCTGATTATTTAAATGACAGGCTGCCTCTGGAATCATGCATCCACCAAATGCAAACCGCCTCATTTCCATTCCCATTTCCATCCCCCCCCCCAAAATTGGTAAGTGCCATGTTCACGGGAGGTACTTGTGAATTTCGGACAATTCCACCATTTCTGTTGTGACATAAATATGGGCTTACCATAGTAAGAACAAAGTTTAGTTGAATTTTCTTGGCATAAATGGTTGTTGGAGAATGCAAGGCAGTGGTACAGGAATGCAGACACCGTTGCATCTTTGAAGGGAAGATTGGATAAATATTTGAAGCATGCAGAGGAATGGTGAAAAAGCAAGTCAGTGAAATTAATTTTTGATTGTTCTAGCCAAGAGCTGCAACAGTCATAAGCCAAATAGTCTCCTTCGATTCTGTATACCTCCATTATTAACTGACCCCATAACAGACAGAGGGTACAGAATGAGAGATTAGCAGAAAATTGGTGCAAAAATGATCAACACTTGGAAGATAGTGTTGTTCAAAGAGCAGTTCAGGAAATGAGATAAAAAATTCAATAGGAGTATAGCCCATGTTATGCTGCAGCTCTTAAGTGAATGTATGTTGTTTGTTATGACTAGAATTATAGTAGATGTTCATGTTATTCTATGTAATGTTCTCCTCTTGCCTCGTAACTGAGATCCTTATTGTCACCTATAAATGTCATTTAATTTGAAAACATGAGAAAAAAACAATCCCTGGTATCCAGTTTTTTGATATACAAGTTCTCAAAATGGCTGAAGCTCTTATACTTCCTCAAGCTGATTTTGATAGGGTGTGACTCATTGGATTATTTACAAGTTTTGTTGAGTTTGTTGTTTCCTATTTTTCCAATGTCAACTAACCGAAGATTGCACCTCAGACCCCTTGTTGTGTCTCTCATCTAACATCTGGATTAGAAAACCATGTATTGTTGTTCTTTAATTCCCAGTGAGTTTGCTGACTTTAAAAAAAATAATCTTTGGAATTTTCTTATTATTCTTAAATTTCACTTTTATTTTTTGCAAGAGGATGAATGTATGACAGCCTGATTGCTGTTATTTTTCTAGTGTCATCTAACAAAACATTTAAAACATCCATACGTGTAAACTTCTTTCCCTCAGGCACCACTGGCCCATCAAACTAGTCTCCATGAGATTTTGCTCTCTCTGAAGGATTATCTTCTTTACTTTCTTTCCCAGAAGAGGTTATGATACATCATCAATATTGCTACTGCTATTAAACAAAAAGTGCACAACAAAATATTAAATATTTCACTTGTTTTAGGACTGCTGAAGTTATCACAAAATCATTGCGAGCAACAAAAACGAATGACCATTCTAATAACACTGAGCAAATAAACATAGCATGTTAGGATTACTGACAAGGGGCGCGATTCAGTGGCCTTATCGCGATGTTGGGACAAGACCATTGAATTTTGCATGATTCATGACGCTCGAAACGTCTGGATCTCGCTGTCGCTGGGAGAGATCCAGATATCCATATTTAAATGATCCATCAGACTCATTTCAATATGCACTCACTGGATTCAACCAGGGCCTGGGATTCACCGGACTGTGGCAGAGAGACCTCACCAGGGCGCTGTTTAGTACTCGTCCACATAATAATTGTCAACATTCCACTTGACATCCTAATCACTTGTTGCACCTGCATATTACAGGTGATATTTTGGCATGTGTCTTCCCCGTGCGCCACATGTTTTTCAATGGTGGTGGCAGCCCATCATTGGCTGGTGGCAGAATCTTCCAGTCCTACTGTTGTCAAAGGGGTTTGCAGTTGTTCGCAGCTTCTGCAGGGGGTCACCGTTGGAGGAACCAGAAGGTCCCACTGATAGCGACGGCCGGAAATTCCTGCTCGACATTGTGATTCATGTACCAGGACACCCAGATCCCTCTGCACCACTGAATTTTGCCACCTCTCTCCATTTAAATAGAATATTGCTTTTCCATTCTTCCTGCCAAAATGGGCAGGTTCACATTTTCCCACATTAAACTCCAATCGCCACATTTTGTTCACCCACCTAATATTAGTGGGGAGCTAAAAATTGGTTGTTTTCTCGATGTAAACAATGCAATGTTTGCATGGAAGCCATGTTCTGGACCTTCTCGCCAGTGGGACCTTCCAGTCGCACCAAAAACGGCTCCCTGCATCGGGTTCCCCTGCAGCGGGGCAAGGGGAGCCATACAAAATGGTATAGACTTCGCCAGGACTGGAAGATATCGCGTGTGCCAATGGTGAGTCGCCTTCAGCATCCCGGGGAAGTGGGGGGGGAGGTGGGGGGGGGGGGGGGGGGGGGGGGGTCACGGCCAACGTTCAATCTGAATCCCCATCGTACTAAATCAAAATTAGTCCACAATCATTATTTTTTACTTTTTTCATTAAAAAACAAACTACTTTGATTTGTTCAGAATGAAGCTTGATCGGTCAGTAGAACTTCACATCAAATAAAACTTACATCAGCAACGATGGTAAACTAACTGTAATCCTTTAATTTATGGAAAATGTAATTTTAAAAAGTAAGAGGGTATGTAACATTGGAATGCTTTGGACTCTGAAAAGTATGCCACATGATGTTGCATACAATTTGCCTTTGGCTGTATAACTGCTTTAGCAGCAGTGAAGAATTTGTTTCATCACAACTATGTGCTGCTTACCCTGGGTTGTTTTTTTGACTACTTCAGAGAATCATGCACAATTCTTTACAAAATACACCCCTTTGGCAGACAGACAACTGAATTCAAAACCGTATTTCACACAACTGGATCAATTTGCTCAGGATTCAATGCATCTTAGAAATCAAACCAAACGCTTTGGCTTACATTTTTATCTAAACCTCATTCTATTAAGTTTAAGACAGAATCAATTTTTTTTTAGAGGAACAATAAACTAGTTGCAATTATGGTGAAAAATACATAATAGGTACATTTGCCTTTCACTGCCCTGATTTTCCTGGAAACCTGCCCCAATTGTAGTGCTACAGCCACGTTGGCTGGCAAACCCTTGGACAGCACAAAAATAAATGGAAAAATTATGGAGTTTATGCCATGACTTCATAATTTCTTGTGGCTTTTGCATTACTCTTGCTTTGAGAACTGTAGTATAAGGGTTTGACATCTGAAGGATTAATGTGGGACTGAGTACACTACTGGCTACGCAGGGATAGAACATAGAAAAATACAGCACAGAACAGGCCCTTTGGCCCACGATGTTGTGCCGAACTTTTGTCCTAGATTAAGAACAAATTAATCTACACCCCATCATTCTACCGTAATCCATGTACCTATCCAATAGCCGTTTGAAGGTCCCTAATGTTTCCGACTCACCTACTTCCACAGGCAGTGCATTCCATGCCCCCCCACTCTCTGGGGGCATGATGTCATTGAATGGCGGGACAGACTGAACGGTGGAAGAGAGCACATGATCTGCATAAAGGTCAGTTGAGTGTTGGACAGAGCCATGTGTACCATCAAACATGGAGCCAGAAACTACCTTGTAAGCTTTACTGTATATTTGTAAATGGTTCTGAGACTCAATAAAGACTTTGGGCGGGATTCTCCAGTCTCCAATGCCGAAATCCCATTCGACGATCGGCCGGAGAATCCCCATTTCCGACCAAATCGGGGGTGGCGATGCTGTTTCGCAATGCTCCGCCCCCTCTAAAGAGGAGTACTCGCAGAGTACGCCGCACGCCCTACCGACGGCCTCAGGACGTTACCTGAGGCCCTCCCCTCGATGCTCCGACCCCCCCGACCGACCAAATTCCCGACGGCCTGGGTCTCTCATGGTCTCATCCGTCGCAAACTTGGCTTGGTGTCTGCAGACTCTGTCCAGCGCCGCCACAGTCAGGGGAGAGAATATCCCTGGCAGGGGAGATTTTGCCAGGGGCTGGGAGCACTGTGGGGGGTGTGGTCCAGGGCTCACGAGCCGTCCAAAGTGGGGGGCACTATTTCGCAGGCCGGGTCTGCGAGCAGCCGGCGCCATGTTGCACGGTGAGGCCGCCGCCATGCGCATGCGCAGCCACAAACCTGAAATTCCAGGGCTATATCAGCAGCTAGAGCTGGGTGCTCTATGATGCTCGGCTGCTAGCCCCCCAGCCAACCGGAGGATTGTTGGCCATTTTACGCCGAATTTTCAGTCGTAAAATGCCATCGTTCCCATGCCAACATCTGGACATAGCCTCAAAATCGAAGAATCCAGCCCTTTGGGTGGGATATTCTGGCCCCACGCACCACTGGCATTGCCTGGTCCTGAAAAAAGTCAATTGTTTTTTGACTGGCCCACCACATCTTGGCACAGTTAAACTGCAAAAGGCTGTGAAGACGTCTTCAGACTTACCAAACTGCAACCAACATCCAATATCATGATGGTGACTTGTGGAATCATAGAGTCTACAATGCAGAAGGAGACCATTCGGCCCATCGAGTCTGCACTGACACTTGGAAATGGCACCCCATTTAGGTAACCCAGTAATCTCACCCAACCATTTTCGACACTAAGGGCAATTTAGCATGGCCAATCCATCTAACCTGCACATCTTTGGACTGTGGGAGGAAACCGGAGCACCCGGAGGAAACCCAAGCACACACGGGAAGAACGTGCAGATTCTGCACAGACAGTGACCCAAGCCGGGAATCGAACCTGGGACCCTGCAGCTGTGAAGTAACTGTGCTAACCACTGTGCTGCCGAGTTGCCCCCACAAGAAACACAAATCTCATAGAAAATGCAGAGAAAAACTAAAATGCGTTGGTTTCCTCTGGGTGCTCTGGTTTCCTCCTTCAGTCCAGAGATGTGTAGGTTAGGCAGATTGGCCATGCTAAATTGACCCTTTGTGTCCAAAGATGTGCAGTTAGATGGGGTTATGGGAATACGGGGATAGGGTGGGAGAGAGGGCCTGAAGAGTGTGTTCTTTCAGAGGGTCAGTGCAGATGTGATAGGCCAAATTCCTACATTGTAGGAATTCTATGGTTCTCTGAATTATGGTAGCAGGGATAATCCAGGGAATTAAAGACCTGTGAGCTTGACGTCAGTGGTAGGCAAACTGTTGGAGAAGATACTGAGGGATAGGATCTATTCACATTTGGAATAAAATAGGCTTATCAGTGATAGGCAGCATGGTTTTGTGCAGGGAAGGTCATGTCTTACAAACCTAATAGAATTCTTTGAGGAAGTGACAAAGTTAATTGATGAGGGAAGGGCTGTAGATGGCATATACATGGACTTCAGTAGGGCGTTTGATAAAGTTTCCCAGGGCAGGTTGATGGAAAAAGTGAAGTTGTATTGTGTTCAGGGTGTACTAGCTAGATGGATAAAGAACTGGCTGGGCAACAGGAGACAGAGAGTAGTGGTGGAAGGGAGTGTCTCAAAATCGAGAAAGGTGACTAGTGGTGTTCCACAGGGATCTGTTCTCAGACCACTGCTGTTTGTGATATACATAAATGATCTGGACGAAGGTATAGGTGGTCTGATTAGCAAGTTTGCAGATGATACTAAGATTGGTGGAGTTGCAGATAGCGAGGAGGACTGTCAGAGGATACAGCAAAATATAAATAGATTGGAGAGTTGGGCAAGAAATGGCAGATGGAGTTCAATCCAGGCAAATGCGAGGTGATGGATTTTGGAAGATCTAATTCAAGTGTGGACTATACGGTCAATGGAAGAGTCCTGGGGAAAATTGATGTACAGAGAGATCTGTGAGTTCAGGTCCATTATACCCTGAAGGTGGCAACGCAGGTCAATAGAGTGGTCAAGTAGGCATACAGCATTCATCGGACGGGGTATTGAGTACAAGAGTTGGCAGGTCATGTTACAGTAGTATAGGACTTTGGTTATGCCACATTTGGAATACTGCGTGCAGTTCTGGTCGCCACATTGCCAGAAGAATGTGGATGCTTTAGAGAGGGTGCAGAGAAGGTTCACCAATATGTTGCCTGGTATGGAGGGTGCTAGCTATGAAGAAAGGTTGAGTAGATTAGGATTGTTTTCATTGGAAAGACGGAGGTTGCGGGGTGACCTGATTGAGGTCTACAAAATTATGAGAGGTATGGACAGGGTGGATAGCAACAAGCTTTTTCCAAGAGTGGGGGTGTCAATTACAAGGGGTCACGATTTCAAGGTGAGAGGGGGAAAGTTTAAGGGAGATGTGCGTGGAAAGTTTTTTACGCAGAGGGTGGTGGGTGCCTGGAACACTTTGCCAGCAGAGGTGGTAGAGGCGGGCATGATAGCATCATTTTAGATGCATCTAGACAGATCTATGAACTGGCGGGGAACAGAGGGAAATAGATCCTTGGAAAATAGGCGACAGTTTTAGATAAAGGATTTGGATTGGCGTAGGCTGGGAGGGCCGAAGGGCCTGTTCCTGTGCTGTAATTTTCTTTGTTCTTTGTTTTTGTTCTTTGTAATTCACAAGTGGTTGCATGCGCAGGATTTTTCAAACTGTGGGCCCTGACATGCAGGTGGGTCACGGGGGGGGGGGGGGGGGGGGGGGGGGGGGGGGAGAGTTTCGGGAGGGTCACAGAGCGACCAGTCACAGCAGCTGCCGTTTAAATTGAGAATGCCGACAACGACCAGCTTTTAAATAGAAGAATGCAGTCTGCTGGCCAGAAGCGGTGGCAGAGAGCAGCTCATGTGCCCGGTACGTACACTGATGTCACCTGCCTTGTACGTCTGTGCTTTTGGCGGGAAATCACGGAGGAGAAATTCCTCCATTTTCTAGCTGCGAACAAGCAAGGCAACAGGACTGTGAAGAACTGAAGATGGATCATTGTAAAAAAGAAAATACTGGAATCCTGAACAAAGCAGCATAAAGATTATTCTTGAGGTATGGCTTTGTTAATTGTGCCAGTGCAATTCAAGAAGCAAAGCCCATGTGTGTTACATGCAGGAAATACTGGTAAATGAAAGTTTAAAACCCACAAAACTTCAAAGGCATCTGAAGATCAAGCATGTCACATTTCTGCAATTATCATGGACCTTGCTTGGCCAGATCAGTTGACACTGTCTCATTTGCCCTGATGGGACTGCCCAAAATCACAATGACAATCCCATTGTAACACTGCGCTGAATCCTACCATAAAACTGCTGTTTCAGTCCCGGCGAGAGAAATGGAGTGAATCTGTCGAATGGATTTCTCATGGCACCTTGAGCCTCTTAGAAAAAAAAGTGAGTGGGCATAGTTAATGCCATCATTTTGGCGAGGCAGGGTCTTTTGGAGCCGGGAACCAGCTTCAAACAGACTGGAGCATGATCATTAAAGTGCGCCCAGACCAGTGTTGCAGCCCAACAGCACCCAGGCATATAAATACTGTAGCTACAAAGGCAGATGAGAGGCTTGGAATTCTATGGCAACTAATTTACCTCCTTACTTCCCAAAACCTGTCCATCATCTACAATGCATGGGCCAGGATCTTGATGCAATACTCTGAATTTGCCTGGATGAATGCAACTCCGCCAACACATGAAAATCTCAACACCTTAGCACTGCTGCCTCATGGCGCCAGGGACCCGGGTTCAATCCCAACCCTGGGTCACTGTCCGTGTGGAATTTGCACATTCTCAGTCTCACCCCCAAAACCCAAAGATGTGCAAGGTAGGTGAATTGGCCACACTAAACTGCCCATTAATTGGGGAAAAAATTGAATTGGGTACTCTAAATTTATTTTAGAAAATGAAAATAAAGCTCAACGCCATCTGGGACAAAGCAAACATTTGACTGGCACCCCACCCGCACTGTAAACATTTATTCCCTCTGCCAGGATGCACAATGACATTGTGTGTACCATTGACAAGAAGCACTGCAGCAACTCCACAACAGCTTCCAAATTTGTGGCCTCCACCAACAAGAAGGACAAGGAAAGCTGACACTGGGAACACAGCCACCTGACTTGGAAATATATCATTTAAAAGGACTGCTGGACATATTCAAAAATCTGTGATTCGTGCCGAATTGATAAACAAGCATTTTAACAACTTGGAAAAAACTCACACTTACTCAATCATACTGCGCAGCCAATACATTTTTTGCTAATTACAGCCAAAGCAAAGCTGTTTACAAAAGACAAACTTGACTTGTTCAAGTTTGAGGCAAATTAAGCTCTCCATTGGCCTTGTGTAATCTATCAGGATGAATATTTTATTTCAAATTTAATCAGAGTTCAAACTGGAAGTCATATACAAGTAAAGAAGTGTCCACAAATGATAGAAAGTAATGTTTAAAACATTATATTGAAATAGAATGCTTCACTAAGCGTTTTGAAGTCAAAACTGTATTCAAAACTGATCAAAGCATACCTTTGCTATTGCTGAAATGATCCTAAAGCCATGCAGCTTCCAGATATTTCTCTATGGGACAAGCCAATGTTAAAACCTCGTCATAGAGACTAAAGATGCCGATTCCTCCAGTCACAAATGTGTGTCTCATTGCTCACCAAAGGCGAATGAAACTTACGGTCTGCATTTATTTCTAAAAATAAAAAAAGCCAAAGTGACTCATCTGTTTTACATTCAATTTATAAATCTGGAAAACATTAGCTTTCTTGTTCTAACTTTTCTTTTAATTATCGATGGAGGACTCCCTTGGACTATCTCTATTCTCCTGACCTTTCCCATTGTTATATCTGGTACACATATGCTCAGCATAGCTTAATAATAACTTTATTCTACGTTAACAATTGAGTTTCTGACAAAGAGAAGCCAAACAGTTGATGGTGGCACGCCTGATTGTTGGAGGCCAAATAGGTGCCTAAGCAAAGTCGTGCACACATCACAAGTTGAAAATCTGTTATATTGGCGTAAGCATCAAAATAAATATCCAGGACTCTCGCCTGAAATGGGCTTTAGATTCTTTGTACATGAAAACAAGGGTTGTTATGTTTGGGGCCACTTGTGCAACAATGGGTTAACCAAAACAAGGTCTACAGATGCACTGCAGCAACTTTCCAAGACAGCACCTTCCAAACTCTACCACGGGGCACCAGGGGCATGGGAATTCCACCACCTGCAAGATTCCCTCCAAGTGGCATACCATTCCGACGTGAAAATATAGCGCCATTCTTGGAATTTCCAGCACTGTAGAGAACTTTCACTACATGGACTACAGCACTTCAAGAAGGGAAGTTGCCACCACCTTTTCAAGGCAATTAGTGATGGGTATTAAATGCCGGTCTTGCCAGCACCAATAACATCCCAGGAATGAATGAAAAACATTCAACCCAAAGAACAGACCTAAATGAGACTGTTGGAGGCTGCCACACAGGAATTAAGGGCGCGATTCTCCCAAAACGGGAGAAATCGTAAAGCTGGCGTCAAACCCGGGCGGGTTTGACGCCAGCGCGCCCCTTCCCGACCGGGAACCGATTCTGGTCCCCGGTCGGGGCTAGCAGCCCGACGCCGTAGGCTCCGGCATGACGGGCTTAACGAATATCGTTAAGCCCGCTTGCCGGAGTTAGCGCCGGCTGACGCGTCATATGACGTCAGCCGCGCATGCGCGGATTGGAAGACCCCAACCCGCGCATGCGCGGATGACGTCATCGCGTATTTGCGCGAAACCCGCGCATGCGCGGGCCGGGTTGCCCCTCAGCCGCCCCGCGAATGGATACTGCGGGGCGGCGGAAGGAGAAAGAGTGCGCAGGCATCGGGCCCGCTGCCCGCGATCGGTGCCCACCGATCGCGGGCCCATGGCACCCTTGGCACGGCCGTGGTACTGCCGTGCCAATCGGTGCCATGGTTATGAAAAGCGAGTTTGTGACGCCGTTTTTACGAACGGCCAGACCAGGTGTGTTTGCCGTTCGTAAAAACGGCGTAAAGGGCTGGGACTTCGGCCCATCGAACAGCTGTGAATCGCTGCCGGCCGTAAAAAAACGGCGGCAGCGATTCGGGTCAGGAGTTGGGCGGGGGGTGGAGGAGAATAGCGGGAGGGTGGGAAAAATGTCGGGAAGGCCCTCCCGCTATTCTCCGACCCGTCGTGGGGGTCGGAGAATTTCGCCCTAAATCTTTAAAAAATACCTATTTGAATAAGCAGCTGGGATGAGCAGGAGGTCCTCAAAGCAGCAGGCAGTTGCTGGCCACCTCTTACCTCTGATCCCATCGCCCACCTACCAATATGCTCCAGTTTGATATACTAATTTTGGGTGTTGGTGAGGCTATTAATGCACTGTAGATTTAAATATTGTCCTTGTTAAGGATGTTAGGTTCAGGGGTTTCTTTTGTCTACTGTCTGTTAAAACAGGAGTATGGAAGTTCTTAACACAATTCGTCATGGTGTGTGAGCTCAGCTTACAAAGTCTGTCTCCAATTCAACACTGTTTGACAGTCTCTTTCAGAGAAGACGTGTAGAAGTGTTACACTTGAATAATTGGAACGGGCATTATGAAATTCCGAGACTGACTTAGGTTGACATAACCCACTCCTATTTGTGTGTGATCCATCCAAAATTACTTAATGGCTTGCTTTCCAATAAACCATGAAATTTCTTTATGCTTTCTTTATTTATGTGTCAGAACTGCTAAGTGCTACTCATTTGACTTCACATTCAGCATGTCTCAAATAGGTTTATCCATTCCTGTGTGACACCTACTGCTATGGCAGCACAGTGGTTAGCACTGTTGTTTCACAGCACCTGGGTTTGATTCCTGGCTTGGGTCACTGTCTGTGTGGAGTCTGCATGTTCTCCCTGTGTGTGCGTGGGTTTCCTCCGGGTGGTCCAGTTTCCTCCCACAGGTCCTGAAAGATGTGCTTGTTAGGTGAATTGCACATTCTGAATTCCCCCACCGTGTACCTGAACAGGCGCCAGAGTGTGGCGACTAGGGGACCTTCACAGTAACTTGCCCATGAGCCAACCCCTTAGCCGGGGATGCGCCTCGAAGATGTCAGGAACCATCGAGTGTGCCAGGACGAAGGCATCGAGCACACTACCCAGGTATCATGTGCAGATGTGCATGATGCGAATCTCGTGGTATCACACCAGCCGCACGTTCATCGTGTGGAACCCCTTCCGGTTTATGAAGAACGGCCTGTCATGGGCTGGTGTTCAGAAAGCAACATGCATCCTGTTGATTACCCCATGGACCTGGTGCATCTTGGCGATGACAGTGAGCTCCACTGCCCGGAGATCCTGGTGGGCTTGGTCCACGTTAAATTTGATGTATTGTGCTGAGTGTGGGGTGAACAGGGAATGGGATGTGTGGGCACCTGGAAGGACTCCGCGGCATAAATGTTCAAGGCAACATCACCTTGACGGCCACCAGGAGGGGGTGTCCTTCCCCATACCCCTGCAGTGCTAGGTGCACCATGATCCAGCAGACATGTCGCACTGTACTCCTGCTCAGCCGGAGTCTTTGCCGGCGTGCCCGGTCCAGCAGGTCCTTGAATGACAGCCGCTGTCAGTACACACGCAGCCTGATGAGGAGCCTCCTTCCCACCTCTTCCTCGGCCTGTTGGGCGTCTGTCTCTCATTCTTCACCGGCTTCCTCCTGTCCCTGTAGGGAAGGCTCCGCTGCTGCAGGACCCTCCCCGAGCAATTCCTGCTCATACAGCCTCAGTGCATCTCCCGGGGCTGGGGAGGCCAGGAGGCCATGGTTGGAATCTGATTGCCATTGCCTGCAGGGGGTAAAAAGCATACCTGTTGGCATATTGCAAACCCGCGTGTCCAACCAGGCTACACGGTCGGCACTAAAGACCCTGATCCGCATGACCCTTCCCTCCTTCCCCATCCGCACACACACCTCCAACCGTTCCTCCTGGCACCCTGCCCTCTGCACCTCTGACCCCGATGGTGCCCAGTACGTTGGGAGTCTCTGGCCCTGGCACCCATCCCTGCTGCCAGGGGTACCATTGTCTAGCACTACCATGCCAGTGGTACACTCTGCAGCCCCCATCCAGTGCCCTCCTCTAGGGGTTAGAATGGGCATTGTCGTGCTGCCCCCTTGGCTGCCCTTGCTACCCTGCCGATGTGTGCTGGCCGGTGGGGGGGGGGTGGAGGGTGGGGGTGGAGTGGGGCGGTGGTGGGGTGGAGGGTGGGGGATGGAGTGCGTGGAATGGTGTAGTGGGGGCACCCATACAGCCCGTGTTACACTGCGTAACCACAGGCCACGGTGGGCAGTTAGTGGGGTGCGCAGCAAGATGCCTGCCTTGCAGGCCGCAGCAATGGCAGTCAGTGCCTGGATGCCCTGGTCCTGTTGGGGTCACCCTGACCCACGTCCCATCCCCTGTTCACCCCCAGCAACCCCCCTCTGTCCCACCCGACAGTAATTCCTCCCGACGGAGGTGAAGCATTACAAAAGCCCCGGAGAATACCGGGTCAGGCCCGCTAATGATATGCCAAGGGGGCAGCACGGTGGGGCAGTGGTTAGCATTGCTGCCTCACAGCGCCAAGGACCTGTGTTCGTACCTAGCCCCTGATCACTGTCCGTGTGGAGTTTGCACATTCTGCACGTTGCCTCAGTATTCACTGAAGATAAGGACTCGGTGGATGAGGAGGATAGGGTTAATTCTGTAGATATTCTGAGTCATGTTGATATTAATAAAGAGGAGGTGTTGGGCATCTTAAAAAGCATTAAAGTAGATAAGTGCGCATGGCCTGATGGGATATACCCCTGAATACAAGGGAGGAAATTGCTGGGGCCTTGACAGTAATCTTTGTATCCTCATTGGCTACAGGTGAAGTTTCAAAGGGACTGGGGAGTAGCCAATGTTGTTCCATTGTTTAAGAAGGGCAGCAGGGATAATCCAGGAAATTATAGGCCAGTGAGCCTTACGTCAGTGGTCGGGAAATTATTGGAAAAGATTCTTAGAGACAGGATTTACTCACATTTGGAAACAAATAGACTTATTAGTGATGGACAGCATGATTTTGTGAAGGGGAGGTCGTGCCTCACTAATTTGATCAGGTTTTTTGAGGAAGTGGCAAAGATAATAGATGAGGGAAAGGCATGGACTTCAGTAAAGCCTTTGACAAGGTACCTCATCGTAGACTGGTACAAAAGGGGAAGTCACATAGGATCAGAGGAGAGATGGTAAATTGGATTGGGATTGGATTTGTTTATTATCATATGGACCGAGGGACAGTGAAAATTATTTTTATGCGAGCAGCTCAAACAGATCATTAAGTACATGAAAAGAAAAGAAAAGAAAATAGATAATAGGGCAACACAAGGTACACAATGTAAATACACAGACATTGGCATCGGGTGACGCAGTGTAGTATAAATGAGGGCAGTCCATAAGAGGATCGTTTAGGAGTCTGGTAACAGTGGGTAAGAAGATATTTTTAAATCTGTTCATGCGTATTCTCAGATTTTTGTGTCTCCTGCCCGATAGAAGACGTTGGAAGAGTGAGTAAGCCGGGTGGGAGGGGTCTTTAATTATGCTGCCCACTTTCCCCAGGCAGCGGGAGGTATAGATGGAGTCAATGAATGGGAGGCAGGTTTGTGTGATGGACTGGACTCTCTGAAGTTTCTTGCGGTCTTGGGCTGAGCAGTTGCCATACAAGGTTGTGATGCAGCCCAATAGGATGCTTTCTGTGGTGCATCTGTAAAAGTTGGTAAGGGTTAATGTGGACATGCCAAATTTCCTTAGTTTCCTGAGGAAGTATAGGCGCTGTTGTGCTTTCTTGGTGGCAGCATCGACATGGGTGGACGAGGACAGATTTTTGGTGATGTGCACCCCTAGGAATTTGAAGCTGTTAACCATCTCCACCTCGGCCCTGTTCATGCTGATAGTACTTTGCTTCCTGAAGTCAATGACCAGCTCTTTAGTTTTGCTGGCATTGAGGGACAGATTGTTGCCGTTGCACCATTCTACTAAGTTCTCTATCGCTCTCCTGTATCTGACTCGTCGTTATTCGAGATCCGGCCCACTATGGCTGTGTCATCAGCAAACTTGTAGATGGAGTTGGAACCAAATTTTGCCACGCAGTCCTGTGTGTGCAAGGAATATAGTAGGGGACTAAGTATGCAGCTTTGCGGGGCCCCGGTATTGAAGACTATCGTGGAGGAGGTGTTGTTGTTTATTCTTACTGATTGTGGTCTGTGGGTCCAGATGGATACAGAACTGGCTTGAGCACTGAAGACAGAGGGTAGCAGTAGAAAGGTGTTTTTCTGAATGGAAGGCTGTGACTAGCAGCATTCCACAGGGATCAGTTCTGGGAGCTTCGTTGTTCGTAGTGTATATAAATGATTTGAAAGAAAATGTAGCTGATCTGATTTGTAAGTTTGCAGATGACACAAACATTGGTGGAGTGGCGGATCGTTAAGAGGATTGTGAGAGGATACAGCAAAATATAAACTGGTTGGAGTCTTGGGCTGAGAAATGGCGGATGGAGTTTAATGAAATGAAATGAAAATCGCTTTTTGTCACAAGTAGGCTTCAAATGAAGTTACTGTGAAAAGCCCCTAGTCGCCAAATTCCGGCACCTGTTCGGGGAGGCTGGTACGGGAATTGAACCGTGCTGCTGGCCTGCCTTGGTCTGATTTAAAAGCTAGCTCTTTAGCCTTGTGCTAAACCAGCCGGACAAGTTGGAAGGTCCAATGCATGTAGGAATTACACAGTAAATGGTAGAACCCTTGCGAGTAATGACAGGCAGAGAGATCTGGGCGTGCATGTCCACCGATCACTGAAAATGTCAACGCATGTGGATAAGGTGGTCAATTAGGCATACGGCATGCTGGCCTTCATCGGTTGGGGCATTGAACATAAAAATTGGCAAATCATGTTGCAGCTGTACAAGATCTTAGTTAGTCCTCATTTGGAATATTGTATACAATTCTGGTCGCCACGTTACCAGAGGATGTGGATGCTTTGGGGAGGGTACAGAAATGGTTTACTAGGATGTTGCTTGGTAGGTGGGCATTATCTATGAGGATTTGTTAGATCAGGGGTGGGCAAACTTTTCCGTGCAAGGGCCACATTCAGAAATTCACAATTTTAAAGGGCCGCATAGTATATTAATTAATAGTCCCGGTTGTAACCAATTAGGGTGCGGCATATATCTCAGCGCTTCCCCCGGCGGCATCCTGCCTTTAGCCCTCTTTTTCTCTACTTTTCAAAAATGGCGCTTCACCCGGTTATGATTCTGGGCGCCTCATATAGAACATAGAACAGTACAGCACAGAACAGGCCCTTCGGCCCTCCATGTTGTGCCGAGCAATGATCACCCTACTCAAGTAAACGTATCCATCCTATACCAGTAACCCAACAGCCCCCCCCCCAATTAACCTTATTAAAAAAATTTTTTATTTTTTTTTTAAAAAAAAAATTTTTTTTTTTTATGACTTGATCTTGGTGGGCCACATAAAGACCTTTGGCGGGCCGCATGCGGCCCGCGGGCCGTAGTTTGCCCACCCCTGGGTTAGATGAACTCGGTCTGTTCGGGCCGAGCAGCCGAGCCTTCACGCCCGTTTCAACACGGCATCAAACACACCTGCTCGCTGCCGTCGTAAAACGGGCGCCAGATGCCCGTTTGGGGCATATGGGGGCCCGATTGGCACGGCAGTACCACGGCCGTGCCAAGGGGGCCATGCTTCCATAACAGACGCACTCTTTTCCCTCCGCCGCCCCGCAAGATCAAGCCGCCACGTCTTGCGGGGCAGCTGAGGGAAAAGACGCCAACTGCGCATGCGCGGGTTGGCGTTGTCCAACCTGCGCATGCGCGGCTGATGTCATCGGCCGTGTCAGCCGGCGTGACGCTTGACGTGCAGCCTTGACGACCGCCGTCAAGGCCGCGCCGCCGTGACGCACGGGGCCGCGCTCCTAGCCCCGCCCGGGGGGGAGAATCGGCCCCGGAAGTGTCCGTGAAGGCTGCCGTGGGACAGGCCGTGACCCACGGCAGCCTTTACGATTCTCCGCATTTGCGGAGAATCTCGCCATGGAACACGCTGCCTGGGAGGTGGTGGGAGCAGGTACGATGGTGCATTTAAGGGGCATCTAGACAAATATATGAATAGGGTGGGAATGGAAGGACATGGACTCTAAGTGCAGACGGTTTTAGTTTAGGCAGGTACCATAGTCAGTGCAGGCTTGGAGAGCCGAAGGGCCTGTTCCTGTGCTGTATTATTCTTTGTTCCTTGTGTCTGCCTGTGTGCGTCTCACACCCAAACAACACAAAAAAAATGTTCAGGGGAGGTGGATTGGCCATGCTAAATTGCCCCTTAATTAGAAAAAAAGAATTGAGTACTCTTGAATTCATTTTTAAAAAATGATATGTCAACGGCATTTACCGTACGTGCGGAGTACAACGAATTGATATGCCGTCGAGGCATCGGAGCATGTCAATGGTATTTACTGTACGTGGGGAGTACAACGCATTGATGTGCCGTCGAGGCATCGGAGCATGTCAATGGCATTTACTGTACGTGGGGAGTACAACGCATTGATGTGCTGTCGAGGCATCGGAGCATGTCAATGGCATTTACTGTACATGGGGAGTACAACGCATTGATGTGCCGTCGAGGCATCGGAGCATGTCAATGGCATTTACTGTACATGGGGAGTACAACGCATTGATATGCCATCGAGGCATCGGAACATGTCAATGGCATTTACTGTACGTGCGGAGTACATTGCATTGATGTGCTGTCGAGGCATCGGAGCATGTCAATGGCATTTACTGTACATGGGGAGTACAACGCATTGATGTGCTGTCGAGGCACCGGAGCATGGCATCCTGTCAAGCCCCAGCCATGATTTTGGCCTCACGACCGATTCTCTGTACAATCAGCTTTCCTGATTCCGCCATTGGCTAACGGAGGGTCTGAAAGATGACAAAACTGGAAATGCAATTCTCCCTGCACATTATGTGCCAGTGGCAGCCTGCAGTGAACCTTGAACCAGAACCTTTCAACTTACAAACAAGTGTGCTGCTACCGTGCTAAATTAATAGCTGAACCAACTTAAGGTTGCTAAAGCATCCGTGCCATCACTGACTTTTTCATTCCTCCTTATTAAATTATATTGCCAGGAATCAAAAATGTAAATGAACTTGGTTAACCCTAAACACATATGAGATAGGATAAGCATTCCACAAGTGTATCAGGAAGTTACAATAGGCAGCTTTGCCTTTTCTTCAACCGAGGGAAATTATTGGCATCATCTGAGAAATTTCAACATGGTCTCAAAAATCTTGACAGCATATTCCCAGATTTAGATTAAAACCTTCTTCAGCATTTTCAGTGTGAGACCAAAATACCTATTGTCAACTTCACAGAATTCAATGGCCAAAGTAGCAGTGGATTCTGCAACAGGTCGCTTGTCAGTTCCATCAAATATTGAACAGAAATTTACCCCAAATGTCTCCAATGCTTATTTTAAAAATAATGCAGTTTAATAGACCTTATGACAGAGACCAGAGTATGAGGATTCACTTCACACATGGAATTTGTTTGACTGCAATTGAATAGGGCATTCATGAGGCCACATCTGGAATATTGTGTACAGTTTTAGTGTCCTTATCTGAGGAAGGATGTTTTGCTTCGGAGGGAGTGCAGTGAAGGTTTTATGGGTGATTCCTGGGCTGGCGAGATTGTCATTTGAGGAGAGACTAAATTGGTTAGGATTATATTCATTGGAGTTCAGAAGACTGAGAGGGGATCTCATAGAAACTTGCAAATTTCTAACAGGGTTAGACAAGGTATATTCAGAAAGCAGGGCCGGGATTCTCCCCTACCCGGCGGTCCCGGCGTATTGGAGTGGCGTCAACCACTCCGGCGTCGAGTCTCCCCAAAGGTGCAGAATTCTCCGCACCTCTAGGGGCCAAGCCCTCACATTGAGGGGCTAAGGAGTGGTTGCCGCTCCGCCGACCGGCGCGAACGTCATTTGGCGCCATGCCAGCTGGGGCCGAAAGGCCTTTGCCGGCCGGCGGAAGTCCGCTCCTGCGCTGGTGCGTCAGCGGCTGATGACGTCATACTGGCGGATGCGCAGGGGAGGGGGTCTCTTCAGCCCCCGCCATGGTGAAGGCCATGGCGGGGCGGAAGAAAACGAGTGCCCACACGGCACAGGCCCACCCGCCGATCGGTAGGCCTCAATCGCGGGCCAGGCCACCGTGGGGACACCCCACGGGGTCAGATCGCCTTGCGCTCCCCCCAGGACCCCGGAGCCTGCCCGCACCGCCAATCCTGCCAGCACCAGAGGGGTTTTGATTCCCGCCGGCGGGAATGGCCTGTCAGCGGCGGGACTTCGGTCCATCGCGGGCCGGAGAATCGCCGCGGGGGGCCCGCCGACCGGTGCGGCGCGATTCCCGTCCCCGCCGATTCCCGGGTGGCGGAGAATTCGGGCCATGGTGGGGGCGGGATTGACGCCGGCGCCAGGCGAATTCCGCCCCAGGTTCCTGATGGTGGGGGAGTCCAGAGCTGGGGCTCATAGTTTGAGGATAAGGAGTAAACCTTTTAGAACTGAGGTGAGGAGAAATTTCTTCACCCAGAGAGTGGTGAATCTGTGGAATTCGCGACCACAAAAAGGAGTTAAGGCCAAAACATTGTGAAATTCAAGAAGGAATTAGCTCTAGGTCGGGATTCTCCGGATATCCAGCGAGTCGGGCTGTACTGGCGCCAAAGAGTGGCGTGAACCACTCCGGCGATGGGCCGTCCGGAAGGTGCGGGATTCTCCGCACCTTCGGGGGCTAGGCCGGCGCTGGAGTGGTTGCCCCCCACCAACCGGCGCCGAAGGGCCTCCGCCGGCTGGTGCGAGTTGGTGCACGTGCAGGAGTGGCAGCATGTTCCCAGAACCGCTGGCGTGATCCCTGCGCATGTGCAGGGTGTTTCTTCTCTCCGCCGGCCATGGTGGAGCTTTACACAGGCCGGCGCAGAGGGAATGAGTCCCCACACGGCACCGGCCACTGTGCCCCCCCCAGGGCCGGATCCACCCATGCCCCACCCCCCCCCCCCCCGAGGACTCCGCAAGCCGCCCTCAGAGTCAGGTCCCGCCAGTACGGACAGGGTCAAATCCACGCCGGCGGGACTGGTCGAAAACGGGCGGCCACTCGGCCCATCGGGGCCCGGAGAATCACCGGGGGGGGGCGTTGCCAATGGCCCTCGACTGGCGCGGCGCAATGCCTGTCCCTGCCAAAAAAACAGCATCGGAAATTTGGCAGCCAGCTTCGAAGCGGCAGGGTGGGATTCACTCCACTTCCGGCGATTCCCCGACTCGGCGGGGGGGGGGGGGGGGGGGGGGGGTCAGAGAATACTGCCGATAGCTCTTGGTGCTAAATGGATCAAGGATGTGGGGGAAGGCAGGATCAAATTATTGAACTTGATGATCAGCCATGAATATAATGAATGGCTAGCAGGCATGAAGGGCTGAATGGCCTCATCCTGCTTCTAGTTTCTCTGGGCGCGATTCTCCCATATGGGGAGAAATCGTAAGGTTGGTGTCAAATCCGGGCGGGTTTGACGCCAGCCCCCCCCCCCTTCCCGACCGGGAACCGATTCTGGTCCCCAGACGGGGCTAGCATCCCGACGCCGTAAACTCCGGCATCGCGGGCTTAACGAATTTCGTTAAGCCCGCTTGCCAGAGTTAGCGCCGGCTGACGCGTCATATGACGTCAGCCGCGCATGCGCGGATTGGAAGACTCCAACCCGCGCATGCGCGGATGACGTCATCGCGCATTTGCGCGAAACCCGCGCATGCGCGGGCCGGGATGACCCTCAGCCGCCCCGCGAAGTGATACAGCGGGGCGGCGGAGGGGCAAAGAGTGCGCGGGCATCGGGCCCGCTGCCCGCGATCGGTGCCCACCGATCGCGGGCCCATGGCACCCTTGGCACGGCCGTGGTACTGCCGTGCCAATCGGTGCCATGGTTTTAAAAATCGAGAGTTTACGGCCGTTTTTACGAACGGCCAGACCAGGTGTGTTTGCCGTTCGTAAAAACAGCCGTAAAGGGCTGGGAACTCGGCCCATCAATCAGCTGAGAATCGCTGCTGGCCGTAAAAAAACGGCGGCAGCGATTCGTATCGGGAGTCGGGCGTGGGGGGGGGGGGGGGGGGGAGAATAGCGGGAGGGCGTCGGAACAGCGTGGCCGTAAAATTTTACGAGCCACGCTATTCTCCGCACCGTCGTGAGTGCGGAGAATCGCGCCCTATGTTTCTATGTTAATTTCTAATGGTGCCAGTTAAATTTCCATTACTTGTTCCTTTGCTTTGTATTACATTACTGCTCTTATTGTGTTTTGCCGTGGCTACTCCTTTCCTTGTGTACTGGTTTTGCTGGTGCCATGGACAGACAAGAAGACATGACATTAAAGGAGCAATTTTCTGACTGTAGAGGTCCTCAGCCACTGAGGGTGAAGATTGGAATCTTGAGGATCCACCACACATGATTTTACAACCAGCTAATTTATGGTCAAGAAATCAAGCACAGCATGGTTAATATTTCAAAGAAGTGCTCCCAACAGGTGGGACTCCCTGCCAAGTGTGCAATTTAAAAATGACCCTTTGCATCTGCAGGTCACTAATCTTTAAGATGCACATTTGGGAGCTGCAGTGTTGATTTATGCCTTTCTATCAGTATGTTCATATAGACTAGTTGTCAATAGCATAGAAGAGTGTACAAAATAATAATGCAAAAGCAAACCACAAGAGACAGCTATGTTTATGTACTGATAATAAATAATCTATGGCTTTCATATTTCAAGATCCCTGTTAAATACCAGGTGCATTTGAGTTACACTACAGTCCTGACATATTCATCATTATCACTCTCACTTTATGTGGTAAACCACTGTTGCACCTATATTAGATGATGTATGGTAGGACTTGTACTACAGGTACGGCGGTCATCCCTGCCTGCTGGCTCCGCCCAGTAGGCGGAGTATAAATATGTGTGTCCTCCGTGCAGCAGCCATTTCACCAGCTGCTGTGGGAAGCCACACATCTTAGAGCAATAAAGCCTCAGTTGTATTCAACTCATTACTTGGAGCAGGCACTGGCATGATATACAGACTGCAACTGATATTGATATGGATGATGGGATGAAATGAATAGTAATGAGGAGGGAGCCCTTTCACTAGCTCTTACTGGGGAAATGAGAATTCAAACACAAGGGCAAAGCAGTCCAAAAATATTAAATGATTGCATCATGTGCATTACACAATACTATCAAACATATTCACTTTTTCAACACTTTGCAGCTTGTTCTCTTTTCACTGTGCAGAAAATAAAGTGGGCAGGATCAGGGCACAGAATGCTAGATATTGCAACCAATGAGGCCTACCTCTATCTATCTCCCTGCCTCCACTGGATTTCCATCACACATTTGACCCCCCACTGCCGCTGGCTATTCCTTTCCGGTCCATTGCACAAACATGCTATGAGAAACAGAGCGCCTGCTTTCATGGTGGATCTTCCTTCTTTCTGGCTCATTTACCGCCAATTCTTCAGGGTTGGAATCTGGCAATCGGCCCTGGAGCTGGTAATAATGGCCTGAGTTCTGACAACGGAGAGAGCTTTCTATTATTATTTTTTTCTTTCACGGGATGAGCATCACTGGCAAGGCCTGAATTTGTTGCCCATCCTCAGTTGCTCTTGAACTAAACATTTCAAGGGATACTTAAGAGCCAATTACCTTGTTGAGGGTCTGGAGTCACAGTTAGGCCAGACACAGTAAGGATAGCAGATTTCCTTTTATAAAGGAAATTAGTGAACCAGCTGGGTCTTTACATCAATCAGTGAGCTTTAGAGGCCTATTTTTAAAAATTAATTTAATTTAAATTCTACCAGCTTCCCCGTCCCAAAGCATCATTGGATTACTAGTCCAATGGCATTGACCCTCACACCATCATCTCCCTCAAGCCCAAGTGACCCCAAAAATATACCTACTGAAAGCCATGTGAGCTGAGGCTGCAGTTAGAAGCATTATTCCAATATTTGAGGCTTCTGCCCCCGATGTGTTTCCTCATAATCCCTTTTTAATAAGCGAACTGTAGTGAAGACATTCATTTGACAACAATATTATCTACTCAAGGTCGGTTACACCTCACCGGCTCAACTTCAGTCACCTTTTATACCAGTGCAATCATTCCCAGCTGGATGTATCTCGTGCAGGTTATTACACCCTTATAGACACAGCTAGTGCAATATCAGGATTCCCCACTTTGCACTACAGGGATTGGGGGTTGAAGATCCCTCTTGATGCTGGGTATCTCAAACTTTCAGTGTTATTACACTTCCAGTTCCTTCTCTACTTCCACTGTGAATATCCAGCAATGGCTGCTTTACATTTGAAACAAATCACTGATCTTGTGCTACTCACAACCCTTTGTGCTTGTAAATTTACACCAGGTCTGAACTTCCATAAAATCCTCAGCTCTCAGTTTGTCCCTGTGTCTGTGGAATGCTGCACTCCCTGGTTGCTAATTTATGACTTTTATCAAGGCTGTAACATGTTCAATGACCTTTCCTGCCCCCTCTACGTATCTCCCCACCCACCCCCTCCTGCAATAACTTCTAATTTTTCCTCGCACCTGCCTTGCAGAGGGAAAGGACACCCAGAACACAGACGATTAAGGTGTTTCTACTTTCTCCCCACATTGTAGCACTTATTATGCAACAGTATTTTGGTGAAGCTTCATAAACAGAGGAAGTTGCTCCCTTTGTGCCCAGTTTGCCAGACAAGCTCCAGCTATACGGCAACTACTGGCTTGATGTTGTTATTCAGTATTGCAATTCCTTAGCTCACGTGAGGCTTTTAAGGCATGATGCACTTCAATTCGACCAGCAAAATGTTCGCCTTTAATATAGATACAGTTGAACCAAAGCTTGTTTACACTTGTCGAGACTCCTTTTCATTTGTGAAGCTGAAGTACAAATTTTAGTGCAAGGTTCTGAGTTGTATGCAATCTACATCACCCATTCCCAGAGAATGATGACTCAGTTGCTGGGTGCTGAACTGAACTGAACTCCAATCTTTAAATTGACAACCAACAGGACACAACAGTTGTTGCTGAAGTAAGAAGCAGTGTTGGTTCGAATGGAGATCACAAGACTCTCGATGCAAGTTCTCGACCACCTCTATTTTGGCCATTTTTTCAGTCCAGAGTATAAATGAGCAAAAATGCTTGATTAATAAAATAAAGACTTTGATCGGCAAAAGAAGAAGCTAATAATTGCTGGGCAGCCAATTAAAACTGCGTAGAAAGGAGATGAATCCCCCCACCTCTTATTTCCCTTGACAATTTCATGCTTTAAACTGACTTTCACAGGAAGAGAGAGAGAGGGAGAGAAAGGAAGAAAATATAATTTCAGAAATGACAGAACTCATTGTTCCTGGAATTTTAAATTCAGAAAAGTTAATAAAGCCAAACTATAAGATGATAGGAATTTGCATTTCACAGATTAACAACATGTAACAGCAAGAAAGGCAATCTGCTTCGCCTGAGGTGATAATTTAAGAAACCTTTGCATATTTTATTTAAAAGTGGAACCCGTTCGGTTGGGTAATAACACAGACAGATAATGATTAGAAGGTCGCACCTTCAGGGCACACAGCTTGGGCCCAGCAAATACCAAACAACACTCCCAAAAGCCTGACTAAGCGCAGATTAGCCTGCTGATGGTTTGTGAAACGTTTCAAGGTTCTCTGAAGACAAAATAGGCTTTGACATTTGCATTTGGCTGTGACCAGCTTTCCATGATTTTTGTTTAGCCTACTTAGCAAACATGGATTTTTTTTTTGGAATTAATGAGTTCAGTCAAAATGAATAGATAAGCCATTAATTTGAAGTTCTTGTTATTTACCATATTTGAGGCAATATAAGGCGTAGTGTTTCAGATGAGAGGCTGAGGGCAGTTGAATTTCAATAACTAATAATCTCCCTTCTCCTCAGTTTAGTGTTAAACCACTTGGATAACCAATTCAATTTTGAAGTTTATTCAGAATTTGATGATTTTTAAAAAATAAACTGACATTTTAAACTTCTTTCAGATTTTTAAAAACTTTGAATCGCACAGTGAATTGCCTGATGAATGTGGAACTTGTTGTCACTTGGAATATTTGAGGTGAGTGGATCAATTTAAAAGCAGTTAAATACAAGAAAGAGAAAGGAATAGAAAGATATGTCGATGGGGTCAGATGAAGCAAAATGGCATGAAGCTTTTGGAGAGCACAAACACTGGTATGAACCTGTCGGGGAAAATTATATGTTTCTCTGTGTAAACATGAAGGTAGCAATTGGAGCATGAGCATAGTTTGGAACAGCAGAGCTCCCTGTTTGATGGTTGGGACTGAAGATATTGCTGCATTAAATAGGGGTAAGCGTGCTTGATCTGTTTGCCACTGCAGTGGACAACAGGGCAACATGTCTGGCAGGGAGTGGTAACCATGATCAATGTCTCAATAAGATAGCACATGCTAAGGAGGCTGACAAGTTAAACCTATCCAAACTGTCCTTATGCAAATGCTTATACCTCTACTGCTGCTGCATGCCAAACTCTCACTTAATCTTCTCGCTGTTCCAATTTTGGTCATGCATACCGAGGTGTGAGTTGTAGTTGAAAGCCTCAGCATACTCACAGCTTCAACGGGGGTTGCATGTGAAAGCATTACAACAAAATCTATCACATCCATGCTGGGCTGCAGTTTCAGCAAACGACTGCCGCTGTTCACATGCTCTTTATGACTTGCAAAATGTCACAACTGTTTTTTTGCTGCCATGACAAGTTGGAAGCTCATAAAGGAGCATTTTTAATCTGGAGAATGCTCAAAAACCTTGGATTCATGCTGTGGAGATCACCTGGTTCACCAGATGGTATTGCATTATTTTCCAAGGTTAGTCACCTTGCCGTGGTGGGGAGGCTTGAGCGTTCCGTTAATCCCAAGAGCGATGCCTTCAGGATCCTGGCAGGATCACCAATGACAGTTATATCGGAGGGGAGGAACCAGACAAAGCACAATCCCAAACAAGCCCTCAACGGTGGATCAGGTGGAATATACTTGTATGACATCAATGGCTGTGATGGCAGATGAAGGCTGTAGAAGTAGGCAGACCCCACAACACTGGAGCTGGACCTACTCTTTGTCAAGGACCCAGGTGTCTGCTGATTTGAAATGTAAAAAGATGTCCCGCACAAGGCATCTACCCAGAGGAAACCAGCACATCCCCCACACAAAAATGCCCTGCAGTAATTGGCGAAAGGTGATGGGTATAGATTCATGAGATCTGGAAGTCCCTAGCTTCAGACTGGCATGTAGACGATGGAGTTTGATTCCGCGCAATAACCCACTGAACAAATGATCAGTGACATGCAGTTGCTTAGGTGGACAATCATACTCGTTAGAAAGTGATCGCTGAAGAAGTGGTAAGAACAGCCGAAACCACAGGCCTTATCCTAGCGATAAGCTACAAGCTAGTACCATGCAATGCTTCTGCTTTATCCGCTTTCTCATTCACTCCCACACAGACATAGGTGCAACCAGGTGTCGACATTGGGTGGGATTTACCGTGCAACCCACCGTGTGATTTGCGTCAATGGCATTGGCCAGCGACAGGAACTTCTGGTCCCACCATAGCCAATGGGGTTTCACATTGAATGCACTCCTTGCCGCTAGGCAACTCATGGCAGGAGTATGCTGTCGGCAGGACCAGAAGATTCCGCTGGCGTGAACGACCACAACGTTCTGGCCAATATCTATGAGTACAGGTTCTCTTTGAAGACCATACTGTAAAGGGAATGATTATATTACTGGGCTAGTAATTCAAGGCCTGGACCTCATCTGATCTACATGTGACACTGGTCCAACAACCAATCTGATTAACTCTTAATTGATCCCTGAAATGGCTTCAGTAGGTTTTGTACCACCATTGGTGAGGCCAAATATATGATCACATCATTTCCAGCTGCATTCAAGTTAGCTAAAATGTATGAGGATAATTCAAACAGGCCTCAAATTCTCCTACTTGCATTAATGCATAAAAAGGGGCTGGTTTAGCTCACTCAGCTAAATCGCTGGCTTTTAAAGCAGACCACGCAGGCCAGCAGCACGGTTCGATTCCCGTACCAGCCTCCCCGGACAGGCGCCGGAATGTGGCGACTAGGGGCTTTTCACAGTAACTTCATTGAAGCCTACTCGTGACAATAAGCGATTTTCAATTTCAATTTTCAATATAAAAGGCCTACTGACTTTTTTAGCCACAGGCTCTAGATGCCTTTCACTGCCTTTCGGGGGGATGGTATATCTCAAATGTATGATGGGTGTACATACCTCATCCGCCTATTGGAGACTTAAACAGCCATTTTCACCTGAAAACAGTGTCATATCTAGGACAGCATATTAAGCTCGACAGACCTGTTCTTTTAGATTGAATATACAGCTTAAACAGGACAATCCAAAAATATGACTAAAGATAAGAAATATATCAAAGCACATCATTAAAATATAAATAGACTTTTAGTTCCTCACAGGTGCGGTATTTAAATAGTAAGACAAAAATCAATATTTCACAATAAGGGTCAAATGTTAAAATATTTTGATGATCTCTACATCACAACTATTTATTCAAACCACCTTCCTCGAATTCCAATCTTGCATATTTTAAATTATAAATTTTCTGTCTATGACAGCAAGGCAACCACCAAAGTCCCATGATTATTGCGGGATCATGGATGACTGGTGAATGATGGCAGGATGGGAATTGGCATGGGGGTGAGAGGATGAGGCTGTTCAGAGATAAGAGCCTGGGGTGGCTTTCAGCAGCCACCACCCTGGCTGAAGATAGGACCTATGATTGTGCCCAGGAGAGCCTCATAGTGAAGGACCCACCAATGGTCCAACACTGGCAAACCTGATAATATTTTGCTGGTGGCCTCCTAAGGGAACAGGAAAGACATCTTGCCTCTGATTAATCACTCAGCCACCACTAAATTGCCGTGGGCTCAGGCATAATGGATGTCAACTGCTATTTTGAGCAGGTGGCCCAATACCGAGGTCCAGCGGCAGGCCCCTCCCCCTTCCCACACAATGCAAATCCTGCCACCCCTTCCCCCCACTAACACATAGGGGCATACCCCCCCACTACCATGGGAATAAAGGGTCACCCCCTCCCACACAGCACAAATGCATGAGGGTGACCCAATTCCACCCCTCCCGCCAATCAGGCCTCCCCTCAATCAGAGACAATGCCATCAGACCCCAACAGAGATTCCCATCAGCATCCCCCACCAGAGACCCTTTTTGGGTGGCTGTCTGTATTGGAGCCTGTATCGGACGGTTGGAGCCGTCCAACCCGTGCATGCGCGGCTGACGTCATCGTGCGCATCAGCCGGCGTGAGTCTTGGCGGCCAGGCTTAGCGAACGTTCGCTAAGCCCGCGCTGCCGTTCTTCCCGGGGCCGCGATGCTAGCCCCGACCGGGGGGCTGAATCGGGTCCCGGGAGGGGGCGCGGAGGCTGCCGTGAAACACGGCCGGTTTCACGGCAGCCTTTACGACTCTCCGCATTTGCGGAGAATCGCGCCCAGGGCCCATGTCTGGCCACAAATTGTAGAATTCCAATCGTCCTGGCTTTTGCACCTAGCTCTAAGTTTAATTGCCTGGCTGCACTTTTTAACTCCTCAATGCTTAGAGCCCTGAAACTGTCTCAAGATATCTCGCCCTGGTCTAGGAAGGTACTGACTTTCAAAGTGGACATTATGGTTGTTTTATTACTAAATTGTAATATAAATATTACTCTTTTTGTCTTGCCGAGTTATATTGAATCCTGCTTATAAATAGTCGAAGTCTTCCAGATGATAACAAAATGCTTATTAAGTAATATATGATAAACTAGTGAGTTCTTTTACTTCAACACTAAACTAGTTAAACAAATAAGTAAATTGAGATAAAATTTACAACTTCATCTGCTACAAGAGGTTTTAGCATTTTTGCATGTTGGTCATAGTAATTTCATTGTTTCTCCCGTTGATGATGAATTTTCTTCAAAACATCCAGTTAATCAGGATCATCACATGAATTTGAGGTAGCGTCGTTCTAATGTCATGATTGTATAACATCTGTGCAGGTGATAAGCCTGAGATTAATGGAGAGGCTCTGTAAGATAATAAAGCTAAACTGAAATCCAATTGAGAATATCTAGCTTTACTCAGCAATTGTTTTACAATATGTACACCTTTTTCCACCTTTCCATTTGATTGTGGAAAATGAGGACGAGACGTATCGTGACAGAAGTTGTATGTTGTTGAAAACTCCATGCACTCCCAGCTTGCAAAGCACGGACCATTATCTGACATAACAGTTTGCGGTATGCCATTTCCAGAAAAAGTTTTGTTACATGCTTTGATCACAGCCGTTGAAGTGAGATCAGGTAGTCTCATTACTTCCGGAAAATTGGAATAGTAGTCAACTACAAGAATGTACTATTTTCCAAACACATGAAATAAATCAACTCCTACTTTAACCCATGGTGATGTAGTGATGTCATGTTGTTGTAACTTTGAGGTGGTTGATGTTTCTGACATGTTGAACATAACATAATCATTTCTGCATTTCCTTGTTAATACCTGGCCAGTACACAGCTTGTTTGTACTTCTCGATGCCGAGATGTCTTTCATGATGTTTGCTAAGCATTTCTGACCTGAGACTTTCTGGAATCACAGTTCTATCATTTCGCAATAGTATGCCATCTAATATTGTCAGTTCAGCCTGTATACTCTGATATTGTGGACAGTGTCCTTTTGGCCATCCATGTTGTAGATAATTGATCACTCTGAACAAGGTTGTATGCTTCTGTGTCTTTTCACGTATCTGCTTTAGTTTGTGATCTGATGCAGGAAGTGTCTCTCTTTTATATCATTGATTCATTCCATCAGTCGAATATCTGTGTTGATAGATCTCGAAATTGTGTCCACAATAACTAAATCTGTACCAGGAGTATAGATTAGAGTGAAATCATATCTCCTTAATTTCATCATCATCCTTTGTAGCCTGGGGTCATATCACTGAGATTTTTATCAATGATATTTACGAGAGGCCGATGGTCAGTTTCAACTGTGAATTTAGGTAGACCATAAACATAATCATGAAATTCAGAAATACCAGTTACGAGTCCTAAGCATTCTTTTTCGATTTGCGCATATCTACACTCTGTTGTTGTCATGGCTCTTGATGCATACGCAATGGGTATACAGTTATTGTGGTCATCTTGCTGGAGTAGAAATGCCTTATGCCTTCTTGACTAGCATCAGTCGAAATTTTAATCAGCTTCGTTGGTTCGAAAAAGTTGAAGCTTGCGAGCTTGTGTGAGTTGTTGTTTGCGGTCCAGCCATTCTGCATTGTGACGTGGAGTCCACTCAAATTCAGTATTTTTCTTTATTAATTGACATGGTTCTAGAAGATAGATTAGATATGAACTTCTCTAGGAAATTGACAAAACCAAGAAACGCTAGTACAGCTTTCTTGTCTTTCGGTTGCTGCATGTTCTTAATGGCTTCAATCTTCTCTTTGTCTGGTTTGATACCATTGGCTGTGATGTTATCCCCAAGAAATTTTAATGATGAAGTTGAAAATGTGCACTTTGACTGGTTTAACTTTAAACCATATTGATGTATGCATTTAAATACTTTCCTGAGCCTTGCAATGTGCTCTTCTTCTCTGGTAGACCAGGTAATGATATCGCCTGCTTAGACTCGAACACAATCTATGTTCTCGGTCACCTGCTCCAAAATTCTATGAAAAATCTCTGAGGCAGAGATGATCCCGAAGGGCATTCTATTAAAGCAGTATCTTCCAAAATACACGTTGAATGTACAGAGGAGCTTGCTTGAGTTATCAAGCTGCATCTGCCAGAAATCTTTTGAGGCATCCAACTTTGTGAAAATTTTGGCATTTGTCATTTCAGACGTAATTTCTTCTCGTTTAGGTATCGCATAATGTTCTCGACGTATATTCTTGTTAAGATCCTTAGGATCCATGCATATTCTGACGTCACCTGGCTGTTTTTTCACACAGACCAGGGAACTAACCCAATCGGTCGGCTGCGTTACCTTGGATATGATTCCTTGAGTTCGCAATCTTATTAGTTCTTCTTTCAATCTCTCTCTTAGAGGTGCTGGTACTATTCTGGGTGGATGGATGATAGGTTTTGCATCCTTTTTTTTGCAGAATTTTATATTGATATGGCGATGCACTCATACCATGAAAAACATCAGGGTATTCACTGAGTAACTGTTGAATGTCACTTTCTCATCTCGATGTCTCAGCTGTATTCATGAAAATCCGTTGAATCAACTGCAAATATTTGCATGCCTGAGTACCTAATAATGAAAATCTGTGATCATCAACACTCTCAAAACGCAGTGTATCTCAATATATCTGTTGAGAGCTGTTAAAGGACATGAACCATGTGACACAATCTGATTTCCATTATAATCTGTAATTGTGCATGCCGCAGGTGTCCAGTTTAAAACCTATAGGGCTGTTGTTAATATTTACAGTCGTTCTCCATTCATTGTCATTACTAATGCTGTTGACTTTATGAGGATCCTTCTTTGTTGCTTGAAGATCTGTCTTTGTTGACGCTTCAATGACGCCAACAAAAAATATGTTTTCCAAAGAAAAACTTTCACCTTCATCTGAACAATTTTGTTGTCAATTCATTCTTTCATGTTTTTCAATTGATCTTACATTATAATATTTTTTCTGTGAGGTTGGGAGAAACTTTGCTGATGATTTGCTTTGAGAAGCAAAGTGGTTTAATCTTGAACACTTTAAACACTGTTTTCCTTGAGCAGGACAATTCCCCTTTAAGTGGGCGTTACCACATTTGCAGTACGTCATGACATTGTCTCTCTGACTCATGAGTGCCGTCCGCGCATGCTCAGACTTCTTTTATTGAATTTCGCATTTCGGTACGAACTGCGCATGTCCTGAGTTGGAATGTGCGTGCGCAAGATAGCTGCCGTCTCGAACGTGCTTTTTGCTACCTGCGACACTATTTCAACATTCTAAACCTCGTGGTGTACTTTTGCGTCTTTTTCTCGTGGATAAAATTTGAAGTATTGGTTTTTACTCTGCTCATTGGGGATGCACTTTTCAACAGCAATTTTTAAAGTTAAATCATTTTGCCGTAATAGAGCTTCTCTTAGACTTTCGCCCGTTGTTTCATAAACGATCTGGGACAGAATTCTCTGATAATGGGGCTATGAAATGAAATGAAATGAAAATCGTTTATTGTCACAAGTAGGTTTCAAATGAAGTTACTGTGAAAAGCCCCTAGTCGCCACATTCCAGCGCCTGTTCAGGGAGGCTGGTACGGGAATTGAACCCGCAATGCTGGCCTGCCTTGGTCTGATTTAAAAGCCAGCTATTTAGCCCCTTGGTCTGCTTTAAAAGCCAGCTATTTAGCCCCTTGGTCTGCTTTAAAAGCCAGCTATTTAGCCCACTGTGCTAAACCATGAGAAAACGGGCGCGAATCACTCTGGACTTTCCTGCAGAAAGTCCAGAGTGATTCCCTGTTTTGAAGGGGGCTAGCAGGGCCCCGGAGACATCCACAGAGCTCCAGCTGCCGATACGGGGCGCTGCACCTCCAGCCGCGGGTCAGCGCATAGGCACGGCAGTAGCCCTGTGCAACATGGCAGACCCACACAGTGGGCCAACCTCAAAAATATAGCGCCCCCCCCCCTCCCCCCCCCCCCCCCCCCCCCCCCCACAGATCGCACACTGATTGGAAGCCCTGGCAGTCCTAGAGATCCTGTCTGGTGCCGGATCCACCCACCACCGACCAGGGCGGCCACAGACTGTGTCCACAGCCACCACTCCAAGTGCCCGCCGGGTGGAACCATGAGTGAATCACGCCGGCGGCAACTCGGCCAGTTGCTAGCAGAGAATTGCCACGGGGGCCTCTTTCAATGGCCCCTGACCAGCTCCGCGACCTTGGATAATCGCGGGAAGGTGTCAGACCGATTTCAACCTGAACAGACTGAAATGAGAAAACCAAATTTAGTGGAATTGCAGCTGGAACAGAGACAACTAGAATTTCAAGATAGGGAAAGAGTGAGAGAAGAAAGAGAAAAGGAAGGAGAGAATCAGGAATGAGAAAAAGCTTTCCAAGGAGAGACACAAGAATGGAGTTGAGGTTACTTGAACTGCAAAGGGACAGGTCCGTTGTGCCCTCTGAAATCCGGAAATGGAGAATGTAACATCATTACTCCCTGCCTGCCACTCTCGAGTTTTCGACCCTAATTCTGTTACAATTAGTTCAAAAGAGACTGGGCGGGATTCTCTGATTGCCGACCCCGAAATCGCGTTCAGCGATCAGCTGGAGAATCCCATTTTACTCTGAAATCGGGGGTGGTGCCGTTTTTCGATGCTCCGACTGTCAAAAACGGTGTACTCGAGGGGTACGCCACACGCTGTTAGGACGGCCTCAGGATGTCAACTAAGGCCCTCCCCTGATGCTCCGCCCCCGATGGGCCAGCTTCGCCACAGTGTCAGTCTTGTGTCCTCTCAACTTTCGTAAACCTGGCGTGGTGGCTGTAGACTGCGTCCAGTGCCACCACAGTCAGGGAGGGGAGCCATTCCACTGGCAGGGGGTGCTTCGGCGGGGGCTGAGGGGACTGGTGGGGGGTGGTCCGGGAGTGCCAAGGGGGATTACAGGGGGCAGTTTTTGCAGGTCGGGTTTGCGTGCGGTCGGGGCCATGGTGTATGGCACTGATGCCACAAGCCATCGCCATGCGCATGCGTGGCCACGGATCCAGCCATTCTGCATCCATATCGGCAAGTAAAGCCAAGCGCTTTACGTGGCGCGGCTGCTCTCCCCACTGGACGGGGCATCGGTGCAGGGGCGGCGCTGACTTTTTGGTCGTAAGACCAGACGCATCCTCCGGACTTAGCCGCAGAATCGGAGAATCCAGCCCACTGTCTGCAGAAAAACAACAACTTACGTCGGCTGCAAAATATCTGGCATTTCAAGAATTTTTGTTAAGACTTACACTTTCACCTGAGTGAGTTTTAACAATAAAAAATAATTCCTTTCCTGTTAACTGAAGAGATCTGGCTGGCTTATTTCTTCATAATGCTTTACCTACAATCAAGTATGTACTGAATCAAAAGATTATAACTTGAAAAAAATTCACACTCTGTGAAAATCAACCTCAGGAATGGGAAAAAGAGGAATTTATTCACCCAGCTGGACAAAGTCCGCATGGGTGTTCGACCACAAATTAAGCTTTGTTAAACAATGGATGGGGAGGTGGGTGGGGAAGGAATTGTTAATGTTATTTTTTTAAAATATTTCCTATTAAGGGGCAATTTAGAGTGGCCAATCCACTTATCCTGCACACCTTTGGGATGTGGGGGTGAGACCCAAGCAGACTGGGGGAGAATGTGCAAGCTCCACACGGACAGTGATCCGGGGCTGGGATCAAACCCGGGACTGGAATCAAACCTGAGGACGGGATCAAACTCGGGTCCGAAATTGAACCCGGGTCTGGGATTGAACCCAGGTCCTCGGTGCCGTGAGGCTAACACCTGCACCACCGTGCCAGCCCAGAAATGTTAATGTTGCGTGAAAATTAAGACAAAGAATTTGCGCTGACTTCCTCTCGATTGGTTTAACCAGGTCGGTCAAGGCAACCTTGAGGAGGAGTTTATAGAATGTATCCGCAATAGTTTCCTAGAACAGTATGTAATGGAACCTACGAGGGAACAAGCGGTCCTAGATCTTGTCCTGTGTAATAAGACAGGATTGATTCATGATCTCATAGTTAGGGATCCTCTCGGAAGGAGCGATCACAATATGGTGGAATTTAAAATACAGATGGAGGGTGAGAAGGTAAAATCAAATACTAGCGTTTTGTGTTTAAACAAAGGAGATTACAATGGGATGAGAGAAGAACTAGCTAAGGTAGACTGGGAGCAAAGACTTTATGATGGAACAGTTGAGAACCTTCCAAGCGATTTTTCACAGTGCTCAGCAAAGGTTTATACCAACAAAAAGGAAGGACGGTAGAAAGACGGAAAATCGACCGTGGATATCTAAGGAAATAAGGGAGAGTATCAAATTGAAGGAAAAAGCATACAAAGTGGTAATGATTGGTGGGAGACTAGAGGACTGGGAAATCTTTAGGGGGCAACAGAAAGCTACTAAAAAACTATTAAAAAAGAGTAAGATAGAGTATGAGAGTAAACTTGCTCAGAATATAAAAACAGACAGTAAAAGTTTTTATAAATATATAAAACAAAAAAGTGTGGCTAAGGTAAATTTTGGTCCTTTAGAGGATGAGAAGGGAGTTTTAATAATGGGAGATGAGGAAATGGCTGAGGAACTGAACAGGTTTTTTGGGTCGGTCTTCACAGTGGAAGACACAAATAACATGCCAGCGACTGATAGAAATGAGGCTATGACAGGTGAGGACCTTGAGAGGATTGTTATCACTAAGTAGGTAGTGATGGGCAATGTAATGGGGCTGAAGGTAGACAAGTCTCCTGGCCCTGATGAAATGCATCCCAGAGTGCTAAAAGAGATGGCTAGGGAAATTGCAGATGCACTAGTGATGATTTACCAAAATTCACTAGGCTCTGGGGTGGTCCCGGTGGATTCGTAATTAGCAAACGTGACACCACTGTTTAAAAAAGGAGGTAGGCAGAGAGCAGGAAATTATAATCCAGTGAGCTTAACTTCGGTAGTAGGGAAGATGCTGGAATCTATCATCAAGGAAGAAATAACGAGGCATCTGGATAGAAATTGTTCCATTGGGCAGACGCAGCATGGGTTCATAAAGGGCAGGTCGTGCCTAACTAATTTAATGGAATTTTTTGAGGACATTACCAGTGCAGTAGATAACGGGGAGCCACTTGATGTGGTATATTTGGATTTCCAGAAAGCCTTTGACAATATGCCACACAAAAGGTTGCTGCATAAGATAAAGATGCATGGCATTAAGGTTAAAGTAGTAGCATGGATAGAGGATTGGTTAATTAATAGAAAGCAAAGAGTGGGGATTAATGGGTGTTTCTCTGGTTGGCAATCAGTAGCTAGTGGTGTCCCTCAGGGATCCATGTTGGGCCCACAATTGTTCACAATTTACATAGATGATTTGGAGTTGGGGACTGAGGGCAATGTGCAAGTTTGCAGATGACACTATGATGAGTGGTGAATTGAAAAGTGCAGAGGATACTGGAAGTCTGCAGAGGGATTTGGATAGGTTAAGTGAATGGGCTAGGGTCTGGCAGATGGAATACAATGTTGACAAATGTGAGGTTATCCATTTTGGTAGGAATAACAGCAAACGGGATTATTATTTAAACGATAAAATATTAAAGCATGCTGCTGTGCAGAGAGACCTGGGTGTGCTAGTGCATGAGTCACAGAAAGTTGGTTTACAGGTGCAACAGGTGATTAAGAAGGCAAATGGAATTTTGTCCTTCATTGCTAGAGGGATGGAGTTTAAGACTAGGGAGGTTATGTTGCAATTGTATAAGGTGTTAGTGCGGCCACACCTGGAGTATTGTGTTCAGTTTTGGTCTCCTTACTTGAGAAAGGACGTACTGGCACTGGAGGGTGTGCAGAGGAGATTCACTAGGTTAATCCCAGAGCTGAAGGGTTTGGATTATGAGGAGAGGTTGAGTAGACTAGGACTGTACTCATTGGAATTTAGAAGGATGAGGGGGGAACTTATAGAAACATTTAAAATTATGAAGAGAATAGATAGGATAGATGCGGGCAGGTTGTTTCCACTGGCGGGTGAAAGCAGAACTAGGGGACATAGCCTCAAAATAAGGGGAAGTAGATTTAGGACTGAGTTGAGGAGGAACTTCTTCACCCAAAGGGTTGTGAATCTATGGAATTCCTTGCCCAGTGAAGCAGTTGAGGCTCCTTCATTAAATGTTTTTAAGGTAAAGATGGATAGTTTTTTGAAGAATAAAGGGATTAAGGGTTATGGTGTTCGGGCCGGAAGGTGGAGCTGAGTCCACAAAAGATCAGCCATGATCTCATTGAATGGCGGAGCAGGCTCGAGGGGCCAGATGGCCTACTCCTGTTCCTAGTTCTTGTGTTCTTGTGAAAGATGGAGAAATAAATAACCGACTTTGCCTGCCGATACGGATGCAGAATGGCTGGGTCCGTGGCCGCGCATGCGCAGGGCGATGGCTTGTGGCATCAGTGCCATACACCATGGCCCTGACCGCACACAAACCCCTCAACCTCCGTTGTTCCAGTGAGAACTAACTGAGTTTATTAAACCGCTCCTCATAGCTAATGCCCTCCATACCAGGAAACATCTTGGTAAATCTCTTCTGCACCCTCTCTAAAACCTCCACATCTTTCTGGTAGTGTGGTGGCCAGAATTGGGTAGAGAATGGAACAGCAGGGGTAAAATCAGTACTTTGTTCGGGTCGAATTAATAACACAAGTCAAGCAATTAACAAGTAAATAAGATAAACGAGAGAAGGGACTTATAAATGAACAAATGGAACAAATCTCATCATTTAAAGAAATAGGAGGGGTGATGAAATTAGCTAAGATAAGCAAGATAATTAGCAACCAAAATGTCATGTGCTCCAATGCCTTGCGGTGTGTCATCTGCAGTTTTTATGTGTCCAAATGCAGGAATATTGATGAAAGACTTGATATGTTGGAAGATAAGTCACCTCATCAAATCTCATCAGTTACAAATCAAATCAGTTACAAAGATGGAGACTGAAGAGAGTTTGCTGCGAAGAATGTTTAATGACACTGACCATTATTAATGTATAAATTGGCTGGCTTCTTGTGGCAAGAAAGTGAATCCAAGTAATTGTGAATTACCACAAATGCCTGGCCGATTTGTGCTGCTCCATTGTTTGCTTTGTGCAACGGCATCTCGCTGTCAGCATCACCATTGACACACACTTAATGTAAAGAACCTGTTGAATTTGCAGCATTAACATGAACCAAACTGACTTCCGATACCGTGCTGCTGTGAAGTGACAGAAGTACCCTGACAACATGGTGCTTCATCATGTCACGTGTTATTTGAGCCTAGCCTCACACAAAGTAAATATTTTGAACGGATATCAGTTTTGTTTGCACATTTATGAGCTGTCTGCAGTCTTGTGAGTGCTTAAAGTGGACTGAGACTTAACACAGGGAGGAAAATACTTATCCACTTGGTATTCCAGTGTTTCTATTTTCACTAAGTGGCTTGAATGGGGCACTGGGAATAATGACAGAGGGTCAGGCACCATGGTCAAAAGCTCACCAGGAGTATCTATTACCCACCGAGAGGGAGAGGATATCTTTCGAGATGATGTTGCAGGAACTGTCTGTGTGAGGCTGCACTTCAGTAAGGAGGCAAGCGACCATCTCTTTGAAATATGGAAAGAAGTCCTTCAAACTCCCAAAGGGTCTTATAAGTGACAATGAAGGGAACTATAGCCTTCACATTTCACGCATGCAAGTCACTTCAAGAACAAAGAACAAAGAAAAGTACAGCTTAGGAACAGGCCCTTCGGCCCTCCAAGCCCGTGCCGACCATGCTGCCCGACTAAACTACAATCTTCTACACTTCCTGGGTCCATATCCCTCTATTTCCATCCTATTTATGTATTTGTCAAGATGCCCCTTAAATGTCACAATCGTCCCTGCTTCCACCACCTCCTCCAGCAGCGAGTTCCAGGCACCCACTACCCTCTGTATAAAAATCTTGCCTCATACATCTACTCTAAACCTTGCCCCTCGCACCTTAAACCAATGCCCCCTAATAATTGACCCCTCTACCCTGGGGAAAAGCCTCTGACGATCCACTCTGTCTATGCCTCTCATAATTTTGTAGAACTCTATCAGGTCGCCCCTCAACCTCTGTTGTTCCAGTGAGAACAAACCGAGTTTATTCAACAGCTCCTCATAGCTAATGCCCTCCATACCAGCAAACATCCTGGTAAATCTCTTCTGCACCCTCTCTAAAGCCTCCACATCCTTCTGGTAGTGTGGCGACCATAATTGAACACTATACTCCAAGTGTGGCCGAACTAAGGTACTATACAGCTGCAACATGACTTGGCAATTCTTATACTCAATGCCCCGGCCAATGAAGGCAACCATGCCGTATGCCTTCTTGACTCCCTTCTCCACCTGCCCCTTTCAGTGACCTGTGGACCTGTACACCTAGATCTCTTTGACTTTCAATACTCTTGAGGGTTCTACCATTCACTGTATATTCCCTACCTGCACTAGACCTTCCAAAATGCATTACCTCACACTTGTCCGGATTAAACTCCATCTGCCATCTCTCTACCAAAGTCTCCAAACGATCTAAATCCTGCTGTATCCTCTGACAGTCCTCATCACTATCCGCAATTCCACCAACCTTTGTGTCGTCTGCAAACTTACTAATCAGACCAGTTACATTTTCCTCCAAATCATTTATACATACTACAAGCAGCAAAGGTCCCAGCACTGATCCCTGCGGAACACCACTAGTCACAGCTCTCCAATTGGAAAAGCACCCTTCCATTGCTACTCTCTGTCTTCTATGACCTAGCCAGTTCTGTATCCACCTTGCCAGCTCACCCCTGATCCCGTGTGACTTCACCTTTTGTACCAGTCTACCATGAGGGACCTTGTCAAAGGCCTTACTGAAGTCCATATAGACAAAATCCACTGCCCTACCTGCATCAATCATCTTTGTCACCTCTTCGAAAAACTCTATCAAGTTAGTGAGACACGACCTCCCCTTCACAAAACCATGCTGCCTCTCACTAATACGTCCATTTGCTTCCAAATGGGAGTAGATCCTGTCTCGAAGAATTCTCTCCAGTATTTACCCTACCACTGACGTAAGGCTCACCGGCCTGTAGTTCCCTGGATTATCCTTGCTAACCTTTTTTTTAAAAATTTAGATTAGCCAATTATTTTTTCCAATTAAGGGGCAATTTAGCGTGGCCAATCCATCTACTCTGCACATTTTTGGGTTGTGGGGGCGAAACCCACGCAGACACGGGGAGAACGTGCAAACTCCACACGGACAGTGACCCAGAGCCGGGATCGAACCTGGAACATCAGCGCCGTGAGGCGGTTGTGCTAACCACTAGGCCACCGTGCTGCCCTCTTGCTAACCTTCTTAAACAAAGGAACAACATTAGCTATTCTCCAGTCTTCCGGGACATCACCTGAAGACAGTGAGGATCCAAAGATTTTTGTCAAGGCCTCAGCAATTTCCTCTCTAGCCTCCTTCAGTATTCTGGGGTAGATCCCATCAGGCCCTGGGGACTTATCTACCTTAATATTTTTCAAGACGCCCAACACCTCGTCTTTTTGGATCTCAATAATCCAGGCTATCTACACACCCTTCTCCAGACTCAACATCCACCAATTCCTTCTCTTTGGTGAATACTGATGCAAAGTATCAGACAGACACATTGCTGCGAGTTCTATGAAGGTCAGCAGCTAGCAGGTCACAGGTGCCATATTCTGCAGAGCATCGTCATCTGTGATATGGCCCGAGCTGGGCAAAGAGGTAATCAATATCATTCCATGGGATTGCTGAATTCCCCCAGAGTGCAGGGGGGCCTTTGCTGCGGCCCCCAAGGCAGCCATTTGGCTGCACTCTACACTGACTGACCGCTCACTGTGTGCCGCAAATATGCAGAGCGCCGGCAGCATGGGTGCTCCTCTTCACCCCCAGGATGGATGCCACACCAATGGCAACACCAGCCATCTCACCCCACAGGAACGCAGACTGCCATCAAGACCGCTGTGCCCCAGGACCCATCCACCCCTCTCCAGGGCAGGATGGTACAACCAGTGTCCCGCTCGCAGGATCCATAGCACAGCAGAGCACTAGTCTCCACAGGTGCCCACCAACCATCCGCCAACCAGGTGACACCCAGCTGGTGAGGTATCACGCAGCTGGCCCACTTCAGGCCACACAGGAGTGCACGGGACAAGGGGCTGTTCAGTGTAACACTGGCAGGGCTAGTGGCGGGGTTGAGGGTCCCCCGGTGATGAGCACCGGCGGGCCAGGGTTGTGCGGGAGATACGGCATCGGGGGCAATGGCTGGGGGTGGGGTGGGATTGGGAGGGGGAAGTGGGGGAGAGGTCCATGTAGAGGCAGGCGCTGCAGTGCAAGCCAGGGCCACTGCGTAACTTGTTGGACCTGGATGGCTTCTGGACTACTCTGCATGTTAACATATCTGCCCTTTACAAATAATGGATTTTGGAAGTTCAGCTAGGAATTGTTGCTATCAGGGCGGCATGTGGCGCAGTGGTTAGCACTGGGACTGCGGCACTGAGGACCCGGGTTCGAATCCCGGCCCTGGGTCACTGTCCGTGTGGAGTTTGCACATTCTCCCCATGTCTGCGTGGGTTTCGCCCCACAACCCAAAGCTGGTTAGGTGGATTGGCCATGCTAAATTGCCCCTTAATTGGAAAAGAAAAATAATTGGCTGTTCTAAATTTATTAAAAAACAGGAATAGTTGCTGTCTGCTTGGCCGCAGCAGCCCTTGCAGATGCACTGAGGCTGCACAAACAGGAGCTGTTCGGGAGGACCCTTCAGATTAGGAGCCCGCTCCAGAGAGGCAGGGGCCAGCCAGTGAGGCTGGCGAGCCGGCTGTGCAACATGCCCAGGAGGAGGTGGGAAAGGGGTGCTGCATCAGGCCTCATGTGTATTGGCACTCAAGGACCTGCTGGATCGAGCTAGTTGCCGACGACTATTGCTGTTCAGGGTAACCCTGCAACATTTCTGCCTGATTCTGGTGAACCTGGAACTGTGGGGGTATGGGGGAGGACATCTGCTCCCAGTGGCTGTCAAGGTGACAGTTGCCCTGAACGTCTATGCCATGGGATCCTTCCAGGTGCCAAGCAGGGACCAGTCTTTGGACATCCTGACCCATGGCCGTGACCCTCGTCCCCAAGGCTTCCACCGCAGACACCACCCGGTGCGATGTTGGCCTGGGTGGCACACATTGTCGGCACTGCCTCCTGCTCCTGCAGACTGTTGAACTCCTCCAACTGCAGGCACTGGATGGTTGCTGATATCCCCTCATGTAATCCCTTGCTCTGTGCCTGCATCCCCAGCATTAATGGGACCTCCTTTTCCAGAAGCCCAGTCTGGACGGCAGCTAGTCCCTGGTATCGGACCTCCCTCCAACTCTCCACTTCCATAGGGGTTCCTACCACCTGATGTATCGCAACATGTGTGTCGTGCACACCAGAGAGTGTCCCAGGAGCCTCTTCAGTAAAGTGACTGACTGAGGTCAGAATCTCTGCGATGCTGGAGGGTGCTGGTTGCAGTAACAAAAGGTCGGCCTCATCCCCGGACTGCTCTTCCGGGTGTTGCAGGGCTGGACCTGGGGGCGAGGGCCCTGGATGGTCGAAATGTGACCCTGCAAGACAGAAGACAAGATGCATGGTGAGATTGCAGGCAGTCATGGTGTTGGGGGGAGGGGTGACTCATATTCCATAGGGACATCGCAATTCATTGGCGGCTCCCTTGGTTGTTCCATGCTGTCATCCACCTCAGCGACTTCCCACTCTCCCAGCCACCAATCAAGTCCATCACAATCTGCTCCATGGTGCTGAGGACCCACAGAGCCGGTGGGCCCCTCCGGTCTTCTACGAGCGGTTGTGGGCCGCCTTCTGCAGGTGGGATAGCAAATGCACAGTGTTAGATGCTTGGACGCGGGCTGCACAGGGGGTCCATAGCTAGCGGCCTGTGTGCAGGGCATCCAGTCATGGTGAACAGTATCCGTATTGGTATGTGGTGCAGGGTCGGGTGCGGTGGTTGCCAACGGATGGGGTTCGATCGCCCCCAAGGAAGAGGGGAGCGTGTGGGTGTGGGATGGGGGTAGTATCAGGGGCATGGAGGTGCTGTCTCACCCGGGGAAGTCTGGGGGAGGAGGAGTGGGCTGGTAGTCTATTATGGAGAGAGAGCGTGGCCCTCGGATGGACTCTGGGGCCAACTCCCCTCAGGAGTTGACCCCTTGGCCCACTGTGATGTCCACCAAGCCAGGGCCATGCTGGGAGAGACCACAAGTAATCTATGTGCATGTGATTCCTGACCCTGGGGACCGGGGAATCACGGAGGGTCGGTGCAGAGGGTGCCGGGCCCGCAGAATGCATGCCAATGGGTCATTAAGACCAATTTGCATTAATTTACATCCTCCCACTGGCGGGTGGTTGTGGACCTCGATCCTGGTGCCAGTGGGCTGTCAGAGCATCGTGATCGGTACAGCGGCTGGGGTCAATCCCAATTTTAATAGTACTAATAATAATCTGTATTACTGTCACAAGTAGGCTTACATTAATACTGCAGTGAAGTTACTGTGAAAAGCCCCTGGTCGCCACATTCCGGCACCTGTTCGGCATCATAGTGTGGCAACTGGATGTCCAATTCACCAAACAAGTATGTCTTTTGGAACTTGTGGGAGGAAACCGGAGCACCCAGAGGAAACCCAGGCAGACACAGGGAGAACGTGCAGACTCCGCACACACAGTGACCCAAGCTGAGAATCAAACCTGGGACCCTGGTGCTGTGAAGCAGCAGTCCTAACCACTGTGATTTTCTCCCAACTCCTGATTCTCCATCCCATTAGGAAACATGGGGCTGGATTCTCCGTTTGGAAGACTAAGTCCCCACGCCAGCGTGAAAACGGTGGTGTTTTATGCCAGGCAATCTGACGCAAAACGACTACCGAGGGGCTAGCAGCCAGGCAGCTCAGATCTCCCAACTCTAGCTACCGATATGGCACAGAGCATTGCTGGATCCGTGGCCGTGCATGCGTACGGCGACACCTGCAGCAACTGCGCCGTGCTTCATGGCGGATGCAGCCCATGGACGCGGACCGTAAAAATAGTCCCCCCCTTCGGCCGCTTGCGAGACCCGGACTGCCCCTCACTCCCCCCCGTGCCCCCAGCATCGAATGAAGCCACCCACCCACGAATCTGCCCTCCCCCAACTGTGGTGGCGCTGGACTGAGGCCATACCTGTCCCACGCCATCGGGAACTCAGCCAGTCGGGGACGGAGTACCGCAGGGGCCTGAGGCTGTGGATACGGCATGCGGATTTCTCCTAGAGTATGCTGCTGTTCAAGGGGCGGAGCATCACGAAAACGGCACCCCCCCCCGATTTTGGCATCATCGGGGATTCTCCGCCCCCTTACCGAACGCGAGTTCGGCGACGGGGATCGGAGGATCCAGCTCATGGTCCAGGCGATGCGGGATGGAAAATCCAGCCCACAGTCTCTCAAACGGAGAATCTCGGCCAATGTTTTACCCGGGACTGAATTCAACTAACTTCATAATATAGCTTTTCGTGGGTTACAACAACTCAATCCTTGTCAATCTCCGCACTGCTGCACGATATACTCAATGTTTAAAAGAAATTAATAAAGTTTATAGTGTTATTTAAGGGTTTTTCCTCTTTCTGACTTAATAATACTGGCTCATAAATCTCCTGTATAATATTTGCAGCTGGTAATGAGTGATTGACTCTTGAGATTACAGTATAACAACAAAGCTACTATAAGAACATATGACAGCTGTTAGATATTTTAATGGTAGGGTAAAATTACAGTTTATTACTGCAGTTGGATTGTACGTTGATTGCTGATGAGTTTACACTATTGCACAAAATGCAATAGTAAGAGTGTTCTATTGCTGGTGACATATACTTGCATGATATACACTTAGAGATTTTCACCTAATGAATCCCAAGAGTTTTTTAGTCAGGATCTTTTTGGTTTAATCTTTCATAGAACGTGAGTGCCGGTGGCAAGGCCAGCATTTCTTGCTCATCCCTAATTTCCTCGTAAAAAGTGGTGATGAGCAGAGTTTTGCACTGCTGCAGTCCATTGGGATCAGGGACTAAAATAGGGGGATTGTCCTCTCAACCAGGATGAATATTACAGGTATTCCCTTTTTAGACTTTATTAACACAATTTCATTTCAGAACGGCTTTCATAGAAAGGGGCCGGGATTTTCCAAGCCCACGCCGGGTCTGAGAATCACGGGGGGCGCGGGTAATTCCCACCACGCCGCTGTGACGCCGGGCCGCCGATTCTCTGGCGACCGGAGAATCAGCGGCAATCGCATCCACGCGGTCGCCGCTGCGCTGATCGGGGGCCACTGAAATAGGCCCCCGCGGCGATTCTCTGTGGTCGATCGGCTGAACTGCCACCAGCGTGGTTTACATCTGGTACCACCCGGTGGGAGCTGGGACCCGCGGCCGCGGTGGCGGTCCAGGTGGGGGACGGGGGGAATCTGACTCCAGGGAGGGGGGCCTCAGCGGTGGCCAGGCCCGCAATCAGGGGCCACCGATTGGAGGGCCATTGCAATCTGTGGGGGACCTACTATACTCCGCGCGGACCCGCTGTGGGTGCCGCCAGGTGGGCCGCCGCGCGCATGCGCCGACCCACTTATGCAGCCGTGCAAATGCGTGGCCGCAAGGTCTTGACAGCAGGGCACCGCCGGCAGTCAGAGCCGCAGGACACCGCCGGGGCTCTGCTGGCCCCCTGGAAAACAGAGAATCACCCTGGACTTTCGAGGAAAGAGTGATTCTCGCTCGTTTTCCGGCAGGCGTGGGGATTTAGTCCCCAAAAGGGAGAATCCCAGCCAGGACCTTCTTTGGATAGCACTGCTAGCCATGACCTTAATTTTAGAGTGAGAGAAGTTGATATCTTATTACTTCACCTGCATTGAGAAGCACGCCAACATCAGTTATATAATAATAATCTTTATTAGTGTCACAAGTAGGCTTACATTAGCAATGAAGTTATTGTGAAAATCCCCTAGTTGCTGTAATGTTCTTTGATTGGGCTGTTGTGGAATCTCGATATTGCCGTGTGAACAAAGAACAATGTTATTTATTACTATCACTACATTAACGAATAACTAAAATGTCTAAGATGAATTCAGTTGTAAATAAATGTCTAACACTAATTTATACTAAGATACAATAGAGCTGCTCGAATATGCAACTGCTATCAACTCCCAACAAAAACCTTCTGAAGAAACTGGTGCATCTGGGTCCCAGGACTCCATACTCACCCCACCTGCTGGTCGGATGCTAGAACTACAACAATAAAACACATAACTTACAATCAGATCATAGAATTTACAGTGATGATGAACTACTAATATTATGTACATATTATAGTCTGCCTATCATCACAGTCACCACACTCCGGTGCCTGTTTGGGTACACAGAGGGAGAATTCAGAACGTCCAATTCACCTAGAAGCACGTTTTCCGGGACTTGTGGGAGGAAACCAGAGTACCCGGAGGAAACCCACGCAGACGCAGGGAGAACATGCAGATTCTGCACAGACAGTGACCCAAGCGGGAATCGAAACCGGGACCCTGCCGCTGTGAAGCAACAGTGATAACCACTGTGCTACCATGCCACCCCCACTGTGCTACCATGCCGCCTTTTGCTTTGCAGTCTGGCAACACCATGGAGCGAATTGAAACAAGGAGAAGTTTAAAATTGAAATGTTTCTCAACCATAAATCAGCAAGACCACGAATGCTGGTTAATGAGACTGAATGCGACTTAGGATATGAGCAGCAAAGATTTGGATGAGCTTAAGTTAATGGTGGCTGCAAGATGGGAGGCTGATTTTACATTGGAATAGTCAAGTGAGAGATGCTAATGCAGTTATCTAAATCTAGAGAGGTCCAAAGTGCTGTAATTTGATTGTTTCACTTTCTTGTTAGAGAGTTTGACTTGTGATATAGCAAATTGCCTATTTGAAGAGTGTACATTATTTCTTTAACTAAGATGCTTGAGGGCACAGCTAACCACTTCCTCTCTTCCTTTTTTATAAGAATGAATTTTCTAAAAGCTTTTGAACATTAGCTAACTACATCAGCTAACGACATTAACTACATCTCAAACCTCAAACCAAGCTTTGCGTCATTTGCCACCAAATCCTTAACTATCTGATGTTGCAATTTTCTCTCAGATGGTGTCCCTTCAGATTTTGAGTTATATGAAAAGGCAAAAGGACCTTACATGGCTGCATGTGTTCAATTTTAAATATTTGGAAAATATTAATGGAAGGACAAATTAATTGTGGACAAAAGTAGCAAGTATGTTCCACAATAACAGTATCGGTAGAAGTGACCACCACACAGTCCTTGTGGAGATGAAGTCCCATCTTCACATTGAGAATACCCTCTATCGTGTTGTGTGGTACTACCACCGTGCTAAATGGGATAGACATTTCGAACAGATCGACCAACTCAAGATTGGGCGTCCATGAGGCGCTGTGGGCCATGAGCAGCAGCAAAATTGTATGCAATCATAATCTGCAACCTCATGGCCCAGCATATCTCCCACTCTACCATTACCGCCAAGTCAGAGGGTCAACCCTGGTTCAATGAAAAGTGTAGGAGAGCATGCCAAGAGCAACACCAGGGATACTGAAAAATGAGGTGTCAACCTGGTGAAGCTCCAACGCAGGACTACTTGTGTGCCAAACAGCTTAAGCAGCAGATAGTGGACAGAGCTAAGTGATTCTACAATGAACACTTCAGATCTAAGCTCTGCAAAAGACAAGGCTGAGGCATTCTCAACAATCTTCAGCCAGGTGTCGAGTGCATGATCATCTCGGTCTCCTCCAGAGGTCCCCAGCATCACAGATGTCAGTCTTCAACCAATACAATTCACTCCACGTGATATCAAGAACTGGCTGAAGGCACTGGATACTGCAAAGCTTCTGGGTCCTGATAATATTCCAGTAATAGTACAGACGTCTTGTGCTGCAGAACTTGCTGCACCCCTAGCCAAGCTGTTTCAGTACAGCTACAACACTGGCACCTACCCAGCAATGTGGAAAATTGCCTAAGTGTGTCATATACATAAGAAACAGGATAAATCCAATCCAGCAAATTACCAGCCTATCAGTCGACTCTCCATCATCGGCAAAGTGATAGAAGGAGTCTTCAGCAGTTCTATCAAGCGGCACCTCCTCTGCAATAACCTGCTCACGGACGCTCAGTTTGGGTTCCGCCAGGGTCACTCAACTCCTGACCTCATTACAGACTTGGTTCAAACATGGACAAAAGAGCTGAATGCCAGAGGTGAGGTGAGAGTGACTGCCCTTGAATTCAAGGCAGCATTTGAGAGAGTATGGCATCAAGGAGCCCTAGCTAAAATGGAGTCAATGGGAATCAAGGGGAAAATTTTTCACTGGTTGGAGTCATACCTGGCACAAAGGAAGATGGTTGCAGTGGTTGGAGGTCATTCATATCAGCTCCAGGACATCACTGCAGGAGTTCCTCAGGCTAGTGTCCCAGGCCCAACCATCTTCAGCTGCTTCATCAATGATCGCCCTTCCATCATAAGGTCAGAGGTGGGGATGTTTGCGGATGACTGCACAATATTCAGCACCATTCCCGACTTCTCAGAAAATGAAGCTGTCCATGTCCAAATGTAGCAAGATCTGGACAATATCCAGGCTTGGGCTGACAAGTGGGTATTTACATTCGCACCATACAAGTGCCAGGCAATGACCATCTCCGACAAGAGAGGATCTAACCATCGCCCCTTGACATTCAATGGCATTACCATCACTGAATTTCCCACACTCAACATCCTGGGGATTACCATTGATCAGAAACTGAACTGGACTAGCCACTAATAGCCATTAATACTATGGCTACCAGGGCAGGCCAAAGGCTAGGATTTGTATGGCGAGTAACTCACCTCCTGCCTACCCCGCCCCCTCAAAGCCTGTACACCATCTGCAAGGCACAAGTCAGGAGTGTAATGGAATAATCTCCACTTGCCTGGATGAGTGAAACTCCAACAACACTCAAGAAGCTTGGCACCATTCAAGACAAAGCAGCCCGTTTGATGGCTCCTCCTTCCACAAACATTCAAACCCTCCACCACCGACGATCAGTGACAGCCATTTGTACCATCTGCAAGGTGCACTGCAGTAACTCACCACGGTTCCTGAGAGAGCACCTTCAAAACCCACGACCACCACCACATAGAAGGACAAGAGCAGCAGATACCTGGGAACTCAATCAACTGGAGGTTCCCCTTCAAGTCACCCTGACTTGGAAATATATCGTTCACGGTTGCTGGAGGAAAATGGTGGAACTCCTTCCCTAACAGCATAGTGTGTGTACCTACACATGAAGGACTGCAGCGGTTCAAGAAAACAACTCATCACCACCTTCTGAAGAGCAACTAGGGATGGGCAACAAATTCTAGTCTAATAATAATAATAATTGCTTATTGTCACAAGTACGCTTCAATGAAGTTACTGTGAAAAGCCCCTAGTCACCACATTCCGTCGTCTGTTCGGGGAGGCCGGCATGGGAATTGAACCCACACCGCTGACATTGTTCTGCATTACAAGCCAGCTGTTTAGCACACTGTGCTAAACCAGCCCCTGGTTTAAACCAGTCTAACCAGCGAAACCCACATCTGGTAAATGAATTAAAAAAACCCACAACATTCTACCTCAAAAAATACAAATGCCAATATTAATGCAAGCACCTTTTTTAAAATTTAGAATACACAATTCATTTTTTCCAATTAAGGGGCAATTTAACGTGGCCAATCCACCTTCCCTACACATCTTTGGGTTGTGGGGGCGAAACACACGCAGACATGGGGAGGATGTGCAAACTCTACACAAACAGTGATCCAGAGCCGGGATCGAACTTGGGACCTCGTCGCCGTGAGGCAGCAATGCGAACCACTGCGTCACCGTGCTGCCCTTTCATGCAAGCACCTTGATTGAGATTTATTTTTGCTTACTCTCTTCCTGTTTATCAAGTTGTGACTCACTATTGGTGATTACTGGACAATGCTGGAGACTTGCTCGAAGAAAGTTGTTGCTTAGCCCCTGCCACCCCTGGGAAAAATTGGCAATGAAAGAAAAAAATAGAAGGTTCCATGGAGAGAGAGAGAGATGGGGGGTGGGAGAGATAACGAGAGAGAGGAACCAGTCCAGACACTAATGTTGGTATCCTGACCTTGAAGAGTATTTTGGAGCATACTTTGAGTATGGCATTGGAGTGTTCAACAGGAGATCTGTGGTAAACCTTCAGGAAGGAAAAACACCCTCAGGCTATCTGGAATAACAAAATCCTTTTTTGGAAGTGAGTTTAATATTGGGATATTGGGCAGAATGAGATGAAGGTGAGCCTGTAACATGGGATGATGTGCTTTAGTTAAAAGGGTATTAAACTGTTAATGAGGAGATTTGCTTTGGGCAAAATGATATAGCTCCAACGTCGACTGATAAGGCTGAACTCTGTGTGGGTTTAGTTGACTTTGCCTTCACCTCTAAACTCAATCTCAATTTTTCATTTGTTGACAGACCGTCGGTAGCATCTGAGACTTTTTTTAGATCGCTCCTGCTTCTGAGTCTGCATTAAAAACTTAACAGTTGGTTTCTTCAGAAACTTGCAGCTGGTAAGCTTAAAAAACAAGTTTAAACAAATTTAGCAAACCGTTCTTGAAAAGATTGCAGGACACTCATTTCAATATTGAAATTATGCTGTGCTGATTCACGGCAGGAACTGGGGCCCTCCAGAAAAAAGACTGATAAATTCAGAGGGTCGCTAATGGCAAATTCAGCTTGGACTATTGCTCCATTAAATTAGTCATTGTTACAGCCATTTTACACCCATAACACAAGTGCAACAATGTTAAATTTATGCTCCCTGGAGTCATTGAGAAAAAGTTAATTAACACCCAAAGCCATTATGGAGATCATAATGTCTGATTCATATATGCCCATTCATTGTGATGTAAGCAAGCTTTGTGTGAAACCCAACGTTAAACCCAATGTTAGAGTGAGTGCACAGCTTAGTCAGGAATTCAAGTGAGGCTGTAAATTGCATGACTTAAATAATTACGTAAACGCGACTTTAACTACTCGTCATCAACAGTGCTATCAAGCGACACTTGCATAGCAATAACCTGTTCACGGACGCTCAGTTTGGGTTCCGCCAAGGTCACTCAGCTCCTGAGCACATTGCAGCTGAATGCCAGGGGTGAAGTGAGAGTGACTGCCCTTGACTTCAAGGCAGCATTTGACCAAGTGTGGCATCAAGAAACCCTAGCAAAACTGGAGTCAATGGGAATCAGGGGGGAAACTCTTTGCTGGGTGGAGTCACACCTGTCACAAAAGAAGATGGATGTGGTGGTTGGAAGTCAATCATCTCAGCTCCAGGACATCACTGCGGGAGCTCCTCAGGGTAGTGTCCTCGGCCCAACTATCTTCAGCTGCTTCATCAGAAGGTCAGAAGTGGGGATGTTTGTGGATAACTGCACAATGTTCAGCACCGTTCACAACTCCTCAGATAGTGAAGCAGTCCATGTCCAAATGCAGCAAGACCTGGACAACGGGCAGCACGGTGGCGCAGTGGGTTAGCCCTGTTGCCTCATGGCGCCGAGGTCCCAGGTTCGAATCCCGGCTCTGGGTCACTGTCTGTGTGGAGTTTGCACATTCTCCCCGTGTTTGCGTGGGTTTCGCCCCCACAACCCAAAGATGTGCAGAGTAGGTGGATTGGCCGCACTAAATTGCCCCTTAATTGGAAAAATGAATTGGGTATTCTAAATTTATAAAAAAAAAAAAAAAAAAAAGACCTGGACAACATCCATGATCTAACCACTGACCCTTGATATTCAATGGTATTACCATCACTGAATCTTCCACAATAAATACAAGAACAAAGAACAAAGAAAATTACAGCACAGGAACAGGGCCTTCGGCCCTCCCAGCCTGCACCGATCCTGATCCTTTATCTAAACCTGTCGCCTATTTTCCAAGGTCTACTTCTCTCTGTTCCCCACCCATTCATATATCTGTCCAGATGCATCTTAAATGATGCTATCGTGCCCGCCTCTACCACCTCCGCTGGCAAAGCATTCCAGACACCCACCACCCTCTGCGTAAAAAACGTTCCACGCACATCTCCCTTAAACTTTCCCCCTCTCACCTTGAAATCGTGACCCCTTGTAATTGACACCCCCACTCTTGGAAAAAGCTTGTTGCTATCCACCCTGTCCATACCTCTCATAATTTTGTAGACCTCAAGCTCCGTCTTTCCAATGAAAACAACCCTAATCTACTCAACCTTTCTTCATAGCTGGCACCCTCCATACCAGGCAACATCCTGGTGAACCTCCTCTGCACCCTCTCCAAGGCATCCACATCCTGCTGGTAATGTGGCGAACAGAATTGCACGCAGTATTCCAAATGTGGCCTAACCAAAGTCTGATACAACTGTAACATGACCTGCCGACTCCTGTACTCAATACCCCGTCCGATGAAGGCAAGCATGCTGTATGCCTTCTTGACCACTCTATCGACCTGCGTTGCCACCTTCAGGGTACAATGGACCTGAACTCCCAGATCTCTCTGTACATCAATTTTCCCCAGGACTCTTCCATTGACCATATAGTCTGCTCTTGAGTTAGATCTTCCAAAATGAATCACCTCGCATTTGCCTGGATTGAACTCCATCTGCCATTTCTCTGCCCAACTCTCCAATCTATCTATATTTTTCTGTATTCTCTAACAGTCCTCCTCGCTATCTGCAACTCCACCAATCTTAGTATCATCTGCAAACTTGCTAATCAGACCACCTATACCTTCGTCCAGATCATTTATGTATATCACAAACAACAGTGGTCCGAGCACGGATCCCTGTGGAACACCACTAGTCACCTTTCTCCATTTTTGAGACACTCCCTTCCACCAGTACGCTCTGTCTCCTGTTGCCCAGCCAGTTCTTTATCCATCTAGCTAGTACACCCTGAACCCCATACGACTTCACTTTTTCCATAAACCTGCCATGGGAAACTTTATCAAACGCCTTACTGAAGTCCATGTATATGACATCTACAGCCCTTCCTTCATCAATTAACTTTGTCACTTCCTCAAAGAATTCTATTAGGTTTGTAAGACATGACCTTCCCTGCACTAAACCATGCTGCCTATCACTGATAAGTCTATTTTCTTCCAAATGTGAATAGATCCTATTCCTCAGTATCTTCTCCAACAGCTTCCCTACCACTGACGTCAAGCTCACAGATCTATAATTCCCTGGATTATCCCTGCTACCTTTCTTAAACAAAGGGACAACATTAGCAATTCTCCAGTCCTCCGGGACCTCACCCGATCGCAAGGATGCTGCAAAGATATCTGTTAAGGCCCCAGCTATTTCGTCCCTCGCTTCCCTCAGTAACCTGGGATAGATCCCATCCTGTCCTGGGGACTTGTCCACCTTAATTCCTTTTAGAATACCCAAAACCTCCTCCTTCCTTATGCCGACATGACCTAGAGTATTTAAACATCCATCCCTAGCCTCAACATCCATCATGTCCCCCTCCTTGGTGAATACCGATGCAAAGTACTCATTAAAAAGCTCACTCATTTCCTCTGACTCCACGCATAAATTCCCTCTTTTGTCTTTGAGTGGGCCAATCCTTTCTCGAGTTACCCTCTTGCTCCTTATATACGAATAAAAGGCTTTGGGATTTTCCTTAACCCTGTTAGCCAAAGATATTTCATGACTCCTTTTAGCCCTCTTTATTGCGCATTTGAGATTTGTCCTACTTTCCCGATATTCCTCCAAAGCTTCATCAGTTTTGAGTTGCCTCGATCTTATGTATGCTTCCTTTTTCATCTTAGCTAGTCTCACAATTCCACCCGTCATCCATGGTTCCCTAATCTTACCATTTTTACCTCTCATTTTCACAGGAACATGTCTGTCCTGCACTCTAATCAACCTTTCCTTAAAAGACTCCCACATTTCAAATGTGGATTTACCCTTAAACAGCTGCTCCCAATCCACATTCCCGAGCTCCTGCCGAATTTTGTTATAGTTGGCCTTTCCCCAATTTAGCACTCTTCCTTTAGGACCACTCTCGCCTTTGTCCATGAGTATTCTAAAACTTATGGAATTGTGATCGCTAATCCCAAAGTAATCGCCAACTGAAACGTCAGCCACCTGGCCGGGATCATTCCCCAATACCAGGTCCAGTATGGCCCCTTCCCGAGTTGGACTATTTACATACTGCTCTAAAAAAACTCTCCTGGATGCTCCTTACAAATTCTGCTCCATCTACGCCGCCAACACTACATGAGTCCCATTCAATGTTGGGGAAGTTAAAATCTCCCATCACAACAACCCTATTGCTCCTACATTGTTCTATAATCTGTCTACATATTTGTACCTCGACTTCACGCTCGCTTTTGGGAGGCCCATAGTAAAGTCCCAACAATGTTACTGTACTCTTCCTATTTCTTAGCTCTATCCATATTGCCTCAGTGCTCGAATCTTCTATCGTGCCCTCCTTAATCACAGCTGTGATATCATCTCTGACCAGTAATGCAACTCCTCCACCCCTTTTACCTCCCTCTCTATCCCTCCTGAAGCATCTATACCCTGGGATATTTAGTTGCCGGTCTTGCCCATCCCTCAACCAAGTCTCAGTAATACCAATAACATCATGTTCCCAGGTACTGATCCAAGCCCTAAGTTCATCTGCCTTACCTGCTACACTTCTCGCATTAAAACAAATGCACCTCAGACCACCTGTCCCTTTGCGATCATCATTTTTTCCCTGTCTACTCTTCCCCTTAGTCACATTGAGTTTATTATCCAGTACCTTACTGGCTTTAGTTGCTGCCTCTTTACTGACCACTAACTTCCTAATCTGGTTCCCATCCCCCTGCCACTTTTGTTTAAAACCTCCCCAACAGTGTTAGCAAAAGAACCCCCAAGGACATTGGTTCCAGTCCTGCCCAGGTGTAGACCATCCGATTTGTAATGGTCCCACCGCCCCAGGACCGGTTCCAATGTCCCAACAATCTGAATCCCTCCCTCCTGCACCTTCTCTCAAGCCATATATTCATTCTGACTATTCTTAAATTTCTACTCTGACTGTTTCGTGGCACTGGTAGCAATCCTGAGATTACTACCTTTGAGGTCCTACTTTTTAACTTATCTCCTAACTCTCTAAATTCTGATTGTAGGACCTCATCCCATTTTTTACCTATATCGTTGGTACCTATATACACCACCACAACTAGCTGTTCACCCTCCCCCTTCAGTATGTCCTGCAGGCGATCTGAGACAACCCTGACCCGTGCACCCGGGAGGCAACATACCATTCAGGAGTCTCGTTTTCGACCACAGAAACGCCTGTCTACTCCCCTTATGATTGAATCCGCTATGACTATAGCCCTGCCAGTCTTTTTACCACCCTTCTGTGCAGCAGAGCCAGCCGTGGTGCCATGAGCCTGGCTACTACTGCCTTCCCCTGGTAAGTCATCTCCCCCAACAGTATCCAAAATGGTATACCTGTTTTGGAGGGAGATGACCGCAGGGGACACCTGCACTGCCTTCCTGCTCTTCCTCTGCCTTTTGGTCACCCATTCCCTGTCTCCCTCACCAATCCTAATCTGCGGTGTGACCAACTCACTGAACGTGCTATCCACGACCTCCTCAGCATCGCGGATGCTCCAAAGTGAGTCCATCCGCATCTCCAGAGCCATCATGCGGTCTAACAGGAGCTGCAGATGGACACACTTCCTGCACATGAAGGAGTCAGGGGCATTGGCCGCGTCCCTGGGCTCCCACATTGAGCACGAGGCGCACAACACAGGTCTGGGATCTCCTGCCATTTTCACACTTTATCCTGTGTGATTACCTGGTGATTACCATTGAACAGCTCCTGACCTCATTACAACCTTGGTTCAAACATGGACAAAAGGTCTGAATGCCACAGGTGTGTTCCTCAAGGTCTGAGGCAAAACCATCTTCAGCTGCTTCATCAATGCACCATAAGGTCAGAAGTGAATAAGAAGTTAGAACAAGAGGTAGCAAATTTAAAACAGATTTGAGGACAAACTACTTTTCTCAAAGGGTTGTGAATCTGTGGAATTCGCTACCCCAGAGTGCAGTGGATGCAGGGACAGTGATTACATTTACGGAGGAGTTAGACAGATTTTTATTTGGTAATGGGTTGAAGGGTTATGGAGAACGGGCAGGAGAGTGGAGTTGAGGCCAGGATGGGATCAGCCATGATCACACTGAAGGTGTTAGGTTCGGGAGGCTAAATTGCCTAGTCCTGCTCCTGGGTCATGTGTTCGGGGGAGGAGATGCTCTGGATAATTTTACAATCCAGCTGTAGGCATTGTAGGTAACAGATGAGGAACATATCAGCCATGATAGGATGGTGGAGCAGGCTCTCTGACCTAATTCTGCTCCTATATCTTATGAACTTATAATTGGGGATATTTGCAGATGACTGCACAATGTTCAGCACCATTCCCGACTCCTCAGATAATGAAGCAGTCCATGTCCAAATGCAGCAAGACCTGGACAATATCCAGGCTTGGGCTGACAAGTGGCAAGTTCCATTCACGCCACACAAATGCCTGGCAATGGCCATCTCCTACAAGAGAGGATCTGACCATCACCCCTTGACATTTAATGGCATTACCATCACTGAATCCCCCACAATCAACATCCTGGGGGTTGCCATTGATCAGAAACTGAACTGGACTAGCCATATGAATACTGTGGCTACCAGGGCAGGTCAAAGGCTAGGAATCATACGGTGAGTAACTCATCTCCTGACTCCCCAAAGCCTCTGCACAATCTATAAGGCGCAAGTCAGGAATGTTATGGAATACTCTTCAGTTGTCTGGATGAGTGCAGCTCCAACAATATTCAATAAGCCCACTTGAATGCTCCCCCTTCCTCAAACATTCAAAACCCTGGAACTCCCTCCCTAACAGCACAGTGGGTGCACCTACACCTCAGGAGCTGAAGAGGTTCAAATAGACAGCGCACCACCACCTTCTGAAGGGAAACTAGGGATGGGCAATAAATGCTGGCCTAACCAGCGATGCCCACATCCCATAAATGAATAAAAAAAGAAAACAAAACCATGTTAACTTTGCTTGATTGCGTTGAATTTATCTAAGTGCCCTGTTATAACGCCTTTAATAATATTCTAACATTTTCCTGTGATTAAGTGAGTGTGGCTGCTATGTTTTCCATGGCAACAGGCTGCATTCAAAACATCCCATAGTTTGAAGAGCAGATTGAAGACAATGGCTTACCTCGTCTCCATGATTTAGTTGGAGGCAATGTCTGAGCATGACTGGATGTTAGGTAAGTTGCATGACAAATCAGAAGCAGTGGTCAAGAGAAGTGTTTGGCAGGGGGACGACGAATGAAAACAGGAACCAGGGCCAGAAGAGGTACAATAATATACATTATTTACACATTTTTACAGCATGTAGACAAGGGGGGAGCAGGAGTATTCCCATTCACCAAATGTAGAGTGGTTCCCTCCACTTCAACAAGCATTCTTTTAATTGAAGCCAGATGCATCGCACCAACTTCAAAATCATTTTGGGTCAAAATGCCAGTAAGCAGCATCCAAAAGAGGCCTGGTCTTTAGAAGCAGTGACGCCTAACTACCTCCCATCCAATTTGCTGCATTTCTACCCAGGTGTAAAAATCAAGGACATTATGTAGAGCAGTGTTTTTCAAACTTTTTTCCCGGTGCCCACTTTTACCAACTGGCCGACCTTCAGGACCCATGCTGGCTGACCTGCACAACCCATGCTGGCTGACCTGGGTGACACACCATTATTTGTTTACCTTTAATGCGACAGGTGAGTAAGCTTGGTCCTCACAATCCCACTCGCATTGTACTTCAATGCTACATTTCTGCTGAGGACTTCAGCTGACGATTTAAATACTCGCTGCATCCTTGGAAAAAAGTAAAGAGGTTTGTCCTCAAACTCACCATGCAATGCCTTTTTGAAGGTTTTAAACTTTCATTTACCAGTCCTTCCGTGCATATAACACACATGGGCTTTGCATCCTGATTTGCATTGGCACAATTAACAAATTCACATCTCAAGAAAACATTTTTATACTGCTTTGTTCCCGATTTCCGTTTCTTCTTTTTTGGCTCTTCACCAGAGGCCCTGAAGCTCTGCATACAGTCAGACCAGTATTGCTTTGTTGTGCTGTGAACTCTCCTGAGCAACTCTCTCCAACTGATTTAGTTGTGAGATCCTCACCAGTTTGTGTCTCTGGTCTTTTCTTCCTTCTTACAAAATGAAATATCTTCAGTTCTTTACACAGTCCTATTGCTTGCTTGCTGGCAGCTGCAAAATGGAGGAATCTCTCCTCCATGATTTTGCGCCCAAAGCACGGACCAACAGGGTTGGTAACATCAGTGTACGTGCCGGGAATGTGACCTGCTCTCTGCTGCCACATCTGGGGGAAAGGCTTTGTTGTTTGTATTTAAAGTCTGGTCACGGCCAGCATTCTCAACTGAGATCAGGAACGCCTCAACAAATTGCTCTGTGAATCTCCTGACATCCGCCCGTGACCCCCCCCTCGGATCACGTCCATGAGTTTGAAAAACCCTGATATAGGGGTTTGTAGTTTGAAATTCATAAATTTTACTGAGTCTTCGTGCACCGTTTATGTGAAGGCTACCAGCATTCATGCCCTTTATTGAGGCATTATGTGCAAAATGCATTGGGAGCAGAGTAAATTTTAGGTGCTGGATATCTTTATGGGCTTCTAGATTCTGACGCCAGGGACAAATGGTCATCTGAAACCCACACTCATTGGTAGCCTGTCCAATGGCATAACGCTCTTGCAGACATCCTCCTGAATGGTCACCTCCACACTTGCAATCCTATTAAGAATGCCATGCAGGATCCTGATGCTACATGCTGAATCATATGGCTGGCTGCCCCAATAGGAACGGTGGGTGCTGTTGAGGCAGTTCCACACCATGATTCTGACCTACTTTAGATTGGCTTTCTTTGAGAAGGTGTGTCAGTCCAGTGAGAGCAAAATGCCATGCACTTTCAAATGCAGACCAAATCTTGTGCACAATCAACTTAAATGGGTTCCCACCTCAGTGGATCCCTGCACTCCCATGAAAATTCCCTCATGGCTGTGTATTCATTTTTATATTTCTTGTGAATGTTGCTGGCTCGGCCAAAATTTGTTGCCCATTCCTAATTACCCTTGAGATATTGTTGGTGTTCGGCCTTCTTGAACCACTATTTGGTGTAGGAGCACACACAATGCTGTCAAGATTGAAGTTCCAGAAGTTTTATCCTGCGACAGGGAAAGAACAGAAATATAGAGCACATTTCATTGACCCCAATGTGCCCTGCACAGATCCGAGCGCAATGGGTGAATCGCACGCAAGACCTAAATTAGGCTCCCACCGATTGCGAATTTCATGCGAGTCACCCAACTCGGTCTGCCCAGCGTGATCTGGATCCCACCCTCATAGGGTGAGATCCAGGTCTGAATATTTAAATGAGCCTAATGGCTTATTTAAATACACAGACGCCGGATTCACCCAGCATCTGGGACTCAATGGCCATGCTTGGGAGACATTGCCAGGACACCATTCAGTAATGATGCCTGGCAATGCCAGGGTGTCCAGGTGGTACTGCCGGGATTCCCTGCACACTGTCAGAGTGCCGGGCAGGCAGTGCCAGGTTGGCAGTGCCAGGATGCACAGGTGCCAAGTTGGCAGTGCCAGATGCCGGGCCGGGCGAGGCCTTGCCAAGTAGAGGGGTATGAGGGGTCATTTCCGGGGACCTCTCCAAGGTTGGGCAGGGTGAGGGAGGAGTCAAAGAATTAATGGGGGCCTGAAAGGGGGATGGAACATCAGGGCTGTTGAGCAAAATGGCACTAGGAGCATTTCGGCTCGCCAGCAGGAATCATGCTATGTGCTGCCTCGGTGGGGAAATCCCCCAAGGTCAAAAGAAACGGAAAAATACAGTTGCATAGCGGAATGTTTATCAGCGCTGTAGCCACTGAGAAACACCCGGCTAAATGCACCATTCAAAGGACTTTAACTTGAGTCCACTGAATCGTGCCCACCGTTGCAAATCAGGATGATGTGTGGCTTTAGAGGTGGTGGTGTTCCCATGCATTTGCTGCTCTTAATATTATGGGTGATAGAGGTTACGGAGGTGCTGTCGAAGGAGATTAATGCAGTGATGACAATAACTTATATGTTTCTATGTAACAGGTTTTATTCACAGAATTTTAGATTATCTGCTCGATCCTTACAGCTCTCTGCTTCCAGAAAATTCTCTAGTTGCATTACTTCTCTCTCAGTCCACACCTAAGTTTAACCAATCAAGCACTGCGAGCATCAATAGTAAATAGAGTCATATAATCAAACACAGAATAATAGAGCAATACAATGGCAGGAATATGTCAGGAGCCATCCTGAGGCTGCAGGATCCAATTTTCTCTGCTCCCCCACCTACAATCCTGTCTTCATGGGTCTGAAAGATTTCAGTCCTCGGCTTCTGCACCAGTTAGCACCCTGCTATTACCACAACGCCCTTCAGTATTATTTGATTGGAAAATTAGCTGACCACAATGCTAAAAAAAGCAAAAGCCTTAAAAAGTTTTCATCATTAAAAGGTCCAGCTTTATTAATATACCTGATTCCTCTATCAGTTGGAACTCTGAATTGAGAATAAGGAATTCTCTTGAACTATTGAGCGTGATTTAATGGCCGCTTTGTGCCTGACTTGATTTTGGGGCAAGGCCATTGAATCTCATGAAAGGCCTCTCGTGAGATTTGTGATGCTTGAAACGTCTCTCAAGATTTAACGGAGTCTCCCGAGACATGACTATCTGGATCCCACCCTTGCTGGATTCTTCTGGTGCCCGGGACCTAACAGCCTCACCGGGGAGACATTGCCAGGACGCCATTAGTACTGGTCCACACAAATGTGTACCAGGCATAATGGTACCTGGGAGGTCACCTAGGCCATTGGAGACCACTCGGTGGTTGGGGATAGGACAGGGTGGAACCCTGGCACTCCTGCTGACACTTGGGCACCTTGGTACTGCCACTCTGCCACTGCCAGGTTACCTGGGTGGCACTGGCAGGCTGGAAATGGCACTACCAGGGTACCAGGGTAGCAGTGGAAGGGTGCCCATGTGCCAGGGTTCGCTGCCAAGGGTTCGGGCTTAAGGGCCATGCCCATGAAATGGGGATGAGGGGGGTGTTAAATGGGGATGAAGGGCAGTTATTAAGGGGCCTCATAAAGGGGGGGGGGTGAATGGTGGGGGTCCTTAAAGGGGGGGTCTGAAAGAGGGAATGGGGAGGCTTGAAAAAGGAGGGTTCTCAGCAATCCCATTCTAGGGTGTTGTCACTTGGGGGCTGTATGGGGATGACATTGACCATGGGTGGGGTGTCAGGCAGAACCCTCAAACACACTTATGGATCGTGGCACCATTTTAAAATGGCAGCCCGATCTCTGAGGAGTCAGTCTCGCTGGCAGGCCAGCTTCCCACTGTTGAAAACATTTCTAATTGTGGGCTAGGCCGGGGAGAATCTCCCCATGTCCCCAAAAAATGACTACGGATTTGTCGGAGAATCGGGGATCACGACTAATATTTACCAGAGCGGTCCTGATGTGGTGGACCTCACCGTAGGACAACCCCTTAAGGGACTTGCCCCCAAAGTCCAACTGAGGGCCACACTCTCCCCACAATGCACCACCAGCCCACCCCTCTGCAACCAGAGCCCTCCCCCACCACTGCCCCAGAGAACCCCCCCTCATTTTCCACTGAAGACCACACTTGGAAATTGTTTGTGAGAATTCTGTCCATTTCTCTGACACAGGGGGCAGGATTCTCCGAGCCTCCGTGCCGAAATCGTGATCGGCGCGGGGGCGGAAATTGAGAGCCAACGCCGAAATCTGACGCGACGCCGCTCCCGCGATTCTCCGGGAGAATCGTCGCAAATCACGCACGCGATCTACGCGGCGCGGGTTGTGGGCCATTGACAGAGGCCCCCACGGCGATTCTCAAAATGTAACTGGCCGAATTCCCAACGGCGTGGTTCTCTCATGGTCCCACCTGTGGGTAACTCGGCATGGCGGCTGCGGACTCAGTCCGCGCCGACCTAGTGGGGGGCGGGGGGGGATCTTTAACTGGTGGAGAGGGGGGGGCTCACAGACAGCCAGGCTATCGATCAGGGGCCACCAATCCGTGGGCGCGCGCGATCTTGGGGGTGCCCGCCGTCGTGTGCATGCATGGACCCCCCGACTGGAAATGCAGGGCCCCTTATCGGCAGCCGGAGCTGCGAGGACTACTCCAGGGCCGTGCTAGCCCCCTCCAGGTAGGAGAATCACTCTGGATTTTCTTCAGGAAAGTCCAGAGTGATTCGCCCGTGTTTTCATGCTGGAGTGGGGACATAGCCCCATAATTGGAGAATCCCGCCCTGGTTTTCAGATCATTCATTTGTTTTATTTTGTTCTTTGAGTTTTGTAAATGTTTCATTTTTAAGTTATTCCAGTCCTCCTACTGTTCATGCCTATCAATCAGTGGGTAGAATGAAATGTATTTCCTAATGTCAAGATCCCTGTAATGCCATTATTTTCAATTCAAAATTTCAGGTGCACTTGAATAAAAGGAGAGAGAGAGGGGATGGAAGTCCACATTTTGAGGTGGAGCCCAGAACTGCCAGGTTGCCATCCCATTTACAATAAGAAGGAAGTTTGACCAAATGATGTGCTTCCTTTGACTAAAACCCCAATGGCCCTGAGCATTTCAGGTTATGTCTGGGAATGTTCTCAGGCGATCCTGGGAATTCTGCCCCGATAAAGCTTAGTAATTCTGTCATAAATGCCCAGAAATAGAAATGAGCACATGTCATTGATCCCAGAGAGAACTTCTTAATGCTCACCCTCCATTGCTTGCGGGATTGTTTTTTATCTGTAGTTTGATAACGGCCTTGAGCTTTCCTGCCTCAGAATTTCTCCCAGTGAAGGTGTTGTGCCCACACTGATTGTGTAAGTGAATTCTTCCTGGAATTTAAGAACATAAGAAGTAGGAGTAGGCAATTCAGCCCTTCAAGCCTGTTCTGTCATCCACTACAATCATGGCCGATCTCCTCTCAGTCTAAACTCCACCTTCCCACCCATTCTCTATTTCCCTTCAACCCATTGCTAATTAAAAATCTGTCCAGCTCCTTCTTAAATTTACTCAATGTCCCAGCATCCACCAGACCATAAGGTAGAATTTCACAGATTCACGACCTTTTGAGAGAAGTAATTTCTCCCCATCCCTGTTTTAAATCTGCTGCCCCTTATCCTGAACTATGACCTCTTGTTCTACATTGCCCCACAAGAGAAGAATCTGCTCTACGTCGACTTTGTCAATACCTTTTACCATCTTTCATAGAATTTACAGTGCAGAAGGAGGCCATTCGGCCCATCGAGTCTGCACCGGCTCTTGGAAAGAGCACCCTACCCAAGGTCAACATCTCCACCCTATCCCCATAACCCAGTAACCCCATCCAACACGAAGGGCAATTTTGGACACTAAGGGCAATTTATCATGGCCAATCCACCTAACCTGCACATCTTTGGACTGTGGGAGGAAACCGGAGCACCCGGAGGAAACCCACGCACACACGGGGAGGATGTGCAGACCCAAGCCGGAATCGAACCTGGGACCCTGGAGCTGTGAAGCAATTGTGCTATCCACAATGCTACCGTGCTGCCCTCATAGGCCTAATAGGCCTCAATTAGATCTCCTCTCATTTGTCTAAATTCGGGAGAGCCTAGGCCTAAGCTGCCCAATCTCTCTTCATAAGACAAACCCTTCATCTCTGGAACCAATCGAGTGAACCTCCTCTGAACTGCCTTTATTGTGATTACATCCCTCCACAAATACGGGGATCTACACGGTACTCCAGGTGCGGTCTCATCAATGCCTTGTACAGTTGCAGCAACACTTTCCTACATTTGCACTCTATTCTTTTAGCTATAAAGACCAAAATTCCATTTGCCTTCCTTACTACCTGCTGTACCTGCATACTAGTTTTCTACGATTCATGCAACAGGTAGACGAGGGTAGAGCAGTTGATGTGGTGTATATGGATTTCAGTAAAGCGTTTGATAAGGTTCCCCACGGTCGGCTATTGCAGAAAATACGGAGGCTGGGAATTGAGGGTGATTTAGAGATGTGGATCAGAAATTGGCTAGTTGAAAGAAGACAGAGAGTGGTAGTTGATGGGAAATGTTCAGAATGGAGTTCAGTTACGAGTGGCGTACCACAAGGATCTGTTCTGGGGCCGTTGCTGTTTGTCATTTTTATAAATGACCTAGAGGAGGGCGCAGAAGGATGGGTGAGTAAATTTGCAGACGACACTAAAGTCGGTGGAGTTGTAGACAGTGCGGAAGGATGTTGCAGGTTACAGAGGGACATAGATAAGCTGCAGAGCTGGGCTGAGAGGTGGCAAATGGAGTTTAATGTGGAGAAGTGTGAGGTGATTCACTTTGGAAAGAATAACAGGAATGCGGAATATTTGGCTAATGGTAAAATTCTTGGTAGTGTGGATGAGCAGAGGGATCTCGGTGTCCATGTACATAGATCCCTGAAAGTTGCCACCCAGGTTGATAGGGTTGTGAAGAAGGCCTATGGTGTGTTGGCTTTTATTGGTAGAGGGATTGAGTTCCGGAGCCATGAGGTCATGTTGCAGTTGTACAAAACTCTAGTACGGCCGCATTTGGAGTATTGCGTACAGTTCTGGTCGCCTCATTATAGGAAGGACGTGGAAGCTTTGGAACGGGTGCAGAGGAGATTTACCAGGATGTTGCCTGGTATGGAGGGAAAATCTTATGAGGAAAGGCTGATGGACTTGAGGTTGTTTTCGTTAGAGAGAAGAAGGTTAAGAGGTGACTTAATAGAGGCATACAAAATGATCAGAGGGTTAGATAGGATGGACAGCGAGAGCCTTCTCCCGCGGATGGAGGTGGCTAGCACGAGGGGACATAGCCTTAAAATGAGGGTAATAGATATAGGACAGAGGTCAGAGGTGGGTTTTTTACGCAAAGAGTGGTGAGGCCGTGGAATGCCCTACCTGCAACAGTAGTGAACTCGCCAACATTGAGGGCATTTAAAAATTTATTGGATAAGCATATGGATGATAAGGGCATAGTGTAGGTTAGATGGCCTTTAGTTTTTTTTCCATGTCGGTGCAACATCGAGGGCCGAAGGGCCTGTACTGCGCTGTATCGTTCTGTGTTCTATGTTCTATGAGGAGACCCAGATCAATTTGTACCGAAGCATTCTGACATTGCTCTCCATTTAGGTAATGAGTTGCCTTTCCATTTTTCTGACCAAAATGGATAACCTCACACTTATACACATTAAACTCCATCTGCCACATTGTGGCCCACTCATCTAACCTGTCCATATCTATTTGTAAATTTTCCTCATTGCAAGTTATTATCCCACCTATTTTACTGTCAACTCCAAACTTGGCTATCGTACCTTCTATTCCAACAGCTAAGTCATTAATATAGATTGTAAATAGTTGAGCCGAGGATCGAACACTGTGCACACCACCAGCTACATCTTTCCAACCAGAAAAAGATCCATTTATCCCGACTCCGAGACATTTATGCCTCACAGAGGATCATTGGAAAGCAATGGCAACAAAGAACTGTTCCACTATGCCTTCTGTTGAATATATTTATGTATTTTATAGGTTTTGATCCTTAATATTTATCGATCTTATTCAGGCTCATTTTCCTGCACTTCGCATGGGCACATTTAGATATATTTTTTGCATTTTATTCTCACTTTCCTTTGCTTTGTCTATGCCCTGGAGTGCTCCGGTGCAGAGAGATCTCGGTGTCCTTGTGCATGAATCGCAGGAAACTAGCATGTTTATGAGTTTCCTTCAGGACTGTCCCATTGCTCCCATAGTCAATTCATCAGGAATGCCAAAAAGGACCCATGCAGAATCCTTTCAACATCTCACCCCTTGATTATAGTTTGGTTCACTCTGTCTGTGCATCATCCAATGTGCAGAGTTATTTTATTTTTGATCTCTGAAGTTGATCTCCACCAATTAGTTTCAAACAATGAATGTTTATTTACACAGCGTGCTATTTACAGAGCAGGGCAACCGCAATGATGGCAACTGCCTCCAGGATCGAACTGAGCAAAGGCCCATGCTCTGCTCGGGCGATCCCATACTCCAGCTACCGATTGGACGAGCGGATCACATGACCCTTCGGAAGCTCACCTCTTCAAGCGGCCAGCCACTACATCCCTCCCCCTCTAAATTCCTTACTATATTGAACGATAGTAAACTTTTACACTTCCCCATAATTTACAACAATAAATATTTTTAATCAGTCCATCAATAAGTCACCTCTGGTGGCTTCTTCAGGGAGCGGCGCAATTCCACCGACTGTGGTGCTTCTGTCAGGGTACAGTCTGTAGAAATTGTCACACTGGGTCTCTCTTACACTGATGCTTCACCCTCCTCTGTTTCAGTCAGATCAATACTCTTGCCTGTCACAGGCTGATTGGGATTTTCAGTTCTCGGGCAGCCAATAACACTTCTAACTAGCAACAACAAATCAGACTGTAACACTGGCTCTTGGGACAAATCTTGTCCATGCAGATGGTCCACATGTTTCTTCTAAATCCTGTCTTGGATACTCACTTCGGAAGATAACCATTTTGTCTTGGCCACATCAATTCCTGGAAACCAGCTTGGACCACTTCTAAAATTTCTTACATAAACTGGGGCATCTATTTTGAATGATATTGCACCTTTAGTTGAATCGTGGCTCCTCTTTTGGTTACACTTTCGTGCCTCAGCTCTCCCCACTAAATTTGGGAACACCAGGCTTAACCTGATCCTTAAATGTTGGCCCATCAATGGTTGCGCTGGAGATATACCTGTGATTGAATGGGGGGGAGGGGGGGGGGGGGTTCCTGGACGCTAAGAGGAATGTGGTGAATCACAGTAGCGTAATTCACACTGTATTACACATGTTGTACTATGTCTCTGTAAGCTCGGCACTCGAGCAGTTGCGCTGCTCTGTCACTAGGGGGAGATGCACTGGGAGTGTACGGGAGTTTGTACTGGGCTCCACCCTTGGCTCCACCCACGGCTCCTCCCCCTAACCGGAAGTATAAAGGTTGATGCTGAGAGCCTGCCTGCCAGTTCATCTGGAGTTCATCTTGTCACAGGCAGGCTCTGTTGTAAGACGATTAAAACCACTGTTCACTTCTAACCACGTGTCGCGTGAATTGATGGTCTCATCAAGGAACCAAGCTATTTTTGTTTCCCAAAGGTGCAGCTCATTGTTTCTTTAAGCCGGGCCTGAGTGTCTGGGCAGCCTGCTCAGCCAGTCCACTGGATGAGGGATGATATGGTGCAGTTCTGATGTGCTTTATCCCATTGGAAGACATGAAACTTTGAAATTTGCCGCTTGTAAAGGCCACTCCATTATCTGTTATGAGTACTTCAGGTTTAACATTGTGCGTGAAGCACTAGTGAAGCTTCTGAACTGTGGCATGTGCAGTTGTGAATCTGATCTCAAATACGTCCAGCCATTTGGAGCGGGCATGGACCAAAGGTAGAAGCACCTTGCCCAAAAACGATCCGACATAATCTATGTGGACCTGCAGCATGGCCGACCTGGCCATTCCCAAGCATGCAAATGAGCTGGAGCAGGTACCTACTGTTGTAACTGGCACATATCGCAGTGCTTTAGTAACATCTCGTTATCGGCGTCGATGTCTGGCCACCAAACATAATTTCTGACCAGCATATTCATTTTTGTCATGCCCAGATGGGAACTGTGCAAATCTGCAAGGAGAAATTCCCTCCCTGGCACAGGGATGACTATTCTTGCTCCACAAAGGATGCTGCCATCCTCATGGCTAAAAGACAGAGAAAGTGGGAAATATTTATACTGTGGAGTGAGAATGAAAGATGAGTCATAGCCACAGAAACCCAGGGAAACTAAATCAGGGGGGAAGAGTGCTAATGGCAGTCTACAGAGAGAACAAAAGGTGGGAAAGGCTAAACAGCAGAGAAACTAACTTCAGAGAGTAAACTGTGACAGATGTAGATGTGGGGGGGGGGGGGGGGGGAAGGGGAAAGCAAAGGGGAGAAAGGGAAGGAAAGGTGGATACATAGTACACAGTACAGTGTACAGTGACTGAGGAGAGCTCAGCGAATAGGCCCAGTAATACTAAAAGGAATAAAATGGGAAGTAAAAACATAAATGGAAAGCGAAGCAGTAGGTTATTACATAAAGATATGGGTTCAACGATAAGGAAAATTAAGAGAAACGTAAAAAGGAAAAATAACTTAGGAGAGGTTACTGTTCGAGGTGTTGAGATTCAAAACGGAAGTATAAAAGCCAACATAAGTGTACTTTACCTGAATGCCCATAGTATTCGGAATAAGGTAAATGAGTTGATGGCGCAAATCATCGTGAATGACTATGATTTAGTGGCCATTACTAAAACATGGTTAAAGGATGGTCACGACTGAGTTAAATATCCAAGGGTAGCAAACTATTTGGAAGGACAGAGTGAATGGTAAGGGAGGTGGTGTAGCTCTGTTATTTAAGTATGACATCTGGGCAGTAGTGAGGGATGACATCGGTGCTATGGAGGATAAAATTGAATCCATTTGGGTGGAAATCAGGAATAGTAAGGTGAAAAAGTCACTGATAGGAGGAGTCTGTAGGCTACCAAATAGTAACATTATGGTGGGGCGGGTACTAAACAAAGAAATAACTGATGCATGTAGAAATGGTACAGCAGTTACCATGGGGGATTTTAATATACATGTCGATTGGTTTAACCAGGTCAGTCAAGGCAGCCTTGAGGAGGAGTTTATGGAATGTATCCGCGATAGTTTCCTAGAACATTATGTAATGGAACCTATGAGGGAACAAGCGGTCCTAGATCTTGTCCTATGTAATGCGACAGGATTGATTAATGATCTCATAGTTAGGGATCCTCTCGGAAGGAGTGATCACATTATGGTGGAATTTAAAATACAGATGGAGGGTGAGAAGGTAAAATCAAACACTAGTGTCTTGTGCTTAAACAAAGGAGATTACAATGGGATAAGAGAAGAGTAGGTAGACGAGGAGCAAAGACTTTATGGTGAAACAGTTGAGGTATAGTGGAGAACCTTCCAAGCGATTTTTCACAGGGCTCAGCAAACGTTTATGCCAACAAAAAGGATGGACGGTAGAAAGAGGGAAAATTGACCGTGGATATCTAAGGAAATAAGGGAGAGTATCAAATTGAAGGAAAAAACAGACAAAGTGGCGAAGATTAGTGGGAGACTAAAGGACTGGGAAATCTTTAGGGGGCAACAGAAAGCTACTAAAAAAGTTATAAAGAAGAGTAAGATAGATTATGAGAGTAAACTTGCTCAGAATATAAAAACAGATCGTAAAAGTTTCTACAAATATATAAAACAAAAAAGAGTGGTAAGGTAAATATTGGTCCTTTAGAGGATGAGAAGGGAGATATAATAATGGGATATGAGGAAATGGCTGAGGAACTGAACAGGCTTTTTGGGTTGGTCTTCACAGTGGAAGACAGAAATAAGATGCCAGTGACTGATGGAAATGAGGCTATGACAGGTGAGGACCTTGAGACGATTGTTATCACTAAGGAGGTAGTGATGGGCAAGCTAATGGGGCGAAAGCTAGACAAGTCTCCTGGCCCTGATGGAATGCATCCCCGGGTACTAAAAGAGATGGCTAGGGAAATTGTAAATGCACTCGTGATAATTTACCAAAATTCGCTAGACTCTGGGGTGGTCCCGTCAAATTGGAAATTAGCAAACGTGACAGCACTGTTTAAAAAAGGAGGTGGGAAGAAAGCGGGTAATTATAGGCCAGTTGGCTAACTTCGGCAGTAGGGAAGGTGCTGGAATCTATCATCAAGGAATAAATAGTGAGGCATCTGGATGGAAATTGTCCCATTGGACAGATGCAGCATGGGTTCATAAAGGGCAGGTCGTGCCTAACTAATTTAATGGAATGTTTTGAGGACATTACCATGCGGTAGACAATGGGGAGCCAATGGATGTGGTATGTCTGGATTTCCAGAAAACTTTTGACAAGTTGCCACACAAAAGGTTGCTGAATAAGATAAAGATGCACGGCGTTAAGGATAAAGTAGTAGCGTGGATAGAGGATTGGTTAATTAATAGAAAGAGTGGGGATTAATGGGTGTTTCTCTGGCTGGCAATCAGTAGCTCGTGGTGTCCCTCAGGGATCAGTGTTGGGCCCACAATTGTTCACAATTGACATAGATGATTTGGAGTGGGGGACCAAGTACAATGTGTCCAAGTTTGCAGACGACACGAAGATGGGTCGGAAAGCAAAAAGTGTAGAGGGTACTGGAAGTCTGCAGAGGGATTTGGATAGGTTGAGGGAATGGTTTAGGGTCTGGTAGATGGAATACAATGTTGACAAATGTGAGGTTATCCATTTTCATAGGAATAACAGCAAAAGGGACTATTATTTAAATGATAAAATATTGAAACATGCTGCTATGCAGAGGGACCTGGGTGTCCTCATGCATGAGTCGCAAAAAATAGTTTACAGGTGCAACAGGTGATTAAGAAGGCGAATAGATCTTTCATTGCTAGAGGGATGGAGTTTAAGACTAGGGAGGTTATGCTACAATTGTATAAAGTTTTAGTGAGGCCACACCTGGAGCATTGTGTTCAGTTTTGGTCTCCTTACCTGAGAAAAGGCGTACTGGCGCTGGAGGGTGTGCAGAGGAGATTCACTAGGTTAATCCCAGAGTTGAGGGGGTTGGGTTTAGAGGAGAGGTAGAGTAGACTGGGACTTTACTCATTGGAATTTAGAAGGACGTGGGAGGGCGGGGGGTGGGCGGGTGGGGGGGGGGGGGGGATCTTATAGAAACATATAAAATTATGAAGGGAATAGATAGAATAGATGAGTAGATGAGGGGAGATTGTTTCCACTGGCGGGTGAAAGTAGAACTAGGGGGCAAAGCCTCAAAATAAGGGGACGTAGATTTAGGACTGAGTTTCGGAGGAACGTCTTCACCCAAAGGGTTATGAATCTATAGAATTCCCTGCCCAGTCAATCAGTTGAGGCTCCTTCGTTGAATGTTTTCAAGATATAGATAGCTTTTTGAAGAATAAAGGAATAAAGGGTTATGGTGTTCGGGCGGGAAAGTGGAGCTGAGTCCACAAAAGATCAGCCATGATCTAATTGAATGGCGGAGTAGACTCGAAGGGCCAGATGGCCTACTTCTGCTCCTAGTTGTTATGTTCTTATAAGATGGGGCAGAGGGGGGGGGGGGGTTAATATATATAAAGAAAGACAAGAAAGAAAGAAACAATACTGATATAATCCTTCAGGGGTGTTTTCATAGAATTTCATAGAATTTACAGTGCAGAAGGAGGCCATTCGGCCCATTGAGTCTGCACCAGCTCTTTGAAAGAGGACCCTACCCAAGCCCACACCTCCACCCCATCCCCATAACCCAGTAATCCCATCCAACACTCGGCAATTTTGGACACTAAGGGCAATTTAGCATGACCAACCCATCTAACCTGCACATCATATATAATTCTATATAATCTTTGGACTGTGGGAGGAAACCAGAGCACCCGGAGAAAACCCACGCATACACGGGGAGAACGTGCAGACTTCGCACAGACAGTGACCCAAGCCGGGAATCGAACCTGGGACCCTGGTGCTGTGAAGCAATTGTGCGAATTAAGTCTTGGAGAGGATTATAAAAGATACGATTTATAATCATCTAGATAGGAATAATATGATTAGGGATAGTCAGCATGGTTTTGTGAAGGGTAGGTCATGCCTCACAAACCTTATCGAGTTCTTTGAGAAGGTGACTGAACAGGTAGACGAGGGTAGAGCAGTTGATGTGGTGTATATGGATTTCAGTAAAGCGTTTGATAAGGTTCCCCACGGTCGGCTATTGCAGAAAATACGGAGGCTGGGGATTGAGGGTGATTTAGAGATGTGGATCAGAAATTGGCTAGTTGAAAGAAGACAGAGAGTGGTAGTTGATGGGAAATGTTCAGAATGGAGTTCAGTTACGAGTGGCGTACCACAAGGATCTGTTCTGGGGCCGTTGCTGTTTGTCATTTTTATAAATGACCTAGACGAGGGCGCAGAAGGATGGGTGAGTAAATTTGCAGACGACACTAAAGTCGGTGGAGTTGTAGACAGTGCGGAAGGATGTTGCAGGTTACAGAGGGACATAGATAAGCTGCAGAGCTGGGCTGAGAGGTGGCAAATGGAGTTTAATGTGGAGAAGTGTGAGGTGATTCACTTTGGAAAGAATAACAGGAATGCGGAATATTTGGCTAATGGTAAAATTCTTGGTAGTGTGGATGAGCAGAGGGATCTCGGTGTCCATGTACATAGATCCCTGAAAGTTGCCACCCAGGTTGATAGGGTTGTGAAGAAGGCCTATGGTGTGTTGGCCTTTATTGGTAGAGGGATTGAGTTCCGGAGCCATGAGGTCATGTTGCAGTTGTACAAAACTCTAGTACGGCCGCATTTGGAGTATTGCGTACAGTTCTGGTCGCCTCATTATAGGAAGGACGTGGAAGCTTTGGAACGGGTGCAGAGGAGATTTACCAGGATGTTGCCTGGTATGGAGGGAAAATCTTATGAGGAAAGGCTGATGGACTTGAGGTTGTTTTCGTTAGAGAGAAGAAGGTTAAGAGGTGACTTAATAGAGGCATACAAAATGATCAGAGGGTTAGATAGGGTGGACAGCGAGAGCCTTCTCCCGCGGATGGAGGTGGCTAGCACGAGGGGACATAGCCTTAAATTGAGGGGTAATAGATATAGGACAGAGGTCAGAGGTGGTTTTTTTACACAAAGAGTGGTGAGGCCGTGGAATGCTCTACCTGCAACAGTAGTGAATTCGCCAACATTGAGGGCATTTAAAAGTTTATTCATATGGATGATAAGGGCATAGTGTAGGTTAGATGGCCTTTAGTTTTTGGACTTCCCATGTCGGTGCAACATCGAGGGCCGAAGGGCCTGTACTGCGCTGTATCATTCTATGTTCTATGTTCTATGAACCACCATGCTACCGTGCTGCCTTTAAAAGCCAGTTAAAAGTCATGTAGTCTCTGGAAGCATCATCTGACTCCAACTGTTAATATATTTGGCAAATATCCAATTTCATATATGAGTCCCCTTTAGCCAGTCTTGCATATAAACCCTCTATCATTGGGATAGGGTATTGTCCAGCTTTGCTGCTTGGTTTATTGTTAATTTATCTTCTCCGCAGACGCGAACTGTTTTATCTAGTTTTACAACGGGCACTTTTGGTGCTGTCCATTCTGCAAACTGGACTGGCTGGATGATGCCCGTTCTTCAAGCCTTTTCAGCTCTGACTCAATTTTCTTCATTAAAGCATAGGGCACAGGTCTAGCCCAGAAAAATGTTGATGTGGCATCTGGGTCACGTGAATTAATGCCTCTGAGCCTTTAATATTTCCAAATTCATGTTAAAAAAATTCTGGATTACTTCATGCAAGCTCGCTTAGAATTAGTGCAGAAAGAGGCCATTTGGCACATGAAGCATTCCACTTCCTTTATTCTGCAAATCTCTGGGGGACGATTTCCCCCACACCTGTATCATTCTGTACCAATCCCAGGCTGATGATTGATCCTCCTGAATCTTTTAACTCCACTGGATTCTGTATTTGTTTCTCAGTTTAGTCTGGTGTCTTTGCTTTTGGTGCCACCGCTTTCTGCAGCTTCCCACCCTAACTTGTGGACAGCGCCATTCTGCATGCTCTGAGGTTTCTGGGCATCCTTTGCAGTGCTCTCCATTGCTAACACTATTTCCAACGCCTTTTTAAAATTAATCTCAGCTTCAGCCAGCAACTTCCTCTGTATGGTCTCATCATTGACTACATTTACCAAGCAATCCCTCTGCACAACATCTCGTGTTGTCCCGAAGTCACAGTATTCTGCAATTTTCCCAAGCCTTGCTGTGCAAGTTGCAATGGTCTCCCATGAGGCTCTTCCCATGGAATTGAATTTAATTCATTGCAAAATCACAGAGGGCTTTGGATGGTGGTGCCCTTTTACTAAATCCATGACCTCTATAAACAAGCTTGCATTGGGCGCATTTGGGATGTAAGGTTGTGGATTAAATTATAGGTTTGGGACCCATATGCACTTAACAATATTGCCGTCTTCATTTCCTACTCCCCAACTCCATTTGCTCTGAAGAAAAATTTGAATCACTCAACTTACCGTATTCAATCTTCAGCAGAGGCCTCGAAGGGATTCACTCCACCAAATGCACCACTGCAGCTCTCTTCCATTTCGCAAGTTTGACTTCGATTGGACCAGACTGAACTTCGGAAAATTGGACCACAAGGTGGTGCTCCTTCTCCCGATGAACTCAATGCATTCCAAGCTCATTTTGAGCAGGAAACCATCAAACAAACCAATGTCAACCTCCCCAACAAACTCAGACTCACCCATACCTACCATCACAGCCTCAGAGGTTAGATCGACCTTCTTGAAAATGACCTGTGGAAAGCAACATGTCCTGACGGAGTCCCTGGTCGCGCACTCAGATGCTGCGCAGATCAACTGACGGGTGTGTTTGCAGACATTTTCAACCTCCATTCCAAGGTTACCACCTATTCAAAAAGACCACTACCATACCGATGCCAAAGAAAAACCTGGCAACGTGCCTCACCGACTATATCCGGCAGCCTTGATATCTATCATTTTTTTTTAAAAAATCTTTCTTTTGGCTTTCCTCATATTTATAAACAGTTGTTACTTATATACATATTTCTTGACCGTGCTAATTTGCTTTATTTTCCAGAGAGGTTTTTTTTGTCCTTCAGTTGACTAACTGTACGTACATTTTGCTGCCCTCTGGATCGGTCTATGATATCCCCCCCTTCCTCCCCCCACCAGTTGCGCAGTCCTTTGGTTCTTCATCTTTTTCTTTTCCCTGGCTTACTCCTCGTTGCTGGCCTCGAAAAGGTTTTGGAATAGGCCGACGAACTGCCCCCAAGTATCCAGGAAGCCTTCCTCTGACCCTCGGATGGCGTACTTAATCTTCTCCAGGTGGAGAAATCCCGAGAGGTCAGCGAGCCAGTCTGCAGCTGTCGGTGGTGCTGCCGATCGCCAGCCGAGCAGGATTCTCCGGCGTGTGATTAGGGAAGCGAAAGCAAGGGCGTTGGCCCCCTTCCCCATGTGTAGCTCTGGCAGCTCCGATACCCCGAAGATTGCCACTATTGGGTATGGCTTCACTCTCACCCCCACAACCTTGGACATTGCCTCAGAGAAGGCTGTCCACAACCCAGCAAGCTTGGGACAAGCCCAAAACATGTGGGTGTGGTTGGCCCGGCCCCTCTGGCACCGTTCACATTTGTCCTCCAGCTCCGGGAAGAACCTGCTCATTCGGGTTCTGGTCAGGTGCGCTCTGTGCACCACTTTGAGCTGCATTAGGCTAAGCCTTGCACAGGAGGAGGTGGAGCTCACCCTGATCATGCTTCCCATTTTTGTCTGGCCCCGTCCAGTGGTGTTCGGGCTCTGTCCAGTTGCTGTCCGCATATTTTCTCACATAGCCTCCCCTTCTTGTGCCTATCAGGTCCTCTAGTAGTGTGCTTTCTGGGATCCTAGGGTACCCTACTGTCTCTTTGCAGAGGAAGTGCTTTATTTATAGGTGTCTCAATTCCTGTCCACTTGCTAGGCTCCACTTCCTCGTCAGTTCGGCCAGTGTCACCAGTATGCGACCTACGTAGAAGTCCCCGATCGTCAGTGTGGCCCCGTCCCGCCTCCATCTTTTGAAGGTGGTATCTGGTATGGCAGGGGGGAATCTGTGATTGCCACACCTGGGGGCCATAAGGGTCATTTTGGTTATCCCGAAGGACTGTCTCAACTGGGTCCACGTTCACAGCGTGGCCACTACCACTGGGCTCGTTGTGTACCTTGTTGAGGAGGATGGGAGTGCTGCTTTATCCAATGACCATAGGGTTATTCCTTTACAGGATGCCTCCTCCATTTATACCCAATCTGTGTCGGATTCTTGTACCCATTCCCTCACTTTTCCTGCCGTTGCTGCCCAGTGGTAGTATTATGGGTTCGGCACAGCCAGGCCCCCTCTGACTTTCCCTCTTTGCAGTGTTGGTTTGGGAATTCTCAGGTTCTTGCCACCCACATAAACGCCATGATTAGCCTGTCTATGTTTCGGAAAAAGTTCTTGGGGATGAAAATTGGGATGGATCAAAACAGGAATAGGAACCTTGGCAGTGCATTCATCTTGATCGTCGGCACTCTTCCCACCAGGGAGAGTGGGAGTGAGCCCCACCATTGAAGGTCTTTTCTTACTTCCTCCACCAGGCTGGTCAGGTTCCACTTGTGGATCTGTGTCCAGTCTCTGGCTATTTGGATCCCCAGGTAACGGAATCTGTTCTGGGCCCTTTTAAACGCGAGCCCCTCTAGCACTGCCCCTCCCCCAGTTGGGTTCACTGGGAATGCCTCACTTTTGCCCAGGTTAAGTTTGTAGCCCGAGAAGGTTCCAAACTCTTTCAGTATTTGCAGTATTGCCTTCAGTCCCTCCTGTGGTTTTGAGACATAGTGGAGCAGGTCACCTGCATAGAGTGAGACTCTGTGCTCTCTGTCTCCTCTCCAGATTCCCTTCCAGCTTTTTGCATCCCGCAGGGCTATCGCCAGGGGTTCGATCGCACGCGCGAACAAGAGTGGGCACAGGGGGCAGCCTTGTCTTGTTCCTCTCTGTAGCTGGAAGTATTCAGAGCTGGTGGTGTTAGTTCAGACACTCGCTTTGGGAGCGTTGTACAGGAGCCTCACCCAGGCAGTGAATCCCGCTCCTAGCCCAAACCGTTCCAGTACCTCAAGGAGGTAGTTCCATTCGACTCTGTCAAAAGCCTTTTCTGCATCCAGGGAGATGATGACCTCTGGTGTTCTCCCCCCCGGGGGGGGGTCATTATCACATTCAGCAGCCGCCTGATGTTCGCTGTGAGCTGCCTACCCTTGACAAAGCCCGTTTGGTCCTCTGCAACCACCTCTGGTATGCAGCCCTCCAGCCTTTTGGCCCGGACCTTTGCGAGTATTTTCGCATCCACGTTTAGCAGTGAAATGGGGCTGTATGATCCACATTCCATCAGGTCTTTATCTTGGGTATCAGTGAGATTGTGGCCAGCACTAGCGTTGGGGGCAGGATGCCCCCTGCCAGTGAGTCCGCGAACATGTCCCTTAGGTGTGGGGCCAGGACTGGTGCGAATTGTTTGTAAAATCCACCGGGAACCCATCGGGTTCCGGTTCCTTCCCTGCCTGCATTGAGCTGATACTCTCCATGATTTCTCCCAGGTCTCTTGGTGCTTCCAGCTTCCCCTGTCTGTCTTCCCCCATCACTGGTAGTTCCAGTCTGTCCAGGAACTGTTTCATTCCTGCATCTCCGTCAGGGGGTCGGAGGAGGACAGTCTCCGCTAGAAGGTCTCGAATGCCTGATTGACCTCCTTTGGCTCTGTTACCAGTCTGCCTCTACTATCCTTAACCTGCGCTATTTCCCTCGTGGCTGCCTGCTTTCTCAGCTCCATTCTCCAGAATGGAGTCCACTGGCTGTTGCCTGGCCACTCTCTCTTCCCCATCTCTGGGTCGGGCCCCAGCGCTCAGGGGTTTCCCTTTGCCCAGGGGGCACCCAATGTGGCCACCAGCTGTGTGTATGCCACATGGGAGTGCCGCTGTGCTCCGGGGTCTCCCTCCGCCCTGATGCCCTCTCGAGTGGCTGTTGCGGCACCCTCTTGGTTCCTCACCCTGCTCCATGCCTGCTGAGGCCTATGTCTGTACTGCTTCACTATCTCACCCTTCTCTTTGCTTCTCTTTTATTGTGCGTTCTCCCCCAGACTCCTCTCCCACCCTGAGCCCCTGTCCCTTTGTTCCCCTCCCCCCCATGTTCTTCCCCCTTCTGCCCCCCATCTTCTCCATCACCAAAATAAGCCTCCCATCCATTGACTCTGTCTATACCTCCCACTGCCTTTGGAAAGGGGTAGCATAATCAAAGACCCCTCCCACCTGGGTTATTCTCTCTTCCAACCTCTTCCATCGGTCAGAAGATGCAAAAGTCTGGGGCTGGTTTAGCTCACTGTGCTAAATCGCTGGCTTTTAAAGCAGACCAAGCAGGCCAGCAGCATGGTTCGATTCCCGTATCAGCCTCCCCGGACAGGCGCCGGAATTTAGCGACTAGGGGCTTTTCACAGTAACTTCATTGAAGCCCACACGTGACAATAAGCGATTTTCATTTTTTTTTCAAGTCTGAGAACACGCACTAACAGATTCAAAAACAGCTTCTTCCCCGCTGTTACCAGACTCCTGAATGACCCTCTTATGGACTGAACTGATCTCTCCATGCATCTTCTCTATTGTTGTAGCACTACACTCTGTTTGCTTCACGTGATGTCTATGTCTACGTATTTACATTGTGTATTTATCGTATTCTCTATGTTTTTTCATGTATGGAACGATCTGTCTGAACTGTTTGCAAATAATACTTTTTACTGGATCTCGGTACACGTGACAATAAATCTAAATCTAAATCTAAAAACCACCACACAGTGACATAAACCAATGAACTACATTTATTTTAATATTTTATTCCTTTGTACAAAAATGAAGGTTTATACGAAGCAAGAATTATATAAATAATTTATTGAAGAAGTTATAATCAAACTCTTCAATTTGAAATTAAGGGCTCTTGATGCCCCTAGGGCACAGGAGGGCTTGGTAGCACAGTGGTTAGCACGGTTGCTTCACGTCTCCAGAATCGCAGGTTCGATTCCCGGCTTGAGTTGCTGCCTGCACGTTCTCCCCGTGTCTGCATGGGTTTCCTCCGGGTGTTCCGGTTTCCTCCCACAGTCCAAAGATGAGCACGTCAGGTGGATTGGCCATGCTAAATTGCCCTTAGTGTCCAAAAAGGTTAGGTCGGGTTACTGGGTTACTGGGTTACGGGGAAAGGATGGAGGTGCGGGCTTAGGTAGGGTGCTCTTTCCAAGGGCTGGTGCAGAGTCGATGGGCCGAATGGCCTCCTTGCGTACGGTAAGTTCTATGATTCTATGAAATATCATTGCCATTCATCTGTATGTCCCTTGTCCTAGATCCTGGATTTAAATTAACATATAAGTGAGGAACGAATATTTGTGTTTTCACCAAGTTAAAGTTTCTAAAAGAGTTGAGGCCAGCTTCTTTAACTCCTTACTAAATAATGGTCATCAATTTTGGATGTTTCATCAGTATAGATGAAACCGGCAAATGTTTATATGAGCCACATTGCCTGTTTTAGGGATGCTGATTTCACAATCACAATTGCATCCCGAGTCTCACTTGTGCCTGAAACTCAGAACTTTCTGAGTCACAACAATTAAGGGCTCTACTTAGTTTCGTATTAATTATTCTCAAACATACTTTAGCTTCCATCTGTACAGTTATTTATGAATCAGGGTCCACAGCTTTGTTTCCCTAATGATTTAAGAATAATAATTTTCTCACCATTGTGTGCGGACTGAGCTGGTTTAGCCCACTGGCACCAGAAAAAATGGTAGCCTCTGCCCTCAGAGGTAATACTTATATTCTGGTAGTGCTGTTACCAGAGGTGTTGGCAAAAACTACTTCTTTAAGTGGGTCTGAGAGTCTCTAGAGGTACCGGCACTAACTCATTTACCTTACAGTGCTCCTGCCAAAGTCAATGCTGCTGGAAGTTAAATGGGTCATTAAGCATTGATTTCCCTATGGTCCAGCAGGGCATTAAGTCATTATAGGGTAGAACTTCTGATCAGCGAAGTTCGTGTACAAGCGCTTAATGTGCTTGTAACACAACCTTCTGTGCACTATTTTTACGCACGCGTTAGCCCATTTAAACAAGTTAATGCCTGAATAAAAATAGCACAGGAAAGTAGCACAGAATGAAACTACACTACAATATATAAGGCCATTTAGTCTATTGTACTTGTGCCAGAGAATTCTCCTGAACTGCCTTATTTGATCTCACTCTCAATTCTTTATGTATTCAGAGGATCACAAAATCTTACAGCATAGTGTAGAGGAAGCCACTTGGACATCATCCATGTGCTAGCTTTCTGAAAGATTTATCTGATTGGTTTCACACTCTTTCCATGATCTTTCTTCATTACTCTGCCAATTTTTCCTTTCTGGATTCAGGTTTGAAAGTTACTTTTGAATCAGCTTCCATCACCTTTTCAGAAAATGCATTTCAGATCATAGCAGCTCACTGAGTAAAACAAATTCTTCTCGTTTCTCCTTTGCCAATTAACCTAAATCTTTGCCATCTGGTTACTCGCCTAACAGCAAGTGGAAATAATTTCTCTTTATCTATTCTATCAAAACCCATCAACATTTTGAACCCTTCCATTAAATCATCTCTAACCTTCTTTGCTTTAAGGAGAACAAGCATTCACCCCTACTTTCAGTAGGGTGTGTAGATAGTTTGGGTCATGTTGAGATCAAAAAGGAGCTATTGGGGGTCTTGAAAAATATTAAGATAGAGAAGTCCCCAGGGCCTGATGAGATATACCCCAGAATACTGAGAGGTAAGGGAGGAAATTGCTGGGGTCTTAAGAGAAATTTTTGTGTCCTAACTGGCTACAGGGGAGGTCCCAGAGGATTGGAGAATTGCCAATGTTGTTCCTTCATTTAAGAAGGCTAGCAAGGATAATCCAAGTAATTACAGTGAACCTTACATCAATGGTAGGAACATTATTGGAAAGGATTCTTCGAGACAGGATGTACTCCCACTTGGAAATAAGTGGATGTATTAGCGAGAGGCAACTGGATTTGTGAAGGGGAGGTGGTGTCTCACTAACTTGATTGAGTTTTTTGAGGAAGTGACAAAGATGGTTAATGAGGGTTGAGCAGTGGATATTGCCTATATGGACTTCAGTAAGGCCTTTGACAAGGTCCCTCATGGCAGACAGGTACAGAAGGTGAAATCACATGGGATCAGAGGTGAGCTGGCAAGATGGATACAGAACTTGCTCGGTCATAGAAGACAGATGGTATCAGTGGAAGGGCGCGTTTCTGAATGGAGGGCTGTGGCTGTGGTGATATGCATTACTGTAAATACACAAGGGGTTAATGTAGATACACTACAACTAAATAAACATTAGAGGGAGCACCAGAGACATCATGACACACAGACATTCAACCAATAGGTCAGTAAGATAGGAGACAACCAATGGGCAGTCAAGACACACCCATAGGTGACACTACTACATTGGGGCCATACATATAAAAGGACACGGCACACATGCTCTGTCTCTTTCCACAGGTGACACTCAGAGAGACAGGGGCAGATCAGGAAGCATCACACCCACCGCATGGATGAGAGCAGTTAGTTAGATTGAGTTACTATAGTAAGATTAGCAGGAGAGTCGAACTCAAGTAGGAGAATTGTTAACTGTTCAATAAATGTGTTAAACCTACCTCCAAGTCTGAACCATCCTTTGTCAGAGCATACATCAAGGAAGCAGCTTATGCTACATGAAGAAGCATAACAAAACATGGTACCAGTTAATGCCTGTTAAATCTCTATCGTTCAACTCAACAAATCCGTGACTACCAGCACCCAGGCACGATGTTCAAGAATCCGGTTCTGCAGCAGCTCACGTACCACGGCAATCTTAGTGCAAACTGGCATGCGTTCAGGCAGAGATTTGAGATCTACCTGGTAGCATCTGACCTAGATGGCGTGGCAGATGCAGAGAAAATAAAGCTTCTGCTCACCATTGCGGGTGAAACTGCAGCAGAAATCTTCAAGACCTTCAAGTACTCCAAAGGACAAGAGAGACTTCCAGACAGTCCTGGACAAGTTTCAAGAATACCGCAAGGAACACACAAGAGAGAACGGTAAAAAAGGCACCAACGTCAACAACAAGCATAACAAAGACAACAACACTGGTACGACATGGTACATCTCTGCAAATGCAGGTCAATGTAATAGCACAGCACCCAACACTGGCAAGAGTACAGCCATACCATGGCATGACAGCAAATCTCACCGATCCAAGTTTGCTCCACTGCAAACAGGCAAACCAGCTTTCAAGGCAGATGAGTTTGCTACACTACAAACGAGAAGACCAGCTTTCAAGGCAGCTGGCATACTGCATCAATATCGCAATCACAAGAAACAGTCCAGGTTGGACAACACAGATGGCATACTGCATCGCTACCACACTCAGGTGAACAGCAAGGAGACTATGACAGTCTACCACGTTCACGTGAACAACAAAGCGACTATGACAGTCCACCCAGATTATTTGAGCCACCAGAAGAAGATTCTGACAGTCTACCCAGCTGACAAGAAGACACAGAAGGTCTTCCCACTGTATGTGCGACAAGTGACGAAGGCATCGCAATTCCCGTCCAGGATGTGCAACATGACAGCGAGACTGACTGTTCTCCGTTAGTATGTACAGAGGCACTCGAAGATCAAAGTGAGGTTACTAGTGAGTCCAGTGACACCACATTAATTCAAACCTCATTCACTCGATCCTCTCCACAAGAAAATGCACTCCTGAACGTTTTGACTCCGGACGGGGAGCATCATCCAATATGGACCTTTGCTGTGTGGCCCACTCGACCCATCGAGTCTGCTCCGTCATTCAATCATGGCAGATATTTTCTCATCCCATTCTGCTTCCTTCTCCCCATAAACCCTGATCCCCTTATTAATCAAGAACCTATCTATCTCTGTCTTAAAGACACTCAGTGATTTGGCCTCTACAGCCTTCTGCGGCAAAGAGTTCCACAGATTCACCACCCTCTGGCTGAAGAAATTCCTCCTCATATCTGTTCTAATAGATGTGGAGATGCCGGCGTTGGACTGGGGTGAGCACAGTATGAAGTCTTACAACACCAGGTTAAAGTCCAACAGGTTTGTTTCAAACACAAGCTTTCGGAACGCAGCTCCTTCCTCAGGTTTAAAAGATCATCACTTTAGTCTGAAATGGTCATAGAATAGAACAGTACAGTACAGCACAGAACAGGCCCTTCGGCCCTCAATGTTGTGCCGAGCCATGATCACCCTACTCAAACCCACATATCCACCCTATACCCGTAACCCAACAACCCCCCCCCCCCCCTTAACCTTACTTTCATTAGGACACTACGGGCAATTTAGCATGGCCAATCCACCGAACCCGCACATCTTTGGACTGTGGGAGGAAACCGGAGCACCCGGAGGAAACCCACGCACACACGGGGAGGACGTGCAGACTCCGCACAGACAGTGACCCAGCCGGGAACTGAACCTGGGACCCTGGAGCTGTGAAGCATTTATGCTAACCACCATGCTACCGTGCTGCCCCATTGAGCGGCGACCTCATTGACGTCTGCAAGATTATGAGGGGCATGGACGGGGTGGATAGTCAGAAGCTTTTTCCCAGGGTGGAAGAGTCAATTACTTGGGGGCATAGGTTTAAGATGTGAGGGGCAACATTTAAAGGAAATGTAGTGGGCATGTTTTTTTACACAGAGGGTGGTGGGACCTTGGAACTCGCAGCCGAGGGAGGTAGGGGAAGCAGATAAGATAGCGACTTTTAAGGGGCGTCTTGACAAATATATGAATAGGATGGAAATAGAAGGATATGGTCCCCGGCATGGCATGAGGTTTTAGTTCATACGGGCAGCATGGCCAATGCAGGCTTGGAGGGACAAAGGGCCTGTTCCTGTGCTGTAATTTTTCTTTGTTCTTTGTTCTATAATGATGGTAAATCTCATGTGCACCCTCTCCAAGGCCTTGACATCCTTCCTTTACAATAATGATAATATATAATAATATTTATTGTCACAAGTAGACTTACAATAACACTGCAATTAAGTTACTGTGAAAAGCCCCTCATCGGCACATTCCGGCACCTGTTCGGGTACACAATTCAGAATGTCCAAATTACCTAATGGCAGGTCTTTCGGGACTTGGGGGTGGAAACCGGAGCACCCGGAGGAAACCCACGCAGACATGGGGAGAACGTGCAGACTCTGCACAGACAGTAACCCAAGCCAGGAATTGAACCTGGGACCCTGAAGCTGTGAAGCAACAGTGCTAGCAACTGTGCTACCGTGCCACCCAAATGTGTAGTACCCAAAATCTGTCAGAATAATCCTGCTAATTGTTGAGAGGAACAACTTGCATTTAAACATTTAAACATCATGGGCTGGATTCTCCGAGCCTCTGCGGCGAAATTGCGTTCGGCGCGGGGGGCGGAGAATGGGAAGTCTTGTGGGCGGCCGAGAGGGTGGTTGGGCAGGTAATATGGAGCAGTGAGGGGCCGATCATTGGGACCTTCTTTCCTGGTCCAGTACTGCCGGCTGAGTCCGCCTTGTCCCACGGATGGCCGCCACAGGCCGCCGCCGTGCGCTTGCGCGGACTCCCGACCGGAAGTTCAGGTCCCCGTATCTGCAGCCAGAGTTGCAAGGAGCACTCCGGGACCCTGAAAGCCCGCTGCAGGTAGGAAAATCGCTCAGGACTTTCTTAAGGAAAGTCCAGAGTGAAACGTCAGAGTTTTGACCCTGGCTTGGGGGCATAGCCCCATATTTGGGGAATCCAGCCCCATATTCTCACATCCTCAGAAATGAACATTGAATGACTCTTGCCAATGCAAACACAGATGCTAATTTGGTCATAGTAACATTCCATAAACAGGAAATTGGATGGAATTCTCCAAGAACAGATCTCCTTACTGCCCTCCTCACCAGAGGACATGTGCTGCTCCTCCAGGTCTTCCTCATGAAAGTTGTCACCCCGCTGCAGAGCTAGCAGAGGTACGGCACAGCAGACCATCACATTGTGGAAACCCTCTGTGGGCTGCACTGGAAATGTCCATTGAACTGTCAGGGCAGCAGAAGTGGATTTTAAGGAGGCCGATGCGCCACTTTATCGCTGATCGAGTGGCACTGTGAGCCTCGTTGCACCGAGCCTCTGCTGTGATCTCTGTACTCTGCACCGGTGTCATCAACCAAGACCTCAGGCGATATCCCGTGTACAAGCCATCCCTGCAGCCTTGGGTGACCGTCAAAAATGCCAGGGAACACTGATTGCCCGAGAATGTGATTATCAAGCACGCTCTCTGGAAAACAGGCACACATGTGCATAAATCGCATCTGGTGGTCACACACCAGCTGCACATTGAGGAAATAGAAACCCTTCCTGTTTATGAATTGCACCTGTGGCAAACCAGCTATGTTGGCAAAGCTCGCAGCCCTCTCATCTTGCTGGACTTGGTTGAAGTCGAAATGAAGCAAATCCAAAACCATTACATGAATTGCATCCGTGACCTCATGGATGCACTTATGGGCAGATGCCTGTGAGATGCCACACAGGTCACCCGTGGAGCCCTGGAATCAACACACTGCAAAATGTTGAGGGCTGCCATAACCTTCACAACCACAGGGCGTCAATTTGGCAAGTATGCAGCACAGGTACTGCAGAGTCTCCCTGGTGGAGGGCACAATTGCTTTCTGCTTCAGGGATAGGTAGAACTGGCTGGGAGGGCCGAAAGGCCTGTTCCTGTGCTGTAATTTTCTTTGTTCTTTGTTCTAATAGACACTCTTCTTACTCAAGGAGCATCATTCTGAGATATCTTTGCTATCATGTCTCTACACCCAAGACCCCTGATCAGCTGCCCCAGAGATTTTGCCATCACCTCCCCTACCCCTTCGCCCCCCCACCCCCGCAATTAGGCCCATCTCATCACACCCCATCACCATCCCATGTGACCCACAGCCGCCCATGCCCCCTTGCCGCTGTCATCAGACTAACACATTGCATCCAATATTATTAACAGCCCTCTTTTACACAACACAGGCAGCAGACTAAAACAGCCCTCCAAGAACTTTTGAACAATACAAGTAGCAGACTTAAGGACCACCCACACCAGCCGTGGTCCCCATCCTGGAAACCCCGGACACTCCCGATCATCACTCCAGCCCCACCCCCTTCCTGGTCACCCTCTCCCCCACCCCAACCACTCCTTCCCCCCCCCCCCCCCCCCCCCCTTCCAGAGCTGGCCATCGGTTCCTTTGGACTCTCTCGTGCTTTGTGGAGACAATGGTGCTCACCTCCTTCTGCCCTCTTTTGGTCATTGTGCCTGTTTCCCATTTTAAAAAGCACTAGTAATTTGCGCCAGTGTGTCGTCACGCCAGGTGGGTAGGAACATTCAATGAGTTTATAACACACAGGAGATGGCTTCTGATGAGAGGTGACCATTAAGATAAAATATTAGCTGAACATCAATTTGGTGCTGGAGGATTATGGGTTCAAAACCCACTTCAGGACCTCAGTATAGACACTGTAGACTCTAGGTTGACACAAGAGAAACTGCTGCATTGTTGGAAATTCCAACCTTCAGATGACATGTTAAACTGAGGCCCTGTCAGGTGATTCTGTTGGACGTAAGAAATCCATTTGATGAGCATGATGGAGTTTATCTGATGCACTGGTCAATATTCTTTCTCGAAAAAATGGGCAGGATGTGTGGCCATGTTAGTCATGTGCACAAATCCCATCATCTCACAAATCTCACAAGAAGCCAAAATTGGGATTTGCGGCGGCGTGATTTCGGAATGCAATCTTCATGGGCTCCCCCTGCCCAGGAAGAGTGCAACTTTGATTTTCACAAATTTGAATCCATTATAATATACTTAACACGGCCAAGCCATTAGTCTCATTTCAATACTCAGATCTGGATCTTGCCCAGCAAGGGCGAGATCCAGATCGCGTAGGGCGAAGCGACTCGCGATTGACCCGGTGCTCAGTGCAGAACCTAATTTGTGGCTCACACGTGATTCACCCATTGCGCCTGCATCCGGATCAGGCACAACGGGGCCACGGAATTGTGCCCACTATATATATATTGGGACCCCAGCACAAGTTTGGAAACTACCGTCCCTCCAAATCTTTGTTACTCAATCATTGATGACACATTACATCATTACATCAGCATCATAGAATCATAGAATTTACAGTGCAGAAGGAGGTCATTTGGCCCATCGCGTCTGCACTGCCCCTTGGAAAGAGCACCCTACCTAAGCCCACACCTCTACCCTATCCCCGTAACCCAGTAACCCCATCCAAACTTTTTGGACACTAAAGGCAATTTAGCATGGCCAATCCACCTAACCTGCACATCTTTGGACTGTGGGAGGAAACCGGAGCACCCGGAGGAAACCCACGCAGACATGGGGAGAAAGTGCAAACTCCGCACAAACAGAGACCCAAGCTTTGAATTGAATCTGGGAGCTGTGAAGCAACTGTGCTAACCACTGTGCTGTCGTGCCTCCCCCCCCCCCCCCCCCCCCCCCCAACCCCTCTCCTTGAGATCCAGGGGCTTCTGTTGTTAACTCTTCAATCTACTGGGCAGCATGTGGCGCACTGGTTAGCACTGGGACTACAGCGCTGGGACTACAGCGCTGAGGACCCGGGTTCGAATCCCGGCCCTGAGTCATTGTCCGCGTGGGGTTTGCACATTCTCTCCATGTCTGCATGGGTTTTACCCCCACAACCCAAAGGTGTGCATTTTAGGTGGATTGGCATGCTAAATTGCCCCTTAATTGGAAAAGATTTTTTTTTTAAACTCTTCAAACTACATCTCGCTCCAAATCCTATCCCTTTCAATATTTACATCGTCCTCCATCTTCCCCAAAAGTCTCAGGCTTCACATGGTTAGTCTCTGGGCTGCCTTAAGCAATCTCTTATCTCTCTGTGAGGTTGATATTATTCAGCACTCTCCCTTCTGTCAGTGTGAGTGTTCTTCTCATGGGTAGCTGTAGAATTTTGTCTTGTTTCTTTCTCTTTCTCTTCAGAATCTGCTTAGTATGCCCAAGTTTCTACTTGCTTTCTTTCCAAGGATATTAAATTGCTCCAGTTTCCCCTTATAGCTCTCTGTCCTGTCAAAAGCCTATATGATCTTGGTTTTAGAGCACTTTTGATTATTGTGCAATCTCTCTGTTGTTTTCCCACCCATAATCTCTCCCCATGCACCTTGTGCTATGTGTTTGGGATTAACGTTATTGAGTTGGTTTGTTTCTTTGTTCTTTCTCATGCTGTTTTGCCCTCTCGTGGTCGCTCAAGGTGATGTTGGATTTAAGTCTCTGCGTCCGAGGTGGAAGTTGTGTCCTCAATCTTCTTCCCATCAACAACTCTGATGGTGAGAAACCATTTTGTCGTAGTGATGTTCTGTAACTCAGAAGAGCTAGATTAAGGTCTTCATTCTTTTTCAGCAAAGCTTTGCTGGTTCAACCACCAAGCTCAGCTTTTCCATTTGCCTGAGGCAAATGAATTGGTTACATGAATGAAGCTGTATTCCTTTGCATCATTTTGGAATAACTCATTAACAAATTGGAGCTGATTGACACTAGAATGTCTGGAATGCCATGTGTGCATACATTCTTTTCAGTAACTAAATTACTGTTTCTGCAGTGATGCTGTGCATTTACCTCAGTTGGTTTTGACTGGTAATCAATGACAATAAGGAATGTTTTGCTCTTAAAATCAAAAAGGTCCATTCCTAGTCGCTCTCATGCTCCTTATTGGAAAATGAAGAGGAAAAAGTGTTTTTTTTTCTCTTGGCTGTTCATTGAAGCCATGAGACAATGAGAAATAATAACGCTATCCCTGTAGGAGGGGTCCCCTCCCACAACTCTTTTACCGTTACATTGATGACTATTTTGGTCCCGCTTCATGCTCTCGTCCGGACCTGGAAAAATTAATCAACTTTGCTTCCAGGTTCTACCCCTCCATCACTTTCACCTGGTTCCATCTCAGACACTTTCCTTCCCTTCCTTGATCTTTCTGTCTCCATTTCCGGCAATAGACTATTTACTAATATCCACTACAGGCCCACTGACTCCCACAGCTATCTGGACGACAGCTCTATGCACCCTGCACCCTGTAAGGACTCCATCCCTTTCTCTCAGCTCCTTCGCCTCCGTCGTATTTGTTCCAATGATGCCACGTTCCAAAATGGTGCTTCGAAAATGTGTTCTTTCTTCCTCAATCGTGATTTCCCACCTACAGTTGTTGACAGGGCCCTCAACAGCGTGCGTTCCATCTCCCACGACACTACCTTTGCCCCCTCCCCTCCCTCCCAGAACAAGGATAGAGTCCCCCAGCCTCCGTATGCAAAGCATAATCCTCCACCATTTTCTCCAACTCCAGCGTGATGCCACCACCAAACACATCTCCCTTCACTCCCTCTGTCAGCATTCTGCAGAGACTGTTCCCTAGTCCACTCCTCCACTATACCCAACACCTCTCCCATCACCCATGGGACCTTCCCATGCAATCGCAGAAGGTGTAACACCTGGCCCTTTACTTCTTCCATGCTTAACATCCCAGGCCCAAAACACTCATTTCAGGTTAAGTAACGTTTCACTTGCATCTCTTCCAATTTGGTCTATTGCATTCGCTGTTCCCAATGTGGTCTCCTCTATATCGGAGAGACTAAACGCAGACTGAGCACCTTCGGTCTGTAAGCATTCAGGACCCTGACCTTCCCGTTGCTTACAATTTCAACACAAGACCCTGCTCCCTTACCCACATGTATGTCCTTGGCCTGCTGCAATGTTCCAGGAAAGCTCAACAGAAACTGGAGGAACAACATCTCATCTTCCGGTTAGGCCAGCTACAGCCTTCTGGTTTCAACATCGAATTCAACAACTTCAGATGATTAACTCTACCCCACCTCAACCCATTTGTTTTCATCCCATTTCATTTTAACTGTCTTTTACCATGTCTTTCTTTCTTTATATATATTTACCCCCCCCCCCCCCATCTTATCCACCTTTCCTTATCCTTTCTCCCCTATGCTTTCCCCTTCCCCTCCCCCACATCTACATCTGTCACAGTTTACCCTCTGATTTTAGTTTCTCAGCAGTTTGGCTTTTCACACCTTTTGTTCTCTCTGGTGACTGCCATTACCACTCTTTCCCCTTGGCTTCTGTGGCCATTAGCACCCCGTTTCCCTGGGTTCCTGTGGCTCTGACTCATCTTTCATTCTCACTCCACAGTATAAATATTTCCCACTTTCTCTGTCTTTAGCTTTGACAAAAGGTCAGCTGGACTCGAAACGTTCCCTCTTCTCTCCCGACAAATGCTGCCAGACCTGCTGACATTTTCCAGCATTTTCTCTTTGGTTCGTTATCCCTCAGTGCCCTTGGTGAAATCTTGAAGTGCATCAAGCCAAAGTGATCTTGGTTTGACTATTCTCTTTTTGAAGAATAGTAACTCATCATTGGCTGGCATGGTACTGAATTACTGGGGATATAGTCTGGTTATTCTTCCAGATATTGGGCAGCACAGTAGCACAGTGGTTAGCACAGTTGTTTCACAGCTCCAGGCTCCCATGTTCGATTCCCAGCCTGGTCACTGTCTCACTGTCTGTGCAGAGTCTGCACGTTCTCCCCATATCTGCATGGGTTTCCTCCGGACACTCCGGTTCCACCCTACTGAGGGCCGTAAATTTGGCTTGTCTGTCATATTTATTGTCCTGCTCATAAATATTCCTGTGGAGGGTGGGATCTAAGATTTTGGCCTGAGTGTCTGCTGTAGTTTGATACTTCCCTTAAATATACTCTGTACGGAGTCATATCTCATTCATCTTAATCTGAACCATTGAATTCTGGATGGTACAATTCTTACACATGAATGGGCTCAAATTTGAGTAGAATGGCAGGAATGGTTTGTCATTGAAGCACTGGAAATTTTCATTAGCCCATTAATTATTGGGACTTACTTTTTGCAATAAATACATGTATATGTCCTTCTAATGTGGTATTTCAACTCATTTATATTAAGAAAGGAGCTGTTACAGAATTAGGACATATACTTTTTGTCAATGGTGTCTTCTATTTCATTCAAAACAAGTAATTAAATGTGATTTTGTGAATCATAGTTGCCCTGAAATCTAGTGACAATAGGTGATCACTCCTGCACTCTAATATCTCAGGTTGGTTTTATTATCAATTGGGAGACTAAACTACCTTAAATTCAATCCGAGTCTCTGCTAGGCAACCCAGTAATATGCTTGAATTTTGATGCCCCTAGTTATCAGTGTGGTCTGCCTTGTGTCAGGCTTTTATTCTTAAGAAGGAATTTTTCTCCTCAGGCCAAGGCTTTTGTGTTAGGGAACCCTGTCTGCCTCTTTGCTCAAAGGTTGTCAATTATAAATGTGATTTGAAAAACACTTTACAACATTGATGGGTTGAGAGTGGCAGGTTCTGCTGATCATCCATCAGTGTGTTGATTGCATAAAAATGTGAGATACGTGAGACAGCTAGGTGAGAGAGAGAGAAAAAAAAACTGATGCGTAATTTGTCAAGGACAAAAATGTTTGGGTCAATGGGTCCTGCTTACTTACCAGATAATAGGTTTTCTCAGGTAACTTTACCATTTCTCAGTGGTTAAGGCTGCGACGGGATGGTCTTGACTGTAAGGTAAAGAGATTATTAAAGGTAGCCTCTTTTGATAAATGGGCAGAGGAACTCTCAGATCAATCTACCTTATATCCAACAGCGAGCATCAGTAATGAACATACATATTTCTGATAAATTTAGAGAAGCCGGATGCAAGTGAGTTTTTGAGTTATCGTATGTTTTGAAATAACGATTAAATTATTTAACAGTAATTCCAGAGCTGATTGATACCTTGACATCCTGCTGCTCATATTTGCTTGATGGCATCAATCCAGAATAAGCTTTTTGGATAGATATATCAGAGAGTGAGGGACAAAAGTAAAGAACTGAAGGATTCCTGAGGAAATAATAGGCCTGACACTCGATTCCCCCGTTCTTTGTGGTTCGTGGCATGGGGATTATTGTCAGGTTCTTCAAATTGTGGTGGTTTCAGATGTTTATTAATAAGACCTCAGTGCCGAACCAAGGTATTGGGAGAAGTGTAAACGCATATCTAAACTGACTGAAATCCTCCTTCTCATCTATGGGTATAAAGATTGATAACTCAGACAGAAAAATATATTTGTTTTAAAATTGATGTTTCTTTGTTTCTCTTTGTATTTTAATGTTTGCGTTTCTAACAGGCAATGTATTCAGTCAGCAAACTGCCCTTTTGCTGATTTAATGGAAAAGGAGTTTATGGAAGCAGCGGAACAATGGGGTGGTGCTGCTTCCTCAATCTCAGTTTGGTTCCCCGAAGGTAAGTTTCCAAATAGCGCACAATTTCAATTCTGTAAGATAAGTGGTAAATACTTTTTGGATTTAGATTTGATTTATTGTCACGTGTACTGAGGTACAATGAAAAGTATTGTTCTGCATACAGTCCAGACAGATCGTTCCATACATGAAAAAACATAGGACATCTGATAAATTCACAAAGTAAATACTTAGGGCTGGATTCTCTGATTCTGAGTTTATGTCCCCACGCTGGCGAAAAAATGGTGTACAACAGCCACCAATCCTCCATTTGACTGGGGGCTAGCATGTCAGCAGCGTAGAGCACCCGGCTCTAGCTGCCGATATGGCCCAGAGTATTGTCGCACCGTGCTACACGGCGAAGGCTGCTCGTGGACCCGGCTCGCAAAATAGTGCCCCCCTTTGGCCGGCTCCTGTGCCCTGGACCACCCCCCCCTACAGTTCCCCCAGCCTCTGATAAAGTCCCCCACTGTGCGCAGATCGACCCTCCCCTGACTGTGGCGTCAGGACTGGAGAATCCAGCCCATAATCACAGACATCGGGTGTAGCATACGGAGTGTAGTACTACTCAGTAGAGAAGATGTGTGAAGAGATCAGATCGGTCCTTAAGAGGGTCATTTAGGAGTCTGGTAACAGCGGGGAAGAAGCTGTTTTTGAATCTGTTAGTGCGTGTTCTCAGACTTTTGTATCTCCTGCGGGATGGGAGAGGTTGGAAGAGAGAATAATCCAGGTGGAAGGGGTCTTTGATTATGCTGCCCACTTTCCCAAAGCAGTGGGAGGTATAGACAGAGTCAGTGGATGGGAGGCGGGTTCGTGTGATGGACTGGACTGTAGTTTCTTACAGTCTTGGGCCGAGCAGTTGCCATACCAGAATTGAGTAAAATTATGGCAATTATCTAGATTTTGAACCTCAGCATAATTAACACAATAATATTTTTTCCAGGTAGAAGCAGAATTACACAGTATGTTTTGGATTTAAATTCTTTCTTTATTACTGGACTTTGAAAATACCATCAAATATTTCTCTCCTTATTGGTTATGTGTCTGAGTCTAGAATACGTAACCTACTGGAAACAATTTGCATCCCCACTACCCTATTTCTACATAAAAGTGGGGTAGAACTGGGGTTGAAAGTGCAGGGGAAATGGAAGTGATGACTTACGGCTTTCTATCCATTTATTTTAATTCTTCTATTTAGGTGGCTGCAGCATTCTTGGTATACAAAGAACACAGGAATTCAGAGCAGGAGTAGAGCAATAGGCCCCTCAAGTCTGCCTGCCATTTGATAGATCATGGTTGATCTAATTGTGACCTCACATTTTTCTGTCTGTTCTCCTTAACCCTCAACTCCATTGCCAATCAGAAATCTATCTAACTGAGCCTTGAATCTATTGAATGGCCCACCCTCTTCTGCTCGCCAGAAAAAAGAATTCCACAGTCGAATGACCACCTAAATGAAAAGAATTCTCGACACCTCAGTCTTAAATAGGAGACTGCTCATTTTTAAACCACAGACCACCAGTTCTAATCTGGCCCAGTAAGAGAAATATCCTCTCAGTGTTTACCCTGTCAAGTTCCCTCAGGATCCATAGAATCCATAGAATCCCGACAGTACAGAAGGAGGCCATTTGGTTCATCGAGTCTGTACCGAACCTACGAAAGAGCATCTTACCTAGGCTCACACCCCTGCTCTATCCCTGTAACCCCACATAACACGCACAACTTTGGGTACCAAGGGACATTTATCATGGCCAATCTACCTGGCCTGCATAACTTTGGACTGTGGGAGAAGGTACAAACTCCACACAGTCACTTAAGGCCAGAATCGAACATGGGTTCCTGGAATGGTGAGGATCTTATATGTTCCATTAAGATCACCTCTCAACTTGCTAAACACCAGGCTCAATCTGCTTATTCTTTCCTCATAAAATATTCCCTTCATCCCAAGAATACGTTGAGTGAACTTACTCTGAAATGATTCCAAATCAACTGTATCCTTTCTTAAGACAGTACTCCAGATACAATCTATATAGGTTCCTGTGCTGTAGCAAGGCTTTGAAACTTGATTCCAATTGCAATAAACAACAACGTTCCATTTGCTTTTCTGCTGTATCCTGAGTACTAGCATTTCGTGATTTATATACCTGGACATCCAAATCCCTCTGTATCTCAGAGGTCTGCAGCCTTTCTCCATTCAAATAACATACTGCTGCCTCATAGTGCTGAGGGCCCGGATTCGATCCTGGCCCTGGGTCACTGTTCGTGTGTAATTTGAACATTCTCCCCGTTTCTGCATGGGTCTCACCCCCACAACCCATAGATGTACAGGGTAGGTGGATTGGCCACGCTAAATTGCCCTTGATTGGAAAAGAATAATTGGGTACTCTAAATGTATTTTGAAAATGTACAGATTTTCTATTCTTCTGCCTTTGTATTTTCCCACATTATACTCCATTTGCCGAGGTGTTGCCCATTTGAAAAGACCTATCTTTTGTTTTGAAAAAATATTTTTATTCAACATTTTCAACCAACACCAACAGTACCCAACGCCCCCCCATCAACCCCCCTCCACACCCCTGCAACCCCCATCCACCCACGTCCCCCCTCCCACTTATACCCCAAAAGTGCCTTATCCCCCACTTTTAGCTGGATCAACCCCATCCTCACGCAGGAGGCTGAGGCATTGACCCTTCACAGCACTTCGCACCATAATCCTTCTTCCAACTCCATCCCCAGCTCTTCCTCTCTCTTGGCCTTGATCCCTATCATAGACTCCTTATCCTACTCCATTATTCTACCATAACTCATTGAGATGACCCCACCATCTAACCCCCCCACTGACAGCACCCCCTCCAGCAACGAGGAGGACGGTGCCACCGGGAAACCCGGGAAAGCCTTTTTTAAGAAATACCGCACCTGCATATCCCTAAAGCCCCATGCTGCAGCCTATACTTAACCCCCAACTCCTCCAAACCTGCAAATCTCCCCTCCAGTAATAGACTGTTCACATCATTTACTCCTTTCTCCTCCCATCCCCGGAACCTTGCATCCATCCTCTCTGTCTCAAACCCTTGATTCCCCTTTATCTACATCACTCTCAATCCTGTCCTCAACTTGAAGTGCTGCCACAATTGCCCCCAAATCCTCAGCGTGGCTCCCACTACCGGATTTCTGGAATACTTCCCTAAGGCTAGCGGCAGCGGTGCCATTGCCAGAATGCGCAGCACCGACTCCATAAAGGACCCCGCCTCCATTTGCACCCACAAAGCTTTCAACTCCTTCCTCCAGCCCCATACTTTCTCTGCATTCGCTGCCCAGTAATAGTGTAACAGATTCGGAAGAGCCAGGCCCCCTTCCCACCCCCCCCCCCCCCCCCACCCACCGCCTGCCACTCCCTTTGGAGCACCGCCTTCCTTATCCTTGCAAACTTCCCTGCCCACACAAACAACGAGGCCAGCCTATCCACCCCTCAAGAAAATTCCTTTAAGAAAAAGACAGACACTGAAACAAAATCAGAAAACATGGCAAATTATTCAACCGGCCAGCTGATGACGAAGGGAGACTATCCCACCTTCCCTATCAGACTCGTGAAAATTAGCTTATGGAGTTGCGCCAACCCCCACACTACCTGCATCCCCAAGTACCAAAGTGATTGTAGCTATCCTAAATTGCAACCCTCCCTCCGTCCACCTGAAGGAGACATGCCAAAATACCACGAAAACGGTCCGAATTTCCCTGGCAACTTGATAAGTCCCTCGCCAATGAGTCTGGGTCCATAATGTGCAGCAGTAAGTTGTCTGCGTACAGGGACACCCTGTGCTCCACCCCACCCCTCACTGTCCCCTCCATAAGCCAGAAACCCTCAGCACAATCATCAAGGGCTCAATCGCCAACACAAACAAAAAGGGGGACATGGCACACCCATGCCTTGTTCCCCGGAATAGTGGGAAGTACTCCGACTGCGTCTCATTCGTCTGCATACAAGGATCCTTGTGCGGCAATTTAGCAGGTCACAAATCTGGATTTGAATTTGATTTATTGTCACGTGTACAGTGAAAAGTTAGGCCCAATCCCAAACGTCTTCAGTAGCACAAACAGATAACTCCACTCCACTCTGTCAAATGCTTTCTCCACATCCAACGCCGCAACCACCTCTAACTCCTTCTCCTGTGCTGGAGAAAGCACCACATTTAGCAACCACCGCACATTTAACAATCACTGCCTGCCTTCATGAACCCAGTCTGATCCTCCCCAACCACCTTCAGGAGACACTCCTCCAGCCTCACCGCCAGTAACTTAGTCAATATCTTGGCATTCAGATTCAGTAGAAAAATAGGCCTGTGTGACCCACTCTTCACCGGGTCCTTCTTCTTTTCAATAATAATGAACCAGATACATACCTGCCTCATAGTCTCAGGTACCCCCCACCCTTTGCCATTGCATCCTCAAACATTTCCACCATCAGCGGTGCCATCTTGTCCTTAAACTTTTAATAAAATTCCACCAGAAACCCATCTGGTCCCGGTGCCTTCCCTGACTGTGTCTTCCCATTCCTCACTTGCTCCAACCCTAGTGGCTCCTCTAACCCCACCCTCTTCTCACCAGTGGCTCCAAAAACACCCTCATCTCCAACTCATCCTCCAGCGGCCCCGACATATATAACCCCCAATAAAAGTCCTCAAAGCCTCTATTCACCCGCTCCTGAGCCACCACCACCAATCCCATTCCATCCCTAATCTGCACAATCTGCTTCGCCGCTGCCTGCTGACGGAGCTGGCCTTCTCACTGTATTCATATACCACCCTCTGCAATCATCTCAACTGCTGAACCGCCTTGCCCATAGACAGGAGGTCAAAGTTTGCCTGTCACCCCTTCCTCCTCACCAATAGCTCCAACTCCAAATCCTCCCAATATCTTCCATCCACCTCCAAAATCTCCTTTATCCGACGCTACTGCTCCTGCGCACCTCCCTATCCACCTTCACCTTAAATGCGATGACCTCACTACACCCTTCAATGCCTCCAAAACCACTGATGATGAGACCTCCCCCTTTCGGGTAGACTCCACATACTCCTCAATCACCCTCCCATCGTAATGCAAAAATTCAGGTCCACCAGCAAGCCTACATCTAGCCTCCACGCCGATCCTTTTCCAAGACCGCATCTGGCCCAATGCAGCGCATGATCCGATATCACAATCGCCGAGTACTCCACCTTCTTTACCGAGGTGTGTGTCTCTGCATTGGCGAAAGGTAGGGGTGATAGCTGTGAAGCCTTGATGGTGGTCTCCTTGGAGCTCTCCTCCAAGGGGGGGGGAACAACTCCGGATGGCCCAGCCTCATCAGATGGAGATCCTGAAAGACAATGGACATGTGGTCAGTGAGAGGGAAGGATTATTCTGTCTGACATGGACTACTCCATTATGACAGGTCACCTGGGTGAAGGGGCAGTGGATCCTCACCTCTTTGGCGCAGGCCCACCTTGATGTCGGTGACTGCTTACTCCTCTGACAACCCCACGATTTCCAGGGCCTGTTCCTCATAGTGGGTGAGGACTTGGATCTCTGACTTCCTACCCCCGACCTTGACACTTTCCTGCTTATTATGGACTATCTTCTCCTGCAGGGAGAAAGAGAATGCACTGTGAGAGGCATGCATGATGGGTCAGGTGGGTCTCTGGCAAGTGGCATGTGTGGGCACCACACCTGGACATAAGGGAGTTGTGCTGGTGGGTGGCAGAAGTTTCTGCGGAACATGCACGAAGATCGGATTTGGGCAGGTTGTGGGTCAGGTGAACCAGACAGCGAGTGAGCCAGTAACAGTGAGAAACTCGTGGGGGCTCATTTTTGGCACTAAGTACCATTGAATATGGGCAGCGATCTCACCAATGCGGTCATCGAGAAGTACCATGCCAAATGAGCCCAAAATGACACCTGGAAATCTTTCTGTTGAATTGCGCCCAATATTTTGAGTCCTTTAGGCACTTCTTCAGAACTTAAGGGAGGGAGAATGTGTTAAATTTTAAAGTGTAACTGTGAGAGATTGCAACAAAATGTTAAAATTTATTTCTTTTTTTCTTTTTTTAAAAATAAATTTAGAGTACCCAATTATTTTTTTCCAATTAAGGGGCAATTTAGCTTGGCCAATCCACCTAGCCTGCACACCTTGGGGTTGTGGGGGCAAAACCCACGCAGACACGGGGAGAATGTGCAAACTCCACACGGACAGTGACCCAGAGCCGGAATCGAACCTGGGACCACAACCCCGTGAGGCTGCAATGCTGCACTTAAAATGTTAAACTTTATGATGGCCAAGTACAACACTGGACGAACTGACAGAGAAATTCTAGCTACCAGGGGGAACGAGCTAAGGTACCTGCAACTCAAAAACTTCCTATGAAAGCAGACAAGAATGTACACACAACCGCCACGACAGACATTACTGGAAGAGTTACTGGATGCAAGCACCCTAGATAAAGGGAACTGTAGCGACATATATGACCGACTGGTAGAAAGGGCCGACACCGTACTGGATGCAACAAGAAAGAAATGGGAGGAAGACCTGGGGATTGAAATAGGTTGGGGACTCTGGAGCCAAGCACTGCATAGGATCAATTCCACCTACACGTGCGCAAGGCTCAGCCTGACGCAGCTAAAAGTGGTACATAGAGCCCACTTAACAAGAACTCGTATGAGTAGGTTCTTCCCGGAGGTGGAGGATAGATGTGAATGGTGCCAAGGAGGCCCGGCCAACCTCGCCCACATGTTCTGGTCTTGCCCCAGACTTGTGGGGTACTGGACAGCCTTCTTCGAGGCAATGTCCAAAGTGGTGGGGATGAGGGTGGAGCCATGCCCGATAGTGGCGGTCTTCGGGGCATCACACCAGCCAGATCTATTCCTGGGAAGGAGGGCGGACGCCCTTGCCTTTGCCTTCCTGATCACCTGCGATAGAATCATGTTTGGCTGGTGGTCAGCAGCACCGCCCAGAGTTGCAGACTGGCAGCCCGTCCTCTCGGAATCTCTCCAAATGGAGAAAATCAAATTCGTCATCCGAGGGTCAGACGACGGCTTCCATAGAACATGAGAGCCATTCACCCAATTGTTCCGGGACCTGTTTGTGGCCAACGGACAAGCAGAAGAATAGCCAGGTAGCCAAGAATCAGGGGAAAGTAGCCAAGATATGAGAGGGAGGGATAGACTGGTGTGGGGGGGGCAGGGGGGGGGGGGGGGGACACATCTAAACTTAAGAGAAAAGAAGGCGAACCACAGGAGAAGGGGAGGAGGGGGGGAAGGGGGCAGAAGGGGGGAGAAGAGGGAGGAGACAGGGAACAATAGAGGGGAATCAGAGAGTGGGGGGGGGGGCAAGGGAATGATAGCTGGAAGGAGGGCACGGGAAAAGATAACAGGCAAATACAGGTACAGAGAGCAAGGAAAATACGGGGAAAAACAGGACGAACGGCCGAAGCGGAGGTGAACGCGAGACAACAATGGCAGCGAAAACCGTCCAGGAGAAGCAAGTAACAACACCAACACCAGATCCATTCGCGTATTGCCCTCTCTGTATTGAACATAACTAATGTAAGGATTTCTCCGGCACCCAAATGTATATGTACCACCCCACTTTCCCCCCCGACCACAAACAGGTTGTGGTGAACTACTGTACACCTGTATTAGGGGATGTAAGGTAGAACCTGTACTACAGGTTCGCCGGGAGCCCCTGCCGGCTGGCTCTGCCCACTAGGAGCTGTATAAATATGTGTGTCCTCCATTGATCTGCCATTTCGCCAGCTGCAGCAGGAGGCCACGCATCTGACTGCAATAAAGCCACAGTTGTACCCAATCTGAGTCTTTGTGCAATTGATCAATTTATTGCATTCAGATTTTCAACAAGACGGATATCAGAATCAAACCAGATCACCTGCAGCTGGATCCGCACTCGCCCGATGCCAGAAAGGACTTTAATCACTGGCTAGCTTGCTTCAAAGCTTACATCAGGGGCTGGTTTAGCTCACTGGGCTAAATCGCTGGCTTTTAAAGCAGACCAAGCAGGCCAGCAGCACGGTTCGATTCCCGTACCAGCCTCCCCAGACAGGCGCCGGAATGTGGCGACTAGGGGCTTTTCACAGTAACTTCATTGAAGCCTACTCGTGACAATAAGCGATTTTCATTTTTTCATTTCATCAACGCAGCGAACCCCACACCAACGGAGGCTCAGAGGATACAGGTCCTGTATTCTACGTTGAGCTCAAACGTGTTCCCATTGATCCAGGATGCCCCGACTTCCGCGGAAGCCAAGGCACTCCTAAAAGAGAACTATGCTCAGAAAGCGAACACGCTCTTCGCCAGGCACGTACTCGCCACTTGCTCTCAACACCTTGGTGAGTCCATAGAAGACTTAAGGCAGGTCTTAATCCCACTCGCCCGGTCTGTGACTGTCAGGCCGTTACAGCCACTGAACATTCTAATCTCCTCATGTGCGATGCGTGCGTAACAGGGATTGGGTCGGACCTCATCCTACAACGACTGCTGGAAGGGACCACACTCGACCGAGCGGAGACAAAAACATTAGCGCTCTCCATGACGGTCGCCTCCCGTAATGTTCAGGCCTACCCCTCTTGCCACGCGGCCCACTCCTCCTATCCCCCCTGGACCCCGCAAATGACCCTCCCAGCTGGGGTCCTGCCCAGCCAATACACCTGCACCACACACCAGTCCGCACACCCCGGGGGTCCCCGCTGCTACTTCTGCGGCCAACAGAAGCACCCCCACCAACACTGCCCGGCCCGCGCCACCACTTGCAAGTCCTGTAACCAAAAGGGCCACTTCGCCGCAGTGTGCCAGGCCCGCGCAGTCGCCACTATCGCCCCCTGCCAAACGCTCAATGGACGCCGCCATCTTCTCCTCCCGGGGCCACGTGTGGCCAGTGGGCGCCGCCATCTCCTTCACCTCAGTCCACATGCGACCCATGGGCGCCGCCATCTTGTCCAGCTCCGCTAACGTGTGGCCCATGGGCACCGCCATCCTGCCCCGCCCCCGCAATGTGCGCTCCATGGGCGCCGCCATTTTGTTCCACGCAGGACCTCTGGACGCACCATCTTGTCTTCCCCATGGGGCAGGAACGGCAACGACATTCCACGACCTGGGCCACCAACGCTCTCCGTCTGAAACCTCTGACGATCACCCGCAGCTCACCTCGATGACGCTGGACCAGTCTGGTCCACACAACCTGGCCACCGCTTCGACAACGGTGAAAATCAACGGCCACGCGACCTCCTGCCTGCTGGACTCCGGCTGCACCGAAAGCTTCATACACCCAGACACAGTAAGGCGCTGCTCCCTCGCGGTCCACCCCGCCAATCAACGGATCTCCCTGGCCTCCGGATCCCATTCTGTCCTGATCGGAGGGTTCTGCATGGTCACTCTCACAGTCCAGGGCGTAGAATTCAGCTGCTTCCATCTCTACGTTCTTCCTAATCTCTGTGCTGCACTATCGCTGGGCCGGGATTTTCAGTGCAATCTCCAGAACCTCACCCTCAAATTCGGCGGGCCCCTACCTTCACTCACCGTTTGTGGCCTTGTGACCTTAAAGGTTGACCACCCCTCCCTCTTTGCCAATCTAACTTCCGATTGCAAACCCGTTGCCACCAGGAGCAGATGGTACAGTGCCCAGGACAAGGCCTTCATCAGGTCCGAGGCTGCTTCGGGAGGGTATCATCGAGGCCAGCAACAGCCCCTGGAGAGCCCAAGTGGTAATAGTTAAAACTGGGGAGAAACACAGAATGGTCGTGGACTACAGCCAGACCATCAATCGGTACATGCAGCTCGACATGTATCGCCTCCCACACAGATCTGAGATGGTCAATCAGATTGTGCAGTACCGGGTCTTCTCAACAATTGATCTGAAATCCGCCTACCAGCAGCTCCCCATTCGTAAATTGGACCGTCCATACACTGCCTTCGAGGCGGACGGTCGGCTCTATCACTTTCTTAGGGTTCCCTTTGGCGTCACTAACGGGGTCTCGGTCTTCCAAAGGGAGATGGACCGAATGGTCGACCGGTACTGTTTGCGGGCCACGTTTCCGTACTTAGATAATGTCACCATCTGCGGCCATGATCAGCAGGACCACGATGCCAACTTCACTAAATTCCTCCGCACCGCCACTCTTCTCAACCTTACATATAATAAAGAGAAGTGTGTGTTCAGCACGACCTGCTTAGCCATCCTCGACTATGTAGTCCAAAAGGGGCTTCTGGGGCCCGATCCCGACCGCATGCAACCCCTCATGAAGCTTTCCCTCCCCCACTGACCCAAGGCCCTCAAACGCTGCCTTTACGTACTATGCTCAGTGGGTCCTGAACTATGCGGACAAGGCCCGCCCACTCATTCAGTCCACCCAATTTCCCCTCATGGCCGAGGCACAACAGGCCTTCGCCCGTATCAGAGCAGACATAGCCAAGGCCGGGATGCACACAGTAGACAAGACACTGCCCTTCCAAGTAGAAAGCGACGCTTCAGATGTCGCCCTAGCCGCCACTCTAAATCAGGCAGGCAGGCACGTGGCATTCTTTTCCCGCACCGTTAATGCCTCAGAAATTCGGCACTCATCCATCGAAAAAGAGGCCCAGGCCGTCGTTGATGCTGTGCGGCATTGGAGGCATTACCTGGCTGGCAGGAGATTCAGTCTCCTCACTGACCAACGGTTAGTAGCCTTCATGTTCAATAACGCACAGCGGGGCAAGATTAAAAATAATAAAATCTTGTGGTGGAGAATCGAGCTCTCCACCTATAATTATGAGATTCTGTATCGCCCCAGCAAGCTCAACGAGCCCCCAGACGCCCTCTCCCGAGGTACATGTGCCAGCGCACAAGTAGACCAACTCCAGGCGCTGCACGACAGCCTTTGTCACCCGGGGGTCACACGACTGTACCACCTCCTCAAGGCTCGCAATCTGCCCTACTCCATCGAGGAAGTACGGACAGTCACCAGGGATTGCCAGGTCTGTGCGGAGTGCAAGCCGCACTTCTACCGGCCGGACCGTGCATGCCTGGTGAAAGCCTCCCGCCCCTTTGAACACCTCAGTGTGGATTTAAAAGGGCCCCTCCCCTCCACCGACTGTAACACGGATATCCTTAGTGTGGTCATTGAGTACTCCAGGTTCCCCTCCGCCATCCCATGCCCCGATATGAAGTCTGCCACCGTCATCAAGGCCCTCAACACAATCTTCGCTCTGTTCGGTTTCCCCGCCTACATCCACAGTGACAGGGGATCCCCATTCATGAGCGATGATCTGCGTCAGTTCCTGCTCAGCAGGGGTATCGCCTCCAGCAGGACGACCAGCTACAACCCCCGGGGAAACGGGCAGGTAGAGAGGGAGAACGGGATGGTATGGAGGGCCATCCAGCTCACCCTATGGTCCAGAAACCTCCCAGCCTCCCGCTGGCAGGAGGTCTTCCCTGATGCACTACACTCCATCCGGTCACTAGTGTGCACCACTACGAATAACACACCCCATGAACGTCTTTTTTACCTTCCCCAGGAAGTCCACATCCGGGGTGTCACTCCCGACTTGGCTCGCAGCTCCAGGACCGGTCCTGCATGTCCGACTCCACAAGGCGGACCCGTTGGTGGACAGGGTACACTTGCTCCATGCCAACCCCCAGTAGGCCTACATGGAGTTCCCCGACAGCCGCCAAGATACTGTCTCCCTCAGGGACCTGGCACCGTCAGGTTCCAACCAAACACACTTCCCCGCTCAGGTGCCACCCTCCCCTCCCCCGGCGCTCCCAACATAAACCCCATCAGGCCCATCCCTCCTTCCCCTGCCCACGCAAGAGGACAAAGATGATTTTGGCACGCTCCTGGAGTCATCCGACAGCAGGCCAGCACCAGCACTGCCAGCACCGACATCGGTGACACCAGCACCGCCAGCACTGACATCGCCGCCACCGTTACGTCGCTCCCAGCGAATCGTCAAAGCACCGGATCGACTAAACCTCTAAAGGGCACCGGACCGTCAAAATGGACATTTTGTTTCTCCCCCACTTCTTTTCTAAGACACTGTACATAATTCTCAACACTGTATATAGTTCTACACCACCCCCACCGGACTCATTTTTAACAGGGGGTGAATGTGGTGAACCACTGTGTGCACCTGTATTAGGGGATGTAAGGTAGGACCTGTACTACAGGTTCGCCAGTAGCCCCTGCCGGCTAGCTCCACCCAGTAGAAGCTGTATAAATATGGGTGTCCTCCATTGATCTGCCATTTCGCCAGCTGTACCCAATCTGAATCTTTGTGCAATTGATCGTGCATCACAGGTGCCTACTTATGTGTTAAAAATAATATTGCTAACTGTACAGAGTTCCTGTTGTTTAGCGAGTGCATAATATCCTACCAGTTTTTTGTGTGTTTTCTTCTCTTCTATATATATATATTATTCTGCGTACATAACATACTTTGTTCAACAACCCATTGAAAAACATTTATTAAAAAAAGGATGGCCAAGTATGGGGGACGGGTTAGAGGTGGGCATGGTTGCACTGTGACAATACATGTACGGGATATTTTTTAAAAACGGAAGTTAAGATGCTGCTGCTCCAACTTGTGTTGAGCTTCACTGGAACATTGCAGCAGGCCAAGGACTGACATGTGGGATGAAAGCAAGGTGATGAGTTAAAATGGCAAACAACAGGAAGGTTGGGGTCATGCTTGTGACTGAGCCAAGGTGTTCCACAAAGCGGTCCCTCAATCTGCATTTAGTCTCCTCAATGCAGAGGAGGCCTCATTGAGAACAGTGCATGCAATGGACCGAATTGAAGGATGTGTAAGTGAAAGGCTGTTAAACCTGAAGGGAGTGTTTAGAAGTACAGAAACATAGAAAAGAGAAGCAAGAGGAGGCCTTTTGGCCCTTCGAGCCTGCTCCGCCATTCACTATGATCATGGCTGATCACCCAACTCAATCGCCAAATCATGCTTTCCCCCCATATCCTTTGACCCCTTTTGCCTTAAGAGCTGTACCTGACAACTTCTTGAAAACATACAATATTTTGGCCTCAACTACTTCCAGTGGTAGCGAACAGCACTCACGGTGAAGAAATTTCTCTTCGTCCATGTCCTAAATTTTCTATCCCGTATCCCCTGGTTCTGGACACACTTGCCATTGGGAACATCCTTCCTGCATCTACCTTATCTAGTCCTGGTAGAATTTTATAGGTTTCTCGGATATTTCCCCCTCATTTTTCTGAACTCCAGCGAATATAATCATAACTGATTCAATCTCTCCTCATATGTCAATTCCGCCATCCCAGGAGTCAGTCTGGTAACACTTCCCTCCACTCCATTTAGAGAAAGAACACCCTTCCTTAGGTAAAGAGAGCAAAACTGGACCCAATATTCCATGTGTGGTCTCATCAAGGCCCTGTTTAACTTCAGCAAGACATTCCAGCTCTTGTACCATTGCCTTCTTTACCATCTGCTGCACCTGAATGTTTACCTTCAAGTGAATGGTCTATGAGGAGACCAAGGTCTCATTACATAGTCCCCTCTCCTAATTTATGGCCATTCAGATAATAATCTGCCTTCTCTTTTTGCTACCAAAGTGGATTACCTCGCAGTTATCCAAATTATACTGCATTTGTCGTTCATTTGCCCACTGACTCAACCTGTCCAAATCACACTGAAGGATCTCTGCATCCTCCTCACAAAGCTGCCACCCAGCTTTGTGTTATCTGCAAATTTGGAGATATTACATTTTGTTCCCTCATCTAAATCATTGAGATATATTGTGAATAGCTGGGATACTAGCACCAATCCCTGAGGTACCCCACTAATCACTGCCTTCCAAATTTAAAAAGACCTATTAATTCCTACTCTTTGTTTCCTGTCTGTCAACCAATTTCCTATCCATCTCAATATACCACCGCTAATCCCATGCGCCTTAATTTTACACGCTAATCTCTGATGCGGGGCTTTGCCGAAATCCTTCTGAAAGTTCAAATATACCACAAGTTCTGGCTCCCCCTTATTATCTCTACTCGTTACATCCTTGAAGAATTACAGTAGATTTGTATGCATGATTCCCCCTTCATAAATCAATGCCAACTCTGTCTGATCCTGCTACTGTTTTCCACGTACTCTGCTATAAAATCCTGAATGGGGTCTTGGGATGGTGAGGAGGGTGGAGGTAAAGGGGCAGGTGTTGTACCTTCTGTGATTGTAAGTGAGGGTGCCCTGGGAATGGAATGGGGAGTTAGGCGTGATGGAGGAGTGCACCAAGAGTTGACCATGACACCTTGGAAACTTGAAAAGATTACATCTGGTTCCAACACCCAAATTATTGATATAGACTGTGAATAGCTGGGACTCCAGCACTGATCTCTGTGACACCACGCTAGTCACAGCCTGCCAATCAGCAGTGCAAATGCAGGCCTGTGTCCAATTTTTTGAATGCTGTATTGATTCTTTGACATTGCCTTTTCACATGAAGGGATAGGCTAGCTGCTTCAGGATCAAGGTTATCAAAACACTTCACACTGGTACCATACCTCCTCACAGGAATCCATGATCAGCAGCTGAAATGAATAATGAATCCATGATTCAACTTAGAAGCATTACCAAATAGGCAATTGGTTTCTTCAGGAATTATTCTGGACAAATTTCAGCAATACAACACAGGATAACATGCCCTCTATGATTGTGGCTTACTGTGTGTTGCATAACTTTGTTCTGCAATGGGGACAACACATGGGGTCCCCATTCGAGGTGTAATGGGGGGAGAAGATGCAAGGAAGCAGATGCTGGTGAGGATATGGATCGGAATAAAAACTTTGCTTTCAGCCAGAGTTTCTTTGGCAGTAACTCACTGATGGATGCCTCAGTCTTTCAACGCATGCTCCCCTTCATTAACAATCATGTCCAACATCTCTCTCAGTCTTTCCATCCTCAAGTAAATTGCATTGCCCACAGAGGAATATTGATATTCATGTCAACTGACATTGCAGGGTTACCAACTACTACAGCAATATTCCCTGTACACAAGGACTTCAAAAATGATTACCATTTCATGGCTTCCTCAAATTATCACGCTGGTGTCAGTAATTAGTGCTTGTCATAAATACTCTCTTTCATACTCTAAAGTTTATACAATGCACATCCAAGTACTGCATTAAGATAAAAAGCCTAAAAGGGTCCAGATACAGACTAAAAGAACTCAGCGTCTACTGGGAAAATCTACCCCAGCTGACTTTCTGGTAACAGCCAGGCATCGGCAAAGGGATTTGTGAGCATCAATACATACTGACAATCTTCATTTGGCAACATGTGCCATTTCTATTGTCTGACTGTCCCTGCTATTAGGCAGTCAATGGTAAGAGTTTGGCGGGGGGGGGGGGGGGGGGGGGGGGGGGCATATGGGGTTGGGGGTGGAGATGGGGGGGTACTTGCCATTGCCTACAGCAAAGCCTTGGAAGATGTTTGCAATTACTGGGAGCCAATCATATCAGCTCCAGGGTCCTCGAGGGCACTTTCGAGGCCCAACCATCTCCAGCTGTTTCATGAATTCCCCTCATTCCAGAATAAAGTGAGAAATGGAGTTGTCTGCTGATGATTGTACAATGTTCAGTATCATCTCCTCAGATATCGAATCAGTTGATGTTCATATGCCACAAGAATTGGACAATATTCAGGTTTGGGCTGATAAGTGGCAAGTAACATTTGCGCCACACAAATACCAGGCAATCACCCCCTCCAACAATTGGCAAGCTTACTACTTCCACTTAACATTCAATGGCATTACCATTGCTGAATTCCAGAAACACCTTGCGGGGTACCATTGACCGGAAACTGAACTGAACCAGCGCATAAATAATCTAATTCCAGCAGCAAGTCAGACAAAATGGAAAGTCTGTGGTAAATAACTCAACTCTTGACTTCCAAAAGCTAGTCCACCAATAAGGCAAAAGCTAGGAGAGTGATGGAATACTTGCCTGGATGAGTGCAGCTCCAACAACACCCAAGAAACTCAAAACAACCCGCTTGATCAGTATCCCCTCCACCACTGGAGCACACTGGTAAAGGTGTGTGCCATCTACAAGATTCACTGCAGCAATTTTCCAAGGCAACAATACATTCCATACACATGGGGCTGGTTCTCCGCTTCGCGATGCCGGAATTGTGAATCATGATTGGGTGGAAAATTGGGCGTCATTCAAAAATCGAGTTTCGGGCAGGATGCCAAACCGACCCCCATTCTCCGGTGCATTACTTTTTAAAAATAAATTTAGAGTACCCAATTATTTTTTTCAATTAAGGGGCAATTTAGCGTGGCCAATCCACCTACCCTGCACATCTTTGGGTTGTGGGGGTGAAACCCACGCAGACACGGGGAGAATGTGCAAACTCCACACGGAGAGTGACCCAGGGCCGGGATTCGAACCTAGGTCCTCAGCGCCGTAGGCAGCAATGCTAACCACTGTGCCACCGTGCTGCCCCTCCGGTGCATTACTGGCGGCGTCAACGCACTCCAAGTCCCACCGTCAGCATGCAAAACCTGCATTTGCATGCGTTAACATTCTTTCCCGGGTTTGGCCCAGTATTCACTGGGCCTCCGCGATTCTCTACCACCACCAGGCGGAAGGGACTCCAGCGCGGTTCACTTGTGGTATTTAAAATTGGGGACCGTGCGCTGTGGCTACTGAGGTAGAGAGGGGAGGTAACAAAAGGTTCCAAGCTCACAATAGTGTGCTGACAGTTATACCACTGGCTGGAGAGCACCTGCCAGTGTCTGGCGGAGTAGCAGGGATCGACCTGGAGACTGGCTGTGGATTTGGGTTGTCCTCCTGCAATTGGGATGGCTGGTCATGGACCACCTTGTCGTGGCATGCAAGACAGCTGGATCATCAAGGCAGGCCAGCGTGCAATTAGAATGATGTGTTATGTAAAGGTTTTTTTGGGGCATGCACCTGGCAACTTTCACTTCGTTTGCAACTTTGACATTCATCAAGCTTCACAGGCAGCACCACACCACTTTCAGAGGGGTCACACAGGTAAGTCTCTAACAACAGTAAGGAGAGGGTCTCCTTTAAGGGGTTGCAGGGCAAAGGTTCCACTGAGGGTTAGAGTGGGGAAGGCTGTGACTGGGGAGTGGTGACAATTCAGGGTGTTAGAGTCCACAGCGCCAGGAAGGGGAGAGAAAATGTTACAGAATAAGCCACATGGGGCCAGAATTTGAGGATCCTGAATGAAATAGTTCCTCTGTTGAAATTATTGAGCTTGCAAAGACTTTCCTTGTCCCAGTCCAGGGAGGGTGATTGGTAGGGGTAGGTGCAGTGAGGGGGGGGGGGGGGGGGGGGGGGGGGGGTGGTGTGGGCCATGTCAGACCAGTTTCAGTCGTGCCCAGCGTGTTGTGTACAGGTCATTATCATAGCATCATAAACCTCAGTCTTTGGGCCTTCTGGCATAATTATGGGTTGCAGCTGGCATATTCAGTCAGGGGAGGCATCTGTGGTTTACAGATTGAGAAAATATATTGTGGAGGTGGTATTGTTTGAGTACCCGAGGGTATGGTGGTTATATGTTGAGCTGTGTAAGTGGCCTCAAGGTGGAGATGGGGTGAGCTCCACATTGAACATAGGCAATTTTACCTCAAAATGTTCAGACTCCGCACCAACAGTGACCCAAGCCAAGAATTGAACCTGGGACCCTGGAGCTGTGAAGCAACTGTGCTAGCCACTGCGCTACCGAGCTGTCTCCTGTGCTGCCCCCATCAATGACAGTAATGCCATTGCATGTCAAAGGGCAAAGGCTAGATCTCCTGTTGGAAATGGTCATTGCTTTCAGTTGGGCATGGACTGCTTCAGTATCTGAGTCGCGTATGGTGCTGAACATTGTGCAATCATCAGCGAACATCGCTACTTCTGACCTTTTAATGGAAGGAAGGCCACTGATGAAGCAGCTGACACTACCCTGAGGAAATCCTGCAGTGATTTCCCGGCACTGAGATGACTGAACTCCAACCACCACAACCATCTTCCTTTGTGCTCGGTATAACTCCAAGAAATGGAAATTTTTCCTCCTGATTCTCATTGACTCCAATTTTGCTGGGACTCCTTGATGCCATACTCAGTCAAATGATAGCACCATTGATGACCATTTCCATCTCGATTTGTAAGAATTACAAATGGTTACTCGTTTAGTTGCCTTACTGGCACACACTGAAAAGAAACACTGTAATTATAAATAATGGTTCAAGCAAATTCAAAGCATAATGACTGAAATTCAAATAGAGGGACAAAAGAGTACTGCCTTAATTATATGGTCCTGTCCGCAGGGGGAATCATCGTGGTCGGGATAGTTAGTTTGACAGACAAGCAAAAAGTCTGTTAACCTCAGAAGGGAATTTTCAGGCCCAGCCAGCTGGGACTAGAAAATCCGAACCAATAATTAATTGGCAACAGATGACCTGCTCATTTAAGGAATTGATCCCCTGTTAGGAGGTGAGATTTTTTGAGAAAATGCCTATATTTGCGCAGTTACAAAGTTTCCCTTTTGAAAATCTTACAATAATATAGAACTCATGATTTGACAACTATTGTTCATTTTATGGCGAAACAAATGAAGCATAAAAAATGTAACATGGAAACATCACATACTTTCTAAGTACAACTGGACATCACACTTTGAGCATTGGCAATATGGGGCGTGATTCTCCGATCCCTCGCCGGGTCGGAGAATCGCGGGGGCCGGCGCGAATCCCGCCCCTGCCGTCTCCCGAAGTCTCCGGCACCAGAGATTCGGCGGGGGCGGGAATCGCACCGCGCCGGTCGGCGCCCCCCCCTGCGATTCTCTGGCCCGCGATGGGCCAAAGTCCCGCTGCTGTCATGCCGGTCCTGCCAGCGGGAATTAAACCGCCTACCTTACCGGCAGGACCAGGCGGCGCGGACGGGCTCAAGGATACTGGGGGGGGGGGGGAACGCGGGGCGATCTGGCCCTGGGGGATGCCCCCACAGTTGCCTGTCCAGTGATCGGGGCCCACTGATCGTCGGGCGGGCCTGTGCCATGGGGGCACTCTTTTCCTTCTGCGTTCGCCATAGTCTTCACGATGGCGGACGCAGAAGTGACCCTTGACGCCCCGGGGCATGCGCAGTCTTCCGCCGGCCGGTGAAGTCCCTTTGGCCCCGGCTGGCGTGACGCTAATGGCCTTTCCCGCTGGCCGGCGGGGCGCCAACCACTCCGGCGCGGGCCTAGCCCCTCAAGGTTAGGGCTTGGCCCCTAAAGGTGCGGAGAAATCCGCACCTTTGGGGTGGCACGACGCCGGAGTGGTTCACGCCACTCCATCCCGCCGGGACCCCCCACGCCACCAGGTAGGGGAGAATCCCGGCCATGATATCTGCCTGTTATTAGTTAGAATGGTGGTTGATGAAACATAAAAATCAAGGCAATGGTACAAGTTTAACTGAAGCAATGTTCATATTTGGAGTACTGAAGCATGTGTCGATATGAGACCATAAGACATCAGAGCAGAATTAGGCCAATCGGCCCATCGAGTCTGCTCCACCATTCAATCATGGCCAATATTTTTCTCATCGCCATTCTCTTGCCTTCGCCCCATAACCCGTGACCCCCTTATATGCCAAGCCCATTATTGATCTCCCTACACTCTGCATCTCAAAGTAACCCATGCAATTCATCCCACAAATCTTCCTATCTGGAGCTATATCTCTCCCAATCCATCTACTCCTTCAGGGTTAAGCTTGATGTACTCTTTTGTGGGAGTATTTATAGAACAATACAGCACAGAACAGGCCCTTCGGCCCTCGATGTTGTGCCGAGCAATGATCACCCTACTTAAACCCACGTAACCCGTATCCCAACAATCCCCCCCATTAACCTTACACTACGGGCAATTTAGCATGGTCAATCCACCTAACCCGCACATCTTTGGACTGTGGGAGGAAACCGGAGCACCCGGAGGAAACCCACGCACACACAGGGAGGACGTGCAGACTCCACACAGATAGTGACCCAGCCGGGAATCGAACCTCGGACCCTGGAGCGGTGAAGCATTGATGCTAACCACCATGCTACCGTGAGTAGTAGCTCATGCTCCATTTTGTTGTCACGTTGTCTAAAACTCAACATGCATTGTGTACTAAAACTGCAATCATTGGAACATGTGCTGGAAATGGTGAGTAAAAGTAGATTAATACATTGACTCCTGATAGAGGTTGGATGCACCCTAAGGTCAGCATGATAGCATAGTGGTTAGTACAGTTGCTTCACAGGTCCAGCGTACCTGGTTCGATTCCCGGCTGGGTCACTGGCTGTGCGGAGTCTGCACGTTCTCCCCGTGTCTGCGTGGGTTTCCTCTGGGTGATCCAGTTTCCTCCCACAGCCCAAAGATGTGCAAGTTAGGTGGATTGGCCATGCTAAATTGCCCTTAGTATCCAAAAAAAAGGTTAAGTGGGGGTTACGGGGATAGGATAGCTCCGTGGGCTTGAGTAGGGTGCTCTTTGTAAGGGTCGGTTCAGACTCAATGGGCTGAATGGCCTCCTTTTGCACTGTAACTTCTATGATGTATGATCTAATAATTAGTAAATCTCTGGATATGAAAAGTGTGGATTTGTATGTTGTTAAGTCACCCTGGGCCAGAGCATGGTCAATTCCAGCTCCATCTGACCCAGAGTCACAACAAAATTGAAATTAATTATTAATTCTTTGAAAATGCCCAAAGTCTTTGGTCTTTGGCTGCTCAATAAGTTCAGTCACCAGGTTTGTAAATTTAATGCAATTACTTTTTATTAATAACAATAACTATAATTAAACAGTCAGCAAGTATAACTGTTTAACTGTTATCTAATTTCTAACCCCTTCTTTAACTTGCCCCACCCTTGACACATATAAGATAGACAAACACAGAGGGGGAAGAGGGTATTAACAATAAACATCTGAAAAGTACAAGGATAAAAGTCTCTGTTTCAGATGGACACCTTCCAGTTAGATTCTTTGTAGTCTAGGCCTTCCGTTGGATGTTCTTGCTTTCAGTCTGCAATGGTTTTAATGGTAGAATCATCAGATTCATCAAGACTTCTCTGCAGTCTCAGAAACAGCAGGCAGGAAATAATTTTTGGAGAAAGAGAGAGAGAGAGAGAGAGAGAGAGAGAAAGAGACTAACAGCTTCTTCTCTCAGCCTTCATGACTCTTCTCTCTGGGTTCTCTGAAAACACCCAACTGGCTGAACCCATTTACTGTCTGTCACCGAGCAGAATACGATATTTGGCCAATTCATTAGCCACCAGCCAACCAATCAAAACCAAATTCCTCCAATCACTCGGGTGCCAGAAAGTCTGAGTTCTCCTGTTCAAAATCTAAATCTTCATAGCACAGTGTATTATTTTACAACTTCTCAGTTCCTCACGTCCTCTGCTCAATTTAAAGGTATATGTCCAGTAAATATCCATGGATCAAAAATAGTAACAATAAAATAAAATAAATGAGAAATAAGGGAATCAACACGAAGGGTGCTTACAGTGTGGCAGTGACTTTGATGGAAGATTTTGGCTGCTGGAAATTGACCATAATTGCCTTTTCGGCTCATCTTCTAATTCCTGTCTCAAATGGACTTTACAGCTGGAAAAATCCTCATACCCTTCTATATTATATTGATCCTGTTATTGATCATCTTAATGCAATACAGATTCTTCAGACTGTGATCTACAACAGTTATCGATGAAGGTAAGTATCGAGAGTTAATAAAATACCAGTTTTGAAACTAAGAATGCAAAAGGATAAAAAGAAAATAGCTTTGAAACAAAATTCTCATTTTTAGTTGCAATGAAATTAATATAAAAAAAGACTCTCACAATGAAATGGAATGAAAAGTAGGGTTGCATCAATTAATGCACAAATATGACCAATATGTCATTCATAAATTGGCTGACACTCCAAACAACAAGAATATAGTACAAATTGAGATTTCCTTCTGCTAAATAACTCCTTGATAAAATTCCTTTAGAACTTACGTTTTCTGGAAATCACAGAAAACCTTTATTTCTTCCTCCCAAGAATTCACTTTGATCCATGGAATAACGCAGAGTGGGAAATTTAACCAGTATATAATTGCTTTCTCGGTGACTAATAATGCTGCATAACAAATTTGGGGTTTGAATGAAAAAAAAATCAGCAGTTGGCCCCTGACAATTACATCCAAATATTCCTTTGAGGATACAGAAATCCTACCAGGCTTGGGGGCATGAGTGATGGCCAGAAGACAGTTAAATCCTGTCAGTGCTTTTGCAGAGAACTGTGAGTAATCCTCAAGGGGGAAGAAATGTAGATTTTTGATGAGAATATCCTTAGGGTACTGCAAATATTTAAATATTTAACTACTATGAAGAGACCAAATAACACAAGTTCAAAGTTACATTTATGATGTTCCCCCCACCCTATCCCACCCCAAACCACAATTCTTATATGCTTTTCCAAAGACAAGTCTTATTGCCTACGCACACATTTATTCAAGCAGAAAGGTGAGGTAGTCAAGGTTGTCGAGCTTCCTGCATCACTTTCCAATGCACCTCTGTGATCAACCAATGAGAGATAAACAGAAACGCTTTCTGACCTTGAGAGGGAGGGGAGAATTAAAACAGCATGCCTTCTCCCCCGTCCTCAGCCCCCACCCCGCTAGAGTCCTTGTTAGTGCCACATGGACAGCTGGGCCAGACTGCTCCAGTCCATGCAGGGATGTTGCAGTCTGTAGCAAGCCCTCAAGGCCTACAGCTGTTCGAGGTCTCCCAATGCAACCATCTGAAGCATTCCCTGAGCTTCCATTGAGAACAAAGTGTTTCCCCACTGGCAACTACCTCGGAGGGAAAACACTTCATAGGAGCACAAGGACAGAATAGCATACAAGGGCTTGCACAAAGTTGATTCATAACTGTTAACAAAAACACAGAAATGTAATTGAATTATTTTGTAAACTTGTTTTCCTATCCAAAATTTGACGTTAACATTTTTATACATGGTGATGTGAAGACCAAACCAATTAGACTGGGGTGAAGGTAAACAGTCAATGGTTGTTGTAAGGATGGTGTTCATAAGGATTTTACGAGTTTTTACATTGGGGATGGAAGGGATAGTTAGACAAACCACATTTCGATGAGATTCTATCTGAGAACACGACAGCTTAGAGCATCGGTGGTAGATGTAATTCCTGTTCTTCCTTCGCTTCATGCACGTCTTCCTTCTCCTGCAATTTCTTGTGCACAGAATTGGTAAAGTTTGTCCCTTATTGATGGCAAAGTTGCAGCTGGCCATTTATATCGTCAGCTTCCTCCATTAAAGTGGGATTTTGGTAGCCCAGGCATCTGAAACCTGCATGTGCAAATTCTACCAAATGACTGGATTGAACTTGGTGGGTTTGTTTGGATGACCAGGAGTGGAATCCTTCAGAGAGGCAAAGTGCTGCTTTGAAAATTCTCCCGTGACACCTTTGGGAGAGGTAAGGTACCCTTTGGGGTAGGTAAACATCCTTGGGAGTGGTAAAGCATCCATTGCGATTGTCAAAAGAAAACATGTTTGTGCAGAAATTATGCATAAGCTCACTGAAACTGTCAAATCTGTTAAAGAGTTATCAAACTGACAAAGAACTGTCAAAGCCGTCAATGCATTTTACTCTGCTGGAATGTAGTTTTTTTCTAAAGAAATCAGTGATTGATATTTCATTCTCTATGTTGACATAAGCCTCAGTGTTATCATTCTGGGATTTGTACTGCAATGACAGATTTTACGAACTAACACAGCGGGTGCTTGTTTGATAAGAGGTTTGATTGTCAGATCCAAGTTGTGAAAGAATAGAAATGTTTGTTTTCATGGAGATTAGCTGAAGGAATTTCTCTGTATTTATTTATTTTTAACAATGAATATGTTTATTTCTTTAAAATAATGTCACCAATAAACACACAACTGCATTTTGTGTCAGCGTGGCTCCTGAGCTTTGCCCCTGGTAGAACATAAAGTGAGTTGGCAAAGATGGTCTAAGGGCAAAGGGTGGTGGGTGGGGACATGTTTTGACATGAATTGTCACTTAGTTGGCATTGGGACTATAAAAATCCATACCGATGTTGAGGGTATAGGTGCTACAACAGACCATGGGGGTGGGGAAGAGGGCTATGGATTGACATAAAGGGTGTGAGGGACCATGGAGTTGGTTAGATATGAACGTGTTGACATGGAGGGTATGAGGGGCCATGGGCGTGGGCAGGGGGGGGGGGTGAGGGGAAATGGATGGGGCACAGGGAGCGTGTGGGGTGAGGGGTGAAGTCTGTATTTTGTTTCAATCATTTTAAAAAATAAAATTCAACACAGTACCTGACTACTGAAGCAGGCCTTCCACCCAGCCCACCTCCACAACCGGCAGCTTGAGTTCAAATCCAGGCCACACCCTGGAATGAAAATAGGACCTGTGGGTAGGTTTGGAGAGCTGGAGGCTTTTCATTTCTGCTTACACAACTTTAAGACCAGCGATTAAAATGAAGCAGAAAAGCGTTGCAAATGGCATATGCCATTGATTAATATGGATGATTAAGACACTGTGAGTGAAACACAATGCTCCCTCATTCTGACTTGAGAATGAGATTTCAGTGTTCCTCCTGGTATAGAGAGCCTCACAGACCTCCCTGATATAGTGGTGTATTCTGAACTGATGCAACGTGCTACTGTAGCCCGAAATAAATCTATGGCATAAAGATCAAGGGCAATGGTAACCTTGGCAATATACCTTGGCAATGCGTACCCTGGTGTAAAGCTCAGGTTGTGGCTGCAGTTGATGATATAGATCTATGACATGACTCAGTGACATCCTTTGTGAAATAAAGAGGCCTCACAGATTGTTCCTCAATGATGGCAATCCAGGAGAAATGCTCCCTGAAGACCCACTGTAACTCTGACTTCCCGCTCAGTTCCTTCTTCCTCCCCACCTTCTTGCTTTCATCCAGAACCCCTGCCTTCCCCATGCTCAGAGACAGCCTTATTAGAGCAACCACATCAACAATCAAAATGTTTGGATAGCAACCAAAAACAGTGCAGCACAAGGAAAACCTTCTTTCCAACAGCCACATTTAGTTTTCCATGAAAAAGATGTGTTGTGAGCAAATCTACTTACCAATAATTATTTCTGAAGATCAGTTCGGGGAAAATCTTATATGTGTCATATCAATTAAAGTTAATTTTTCCTTTTTATTACGCAGAAAATCCTCTGCCAGAGCTGATAGTTCTGAGTCCACTGCTTCTTGCTTCTTTTGGAGAACCTTTGTGGCACAATCCAGTGTGTGTATTATTGGGATGCAATTTGAAGGAACTTAAGTCGGAGGCAAATTGGAATATTGGGGAGGCAGATTTTCCAGCCATTCCCGCCGGTGAGATCTTCTGTCCCGTCAACGGGAACCCCTCCCCACCTCCGCAGAGTGCCTCAATAGCAGCACTGTGGGTGCACCTATACCACATGGACTGCGGCAGTTCAAGAAGGCGGCTCACCCTCCACATCCTTTGGGGCAACTAAGGATGGGCAACAAATTCTGGCCTCAACAGCAACATCAATATCCCATGAAAGAATAAAAAGAAAACCTGAGCTTGCATGACGTCAGTCAAAACTTACACTGCAACATTAGCTATTGGGTGGCTTCTGCCTTGTTATAATGGAAACTCTGACGTAGAAACTGTGTTCTCATAGACTTAGCCATTACTTCCACATTAGAGAAGATGGAATCCAAGCTCTGCATGAAACTCTTTGCCAAAATGGAGGCTGTAACTGCTATTCTCCTTGACATTGACAACAGATAAATGTTTGTGTGCGTGTTTATCAGCCTTTTTATATGTGTTTATCCATCCAAGTCCTCAGCCAAAACCTCTGAAGTAGAGACCCTGTGTGAGACCTTGACCTTTGAGGAGCTTGCACCCATGCTCACCTTTCCCCTTCCCGAGCTGCAGTCCACTTGTGGCTGGTGACTGAGCATGTGCAAGTCCTGCCTCTTTGCTACCTCTAAATTTCACACAATGCCAGTATCACTGGGGCTGGTTTAGCACTCTGGGCTAAATCACTAGTTTTTAAAGCAGACCAAGGCAGGCCAGCAGCATGGTTCAATTCCCGTACCAGCAACCCTGAACAGGCGTCGGAATGTGGCGACTAGGGGCTTTTCGCAGTAACTTCATTTGAAGCATACTTGTGACAATAAGCGATTTTCATTTCATTTCATCTGTGGTGAAGATTCTGAGTGTCAGATCGAGTGTTTCTTCATCAGTCTCTTCTTCCCTGAGGGCTATCTTCTCCTGCCTCACTCCTTGACCAGGTGGCAGTTCTTGGGTATTTGGCAGGATAAATGCATGGAGCAGGGTTAGAATGAGACAGTGAGAGAGGAAAATACGAGGTTCATGGTTTCTTCATCAACTGTTTGTAAATGAGAACAGATTGAAGAATGTAAGTGAATTGGGATATGAAAAAATAATATCACAGAATCATGGAATCTACAGTGCTGAAGGAGGCAATTCGGCCCATCGAGTCTGCACCAGCTCTTGGAAAGAGCACCCTTTTTAAGCCCACACATCCACCCTCTCCCAGTAACCCAGTAACCCCACTTCACCCATTTTTGGACACCAAGGGCAATTTAGCATGGCCAAACCACCTAACTTGCACATCTTTGGACTGTAGGAGGAAACCGGAGCACCCAGAGGAAACCTATGCAGACACGAGGAGAACGGTGACCCAAGCCAGGAATCGAACCTGGGACCCTGGAGCTGTGAAGCAACAGCGCTAACTACTGTGCTACTGTGCCACCCATATCTTCTCAGATTATTTCAGTCATGCCATGGTGTTATGAATAAAAGCTTTTGTAGGTTTGATGTGCTTTGAACTGTCTGTTTACCCGAGGGAATAGAGGGAGTAATGAGTAATGCGTCATGTGATCTGCTATGAATTCTGCTTGACAACAAGCTTGATTGGCTTGGTTGCAATTGAGACTTACTGAGAGCAAGGTGAAAACTATTCACACCTGAAAATAAAGGCAGAAGCAGTTGGGTTGACTGTGGACAAACTTTCTGTCTCAAAGTTTTTGGACAGAAAGAGAGAGGGAAGCAGGTCTCACAGAGACAATAAGGACTGCTGCTGGTGTGGTCAGCAGAGAGGTGAAGACGATCCACCCTCTGCGAGCTACCAGATGGAACATGGGAGAAGGATGGCCTCTGGTAAAAGAGGCGCATCCATGTCTCTCCAAAGACTCCATAAAATTTGCATTGCATGGTGAGGCTGGGAGGTGAAATTGCCAAAGTGTGCCATACTCTGGTAGTCGTTTTGGGAATTCTGGAAAAACTGAGGGCGGCACATTTCAACGGTAATGAGCCATTACAAATCAGTGAATCAGGAAGGCGTGAAGCCATTGGAAGCTGGGTGTCTGTGGACTGTCTCCGACAAAGATTGTAACCTGTGGGGGGTGTGCTATAATGTATATTTATCGATCATGTTAATACATTAATGAGGGCTATCACTTTTGTAGTTTAGAGTATTAGATAACTACAAGATAAAGTTTAGTGATTGTTGCTTATAGCATGTTTGTGTCAATGATGGTGAGCACTGTCTTGCCCATTGGGGACCGATACGGGGGAGTGGGGCGAGGGGAATGTTTGGGTGTCCATGAGGGCCTGTAGCTGTGCCTGTCCTCTGCCGGCCAAGGGCTCCTGCCTCCAATTATCAGCCTGAAAATAGGAGGAAAATGAGACACTGACGATAGTGTAGTGAGCTTGGCTGATGTGCTTGTCACGCCTCAGTAGTTGCCACTGTATGAAGGCTGTGAGATATGAGGTTGAAGTTTGAAACGGTGGTAAATATGTGAAGGTGAGTAAGGCTATGTTTATAAGAGATTGTTAATAGGTAAATGATGAGGGCGTGATGAATAGAGAAATATGTGAGTTAATTGTTCATTTGCAAGCAAGTGGCGTTTGAAGATGTATGAGGTCAGAATTTAGTTTGCTGCTGCATCCGACCCTCAGGGCTAGATTGCTGGCATTGACTGTGATAGCTATCTGCTTCCACTGTCTTATTAGTATCTGCCTGGAGAGTCTCCTAGCCCCCAAGAGAAGAGGATCTTGCTCCTCGTGTACACCACCTGCATCAAGGTCTCTAGTGTTGCATTAGGATACACTCTCTCTGCTGTATGCCATTTTTCAAGGTTTATCCTGGGCATTATCGCCTCCTTTACTATTTCCAGCACTTAATGCAGCCAGGGTGCTCCTCCTCGAGGTTCCCCTCAAAGGTGGGAGGTGATAGCAATTTTAATTGATTACTTTATTCAAGGGATAGAGCACATAAACTAAAGAGCACACTAGCAGATTAGGCCACAGCTTGCATAATTGGTAACAAATCAGAAACAGAAGCTCTGAGTCATAGACTCATTGAATTTACAGTGCAGAATGAGGCTTTTTGGCCCATCGACTCTGCAACGGCCCTTTAAAGAGCACCCTACTTAAGCCCACACCTCCATCCCACCCGTGTAACTAACTCAGTAACCCCATCTAACCTTTATGGACACTAAGGGCGCTTTATCATGGCCAATCCACCTAATTTGCACATCTTTGGACTGTGGTAGTTAACAGGAGCATCTAGAGGAAAGCAACGCATACACGGGGAGAATGTGCAAACTCTGCACAGACAGTGACCTAAGCGGGAATCGAACATGGGACCTTGGAGCAGTGAAGCAATAGTGCTGACCACTGTGCTACCGTGCCACATTATTATAGAATCATAGGATCTACAGTGCAGAAGGAGGCCATTCTGCCCATCGAGGCTTATAAGAAGAGTACTGCAATAAGTATGGGTGATTTTTAATCTACAGATAGATTGGGCGATTCAAATTAGCAAAGGTAACCTGGAATGTGAGTTCAAGGAGTGCAATTGGAGCAATACGTTCTAGTTCCAACCAGGAGCAGGCTATTTTAGGCTGATAATGTGAAATGAGAAATGATGAACTAATGACCAGATAGTAAAGGAGCCTTCAGGCAACAGTGATCAAAAAATTATCGAATTTGACATTCAGTTCAAGGGTGTGAAGTGTATGTCTACAACTAGTGTCTTAAACTTAAATAAAGGCAACTACAAGATTATGAGGCTAAAGTGAACTGGTGGTTGGAGGGACATATGTTAACACAGGGGCTCTAAATAGTGTTGGGGTGGTTAGAGTGGCATAGATTGACATGGTGATATGAGGGGCCTTGGGGGTGTGGGTCGGAGGTCATAGGTTGGCATAATTCTAAAAAGGTCCACAGGAGCGTGTAGAGGGGTACAGGTTTGCATGGAGGATATGAGAGGCCATGGGGGTTTGGTGGGTCAAGAGGTGGCCTGGTTGGTATGGCTCTGTCATGGGGAATCTGTAGGGGGTGAGGGCTGCCCTTGGTTTTATTCTTTTCTTTCATAATGCCAGAGCACCGAGGCAGCCGTTCGCTAAGGCAACGTCTATACTGCCTCTGAACACCCCTCACTCTGGCCTAAAATGATAATTCAAGCATCTGACAAAATTTTCCCCTGGTCTGGCTTGCGGTGTTGGAAGTTGTCCCAACTCTGCACTTCTGACCTCGGAATTTAGAACAAAATTTGGAAAAGGCCTCTTATTTTGTCGACCTTTGTAATTTTAGTTATTTTGGCACTTTTCACGACTTTGGAAGATAAACGGAAACCCACAAGAGATAAATCACCATCTGGAGAAAATATTTCGCTTATTCATGGACCACCTTTTCACACTGAATACAACAAGGTTTTTCAGTCAATAGTACTGCAGTGGGACCTTCACTATTCAGCCAGGGTAAAACAGAACCAAAGACTGTCAGGAAAAATTGAAATGGAGCAATGGGTGATGTTTAAGGAGGAGATGATTCAAGTGCAGGCTGGATACATTCCAGTAAGGGGAAAATATAGGAGAATAAAAGCCAGAGTTCTTTAGATGATGAGGGAGATACAGAGTATGATGACATAAAAACAAGAGGCTGTATGATGCGTGTCAGGTGAATTCTTCAAATGAGATCCAGATCAAATACATTGGATTCGGGGAGGAAACTGTACATGAACATAAGACTGGCAAAGACAGTGTGAGAATAGAATAGTTCTCAACAAATAAGGGAAGCCAAAAATCTTCTACCATCATGTAAATGGTAAGTGGGCAATAGAAGTGGATTGGGTCCCATTAGGGACAAACAAAGTGATATAAGCTTAGGGGCACTAGGTAAGGCTAGAATATTTAATGAGTATTTTGTATTGGTATTTCCTCAGGAAGAGGATGCTGGCAATATATCAGTGGAAGTGGAGATGGTAAAAGTAATAGATGATGTTGATATTGAGGCAGAGGATACTAGTAAGGCGAGTTAGGCTTAGAATGAACAGGACATCTGGTCCAAATGCCTTGTTTTCAAGATATAAAAGAAGCGAGGATGGAGATAGAAGAAGGGCGTGCTAATCTCCCAATCTTCCCTACATATGGGGGACATGCCAGAGAATTGGAATATGACAAATTTCTTTATTGAAGAAAAGGTGTGAAGGCATTTATAGTATTTACAGGACAGTTATTTAACATCAGTAGTGGGTAACATCTTGGAAACAATAATAAGGGGAGAAAAGTCAACAGGCACTTGGGGAGGGTTCAGTTAATTAAGGAGAGCCAGTAGGGGTTTGACATACTTGACTAATTAATTTTTAAAATTAAGTAACAGAGAAAGGTTGATGAAGGAAATGGGAGGGTGTCATCTCTATGGATTTTAAAGAAGTGTTTGACAAAGTACCACATAAAAAGTAGCCTGTCAAAATTGTGCCTTGTGCAAGAGAAGGATGTGTCAGCTTGGATCAAAAAAACTGACTCCAGGTCAGAAACCAACAAGTCGTGGTAAATGCTTGTTACTCAAACTGGAGAATGCTAAACAGTGGTGTTCTCCAAGGGTCAGTGCTAGTACAGCACCTTTTTTTGATATGCATAAATAACACGGATGATGGAATAGAAGGAGGTATTGTAGCACAGTGGGTAGTGTCCCTGCCTCTGAGCCTCAAGCCTGGGTTTGCATCCCATCCATGACTAGATGGCCAAGGAAGGTGCATTTATAAATGGCCAAACAGGTTGTGTGTCAACCTTTAATATCTTTCCAACACATGACAATGGAAGACGGAAAAAGCGGGAGAGACTGCAGGTCAGCTGTGCTTAATGCGGAGTGGCACCGCTCAAGTGACAGGCTAGTGAACTGTTCCACGAAAACATATGCAATGGGAACAGATGACAATCTGCCTTGTTGACCACTAAGTGTGGGAAGGGGAAAAAAAAAATTAAGTAATATAGAGTAAAATTTCAATATTTGCCGATAATACCAAACTTGGAGGAATGTGTAAGGATCCTTCTTGTTTATTGCCTGTCTATCTTTTTTGCTGCAACATTTTTGATCCATGGATGATTTATGAACATGTGTCTTTAAGGTGGCCTGTATATTTAATTCAAGCAGAAGGAAGCAGTGGCCTGTGTCTTTAATTCAAACAGAGGAAATCCGGAAGGCTGTGCTGTTTTAGACTGGTGATTGTAGACTGGTCAGTGTCACTGATGACTCTGTTTGATTGATTTGACTGGTGGCCAATGAATGACCCCAAATGTCTATCTGTCCGGTAACAGGTGGTGATTGAATATTATGTCACTGAAATGTTTTCAGAATCATGAGGTTCCATTTTGGTTTCACTTTTGATTACTTAGCCTGGATGACTAGATCTAACTAACTCTCTCCAAAACAATCCAATTCAATTAATTCTCTACAGAAGGCTATTGTGGGGGTTGACTGTCTCCAGCAAGCCTCGGGGTCATTCTTTTGAGACAGCAAAGGCCTTATACAGTGAATGGTAGAACCCTCAAGAGTATTGACAGTGAGAGAGATCTTGGTGTACAGGTCCACAGGTCACTGAAAGGGGCAACACAGGTGGAGAAGGTAATCAAGAAAGCATATGGCATGCTTGCCTTCATTGGCCAGGGCATTGAGTATAAAAATTGGCAAGTCATGTTGCAGCTTAGTTAGGCCATACTTGGAGTATGGTGTTCAATTCTGGTTGCCACACTACCAGAAGGATGTGGAGGCTTTAGAGAGGGTGCAGAAGAGATTTACTAGGATGTTGCCTGGTATGGAGGGCATAAGCTATGAGGAGAGGTTGAATAAACACGGTTTGTTCTCACTGGAATGACGGAGCTTGAGGGGCGACCTGATAGTGGTCTACAAAATTATGAGGGGCTTAGACAAAGTGGATGATCAGAGACTTTTTCCCAGGGTGGAGGGGTCAATTACTAGGGGGCATAGGTTTAAGGTGCGAGGGGCAAGGTTTAGAGGAGATGTACGAGGCAAGTCTTTTTACACAGAGGGTAGTGGGAGCCTGCAACTCACTACCGGAGGAGGTGGTGGAACAGGGACGATAGTGACGTTTAAGGAGCATCTTGACAAATACATGAATAGGATGGGAATAGAGGGTATACGGACCTAGAAGTGGAGAAGATTTTAGTTCAGACGGGCAGCATGGTCGGCACAGGCTTGAAGGGCCGAAGGGCCTGTTCCTGTGCTGTACTTTTCTTTGTTCTTTGTTCTTTATTCTGAAGTCAAACCATGAGCTGAAAGCAAAGTTTGATGTGAAGTAAAGGGCCGGATTCTCCCGTACCCAGCGGGGCGGGGGGTTCCGGTGGGACGGAGTGGCGTGAACCACTCTGGCGTCAGCCCACCCCAAAGATGCGGAATCCTCCGCACCTTCAGGGGCTAGGCCGGCGCCGGAGTGGTTTGCACCCTGCTGACTGGCGTGGAAGGCCTTTGGTGCCACGCCAACCGGGGCCGAAAGGACTCCGCCGGCTGGCAAGAGTCCGCGCATGCGCAGGAGCATCAGCGGCTGCTGACGTTGCCCGCGCCAATATCGTAATGGGCGATCTGGCGGAGGATTGACTCTGATGGCCAAATCAGAACCGGTGCCGGTTTAATGCCGGTCAGCCATGCTTCACCACCTCGGAAACAGTGTTGCTGTGTCATCGGCAGGTCCTCTGCGGTGCTCTGCCCCCGATGGGCCGAGTTCTCGATGGCATGGGAGACGTGTGGTCTCAGCAGTCGGAAACCCGGCATGGCGGCTGCGGACTGTGTCCCACACTCCTACACTCAGCCGGGATCCGTGTCACTGATCGGGGGGTCCTTCACGAGGGCTGGGGGGGACTGGTGGGGGTGGCCAGGGGTGGCCAGAAATTGGCCTGTGGGGTCACAATGGCGGGTCGGGTCCACGTACAGCCAGCGCCATGTTGTACTGGCGACCGTTGTAAGTCATCAGCCATGCGTATGTGCCACCCGGGTCCCGGACGTTCTCCGGCTGTTTCCGGCGCAGGAGCCGGGAGTTTCACTCGGCGCCGCCACTAGCCCCTCACCAGTTGCGGAATTGGTGAGGGGTCGTTGCTGATTCTTTGGTCATAAACCTCCCACGAATTCTCCGTTTGAGCCAGCACTTAGCTCCAGAAAGCCTGCTGCCTCTAAGTACTGCATGTTCTAACCTGTGGGCACCCAGAATGAATGACTCTGCAAGGAAGACCATTACCAGCTGTAAAGCAGAGACTTTGATGAACCAGTGTGCTGTGAGGAAAGCATGCTAAAGAATCCTCATTTGAAACAAGGACTCTTTAACCTTCATCCTTACTATTTTTACCTCTTTCCATCCCTCTGTGTTTGTCTGTCTTGTATGTGTGGGTAGAAGGTGGGACAGTTAAAGGGGATAGTACAGGTAAGGTAAAGTTGTCAGAGTCCCAGATGACCATAGGCTGCTTTTCTCTTTGAGGGAAGGAGCTGACTGGTGGTGATTTAACCTGAGGATTACCTCAGGCAAGGGGCAAGGTTGAGAAAGCAGGGCCTTCATGAATAATCTGAGCTGGGAATTGACCTGTGCTGCTGGCCTTGCTCTGCATCATAAACCAGCTGTCTAACCAAGTGAGCTGAACTGGTTTTTGGCTGGTTTATATTGTCTTGGTGGCACTGAAGAAGTCCTGGGTGTCATGCTTGTCAGCGAGGAGTTGCAGCTGCTTAGCTTTCTCATCATTGGTTCTTGATTTGCTTAGTTCTTCTTTGTATCTCTGCCATGGCTAATTGATGAGCTCTCCCCTTTGCCCTGCTGGTTATGTTGTTTTGCCAGGTGCGGAGCTTTCCTCTTCTTGTTGAATGAGGTCTTGGATGGTGTGGTCATTATAATCGAACAAGTCTTGGCGTTTCCTGGTCTTGTAGCTGATGGTTTCTTCACAGCTTATGGCTATCTTCAGCACTTTCCAGTTTTCAACCACTCCATTAGAATGGACTTTTGGAGATTTTGGAAAAGATATAATTGGAAATTTACTAACATGTTTAGCTCTTGAAGCTGCTTAACGTTGATCTTTTTTTATGAGTTGTTTCTTCATCTTCCGCTGCTTCTGGTGGAGTTTGGTGGACATAGAGGAATGGATGAGCTGATAGTCTGTCCAATAGTCATCGTTTTGGTGATGAGAGCATCCTTTTGGTTTCAGGATCGGATGATGACAAAGTCAATCATGCCAGCGCTTTGATCATGGATGTCTACAGGAAGTCTTGAATTGTCTTTACGGCGGAACAGTGTGTTAAAGATGATAAGTTGGTGTTCCACGCATTTGGCAAGCAGGAGAACCCTGTTGGAGTTGCAATTCTCAAAACATACCCTGCTTCAAAAACGTGTGGGAAGATCTGGTCAGGAAACCTGTCTGTTTCTCTGGGGAGAAACACTTCAGTTTTCTGACTGAACCCGACACTTTGCCATTGGGAGAATTCTGCCCAAGATTACATTATAAATTCAATACACATTCTCACAATGGTAACTTTGTCAATGGCATTCTCGGATGTATAGCTCTTTCTTATCTCCGCAGACCTGGAAGAAAGGAAGTCATTCAAGTTAATGGCTGAAACATTTATAATTACCTCAGCTAAAAGACAATGGATGGGCCCATGCCCCCAGACGTGGTCTAACCAAACACTTAATATTGAAGCTTGATTTGACAGTTTAGGATAGCAGTCACTTTGAGTTTTGAACTGTAAATTCTTGCTGAGAACGGTCATTTTGTGCAGAGAACTCAGAAAATCTTAGGACAGTTCCAGCCCACAGTTCTCACCTGAACTAACTGTGAACAACATGTCAGAGCTGGGTTTCTCTTTGCCACCAGGAGTCACATAGAAAGTGGTCGAGAAATCATCGCTGTTCAGCTGGAAAAGGAATCCATTCAGTCTTCAAGTGCCATGCCAACAGAAGCAGTGAAGAAAGGGACCTTCACTCTCTCCCCGAAGCTGCACGCCTGCTGAGTCCTTCTTCCTTCTTCCTGGGCAGTTCCTCAGGGTCGAGGATGACTTGTTTCCTCTCCTGTTGAGGTAGGTTTTGCAGTGGCTGAATAGTCCAATCCTAGATCCGCAGACTCTGCCACTGCTTTTGCAGGCGGTGTTAGATGAGGTGGGTGGGTGGGACTCTCTGGATTCTGTGCTCTCCTTCCGCTATCTACGCTTGGCCTCCACGTGCTCCACCCTATGACGCTCGAGGTGATTGCCACCTTCGCTCATGCTTCTTCTCCAGTTGGTGCTTTCTAAGGCAAGCGATTCCCACATGTTGGTGGGGATGTTGCATTTATTTAGGGAGGCTTTCAGAGTGTCCTTGTAGCTTTCCTCTGCCTTCCTTGTGATAGCTTGCCATTGTGGAGCTCGGAGTAGGGCACTTGTTTCAGGAGTCTGGTGTCAGACATGTGGACAACGTGGCCTGCCCGTCGCAGCTGGTTGAGCGTGACAAATGCCTCAACATTGGGAATATTGGCTTGGGAGAAGATGCTCACGTTGGTGCTCGTATCCTGTAAGTGGATTTGCAGGATTTTGTGGTGGAAGCATTGGTGATATCTCTCCAGAGATTTGAGGTGTCTGCTGTACATTGTCCATGTTTCTGATGCATACAGGAGGGTGGAGACCATGACTGCTCTGTGGACCATGTGCTTGGTGCTGGATTTGAGGTCTCAGTCTTTGAATACTCTGTTCCTCAGGCATGCAAAGGTGGCACTGGCACATTGGAGTCGATGTTGGATTTCATCGTCGATGCCTGGTCGCACCAGGAGGAGGTTGGGGTAGCACGGTAGCATTGTGGATAGCACAATCGCTTCACAGCTCCAGGGTCCCAGGTTCGATTCCGGCTTGGGTCACTGTCTGTGCGGAGTCTGCACATCCTCCCCGTGTGTGCGTGGGTTTCCTCCGGGTGCTCCAGGTTCCTCCCACAGTCCAAAGATGTGCAGGTTAGGTGGATTGGCCATGATAAATTGCCCTTAGTGTCCAAAATTGCCCTTAGTGTTGGATGGGGTTACTGGGTTATGGGGATAGGGTGGAGTTGTTGACCTTGGGTAGGGTGCTCTTTCCAAGAGCCGGAGCAGACTCGATGGGCTGAATGGCCTCCTTCTGCACTGTAAATTCTATGATTCTAAAAAAAGGTTCCAGAGGTATGGGAACTGATCGCCATTGTCCAGGGACTCACCATGGATCTTGATGGTTGGGGGGAGTTTTGTGTGGCAGGCGTGGGCTGGTAGGGAACTTTTGTTTTCCGGATGTTTAGTTTCATATGCCTCGGTGAATGCGTCAATGATGATTTGTTGCTCAGTCTCTGAATGTGCGAACGCACAGGCATCGTCTGCGTACTGCAGCTCAATGACAGAGGTTTAGGTGGTCTTGGTTCTGGCTTGGAGACGTGGGAAGTTGAACAGTTTCCTACATGTCCGGTAGGTTAGAACTGAGCTTAGGAGGAACTTCTTCACCCAAAGGGTTGTGAGTCTATGGAATTCCTTGCCCAGTGAAGCAGTTGAGGCTCCTTCATTAAACATTTTCAAGATAAAGATAGATAGTTTTTTGGCAAATAAAGGAATAAAGGGTTATGGTGTTCAGGCCGGAAAGTGGAGCTAGGTCCACAAAAGATCAGCCATGATCTCATTGAATGGCAGAGCAGGCTCGAAGGGCCAGATAGCCTACTCCTGCTCCTAGTTCTTATGTTACCTCCACTCCAGCGAGGAGGCTCAGGCTGACAGAGTGAGCATTGCTGCAAGTGAGATGGGGAAGAGCATTGGTGCAGTAACACAGCTCTGTTTGATCCCAGCTTTCATACTTATTTGGCCTGTGGTGGTTCCATTGGTGAGGATCACAAGTTACTTGTCATCGAGGAGCAGGCGGAGAATGGTGACCAATTTCTGCAGGCAGCCGAATTTGAGGAGGATGCGCCACAATCCCTCACGGTTGACAGAGTTAAAGCCCTTTGCGAGATCGAAGAATGCCATGTACAGAGGTTAATGCTGCTCCCTGCACTTTTCCTGAATTTGTCGGGAGCTGAAGATCATCTCCATTGAGCCTCTTGATGGGTGGAATCTACACTGAGACTCAGGGAGGAGATCTTCAGCCTTGGGTGGAGGCGGTTGAGGAGGATTCTCACGATTAACTTGCCGTGGTGGAGAGGGAAATCCCTCTGTAATTTCCGCAGTCGGGCCTGTCTCTTTTCTTGAAGATATCATCCAACATGCTCTCTTCCTTCCAGACAAGGATGATGAGGTTGTGGATTCTTGTAAAGAGTGCCACTCTGCCACATTTTAGAACTTCTGTGGAGATTCCATCTGCACTAGAGGCCTTGTTGTTCTTCAGCTTTCGGATGGCTTTTTCAACCTCACGGCGAGCTGGGGTTGCGTTGAGATGGTGGCGGGCAACGTATTGCAGGATGGTGTTGAGGACACTTGTGTCGAAGGCTGTGTCTTGGTTGAGGAGGTCCTCGAAGTGCTCTCTCTAGCGGGTGTTGACTGCCTCTCTGTCTTTGATGAGCGCCTCCTCGTTTTTGACTTTTAGTGGGTGGGTCCCTGGGAGCTCGAACCATAGAACAGGGAGTTGCTGAGTCTCCTGCGCTTTTTCCACCCACCATCTTTTCTTTAGGCCACAAGTTCATTGTTCCACCTCAGCCTTCAGTTGCCCGTACTCTTGTTTCCTCTCCTTTGAGTTTTGGTGGAGTTGCCAGTTCAGGAACCCCTTACATTTGCAATCATGGAGATCCTGGGTCTCCTGATCATTCTCGTCAAACCAGTTTTGGTGGTTTCCTGGTCGAAAATCTGAGCCTCTCCTTACAGGTACTGACTATGGTGACTTCTAAGGCGGACCAGGCGCTGTGGGCATTTTGTGGCTCTGACTCAGTAGTTAGCGTCAGGTTAGCTGTGAGGCTCCAACTGAGTAGCTCTTCCTTCTCAGGCATTGAACGACATTGAATCTCCTCTGATTTAGTGCCAGGGTGATGGATATGGTGGAGAGGATTAGTTGGTGATCAGTCCAGCAGTCGCCCGCTCCCTTCGTGGCATGGGTGATGCAAACATCTTTCCGGTCCCTTGCCCGGTCAATGATATTGTCTATTAGGTGCCAGTGCTTGGAGCAGGGGTGTTGCCATGAGGTCTTCTGCTTGTCCCTCTGGCGGAACAAGGTGTTCATGATTACCAGGTCATTTTCGAAACAGTTTTTCAGGAGGAGGACTCAGTTGGCATTTGTTCCCTGCCTAACACGCCTTTCCAAAGTTTTGAGTCACTCCCGACTCTAGCATTGAAGATGCTGAGGAGAATCAGCTTGTCTCCCTTTGGGATGCAGGACAGCAATTGGTCGAGGCTGGAACAGAATGCCTCTTTTATCTCGTTTGTTGCATCTAAGGTTGGGGAGTAGGCACTGACGGCTGTGATGTGTTGCTTCTGGGGCAGGGTGAACCGTAAGGTCGTGAGGCATTCGTTCACCCCACAGGGGGGTTCATTGAGATGTCCCACCAATTTGTTTCTTACGGCGAAGTCAACCCCACAAGACAAAGTTCTTTTTCTAGATTGCTTTTCAAGAAGAAGGTGTATCCATCCCTTATTCTTTATGCTGGCCTTCTCTGCCAGTTGCATCATGCTCATGGTGGCAATGGCAATGTTGTGGCAGCACCATCGGGAGATTGGGGAGTTGTAAAACACATTGAACACCCTTGAGAACAACCAGTATGATGCCTCTGTCACTTTCTCCTGCAATGCAGGCTGACCTCCGAACTCGTGACCCATCTCTCCAGGCAACTACCTCTCCCCCCGGGTATACCGCGTGCAGGTGATGGGTGGTAGTGAGCACTCAGCGGACAGGCAGGGATCAGACTATGGCAGAGATTGAGGAGCACCAGCGCTCAGCTCTCTGCGGGTTATCATCAGCCCCCTGCCCTCGACCCTGGAGTGATGTGACACAGACCCTGGGTGTTTGTGTGTTGGCTGCTGCGTGTGTGGTGTTGTCTCCCACAGTGTTCAAACACAATGTCCAGGCAGCACAGTCTGCTTGGGATGCTAAGCAATGACTCCCACATGCTACATGGCCCTCCACTCATGGGAATCCACTTGGATTGTGTAATGTGCTCACTTAACCACAATTGCCAATTCCGTATTAGCAATAGCCTTCAGCATCATGGCCAGAGGCCTCAGCAGTCGGTGGGGGTTATGGGTGGTCAGTGGGGCAGACAGACAGGGACAAGGGTTGCCCCCGGAATGGATACACACGAACCAGGGGTTGGCATGGTGGTGCCATGCATGGTTGACCTCCGTTAGCCCCCCCCCCCCCCTCCCCCCACCCACGCCCCCCCCCCCCCCCCCCATCCTTCCATGGTGGTCCATCCCTGTCCCCGGGCTCTTTGTCTGTGAGCAAAGATGGCTACTACCCTCCCCGGCTCCCCACAGAAGTCTTTCCAGCAGGTTCATGTTTTTCAAAAGGAGTAATCGGTGCCAATGTGACCACTTGCTGGGGAGGCCGATGAATCATGGGAGGCTGTTGGGTATGGGGTGGCTCCCGTTAATTGGGCTTAAGTGGTGAATACTGGTCTCTTGCCACGCTACAGCAGGATCCCAATTTCGTCTGAGGGAGCAGGCCGGTTGCACCGCAGACTGTTTGGCGCTTGGCGCGGTTCTTGTGTTAATCTTGCATTTTAATCTTTGCATCTGTGTTTTAATCAATGACATAATCATTGTTACTTCAGTAACTTTCAGCAGTAGTTCTGCAATAAACTAACCTTTTCTTACTTAATAAAATTTGACTGCTGGATTATTTAGAATCCAACCATTCACAAATTAAAAGTGGGTGACACACACAAACACTCTCAACTCATGGACAACTTTGAGGATATACTTTTCACATGATTGTGACAGAGGCTAACAATGGAGTTGAAGCCACAGATAACAGATAGAGATCTTTTTTTGTTCTGGAAGTCAAGGGACATAATACACTGCAAATGGAATTCAGGTGACTTATGATAGGGATTTGGGCAGAAAATCTTTCAAACAATGTTCCCTAGAGGTTGAAACTTGATGGTTTTGAAAATTAGATGAAGTTACTGTTTCCTAAAGAGACAACAGTGATTGTCTTAACTAGTGTATTTTTAACTTGTTAATAGCAAAAATTTAAAATTCTTGGACACAATTTCATGGAGGTAAACATCAGGAGAGATGTAAAATGAGCTGCTGAATTGCTATTACTTGCTTCACACTGTCACACAAAATCAATATCCACTCTGTTGCGTTCAGCTTTTATTATTCGCATGTTGCTGTTTGATAATTTTACTGACAAAGTTCAATAGGCCATTACTATGTATCAGTGTATCAACCTATCATCACATTCCATTTCCCTAGTACTAGTAGTGGAGGATTTGTTAGTGCCTGTTGAGGGGAATAGGGTATAATTGTTAAAGCTAGCTTCAGGGGAGGTGTATTGGCAGCAACAGAAGACTTTAAATCAACATTGTTGATGTTGCCGACAAAACGAATATTCAATGTGATTTAGATTTTCAGATATTGCAGAGGGTATTGAGCTCTTCAGAATGGGCTTTTATATTTTCTTATCTTGTACTTTTATTTTGGTTATTTCTTACAATGAATATCCATTTTATGTAATGGCTTATGTTCTTTTATGAGTTGTAATAGTTTGTGTTTGAAAGGATTTCCTTTGAAGAGGTACAAGGCTCTCCATTAGCTCCCTATCTATTTATTTTATTTCTTGAGACACTGGCACTATACATTAAACAAGATAATATGATCAAAGGTATTCATATTTATGAGCGAGAGTAAAATGGCTTTACTGGCAGATGGCTCTTTAACATTTACAGCTGATGACATTCTATGCTTTAATGTTCTTTTTTCAACTTTAGAGGTATTTGATGATATTTCAGGTTATAAAATAAATGTTAATGACTCAGAAAGAATATTGATTAGCCCTAGCAAAAATAATCATTAAAATCTTGTCCAAGACTGAAATTTAGGATGGATTAGTAAAGATGAATATGTTACTAATTTCTACCGATATAAAGAAAAGTTGTTCTTTATGAATTTATTCTCAGAACATGAGCACTGTGGACTAGATTGGTGTTTATTGCCTAACCCTAAAGGTGATGATGAACTGTCTTTGTGAAAGACTGCAGTCTATGTGGTGAAGGGAATCCCACAATGCTGCTGTTATACAGGGAAAACCATTGTCTTAACTTAGTGAGAAGAACGTTATTCTAATACACTCATTGCATGTGCTTTTTAAATGGTGAAAGATCTCGGGAATCGATAGGTGAGAAAATCACTTGCAACTTATTCTTCAACCTGCTCTTAGAACCATAGAATTCCTACAGTGCAGAAGGAGGCCATTCGGCGCATCGAGGCTGCGCAACCCAAAGAAAGAGCACCCCACCGAGGCCCATTCCCCACCCCAACCCTGTAATATATCCTGCACATACCCTGGACGCTAAGGGGCAATTTAGCATGGACAATCCACCTAACCTGCACATCTTTGGGTTGTGCGAGGAAACCGGAGCGCCTGGAGGAAACCCAGGCAGACAAGGGGAGAAAGTGCAAACTCCACACAGACAGTGACCCAAAGCCAGAACTGTACCCAGGTCCCTGGCACTGCGAGGCAGCAGTGCTAACCACTTTGCCACCATGCAGCCCTTATTGTAAATATTGGCCCAGAAATGCATTCACATAGCAAAGCTTCTTACGGTGCTTTGCAGGCATATCTACAGAGTTGAAGTATGAGTGGCGCTCCTGGCCTGCATATGACTCATGGAATGAGGAAACCGGAAAGGTATTTACAGGGACATGCTATGGGTGTGCCTGCAAAGAGGTTAAAAGAATGGGACCATGTCTCAATGGGCTGGAGCAAAGTATGAGTATTAAAACACGTCAACAAATGTGCAGGAAATTCTTTCTTTGTTCATTCCTGAGACAACACGTGTTCGATGGGCCATGGTCTGGGGCTATTTAAAGGACCAAGTCAACAAGGTACAACTAAGGTACTTTTCACTTATTTTCATTCAGGTGGAAGTGCTTTGTTGAGTTGATGGGGAAGTTTGTAGGTTTCTGCTGTCCATGCAGAAAGGCAGAGTGTTGCATGATCTTGTATAACTACGGGGGATGTAGTTGGAGTGCCAATTGCTCTGTAGCACAAGCAAGACTGGCAGGGGAAGAGGAGGTAGAGGCAGAGGGTGGAACCTGTGTGAAGAGAGAGGAGAAGAAGTAGGCTGTCCTTGGAAGATCCTTGGGTGCATCACCCCTACACCGGGGTCATGAGCAGTTCCTCAGGAGGCTTCGCTTCACTAATGGGGTGGTAATGGAGTTCTGTTATTTCCTCAAATCAGGGTGAGGATGGTCCTCTCAGTGAAAATCGGCATCACTTTTTCATTCTTCACACCCCATTCCTTTCAGGTTGTAGCTGTCAACATCAGCAACACCTCACAGTTCACTATGCAAAGAAGTATCTGGAAGGTGGCAGAGGCTCTCGAGGAGTGGACTTCATCCTTTTTTCCCTGAGGAAGGAACACCAAGCGAAAAGGGAAGAAAGGATCACCAGGATAACAAACATCTTGAGGGTGCAAGGCATCATCAATTGCACACATGTATTTCTGAGTGCCCTCCATGCCATCACCCAACAATACAATAATCAGAACTTCTGAGTTAATGTACAGTTGATATGTGACCAGGCATGAAATTCTTCTCGATGAATGTCCGCTATCCTGACTGCACCATAATGCTTTTATCCAGCGACAGCCAGAAATTCCAACTGTCGTCCAGCCTCCAAGACAAACAACAGGATGGTTGCTTGGAGACAAGCCCTCTCCAAACAGTTTATAACTTCCTTCTGCCATCCCACCAAATTAAGTCAACAAGAGCTATGGAGCCACATGTAACACTGTGACCAAGTGATTAGTCTGCTAAAGCAAAGATTTCCCTGCTTAGATTGTTCAAGGGAATCTCTGCAGTACAAACCCAATAGGGGGCTGGATTCTCCGATTCTCAGGCTATGTCCTGACGTTGGCGTGGGAATGGTGGTGTTTTACAAAAAATCGGTGCAAAACAGCCACCAATCCCTCGTTTGGTGAGGGTCTAGCAGGCAGGCAGAGTAGAGCACCTGGCTCTAGCTGCCAATATGGCTGGAGAATTGCCGGGTCCGTGGCTACCCATGTGCACGCCGGTGGCCTGCAATGGCCGCGCCGTGCATCATGGTCTGCCAAATAGTGCCCACCCTTTGGCCAGGCTTACGCGTCCACAGCCGCTACACCGAGTTCCTGACAAAAAATAGCATGAGAGACCCATGTCTTCGGGAACCCGGCTGCTCTGGGGTGGAGCAGCAGGGGGAAGGGCTTCAGGTAACTCCTAGAGTACGCACTTTGGAGGGGGTGGCGCCGCCCCCGATTTGGTCGCAAGCAGGGATTCTCTGGCTGATCGCCAAACGTGATTTTGACATTGGAGGCCGAATAATCCCACCCATGGTCTCTGTAACTCGCCACTAAGTTATTTTCTAAAGTATTTGCTGCACCAGTATCTGAACTGCTGGCAGTGAGTGTTCAATCAAGTGATGATTTTCCTCAGAGCTCTGCTGTTCATGTGAGACTGCGGGGTGTGAGCAGTCAGATTGTGGCTATCTAGATGCACAAAATCAAATGAAGAGGAGAGAGCTGAGAGAAGGAGAGTGAAAAGAAAACAGAGGTCCACAGTCTAACTATCGGCACATTCCATTTGATATCACCTTTCAGTGTGAGTGTTCAGAGTTAATGGAGAACGTGAATAAAGCAACAATTTATCATCATCCATTCTGCTGCATCAAATGTCATTGGTTCTCTAGCACTGGTGCCCAAGATCTTCAGGACCATTTGTTCTGATGAAAGTTCACAGACGTCACATGTTGGGCTGGATTTTCACTCCTGAGGAACTTGTGTCAGGAAATTTGCCCAACTTGCCACACCTGCCTCAGGTGAAAGTGCACCATCAAACCTGATTTTTGCTCCGGGATGTGCCTGCTGCTCCAGACATGGATCAGAGGGTGCCACGGAGATTATCAAGATCCAAAGCAGGTTGTTTTATAGACCCGCCTCAGTTTCCTAGACCTTAGTCCCAGCTGTTTCCTTAAATCTTAGGGCTTCTAGTCTTCAACCTCAGACTTCATCATTCCCAACCCATGCCCCATACTCCAACCATGCCAACTCATGTTCCCACATACTCCCAATGTCCCCTCACATCCAAAAATATGATCCCTTATAGGCCCCATGGCAACTTAATGCCAATTCACAACAACACATACTAATGTACTCTTCATCCTTGAGTTTTCTACTTTGCATGCCAACCTACCTCTTCCCAACCATTGGCATGCGAAGGAACCATGTTAACATGAAATGAAATAAATGTTTAATTAACTATTATCATGCTCATTGTAATTCAAAATCACTCCCATTCATGAAAGCCCATTTAAAACTTTTACATCTCCTCAAGTGCTTAATCCCTTATTTAAAAAAAAATATTTTCATTAGAATTTTCCAATTTAAACAATTTAACAATTAGACTTGTTAAATAAAACACATAATATTTACAGATGAGACGTTTCTTATGTACAATTTATGTGTTCCTCTTTCATCAGCCCTCCCCCTTTCCTTGCTCCCCATCCGCCCCCCAGCACCCCCTGTTGATAGTCGGGCTCCATCTTGGCCCCTTCTTCCCCCATGGGTTTTATATTGTTATATTCTTTGTTTCGTTTTGTGATTGTTGCTGTTACTCCAATGGCTTTGCTGGAGAGGGATCTCTGCCGCACCACCTCGTTCTTTTCCCATGTCGCTTCCAGATACTTCCCTGAGTTCCTTCTTTGCTGCCCCCCTTTGTTCCTATCTGTTCTGTGCAATGCTGTCTGCCTTCATTGATCCCCGCTCTCCCCTTTCTTGCCAATCACTATTGGCTTCAAACAGGTCTTGGAACAGGTTGATGAAGAGCGCCCACGCTTTGTGGGAGTCCTTGGCCGAACCTCGGATGGTGTATTTGATCTTCTCCAGGTGGAGAAATTCTGACAGGTCTGCCAGCCAGTCTGCAGCTTTGGGTGGTGCTACTGATCGCCAGCCGAGCGGGATCTTCGGCGTGCAATTAAGGAAGCAAAAGCTAGGGCATCAGCCCTCTTCCCCATATTAGTGCTGGGTGGTCCGACACCCTAAAGACTGCCACTCTCAGACACGGCTCCCCCACAACCTTGGAGATCGCCTCGAAGAAGGCTGTCCAGAACCTGACAAGTCGTGGGGAAGTCCCAGAATATGTGGGACGTTTGGCTGGCACCATTCACATTTACCGTCCACCTCCGGGAAGAACCTGTTCATTCAGGTTCTGGTCAGGCGTGCTCTGAACACCACTTTAAACTGCAGGAGATGGTGGAGTTGGCCCTACTCAGTTCTTCGCTCCAGAATCCCCACCCGCCTCCATCCAAAGTTCGTCCTCCCATTCCTGTCTTGCTCCGTCTAATGGAGTTCTCGCCTCTCTAAAAGGCGTCTGTAAATGTCCCCAAAGTTTCCCTTTCCATACTGTTCCTATCCAGCAGTTCCGGGACCCTAGGTTACCTCGTTGTCTTATTGCAGAGAAAGTTTTTGATTTGTAAGTGTTGGAGCTCCTGTCCATTCGGTAGCTCCAGTCTCTCCTTTAGCTCATCTAAGGTTGCGAGTCTGTCCCCCATGTAAAAGTCCCTGACTGCTAGCGTCCCTCCATCCTGTCTCCACATCTTAATAGTGCCGTCTAGCATGGCTGGGGGGAATTTGTGGTTACCACAGAAAGGGACCATGGTGGCCATCTCGGTTAAGCCGAAGTTTGTCTCATTTGGTTCCATGTTTTCAACGTGGCTACTACCACTGGACTGGACGGGTATTTTGCCGAGGGGATGGGAGTGCTGCTGTGGCGAGGGCTTGGAGAGTCGTTCACTTACAGAAGGACTCCTCAAGCCCCACCCATTCCTTGGTCAGTTCCCTCACCCATCCGTTCACTCTCTCGGTTGTGGCTGTAGCATTGCGAGTTCGGAAGGACTAGGCCACCCATGTTTCTTCTCCTCTGCAGGGTAGTCTGGGGATTCTTTGATTCTCCCCCCCCCCACCCCACCCACCCCCCCCCCCCCCCCACCCCCCCCTACGCTACGTGAGTAGACACTCCTGACCCCTTTAGTCCACACCGACTGGAAGCCTGTGGATCCAGGACAAAGCAAGAGGCCGTTGTTCCCTGATCTGGCAGTTCCCTTATTCCAGATAAGTATTGGCCTGTTAGTGATAGGATTAGCCTAGTCTTGTAGTTTTAAATGCACAATTAGTAGATAACTGTATTATAATAAATGTGTCTTGTTTGAACTTACTAACTGGTGTATTGAGTTATTGGTCTGAACTTGAACTTGAAACTTAACGATACCTGGCGACTCTAGAGCTAAGGAACGAAACAGAGCCAAATTGAGCGTAAAGCACACTCACCCAGAACGAGCAACACCGGGTTGCGGCGACATTGATGAAGGCCACCATTCCTGGTTGAATCCTGAAGTCCAGTGTCTGCAGGGGTGAACGTCAAATATGTTAACATGGTGCATACTCCGGTGCCCAACAGGGCTTCATGGTGGCCCCGGTCTACACTGCAGACCCTGTCTCCTCATGTCCCCCATCCCCACACCCTGTTGGTGGGGCGGGGTGCAGAGGGGGTTGTGGGGTAGGGGCACCCATGTGGCGGTAGAGCTCTGCACAACCATGGGCCATGGTGGGTGGTCAGTGGGGTGTGCAGCCAGATGGCTGCATTGCAGACCGCAGCAAAAGCAGTCCATGCCTATACACACCAGTCCCATGGTGGGGGGTCACGCCAACTCCACATCCCATTCCCTGGTCACCCGCCAGCTGCCCCACAGGCTTGACAGACATCACCTCCTGCCCCCAGCCATGCTTGCCAGTGGCAAGACTGGCAGCCCACAATTGTGACTCTGCATGTCCTACCTCTTCTCTCTCCCTCATTACTCAAGTTGCCTCTTTCCCAAATCTTGAAACCACAAGTGAAACTCGCCATTGTTAATTCCCCCTGCGGAAATGGAGCATCATCCTGAAGAATACTTGGTCAGGCCCACTAATGATATGTGAATGGCGTTTACTGTACATGCAGAGTAGAACACATTGATGCCGCTGTCAAGGCACCGGAGCATACATTCTGCCGTGGGCTTGGCACCCACCATTATTTATGCTTCACAACTGATTCACTGCCCAATCTCCTTTCCCAATACTATCATCAGCTGACAGGAAATCACACCCTTTAACTGGTATTTTAAAAAATTAAACAGAGAGGAACAGAGTCACAGGACCACTATTTAGTTTTAGCAATAAGAAAAACATTTATTCAGCATGAAAAAAATCAGATTATGATACAATACATCTTTACTCCCCATTTAGCTTTCACATTAGACACATCTTTTCGGAATAACATGGACTGCAAAGTACATCTTAATCTACAACAGTCTCATTAACACAAAGTCCCTTTTAAGCATGTGGGCTAACTGTGGTTTTTGTGAGGGCCACGAAGAATCCAGCATGAGTCTTCAGGATACAAAGAAATAACATTTATTTACAATAACATATATATACAACAGCAGCAATTTCCCTCGTCCCTCGTCCCTCGTCCCTCGCCCCTCGCCCCTCGCCCCTCGTCCCTCGTCCCTCGCCCCTCGCCCCTCGCTCCTCGCTCCTCGCTCTCTGCTGGTTCCAAACTGGCCAGCTCTATTTATGCAGGGAGTCTGCTAATGATTTCTCCGCCCCCCTCATTGGGGAAGCTCATACTCCCACAGGATTGTGGGATTGTCATTAGTCCCCAGACAATGGTAAGCAGGCAGGTTATAACAGTGGTCAAATGCACATTTGCTTTAGTGGTTTTCATTCTGAAATCCAGACTACGTTTTCCAAAAGACACTTTTAAACAAAGTTTCCACTTCACTTTTAACAGCAATTCCAGTCCATGATTTTACACCACCCTCATTTTGGTTTCCTTTGTCTTAACTGCTTTCATACAAACTGAGACCAAGCCATCGATTTCCGTAGTTAATTCAACTCAGATTTCACAGGCTGTAGTAAAATCTCACAAAACTGAAAATCACTTCAGATGTCTTTCTCACATCTCAGCCTTCCTCTCAGCTCTGTCTGTCTTTACTGAACCATGCTCTGTTCTGGTGCCTTTAACCTCACACTTCTTGGAAACTTCCCTTATGTTCTCTAGTTACCTTAACTAGCTGCTGTTCAGATCTCTGCACTTGTTTTCTTAACCATTAATCCATGGCATCAATTTTCTTCTAGCAAAGCAGAGAGGTGTTCCATTTCGAGTCATCAAAACCAATTGCTTCTCACAGAGCTGTGAGAGCTGCCTTATCTCTCACTACTTATCTTCAACTGCCCACAAATGACCTGAACTAAAACTTGAAAGCTCCTCTGCCTTACAAGGCCCAGTTGCTAAGCAGCACATATGCTTATGCCTTTTATTTATTCTTCACACCATAGTTCTTTCTAAGCACAATCAAGACACAGTTGGAACTTAACCAACCCCACATATACAAACACCTTTGCCCAGCATGAATGTAACTATACGTTTTACCTTTCCAGGTATAGGAACATTAAATTAAACCCACTTAAAACCAAACCTTATTTTGAATGTTTACCAATCAAATATAAATCCCGTTGTTTTCCTTACACACTACAGAAGTATTCCCAATGTAATATCTTTAAAAGGGACATCCTTCTACTCTCTTCAATGATCAGGCTTTTAATAGTTTCAAAATGGCTACCTACACTTTCAAAGTGTGCCTTCTTTCCAACAGCTGTAACAGCTCCTTACTTGCTACTGTGTGGAATATCCAATTTTAGTAATCAGACAAAATCCAGGCAGACAGCCCATTGGCCACACACAAAATCAGGCAAAGTCAACCTTTAAAATTTCTGCAAATCTAACTTACACTGCCCTGGCTCTGTAAAAGTGACCCTTATGTGGCTTTTTCCCAGATCTTTTTTTTTAATGAACTAAGGATTGATTTAAGTTATTGGATCTCAAAAATTTAAATGATGTAAGTTCACCAGCTCAACTATTTACCAATATCTTTGTTTCTCTTTCATTCACTAAATAAGATGAGCTAATTGTTTTGTATGCATAATCTTCTTCAATGACAATTGATGCTCGCAGGTTAAATGGCTACAATGATGCAATTTATTATTCTCCTGTTTTTATGTTGAGATTATAACCTGCCTGAAGGGCGTTGGCAGGCCAGATTTACATGTCAAAAAAATCCATGCGGTTGATTCCCATTGGCATTTCAAATCAGTTATTACACATACTAAACAGTGTGTATAATTTTGCATTTACAGATGTAATTACAAGATTGTGAAGTAAGGTATTTTCAGTTGGGGTATTTTTCTAATTCTGCACTCCCACCACACCTCCTTGCCTGCTGAGAGGCTACACAAGAGTTTCCAATGTCTGCAGCACTTCTAAAGTACCTTGTTTTCATAATTATTTTAAATGATTGAAAAATAGTACGCAGTCCTCCGTGGCAGAATTTCCAACATGATATTTTTCACATTTTGAATGTGCTCGCTGAGCAACATTTGTGCTCGGTCCGTCAGTACTTCACTTCTAAAATGCTCATCCTTGTGTTTAAATTACTCCCTGGCCTTTCCCCTCTCCGTAGCATCCCCCAGCACTACAGACCTCCAAGGACTCTGCACTGCTCCGATACATTCCCACTTTTCATCACGCCACCACCTGCAGCCAGGTTTTCAAATATCAAGATCTAAGTCGTGCAATTGCCTCCCTCGAACCCTCCATCTCTACCTTCCTTCAACCTTACGTTGTTCTTTAAAACCCGCCTTTTAATGAAGGACTTGGTCACTTGGTCCAATGTATGATAAATGCTTCTGTGAAGTGATCAAGGATACTTTATATTATGTCAATGATGCAATATAAATGAAAGTTGCTTTCACTGTTAATAGGCAAGGCTGCCCATTGTGAGCACAAAAATTACCCATCGTCCAAAATGTTAATGAAGAAGTGAGGGGTGTGGGGGCATTTGAAAGTAGCCAAAGAACCGAGCAAGGCTGCTATGGAAAATACTGCTGAATTTAATGGCAGGAACGAAATATCATCTGCAGGATTCTCCGCTGGCAGGATACTCCGCTTTCATGGAAGCGCACTCACGTCCACGGATTTCCCAATGGCGTGGGATGGCCACATTGGGAAACCCTATTGGCCGGCTGCCAGATCAGGGGATCCCGCTGCTGGCGGGGACATGACACGCCGGAAACAGGGGCTGGCGGGATGGAGAATCTCACCCCATTTCTTTGAATATATATCCTGCTCAGCAGCCAGACAAAGGCAGAACATTGCCACAGGGCACCTTTGGGAATAGTCACCAGCAATTAAGAGCAAGGGGTATGTCAATGATCAGTAATCAGAGAATGATTGTGATACATAAAAAGAGAGAAAACAGGAGCAGGAGGAGGCCATTCAGCCCTTCAAACCTGCTTCACCATTGAGTATGATCATGGCTGATCATCCAACTTAGTAACCTGTTTCTGCTTTTCCTCCATATCCTCTGATCCTTCAGCCCCAAGAGCTATATTTAACTCCATATTGAAAACATAACAATGTTTTTTTTAAATTTAGATTACCCAATTATTTTTTCCAATTTAAGGGGCAATTTAGCGTGGCCAATCCACCTACTCTGCACATTTTTGGGTTGTGGGGGCGAAACCCACGCAGATACGGGTAGAATGTGCAAACTCCACATGGACAGTGACCCAGAATCGAACCTGGGACCTCAGCGCCGTGAGGCGGTTGTGCTAACCACTAGGCCACCGTGCTGCCCTAGCATAACAATGTTTTGACCTCAACTGCTTTCTGTGGTAAGGAATTCTGTAGGCTCACCGGTCTCTGGGTGAAGAGATTTCTCCAACATCTCTGTCCTAAATTGTCTACCCCATATCCTTAGACTGTGACCCCCTGGTTTGGACACACCCACCATCAGGAACATCATTCCTGCATCTATCCTGTCAAGTCCTGTTAGAATTTTATAGGTTTCTAGGAGATTCCCCCTCATTCTTCTGAACTCCAGCAAATATAATCTTAACCGACTCAATCTCTCCTCAAACATCAGGCCCGCCATCCCAGGAATCAGTCGGATAAACTTTCATTGCACTTCCTCTGGAGCAAGTTCATCCTTCCTCAGATAAGGAAAATGTTCCAGGTGCGGTCTCACCAAGGCACTGTATAATTGTAGCAAGACATCCTTTCACCTGTACTCTAATCCTCTCGCTATGAAGGCCAACATACCATTTGCCTTTGTTACTGCCTGCTGTACCTGCATGCGACTGGTGTAAGAAGACACCCAGGTCTCATTGTTAAGATAACATCTTAACTTTATAGCTCGATTTAACGAAAGGAAAACCATGTTAGGCTCTAATAGGGGCGAGGGGAGTGGGGGGGTTTCTCGGAGCACATGGGACCAGGAACGATCCTTCTATCAAATGGGTCTTTGGGTTTTTTTGGTGCCTCTGCGGCAAACGGCCCACTGAAGCCACACTTACCTCACTTCCTGCACTGAGAAGCTTAGATGTTCAGTGCAGGATGAGATCGGGGCGACATTTAAAATTCCGCCCCAATCTCTCGACAACTTGCCATGGCCTCCAGATACCCCCAGTCCCCCAATTAGGGGGTCCCCACACCTCATAGGGGCAGGGCACCCCCAGGAGTAAAGAAAATAGTGAGAAACAACAAAGAATTATTTGAAGAGTCATCAGAAGTGATGAAAGGCATGGGTAAAGAGATAGAGCTTGAAGGAGTTTTCAAGGTAAGATGTGGCAAAGTGTGGAGTGTGGAATTTCCAGGGTGGAGGAACACATTAGTTGAAAGGCAAATGCTCGATGCAATTGTTCAGAGCTAGACAAAGAGATGATGCAAGCTGGGTTTTGGGCTTGCAACAGGTTGTTGTTTGGGCCATAAAATTATTTGTAAATGCAATTAAGGACTTTGAAATGAATGCAGCAAGTAATTGGGAGCTTGGGAGCATGCGCATGTTAACGAGGACAGTGGCAATAACTGAGTGTGACTTTGAGGTGAGATAGAATTGCTACAGTGTACTTAGTGGGAATTTGGATACATCTGGCAAGATGTCAGAGTTGGGGTTTTTGGTGTCACAATGTTACACACATCGGTTTAGTGTTTTTTGGCATTAATCCCATCTGGAGAATGAATTTCTGCGCAAGGGTGCACAGGAACTACACTTGCTTCTGAGAACATAAATAGGAGCAGGAGTAGGCCATTCAGTGAGGTAATGGCTGATCTGATTGTGGCTTTAACACCACCTTTTTGCTTGCCCCCCTCCCATAACCCGTTACTCTCTTATAATCAAAGTCTGTCTTCTCAATCTTGAATATATTCAATGACCCAGCTTCCACTACTCACTAGGGGACAAAATTGCCCTTTGAGTGAATAAATTCCTCCTTATCTCCATCTTAAATGGGAGACCCTTTATTTTGAAACCATGGACGGGATTCTCCCAGCCCGGGGCCAGACTGGAGAATCCCCACAACTGGGCCACGCCGCCCTGATGCCGGCATGCGATTCTCCGCAGAGCAGAGAATCAGCGCCATTGGCGCCGGCGCGTTTGGCGCGGAGCTGGTCCGAGCCACTGTACGTGGCCGGGCCGCCGATTCTTGGTCCGGGATGGGCTGAGCGACCGCTCTAAAAAGGCAGAGTCCCGCCGGTGCCGTCCACACCTAGTCGCAGACAGCGGGAACTCTGAGCGCAGGGTCGGGGGCAGCCTGTTGGGGAGGAGGGCTCCGACACGGGGGGGGGTCTCCGATGGGGCTTGGCCCGCGATAATGGCCCACCAATCGGCGGGTGGCCTCTTGCTCCCTGGGCCTATTTTCTTCTGCGCCGGCCCTGAACTCCCACGCCATGTTGCGTCGGGGCCAGCGCTTTGAGGGAGGCCACCGCGCATGCGCGATTTTGCGCCAGCGCCACTGCGCATGTGTGGATCCCGCGGCACACAGTTCATGCTGGGATGGGAGACTGGAGCAGCTTGAACCACTCCAGCGCCGTGCTGGCCCTCTATGGGGGCCAGAATCGGTATTCCCAGCGGCCCGTTCACGACGGCGATTCCGACGGCATGGACACTCTGCTGCCGAATGGAAGAATCCCGTCCTGCATTCCCAGTTTGAGAACCCCCCCCCCCAACATGGCGTTCTCTCAGAATCCACCTTTCAAGCTCCCTCAGAAACTTCCATCTTTCAATAAGATCACCTCTGATTCTTTTAATATCCAATAAGTATTATCCATTTGACATCTCAGATCTATGCAGAAATGGTGCTGGTTTTATGTGTGTAGCAGGTTTAATTCACAGTGCATATCATATCTACGCCAAGCTCAAACTTCCAGCTCTTTACTTTTCCTGTAGCTTAAGCAATCAGGCACAATAAGCATTATTATTAAACTGGCTCGCATAATCAAAAGCAGAACAATTGAGCACCAAAAGGGACTCCAGCACTTTCCACAGGGTGTTCCCATTTCCTGAAGCCACACTCAGGTTTAAACAATCAAGCACCTTGAGCATCAACAGTAAACAGACTCACATAATTATGTAGAGAATAATTGTGCACTACAAGTATAGGTTCAACCTGCTCAAGTTTTCCTTCCAGGATTTAGCCTACTGAACCTTCTCTGAAGTGCCTCCAATACAAGTATGTCCCTCCTTCAGTAATGTGACCAAAATGGTGCACAGTACTCTAGGTGTAGTCTTACCAATGCCCTGTACAGTTTTATTCGTATCAGTATCAATGAGGTACTGCTGGTTGAGGCTAAACCTTTCAGCAAAGTTATTTTGTAGGTAATGCATCCCACTAGCTTGCGTTCCTGAGAGCCTGGACAAAAACCACCAGTACTCACCTAGAAATAATAGGGATATTTAAGTGATAGGCCCTGGGACATGATCCCCTGACTGTTTTATTTAGAAGAAAGCACCAGTAGACTATTAGTCAATTTCTAGTATATATTTTTAATGCCATAAAAAATGAGTATGATAAAACAGTTCATTTTCGTTGTCAAATTTCTTTGAAGATATGCTAACAGCAGTAATTTTGCTGTTGAGTACACAGTGGAATATTTTAATATCATTTCAGTGAGTTGCTATCATCATCATAGTTCAAAGAATTTAATGTGGTTTTGTGGGAAACAAATTATCACTAAGGTGCTGAGTATCCTGATTCCTGGGGCTTGAAAACAACCTGTTTTAAAATCAGTTACAGATTGTGAGCAGAATTTGATTTATTTTGCAACAGTTGTAAAAATGATTTCAGGTGACACTTCATCTTTTAAGCACGCCATATAATAAAAGTGGTCAAACCTATTTCCCTCCATGTTATAACCCCAATGGAGTTACCAGGATCAAGACCATACAGTTTCCCATCACCTCCCTGGAATATGAACTTCCCCTTTAAGTGATTAGGGTTTCCCCTTAACAAGAAAAGCCCCAGCTTGTATAAAAACCCCGACCTGGGCGCAGGTTGGGGAAGGAGACCCTTTTGGGACAGGAGGAGTTTTGGTATTGTATTGTATTGTATTGTACTGTATTATATTAAACTTTGTTCATTAATTTCTACTATCGTCTATGCCAGGGGTGGGCAAACTACGGCCCGCGGGCCGCATGCGGCCCGCCAAAGGTATTTCTGCGGCCCTCCAAGTCATTAAAAAAAAAAAAAAAATTTTTAAACTTTTTTTTTAAGGTTAATGGGGGGGCTGTTGGGTTACTTACTGGTATAGGGTGGATACGTTGACTTGAGTAGGATGATCATTGCTCGGCACAACGTCGAGGGCCGAAGGGCCTGTTCTGTGCTGTACTGTTCTATGTTCTATATGAGGCGCCCAGAATCATAACCGGGTGAAGTAATTATTTTACTTAATATACTATGCGGCCCTTTGTGAATTGTGAATTTCTGAATGTGGCCCTTGCACGGAAAAGTTTGCCCACCCCTGGTCTATGCGTTCTGCTTTCCGCGGATTCAACACTTAGTTTTGCAGTGGTTGTATAATTCAAAATCCCAGTGCTAGGGAGAAAACATTTTCAATTAAGTATGTATTGTTACAAGAATGAAAAATACATAATTGCCTGGTCCGAAGGATATCCCAAAATGCTTCAGAACTAATGCTTTACTTTTGAAGTACTGTCAATTCAGGCACAGCAAATTTCTAAGTTCAAAATGAATGGTCAGGCAGAAAGAGGAATGTGATCCAGGGCTACCAGCTCGTCTTTATGTAATTAAATGGGTTTGTCCCACCTCAGCTGGCAGACAGGGCTTTAGTTTAATATCTCACCAGAAAATTGTCATTTCCAACAATAAAGCCTTTTTAAAACTATTTTGCTAAAATGTCAGCAGGGATCATGCGGTCAGGTCAACTATTGGGGCTTAAATATACAAAACCTCAATCAAAAGATGAGAACACTCTCAATGAAGTCAAGCTGATATATAAAAGAGGAGCAACAGGAATGCTGTGTAGATGGAAAGATCCTTTTGGATCAACAGGAAATTTTGCTTTCAAAAGAATCAACCGTTTAGTAGCTTGGAATGTGACTGCTGAAGTATCATGAATGGCTGTCCATCATCAAATAATTTAGGACTGTGAAATAGGAATTATGCCCTTAATTTATGCAATAACATGGTTTATGACCTGGCACTGATTTGGTGCATGATGTTGCTCGAAATGTAGTTGTTGTTTTGTTCATGTGTGCCTATGTAATTTTAGGATGTACCTTCGTGGTCCTTTACAGGTGCGCCACCCAGTTAAAACTGAGCATAATGCGCAAAATATTTGATCCACTGAGTTCATTGTCTCCCAAAATGGTGCTCAATGTTTGATGCGCATCATGAAATTTGAATTTGCATATTCAGTGTTTTTCCGCATGAATCAGGCACATGCTCTGGCCACCTAGTGGTAGGCCCCTCTGCAGATTGCAGCAGATGGACTGTGGGTGTAAATGGGACGATAAGCCATTTTGAAGGCATGACTGCTCCATTTACATCAGACAACCGAGTTAACGTCGACCACACTGTGGAATGTCCTTAATTATTTCAAAAATTAATACCACTTGACCAGGAAGTGGTCAAGGATATTCTCCTTTGTGTCTGTGCTGTTTATTACTATTGGTACAAGAAATTTTGCAATGCTACATTATTATCGAATTATGGAATGCTGCCCCACAAGTACAATTAGCCCAACTGATAGTTCTATATTTTTTCTCTTGCAATTGTTTCTCCTTCTTAAAAAGTTGACAAACTGAGGTGACTGTAATGAACTTTAAAAGCTGCCATCTCAAAACACTAAATCAGCCACCAGACAGTCCCTCCAAGAGATATTGCTGCCTTCCAACTTTTCAGAGTATTTTACTTTCAAATTTTGATGGCCAAATGCATGCAAATTTTTCCACATTACATCACTGGCTATAACTTCCTTGTTAGGTCTGACAGTTAAATGTTTAGCTTTTTTCATTCACTTGAGATAAGCTAGGTTGGAACACACCAAGAAATGGGGAACAATATTGGAAAATATTTAAGTTATGAGGAGAATTTTTTAAAAAAATTATGTTTTATTTTTAAGTATCCCTTTTCTCATCATAGATTCTTTTCATTTCCGGATCATCACTTTGACCTTTGGATAAAGAATAGGCTGATCTTCAAGATCTCCACAGCCTTATCATTGTTAACTTGTGACTAGCCAGTAGGGGGTGCTGATGTATGACCTGATGCAGAATCCCTATTCATCTTCCTTCCCTCCCTTCCATTTACCTCCATTCCTGCTGAGCCTGCTAACCATTACAAGATTGTCATCTTGTACGAGGGGAGGGTATAGTTAGTCAGGTACCCTCTACCCATGGGAGATAGTGCATCTTATGTCATGCGTGATCCTGGGGCCTGTACAGTAAGATCACAGAGTGCAGCATTACTGCGAAACGTGGAGAAAATGTTGGTGTATTTAGTGATTATAGTTTGGTCCTTAATTGGTTAAAAAGTATGTGGAGGGGGAGGAGAGGGGAAGAAGAGAAATATGAGAAGAATATTCACATATGCACAAGAAACGATAATAAATTAAAATGAAAAATCACAATAGACTGAAGTGAAGAAAAAAAAATCTGAAAGGATGCCTTTTCCAGAGAAGTTGCTGTCTCCTTGCTTGATGACCCTGAGGATATGGCAGTTGTCTTGAAGTCTGTGACCATAAAAAATCATTATCTCTGTGAAATACAGCAATTTGGTAGATAATCAAACAGTGACCGAGGGGCAAAGCTGCCAATCTGAAGGATTATGCTCCATGCTGCTGATTCCGTGTGACCTTCCTCGGAGCCAGCTGTCAGCTTCCTGCACACGCATCCGCTCAGGGCAGATTCATTAGAATATCTTTGGCGTACAGTGATTTGCATAAAACCCCATCTTTCTTAATTAGTACTTCATTTTTCCCTTGACTTATTTCATGGTAAAGTTCAACAATTTTTCTCCTGAAAAAAAGAACAATGTTGAAGAGTGGGAGGGAAATGTGAAACGCAATTAGTTTGGTCATGATATTTTTTTTAAAGTGGCCTCATCCCCTTCATTGGCCCATACAGGTTGATGATTTAAAGGCGTACAATCCTATTTCCCCTCTGGTATTTCAAACCTTTAGAAAAACTGACATTTTTCAGCCCAGAAGGCTTCTTGGATGAGCAGGAACAGGCATTGCTGGTGGTCATAAAGACCCTGCTCTCCAATTTCAGCTGTGGTTAAGGTGGAAAAGGTAATTAAGTATGTGATTGGGTGAGGAGCAAAGAGAAGATGCAAATAAAAATAGAAGGAAATAGAGAAATGGTGGGGGAAGGGGCAAGGAATGGGAAAGCGGAGGAGAGGTGGGGAGCTCTCCTTGGGTCCAGTCACAGATTCCTGAGAAAGTAAACAGTAATGTGGGATGGAAAATTGGAAAGCCCAGTAGCAAAATGTGTTTTTCTTTACAACCTGGCTAGCTTTTTAAAAGATGGATATGCAACTGGGAAGAAGGAAAGATGGAAAGTAGTCAAGAAAGTTACAGATCTATAAGCGTTTATAAATTAACATATATGCTGAATTTTACAATCATGATGTAACATAACTCTTTATATCACCATGTAATCAGGCTACTTTTAACCCTGGGATATAAATCACCAAATGCTGTATTAATCCAGCACAAGCAATTTTTTATTGTGTGTGTTGCAAATTAAAAATGTGTGTTATGTTTCCGGAGATAGTCGCACAAATGGACAATAAATTCAGCTGAACCTTTTGTTTCTTCAGTAAAGTATTACATTTTCTGAATAAAAATGCCAGGACCACAGTCCCTGGGCTGAATCTGCCTGGTTCCATGGAGGCCAGTTAGGAGACGGGATTGTAGGCCAAGTTATAAAAGAGTGTGTCAGGTTAGCTACGTGACGTGTCCCTGTCTCCGACTAAAAGATCAACGCAACAGAGCTGGGTTGCCAATTAGGCACAAAAATGTCCTAATTAGGGGAAAAGTAATGGCGTCACTGGGGTGCTCCCACTGATGCTGGAGCCCATCATTTACCTGGAGGAGGTCGCCCAACAACAGAACAGGGGACCATTTGGGCTTTCACTTACTTAAGCACGGATCCATTTGGATGAGACAGCCACAGGCCTGGCTGCAAGTCATCCTGTGAATAGGTTCCCCCCTCTAGACTGGCGGCCTGTCAGCTGTGACCATGCAGGTGCCTCTATCTTGAGGCACTCTCACAACTTCCTACCTGCCTCGGCAGCATCCAACTCTTCAGTGGGGCTGCCAGTTAGACATTGCAGTGGGCCTTGCTATCAGGCCTCTTGTTTCCCAGTCTGCTTGTCACCACCCCCCAACACACACACACACACACATGTAATTACATGGGGCTCAGAGAGCCAATTCATAATAAGTTGCCTCCAGAAAGATCACAACTGGCTTCCCACCATGGTTACTTCTCAGTCTCTGACCCTGAATCGAGGCCGACATCGGGACTGTAACCCAACCAGGAAAATGTAGCCTCTTGTGTCCCAGAGGCTTATTGTAATAGTAAATTGCAAAGAGCTTGTGACTTTTCGGTTCGCTGACAGAAATACACTTGCTGCATCCACAGCTGTAAGTAACCCTTTAAATAAATTGGAACTTGTCAAATGAGACTTTTGAATGTACACTTGCTACCAAAATGTGCAGTTACAGAGGATTAGCCCATTCTGTTCTCAGTGACATTTTAATTTGCTACTCTTTGTAGCCTTTCTGAGTAAGATTGCAATTCTATGGACTGATTTTCTAAGCACGCACGAGCAACATGGTTCCTTGTCAGCAGCGCGTTTTAGGAAAGTCAGCCATTTAGTACCGATTTAACTTCGAACTAATATCAGCTTTGTTCTGTGAATTTGTTCCCATAATAAATTAGATCCCAAATGAACCTTACTGGGGATGGCTGCCAGACGGAGAAAACCTCAATCCTATTTCAGCCCAGATCTCAAGGGGTATGGGGAGAGGCGCTGGAGTATGACGTTGGGATACAGGATCAGCCGTGATCCTATTGAGTGAGGGAGCAGGCTCGAAGGGCCAAATTACCTACCCCTGTTCCCATTTTCTATGTTTTTACGAGGGACATTTTAAAAATATATTCCATGGCATCAACCAGTTGCTGGCATTTGCATTTTAAGGTATTGCTTGACACCAATTGTGATTGAACTAGCCAAATTTGATTGAGTTTCTTTGCGTTTAACTCTATGCTTCTTCCAGGTATTTTCTAAAGTTTACATATCTCCTGAAATGTTAAATTATTTATGTAACAAGACGATATTTCCACACTTCCAAAGTAATCTCAATAGGTAGTGAATAATAGAGGCCTCAAATTTAGAACATTTAAGTGTTTTGTTCCTTAGAATGTTTAAGCTGGATAAGATTAATTGGCTTTAATAAAAGTCAGATTTCAAAGAAGGCCCTGTGGCTGTAGCTAAATGCAGTTGTAAACAAAAATTAAATACATTACAATCATAACGTGTCTATTATCCGCAAAGGCAACAATCTTATAGAGCTATATTGTTCGTAGTGCGCTGATTGCAATGGGTTATATCAAGACATACTGGTAATAATCATTAGGCCAATTAGCCCAAGTATTTCAGTCTGACAGTGATTCATTTTCAATTAAAATTAGAGATTGAGGTAATTTGTCTATATTGAGAACTAAAAGAGAGTTCCATTAGATAGTACCATAATAAAACATGGCCAGGGAGTTACACAGTGGGACCGAAAAACTGCATGTAAGTGAAATTTAAAGGGATGAGGGCAATCATATATCACAACAGGGTTATACAAATGTTAAAACCTTTTGAAAGGCAGTACCAGCATCTTAACCCATTATAGCATTTGCCAAAAGGCAAAAGGTAAACTGGTTCAAGAAGTGACTGGACAAAATAAAGAGAGGTGAGACATAACTATGACCTACAAGCAAGTGACAGAGAAATCACACACCCGAGATGTTTGCTGGTTATTGAATTTGAGGTGGTCCTGCAGGAGGTTGCTGTGAGGAGAGTTATTCTTTGTGCCATTCCACAGCACCATATTATTGGCCCTACTGTAGCATGCCCAGAAGTGTGGCACGGCTGCAGTTCATTGGTATCTCCATTGGCTTTGCCAGTGCTATTGTTAGTGCATTTTAGTGGTTGGTTTCTTAGTAACAGATGACATAACTCTACATCTGCTCTCAGCTGTTCTGGAAGACAGATACTCATGGTTTTTACCAGGCAACTGTAAAAGTCTGATTTTCTGATGGTACGGCCAGTCAGGCTGATTGGCAACCATGCTGCCATGGATTCTGTCGTGGATTCCAGTTTAAATATTGACATACTGTGATTAGGATCCTTCTGAAAAAATATCCAGCGTAGTGGTTAATCAGGGATTCATGTGTTCCTGTGCCATTGGGCCTGTTACCACAACCACAATTTGAGATTTGAACTTCTGTAGCAACTAATCAACAGGTAATGCAGGGTATATTCACCTTTGGATATGTAGTTATCAATAGGTGACCACAGAACATCTCTCGTGTAATCTAACCAGATTACATTTATTTACTGCACTATTCTGCCAAGAAGTATGGATTTCCCTCATGACAGCCATTCATGCCAGAAATGTTACTGGACCAAAAGATTCAGTAATTGGCACAAAGGCTTATTAATTCTAAGCAGCAATAAGAAAGAAAATCAAGAAAAATGGGTCAGAGGCAGTCTAAAAACTGCTAAATAAACCTTATCACTATAGTCTTTAAAAACAGCAATATCTGGTATGAAAAAATGAAAATCGCTTATTGTCACGAGTCGGCTTCAATTAAGTTACTGTGAAAAGCCCCTAGTCGCCACATTCCGGCGCCTGTCCAGGGAGGCTGGTACGGGAATCGAACCGTGCTGCTGGCCTGCTTGGTCTGCTTTAAAAGCCAGCGATTTAGCCCAGTGTGCTAAACCAACCCCTGGTGCATAGAAGATTTTCTAGTAAAGTGTAAGGGCATGAAAATTGGATAAGCAGTGTACTGGTGTTAGGGCTGGAGAGGTTGCAGGCCCTCTCATTGGAGGTGCAATGTCTTCAGCTATTTCCAGAATGACCCATGTGGTGCCCCATTCTGGGATGGGTGCAGGTGGCCCCTGTCTGCACTGGAAGCCTCTAAACTGGTACTGTCAAATCGTCAAGTAGCCGCACTGGTTGATTTGGTGCTCATTTATAAACTTGGACCATACATTTCCACAAATATATTTGTTTGTCACTCATCAAAGAATATGTTAAACATTAAGAGGGGCCGATCACTAACATTACTTAAAGGACCAGGCATGCAGTTAAGGTGGTTTAGAATATCTGAATGTGCTGTGGAGTGTTTTTGGGTGAGGTGTGATTGTTTCCTGGACTTGGCGGGAATGTTGCTGCATCCTCTCAGGAGGGATGAAGGTTAGGTGACCTGTTGCACAAAGGCTGCAACAGGTAAGGGCAGCAGTGGCAGTGCCTGTGGTCCACAGCACAACAGGAAATTGAAGCAAAGGGTATATATTCTGCCAAATTGGAAGCAAACTCCTCCATCTTCCTTCGTTATGATAGGAGATTGCCTGGAAGACTAACCAATGCATGGTATGCATCCTCAGGAGTGTCCTATGTGCTGCCCCATTTTGGATTTGGATTTGGATTTGTTTATTGTCACGTGTACCGAGGTACAGTGAAAAGTATTTTTCTGCAAGCAGCTCAACAGATCATTCAGTACATGGAAGAAAAGGGAATTAAACAAAATTCAGGAAAATACATGAGAATACATAATAGGGCAACACAAGATATACAATGTAACTACATAAGCATTGGCATCGTTTGAAGCATACAGGGTGTAGTGTTAATGAAGTCAGTCAATAAGAGGGTCATTTAGGGGTCTAGTAACAGTGGGGAAGAAGCTGTTTTTGAGTCTGTTCGTGCGTGTTCTCAGACTTCTGAATCTCCTGCCCGATGGGAGAAGTTGGAAAAGTGAGTAAGCCGGGTGGGAGGGATCCTTGATTATGCTGCCCACTTTCCCCCGGCAGCGGGAGGTGTAGATGGAATCAATGGATGGGAGGGAGGTTCGTGTGATGGACTGGGCAGTATTCACGACTCTCTGAAGTTCCTTGCGGTCCTGGGCCGAGCAGTTGCCATACCAGGCTGTGATGCAGCCTGATAGGATGCTTTCTATAGTGCATCTGTAAAAGTTGGTAAGGGTTAATGTGGACATGCCGAATTTCCTTAGTTTCCTGAGGAAGTATAGGCGCTGTTGTGCTTTCTTGGTGATAGCATCGACGTGAGTGGACCAGGATAGATTTTTGGTGATGTGCACCCCTAGGAATTTGAAACTGCTAACCATCTCCACCTCGGCTCCGTTGATGCTGACAGGGGTGTGTACAGTACTTTGCTTCCTGAAGTCGATGACCAGCTCTTTAGTTTTGCTGGCATTGAAGGAGAGATTGTTGTCGTTACACCACTCCATTAGGTTCTCTATCTCCCTCCTGTATTCGGACTCGTCGTTATTCAAGATTCGGCCCACTAAGGTCATATCGTCAGCAAACTTGTAGATGGAGTTGGAACCAAGTTTTGCCACGCATTCGTGTGTGTACAGGGAGTAGAGTAGGGGGATAAGTACGCAGCCTTGCGGGGCACCGGTATTGAGGTCTATTGTGGAGGAGGTGTTGGTGTTCATTCTTACTGACTATGGTCCGTTGGTCAGAAAGTCAAGGATCCAGTTGCAGAGTGGAGAGCCAAGTCCTAGGTTTTGGAGCTTTGATATGAGCTTGGCTGGGATTATGGTGTTGAAGGCGGAGCTGTAGTCAATAAATAGGAGTCTGATGTAGGAGTCCTTGTTTTCGAGATGCTCTAGGGATGAGTGTAGGGCCAGGGAATTGGCATCTGATGTGGACCGGTTGCGATGGTATGCGAATTGAAGTGGGTCAAGGTGTTCCGGGAGTATGGAGGTGATGCGCTTCATGATTAGCCTCTCGAAGCACTTCATTACAACTGACGTCAGGGACACCGGGCGGTAGTCATTGAGGCATGTTGCCTGGTTCTTCTTTGGTACCGGTATGATGGTATTCTTCTTCAAGCAGGTGGGGACCTCGGAGTGGAGTAGGGATAGGCTAAAGATGTCTGTGAATACCTCTGCCAGCTGGTATGCGCAGGCTCTGAGTGCACGACCAGGGATCCCGTCCGGGCCCATCGCCTTCCATGGGTTCACTTTCAGGAAGGCCGATCCGACTTCGGAAACTGTGATGGTGGGTATGGGTGGATTATGGGCTGCTGGGGCACTCGACAGCGGATTGTTGGTTACCTGCTCGAACCGAGCATAGAATGCATTAAGTTCATCGGGGAGGGGTGCGCTGCTGCCAGAGATACTGCTCGGTTCGCTTTGTAGCCCGTTATGTTGTTTAGTCATTGCCACAACCGCCGAGAGTCTGTCTGTGACTCTAGCTTAGTTTGATATTCTCTCTTGACATCTCGGATGGCTTTGCGGAGGTCGTACCTGGATTTCTTGTATAGGACAGGGTCGTCTGCCTTGAACGCCTCAGATCTGTCCTTCAGTAGGGAGTCAATCTCACGGTTGAGCCATGGTTTCTGGTTGGGGAACGTACGTACTGCTTTCTTTGGCACGCAGTCGTCCACACATTTGCTGATGAAGTCTGTGACGGTGGTGGCATACTCATTTAAGTTAGTCGCTGAGTTCTTAAATATAGACCAATCCACTGTCTCTAAGCAGTCACGTAAGAGCTCACAAATGGGTTCCCTGTAGCAGAACCAACCTGTGGCCTTTCCATTTGAGGAGGTGGCACATGAACTATCCTTTCCTCCTGGCCCATTCATGCCTGCACCAATGCAGATTCCAACTCCGTATTTGCCCCAAAGGTAAATGCAGTTTCTGAGTTGGTGACTGCAAATGATTGCACTTCTTCATCAATGCTACATTGTTGCACTCTCGCCTCTTCCTGGGGCTGCTGGGACTGCTGGGAAGGGGGCAGTTCTTACATGTCTGGAGGCAAGAATTATGAATAGAATTGGGATTGGGATGGGGATGGGGTAAGGCAGGAAGCAAGAGACCCATTGTTGCACCTTCTGCATCTTGCTCATGCTCATGCCCGATAGCAGAATGGGGGTGAGCTGAAACTTTAAAAATGGCAAAATAGGCAGGAACAAGCCATCTTCAAAGTTCCCGGTGAGGCTAGAAGATGTTATGGACTCTGATGCACTGGTTCCCATGATGCAGGGAACTATTTTCCCCTTGGGGCTCCCCACCAGCTCAGCTCTCTTCCCCATTGTATGGGTCAACTTGGCCTGAAAGAAAGCTGGGAAATATGTCAGTGATAGTGTTATTCTGTGTTTCAGCATGGTGCCTGCCACAGCTGTAATGTTGGAGTAGTGGGAACTGGTCATCAGTCTGGAATCACTGGATCAGCAGCACTGTATTCGTGAATCTGGCCTGGCGTTCCATTTTCCTTAATTAGAATGGCAGTATTAGTATTCAGCAGCAGGCTCCAGCAATTCAGTGCCATTTACCTTTAAGAGTAACAGATCATCTTTAAGAAGAGCAGGCTGCATCATGTACTCTCTGCAAATGCTGCTCAGCCCCACTCAAACCAACAGTAGAATCAGGTAAATGAGCAGACAGCTACATCCTGCCTGTCTCGTTGGATAGGACCATGAACAGATTGCAGATTCTAATTCCCATGCTCCAAAAAATGGCACGGATGAATTTTAAGCCGTAACGTTTTCCCTATGTTGAATACTTTGTGAACTGGACAAATATAGCCCATTGATGAGACAGATTTTTGCCTTGATACCTTTAGGTATTATTTGTTTTCAGTTTAATTTAAGCAGATCAAAATGCTGACAGTGAGTCATGCTCGACGAAATTTAGTTGAACCTAAAATTGAAGATTAGTTTGGGCCAGACTGGGAATATAGTTTCAGGTACCTGTGGAATCTTTTTATGGCTTGCAAAGATCTGTAAAAGGCAGAGGAAGATCTGAGATGTGAAAACCGCATGTGATAGAACGAGGGTTGACTATCTTATCTGCTAGATGCATAAATTCAACAGATTGCACTTGGATACAAATTTGGCAGAATAATAGGAAGCAGGGATTAATGGTCAACGGATATTTTACAAGCTGGAAGAAGGTTTGCAGTGATGTTCCTCAGGGGTTGGTTTTGGAACCCTTGCTTTTCCTGATATGTTTTAATGATCTGGATCTTGGTGAGCAGAGGACAATTAAAAAATTTGCGGAGAACACTAAATTTGGAAGTACTGTAAACTGTGAAGATGACCGTAGAATTTCAAAAGGACAAGGGATGGGATTCTCTGTTCCTTCTTGCCAGCGGGATTCTTCAGTCCCGCTACAGAGAATGGAGATTGGGCTGAGCACCACATTTTCCACATTGTTATTGGCACCAGTAGCGAGGTGGACTCGCAACGGAGAATCTCGGCCAAGCTGGTGGAGTTGGCAGATCAGTAGCAGATGATATTCAATGTGGAGAAGTGTGAGTAATGCATTTTGGTAGGAAATACACGAAGAGGCAATATAAAATAAGGGGTTAAATTCTTAAAGGGGTGCAGAGTTCAATCAAAACATTCAAGAGGGCATTAGATTATTGTTTCTATTCAAGTAATGTGCAAGGGCACAGGGAAAAGGCAGGGGAATGACACTAAATCATGATCATTTGGAGGGTTGGTGCAGACACGATGGGCCAAATGGCCTTCTGCACCGTAACAATTCTGTGATTCCTTAAAAACATATTCATGCTGTTTGCCGACTCTACTTTCCGGCAAAATAGAATTTTAATCTTGTCAGAAATCAATTTAATGGAACATAGATTCATATTTGTTATGATTGAAAATAATTTAAATTCCTGTCATAATTCAAACAACAGAAGTATCACATCCCAGTAACAGAAGTATCACATCCCAGCAAGTGCCCTAGCCTTGGAGGAGCATCTCACTCCTTTGGAGTTGTTCAAAAAGACTGGTCGTGGCACAAAATGTTTCATTTCAAGAGCTTTCAATGAATAGTTGTTGCTTATTCTCATAAATATGAGCATTGTAAAGTAAAAGTAGATTCTTAAATTTCATCTGAATATAGAATGGCAACAAGAACAGAAACTAACATTGATCTGGCAGCTTTAACATCTCGGTGTTTCGATACCGGCCAACTGAGGTTTCAACTGCTGTCACAGACTATAATGGTGAGGTTCAAACAATTTGAAAACTTTTCTCCGATGTATCACAGCTATCAATCCCTCATCACTATTTTCAACATCACTTTGGAGTATTAACAATATAGAACATATTCCAGTGATTTTAATAAATCATTGGAATAAATCTCAATTTTCAATGATGATGCGAATAAAGTTTTCATCAGTGAAATACTTATTTTGATTTGGTGAAGCTATTGCTCACATCAACATAATTGGAATTTCCCTACAGTTACAGAATATTTCATCAGCTGCTGGAACATTCCATTAAAATAGTCTATTGCAGATTATTGCAGTGACTTTCCATTAAATTGAGCGTAATCACATTGGGCGGAATTCTCCGCTCCCGGGAAAAGCCGGGAGGGCCGTCGTGAACTCGGCCGAGTTTCACGACGGCCTCGGAGACGCTCCTCGCCCCCTATTCTCCCCTCCCGGCGGGGCTAGGAGCGGCGCTCCATAACTCACGGCCGTCGGGCGCGCGCCGAGAGTGACGCGATGGCGGCGCCTATGTGACGTCAGCCGCGCATGCGCAGGTTGGCCGGCTCCAACCCATGTATGTGCGGTTGACGTCACAACGGCTGACAGCTCAAAGCCACACATGCGCGGTGGCCGTCTTTCCCCTCATCCGCCCCGCAAGACGTGGCGGCTTGATCTTGTGGGGCGGCGGAGGGGTAATAGTGCATCTGATTGAGATGCCGGCCCGACGATCGGTGGGCACTGATCGTGGGCCTGTCCCCTCCCGAGCACAGTCGTGGTGCTCATTCCCCACCAGGCCCCCTACAAGCCCCAAAACGGGCATCTCACGGCGATTTCACGACGGCAGCGAACAGGTGTGGTTGCCGCCGTCGTAAAACGGTCGGGTTCGGCTGGCCGCTCAGCTTATCCGGGTCGGAGAATCGCCGGTCGCCGTGAAAAACGGCAAGCGCCGATTCTTCTGAGCGGGGGGTGGGAGAATCGCGGGGGGCGCCAGGGGGTCGTGAAATTAGTCGGGGGGGCCCTCCCGCGATTCTCCCACCCGGCGTGGGGAGCGGAAAATCGCGCCCAATGTATTTTACAATTACTGATGGGATTATTTAATTCACAAACTGCTCACAATGATTGAGATTATTTCTATATTTTAACTTCCTTCCATTTATTTGTTTTTGTCCCCATTTTTTGTAGGCCGCCCCACAACATGCTGAGATGGCAGTTCCCTGGCTCATTCCCATTGTTCTTGCAGATGTGTGTATAAAGCTTCTGATTAGAAAGTACCCGTGAATTGAACGGAGAAAAGCAAAATACTGTGGCTGCTGGAAATCCGGAAACACCTCCCCCCCCCCCAACAAAATATGTTTTTATATCAAAATACTCAGAAAAGCAGCATATGTGGAGAAAGAAACAGAGGACGGGATTCTCTGGCCGCATTCGCCCAGCAACCGGAGAGTCCCGCCCAAGGTCAATGGAGTTTTCCATTGTCGCCGTCTCGCCTGAGGCGTTCTTGTGGTGGGAGGGGCGGAAGAATCCATCCCAGAGTTTAAAATCCAAAACAAGATCAGAAAATGCTGCAAGTACTCAGCAGATCAGGCGGCATCTGTCGAGAGAGAAACCAAGTTTGGTATTTCAGCGCAATAAGAAATTCAATTCCCCTGAAATGTTAAACTCTGCTTCTCTCTTGATCAATGTTGCCTGGTGGGCTGAGTATTTCCAGCATTTTTAAGTGTTTGGGTTCTGATTGTGGGTGCAATTGAACCAAAAGGTTTCTAAGTGCGGTAGCGAACGGGAACTGCTGCGAGCTTCCCGACGCTCGGCCTGGCGAGGCCGTCACTGCTATAAAGCTTTAATTGGTCCACTTAACAAGGCCCCACGGGCTTCACACTGCAAATGATGGTCCCTGCAGCTGATTTGCCAGGAACAGATTTGGCACCCCCCTCAGCTAACAAGGGAGAGCAGCACTTAAACCGATCCTGCACAGCCAACCCCACTCAGCTCACGGACATGACTCCGAGAAGACCAGCCTCACGAATCGGGGATGCTGACCTGGACCGAATATTGGACACAGTCAAGGCCAGATGGGTTGCTCTGTTCCCCCGAGCATCTCGGAGGGTTAGCCACAGTGCAGTGGGTGCCGCCTGGGAAGAAGTGGCAGCGGACGTCAGCTTGGGGAGGGTGACCAGGAGGACCCCGACACCCAGTGCCGTAAGATAATCAACAACCTCCACCGGGATGCACGGATGAGTTGGCACTGGAAACCCAAACTCCCTCACTACCCCCACGAGTATGAGCCTGGCACCGCCCCCGCCCAGCACCGTTCCGTGCCCTGGCCCAACCATGTCCAGCAGTTTCGCCCACACTTCCCTCCCCCTGCATACTCCCCATTCCTCACCCCCGTAAGGGCTGTCTGCTCAACATCCCCTACTTCCGAGCCTCCCCACTTGTGGGGAACAACCCATGTGCCTAACGATGCCCCCTCGGTGTCCCCGCAGGAGAGGTTGGCCCACAACAGACAGGAGCGGGACCAGACAGGTGGCGGGTCCGGGACATCAGAACCCTCACCTGCTACGAGGAACGGCCCTGGAGGTTGCGTGGGTGGACGAGGACAGATCAGTCACCAACGTAGGGATTGGAATATGGCGCAGAGCTGAGGATCCACTGGTCTCCACCAAGATGACCCACCACACGTGAGTTGTTAATGCTATACAGGCTGACCCAACGGGGCCATTCCCCCCCCCCCCCCCCCCCCCCCCACTGACCGCATGTCCATTCTCCTGCAAGATCTCCATCTGACGTCGCTGGCCCATCCAGGGTGGTTCCCCCTCCCCTCTCCGCCCATGAGAATACCTTGGAGGAGAGTTCCATGGATGCCACCGGTGCAGAGACACGAACCTCGGTGGGCAAAGTTAGTGGACAGGCTTCTGGGGCAGATTCTGGTGAGCACCCCACAGTTGCTGATGAACATCAGGTGGAGGCAGAAACACCCAGGCAAGAGAGCAGTTGGAGGTCTTTTGGGTCCCAGGACCCATCTGGGTCCCACTCAGATGCTGAGCCCCTGGACCAGGTTTACCTGGAGCTGATGCAGAATCTGCGGCAGTGAGATCCAGAGAAGGATGTCAGCGACCCTCTGGCAGGTCCATAGCCGATTGGAGGTCCCAGAGGTTACGAGCACAGGAGATGGCGCCGGAAATGCGTGGCACTGAAGCCAACACTGCTCAGGTGGTGACCGCAGTGGAGATCTTGGTGCACGACGTCAACAACATGAGTGGTGGTGTCCAAGCTGTGGCTCAACCAGTGACAACCATAGCTGAGGGCCTCAACAGCATGCCCTAGTCACTGAGGGATGTGACCAAGTACGAGATGGACCTTGATAAAGTGCTGAGGGGCATGTCCCAGTCTCAGGTGGGCATTGCCGAGGCACTCCAGAACAGGTCCCGGTCACTGGGGGAAATGTCCCAATCTCTGGGGGAAATGTCCCATTGCCAGGGTGCTCCAGAGCATGTCCCAGTCACTGAGGGGCATCACCGAGGGTATCAACACTATGCTGCGGACGTTGGGGAGCCACTAGGGCTGGCAGTGCCAGATGATGCAGGGGCAGCAGGAGCTTGATCCAGTTGCTTTTCCATCTCGAGGTGAACCCCAGGGCCTATGGCACTGACCGAGAGGAGGGGGCACTGGGTGCCAAACTGGAGCCACCCTACAGAGTGGTGATGATGGCCAGCCACTCTCCCGAGACCCATCCCATTGACAACGGCACGTCTTGGAGTCAGCACCTGGAATAAAGTGGCAGGGCGGGGCATGTGCCACCGACTAGTGCGCTGGGGCCCTCCAGCCCCAGAGCCCCCAGGAGACGCACGCTAAGGGCATCAAAGACCACGGGATGCAGTAGGCAGCTGGCTGCCTCCAACTCTCATGTGCATCCTGGGGCCACACCGAGATAATGCGGTCGAGCACGAAAGGCTGAGGATCAGTGAGACGGCACTGGGGGAGAGGGGTGTGGAGAGGGGCTGAGGGCAAGTTGGGTGCATTGTGGGGGTGTGGGGTTGGAAGGCAGGTCTGAGAGGGGTGGGGAAAGGAGCGGCACCATCGGGGGATTGGGGCAGTTGTGGATACGTATTAATTAATAAAATTCAGTGACCTTGACCAATACGACGTCTCTGGCACTTTCATTCACAGTGCGGGCAAAGCACCAATCCCATGCCCGTAATCACCAGACATGGAGGTTCTGGATGTGTCTCCTCCGCCCCCCCCCCCCCCCCACTCCCCGAGCATCTCCCCCTCCCACAACCCCAGCACACCGCGTGCAGGTGATGGGTGTGAGTGAGCAATCAGCAGACAGGCAGGGGTTAGATTGTGATCATTAAATGAGGAGAACTGGCGCTCAGTTCTCAGAAGTCTATAGTCACCCCTCCTGCCCTCGGCCATGGTGTGCTAACAGTGCCAACACAGTTCCATCACCCTGGAGTTACACAGACCCTGGAAGGGTGGGAAATGGTGGGATGGGAGAGGCGCGGGGAAGGGTGAAGGAGGGGTGAGGAATGGGAGAGTGAGGGGGAAAGCTGAAGGATGGGGAGGGGTTGGGAAGAGAGGGTTTGGGGGGGGGGGTGGAATGACGGATATGAAGCGGGAAAGGATGAGGGCCTCCCTAGCTCTCCGGGTTTGCGCGGAACCTTGCAGCAGCCGCCTGTCCTTCAGCACCGGCTGGTCCTCCGGATTGTTCCCGGGCTTGTCCTACAGCCCTTCATGGTCCAATGCCTCCTCATTCTCTTCCTTGAAGCCCCTCCTCGGAGGTGGCCACGTCTACCTCCCCCTCCACCGCCAGCACGTCGCCCCACTGCTGTGCCAAGTTGTGGAGGACACAGTAAACTACCGCAAAGCAGGTGGACCCTCTGGGGTGTACTGCAGTGCACCACCAGAGTGGTCGAGGTATCGGAACCACATTCTGAGGAGTCCGATGCACTGGTCAATGACAGCCCGAGTAACCCCATGGGTCGTGTTGTATTGGGTCTCTGCATCGGTCACCTGCCTCCATACATGCATGATCTCCATGAGGTGGTCGCACACAAGCTGGATATTCAGGGAGTGGGACCCCTTCCTGTTAATGAACGGCACTCCCTGATGGCCCGGTGAGCACAAGGCAAAATGCGTGCCATCTTTTACCCCCTGGAGCTGGGGCATTCCCGTCAATGGCAGAGATTCCTGCTGTCCGGGCATCTTGTTGGGACTAAACATGCCAAAGTTTAGATTGTTCGCTGCCCGGGCAAACAGGGCATCTGTGACCTCACAGATGTACTTGTGGGCTGTAGTTTGTGAAATGCCGCACAAGTCCCCACTCGTGCCCTGGAATGACCCTGAGGTGCAGAGTTTCAGGGCACCGGACCCCACACCCTGTACCCAGGCACCCACACAAAACATTACCTGGACCTGCTGCTCACTTAACTACTATTGCCAATTCCCATTTAGCAGTATCATTCAGCTGCACAGCCAGAGGCCTTCCCAGTTAGCAGGAGTTATGGATGGTCTGTGTGGCAGGCAGGCAGGGGCTGGGATTGTCTCCGGAACGGGACCACATGATTCAGGAATTGACATGGCGGAGTCACGGATACTGAGATACCCATCTCTCCCCCACCCTCCAGCTCAGGCCATGGGCAGCCAACTCCCGCCCCCTGCTCCACGAACCCACTCCCCCAGACCGATGGCGGACCATCCCAACCAAGGCTGGCCTCCCAGGGGGTCCCACAACCCCCTCCGAACACCAGGGCAGCAACTCCAGTTCCCCCGGGCTCATTGCCCATGAGTGAAGATGGTTACTCACCTCATCGGGTCCCCGCAACAGCCATTCCGCCAGTTTCACGTTTTTAAAAAGGAGTACTAATCTTTGCCCGCATGCCCACTTGCTAGGGAGGCTGTTAGATCACCGGGGCCTAGTGGGTTTCTCCCATTAATTGGGGGGCCATTAGATTAGACTCCCATTAATTGTATGGTGATTTAGCTTCAGTGGTGATTATTGGTTTCTCACCACACTATGGCGGGATCTTGCCAACGGGAGTGGGACAATTAGATTGCAAACAGATTGGCGCACGGTGCTGATCTCTATTTTGGTCTCTTCCGCAATTTAACTGCCTCGTCACGCTCTCACTTAAGTGCAGCGAGGACGTTAAATCGTGCCCTGCCTTTATGTCATTGCAGGCCACAACAACACACCAAAAGCCAAAGGCAGTGGGCTCTCTCTTGAGTGCAAAGCAGCCTGTGATTGCTGAGAAAACCCTCCAGCGAGCCTCCCAACAGCCTCTGTGCCTCCCCGGATTCTCCAACAGTCAGAAACCCACCCCAAATAGGCATGGCCGAAGTAGGTCATAAATCTCCTTATTCGTAGGTCATAAATAGACCTACTTGCGCAGGATCCAACGGCCTCCTTCGATTCACCGGCTTGCCCAGTGTGGCTGCAGCCGGGCGCCAATCAGTGCTGGTCAACCCAACGTGGAATAGGCGGAACGGCACCCGGGAGGTCTCTTGGGCCACCAGAGACTCCAGCGTGGTCAGGGTCAGGGCAGGGTTGCTCCCTGTCCCTCCCCCCTCCAGAACGCAGGCACCTTGGCACTGCTTAGCTGGCACCTTGGCACTGCCACCTTGGCAGTGCCAAGGTGCCTGACCGGCACTACTAAGCCAGCAGCAGCACTGCCTGGGTGCCAGAGTGGCAATGCATGGGTACCCATGTGCCAGGGTGGAGCTGCCAAGGATCAGGGGGTGAGTGGGGCCTTGCCCATAAAATGATGGTGGAGGTGGGGTTTGAAATGTGGGTGAGTACAGGGCAGGTAAGTAGGGGCCTCCTGGAAGTTCGGGAGGTGGTGATGGGTGGGTGTCTTGGAAGGGAAGGGGGTGCTTTAAGGGGGCTTGGGGGTGTCTAAAGAGGGGGGACCCAGGGACCCCATAGCGGGGTGCCCTCTTTTGGGGGGTGTGGGATAGTGTCATGTGTTTGGGAAGTGACATTGCCCGAGTGGGGGGTGTGGAAGACCCACAGGCTCACTTAGAGATTATGGCACCCTTTCAAAATAGCTGCCCAATCTCTGAGTTCAGCTCCCCAGTGCTAAAAAAAATTCTAAGTGTGGCCTAAACCAGTGAGAAACTCCCCAAAAAAGTGTCATTGAATAGCGGTGGGAAAGTCCAGCGGGAAATTCCCTGAAAACCCCCCACAAATTAACTTAGAATTGGACCCAATATGTTGCCTCGGGAACTTATCAGAGGTGCTGGAAAATGAAATACTAAATTATTTATTTATAGTAGAAGACCTTCAATGTAACATTTTTCTGCTGACATGGAGAATTTCAGAACTTATCCAACTGTAAAGTTGAAACTAGTAAATACTCTACAATGAAAGCATCAAAGAGGTTTGCAATACAAAAAGGAAGACCTGAAGCCCACTGAGAATTTGCCAACACATTGCAGTCCAACTGCAGAGACTACTGCATTCTTTTTATCTAACTGGTCACTGCTTTGAAAAGATCTGTTAAAATTGTCAAACATTATCCGCTTTCGTTGATTATCCAATGCGCCTCTAATTTTCACTAATCATGGGCGGGATTCTCCGACCCCCCGCCGTGTCCTGAATTCTCCGCCCTCTGAGATTCAGTGGGGGTGGGAATAGCGCCGCGCCGGTCGGCGGGCCCCCCGCGACGGTCGGCGATGCGCCGAAGTCCCGCCGCTGACCAGCCTCTCCCGCCGGCGTGGATTAAACCACCTCTCTTACCGGCGGGATTGGCGGCGCGGGCGGGTGCTGGGGTCCTGGGGGGGGGGGGGGGGGCGGGGCGATCTGACCACGGGGGGTGCCCCCACGGTGGCCTGGCCCGCGATCAGGGCCCACGATAGGCGGGCGGGCCTGTGCCGTGGGGGCACTCTTTTTCTTTCACCTTCGCCATGGTCTTTACCATGGCGGAGGCGGAAGAGACCCCCTCCTCTGCGCATGCACCAGTATGACGTCAGCAGCTGCTGACGCTCCGGCGCATGTGCGGACTTATGCCGGCCAGCGAAGTCCTTTCAGCCCCGGCTGGCGTGGCGCCAAAGGCCGTTCACACCAGCCGGCGGAGTGGGAGCCACTCCGGCACGGGCCTGGCCCCTCAATGTGAGGGCTTGGCCCCTAAAGGTGCCGCCCCAAAGGTGCGGAGATGTCAGGACCCCCCGACCCGCCGGGTAGGGGAGAATCCCGGCCCTGATCTCCAATTATTATTAACACGAAGAGTTTTCCCATAACCAATGTCAAATCAGCTGGTCTATCCGTTACCTCACGTATCCTTCCCTTTTTCTGAAAAAGGATATTGGGCGGGATTCTCCCATCCCTCAGCCGCGTATTTCACGGCCACGCGCCATTCACTGGCAGAGGGAATCTATCTTCCCGCTGCTTGTCAATAAGATTTCCCATTGAAACCACTCGGGAAACACGTGGGCCGGGGTGCACTGCCGGAAGAAAAAGTGAATCGCAATGACTGGAGAATTCCGGCCAAAGGATTGGCTGTCCCTGTCATAATATACACACATGTATCTGATGGTGCACAGACAGGCAGTGATTGACACACAGGATGACCAATGAACACCCAGAACACAGCAGCCAATCACCAGACAGGACACGACAACTACAAAGCCAGAGGGCACTAGTTTTCCCGCTCTCTCGGGATCCAGCCTCTGAGACAGTCAGAGCCTGTGAGCAGCAACCAGAACATACACCATGTGGTAGTAAGATTGTCTGGTCAGGTTAGCCTCAGGCCTCCAATCAAGTCAGCATAGTGTCAACCCACAGTTAAAGTATGTATGATAGTTAAGAGTTCAATAAAATTGAGTTGCATTTCTTCAAGTGTTGGAAGCCTGTCTCTCTCAGTACTGCAGTAAACGCATTCCTCGCAGACCCAGTTTACCCAACACATCAGTCCCCTAGTCCCAGAAAGTTTACATATCCAAGGAAGATTGAGCAATTGATTTCCCAGATTTTGATTTTCCCTCTCCAATTTCCAGCTGGCTGGATGTGAAGTACTCTAAATACGATGATCATTAATCATTTTCAAATTGACCCAAAAAATGGCTTAATTGTAACCTATTTGCTGTCTGACATTTGTAACAGGCATATCCCCAGTAGGTTTATTTGTTCATTGCCTGAAATTGTTGCTGGAACAATTTTGTTCTGTCCAATATTCTCCCTTTGTTCTTCAGTTGGCCATGGGCATGGCCGTGGAACATTAAGGAGCAGATGATGGTGAATCTTTGGTACAATTTCACTGTTTGTCACCCTTATGTTAGGCTTATTCATATTGACCCTGTTACACTGATGATTGATGCACGCCTCAATCCGTAAGTATAGTGGGGAATTATGTCTGACCGTTTTGGAAAGCTCAGAAGCTTGTGGCTGGGTCTGAAATTTTGGATTTGGTGCTTTCATGTTACAATATATTCTAAGTTTCAATCTTTCTAAGCAATTTGTTCAACTTAAATGGCAAATATTAAAGAGCGTGTTTTCTGTTGTAATAAATGATATGATATGAAGCAGTCTGCTAACTAAGGCGCAGATGCAGAATCAATAACTCTATGGGATGCTTTTGTCAACTAAGTATCACACAGCTTGACTTTTTACTTAGTAGATGTGTACATATATAAGCATCCCAGATGGCCCTGTACACACAATCAGGCATTTTACCATCAAACTGCGTAAAGTTGTAAAACTTACAGCTGAAGTATTTTATAATTAGGCAGTAATGAATAAGAAGGGGTGTGTATGTGCGAGTTTATTGTGAATTTTATTACATTGATGTGATTAAACACTGGCATTTAAGTATCAATCTTACCATTTAATTATGTGCTATGCTACTTTTTTTACATTGACTGAGATTACAAAGATTGAAAGGGCAGATATTGGCATTGAGACTCCTTTGCAGCTTCTGCAGATGAAAAGGGATGATTTTATGTTGCGGTTTCTCCTGCTCTCCTGCTGCAGCTTTGGTGGGGTCACCTGTGGAAATGCCAGAGAAACAGAATAAATGCCGTTGTTGCCCATTTTTCTGTGGATTTTTGCAGTCTTCCATTGAAATTACAGTGGGCGGACAGGAGAACTCCCATGGAACTTCACCCCGAATATCATTCACTCCATCATTTGGCTAAACTAGGGTGTTCTCGCTAGCAGTCCAGAATGTGACCACAAACCAGACGAGCACATCAGAGATAGATTGACACCCATCAGATAGTTGGGATTGAACATTCTTTATCAAACGTGGAGTTTTTTTTAATGAAATGCATTTTTAAATCCAAGCCATTCAAGTAAATTTTTATGCAATGTCCAGCAACTCTACAGTCTGAAAGACGATTATAAAATAAAAATGATATTGGGAGCTCGGCAGAAATTTTAATCCTATGAAGCAAGATCGCCACCTGTCACCTGCACTCTATACTATACTCAACTATACTCTGACTATAGTCTGAGATCTTGCATGAAGCAAAGTGAAACTGTTCCAATTTTTCAGAGCTTCATTTTATAGATGCCTGACTTTGTAGTTTATCGCTTCTGTTATTGATACTTTCAAGATCTGATTGATTGACACATTTACATAGTTGTAGCAACAGCAGTTTGTTCAAATAAAATTTCGGATGCATGTTTTTAAACAGTTCCTCACATGTTATTGTTATGACATGGCTCATTTTTTCTGTACATGGTGCGTAATGGGTGAATGGGCATGGAAGTGTCATGAATTGGCATGGACGATATGAGGGGCCATTAGGAGTAAGTGGAGGACATGAAGGAAATGAGGGACCAGTGGGGATGGTGGAGAGTATGGGTTCGCAGAGATGGGGAATCAGGGACATGGGAGAAGTGGATAAGCCTTTTGAACTTTCACAAGATTACCAAATCCGGACCATGCTTCGCAATTCCACTTGCGGGCCATGAACCACAAGTCATGCAGAAGTTGGTCCAAAGTTGCACTGGGCTAAGAAATACCTATAGACAATGGGACCAACAAGGTCAGAAGTGCAGAGTGCAGGCTCGTCACCTGCACCATTCTTCCACGCCACTGAAAAGGGGGACAACGAGAATAGGGCCAGGAGTCCTGGAATTGGATCTTGCCCACTATTTTCAATTGGCTCCAGAGTGTTTACAACTCAATGAGAATCTAACCTATTGTTTCATGTATCTGAACAGTTGTGAGGAAAGGTCCAGACCTAACATGTCAACTCTGTTTCTCAATCCAAGATGCTGCAGGACCAGTTGAGTGTTTCCAATATGCACCCTACCAGGTCACAAATAAGCGGTTTCTTCCTTGAAACGAAGGATAAGTGCGAGTAGTGTCAGGGGGGGTCCGGCCAACCACACCCACATGTTCTGGTCCTGTCTCAGACTCAATGGGCTCTGGACCACCTTCGTTGAGGCCATGTTCAGGGTGGTTGAAGTGGTGATGGAGCCATCTCATGCCCGTTTGTGGAGCTTTTTGGGGTATCGGCACATCCAGAACTCTTTATGGATAAAGTGGCTGATGCCCTGGTCTTCGCCTCCCTGATCGCCCGGTGGAGGCTTCTGCTCGGATGGAGGTCGACTGCACCACCCAGAGCCTCAGGCTGGCTCTCCGGCCTAGCACAATTCTTAAAATTGGAAAAGAATAAAAATCGCAATTAGGAGGCCTGCTGAAGATTCTACCATGGGTGGGGAAAATTCACAAGCCTCTGTGATGATCTGTTTGATAAAGGATCTGGATCGGCGTAGGCTGGGAGGGCCGAAGGGCCTGTTCCTGTGCTGTAATTTTCTTTGTTCTTTGTTCTTTGTTTATGACCAGTGACTAGGAGGGGACAAGTAAAGGGGGAGGAGGGATCATGACAGGGGGAAGGAGAAGGGGGGGGGGGATAAAGGAGGAACAACCAGAAAAGGGGGAGTGGAGTGGGGAGCATGCACACCATAAAAGATAAAAGGGGAAATAGGCCATACATACTGAGGAGCGCACATGAAAGACCGGGACAACATCGAAATGGGAGGTTGCCTCAGGAAACACTGAGAAATGAAAGGGAGCTCAGAGAATAAAGCCATCTGCCTACTCTTGCACCATAACCAATCAAGGCAATGCAAATAGACTACTGGTTTCTCTTTGCTGCAGTAGCTGTATTGATATTTGTATGTTAACTTACTAGCTTAGTTCATCTGTTTTTTCTGTTCTCTATTGCAAGGGCAGCACAATAGCACAGTAGTTAGCACTATTGCTTCACAGCGCCAGGGTCCCAAGTTCAATTCCGGCTGGTTCACTGTCTGTGCGGAGTCTACACATTCTCCCAATGTCTGCATGGGTTCTCTCCTGGTGCTTCAGTTTCCTTCCACAATTCCCGAAAGACGTGGGGCGGGATTCTCCAATCCCGTGGCAGAGTGTCCACGCCCTCGTAAACGCTGTTGCGTTTTACGATGGCGTGAACGGGCCACTCCCATGACTAATTCTGGCCCCTATTGGGGGCCAGCATGGTGCTGGAGCGGTTCATGCCACTCCAGCTGCTGATCCCGGCGTGAACTGTGCACCGCGGGATCCGCACATGCGCAGTGGCGCCGGCGCCAACGCACGCATGCGTAGTGGCCTCACTCAACGCGCCGACCCTGATGTAACAGGCTGCAGGACTACAGGGGCCGGCGCATAGGAAAGGAGGCCACCAGCCACAGAGGCCGGCCCGCCGATCGTGGGGCCCCAACATGACCACATCAGAGGGCCCCCCGGGTCGAAACCCCCCTCCCCCCCACACAGGCCGCCACCCGACCCTTGAACGCCAAGGTCCCACTGGCTCAGAGCAGGTTAGAATGGTGCCGGCGGGACTCGGCTCTTGTTTTACAGCTGCTCCGCCCATCCGGGCCGGAGAATCGGCGGGAAGGCCACGTAGAGCAGCCCGCGACTTGCGGCGTGTCAACCGCGCCATCGCCAGTGGTGCCGATTCTCCACTCTGCGCCCGTGGGTTCTCCGATTAGACTATGTCCCTATGCCGGCATGGGAACGGTGGCATTTTACACTCAAACAACTGGAGCAATACTGCCACCGATACTGCGTTTTGCTGAGGGCTAGCAGGAAGGCAACGTAGAGCACCCGGCTTCCCATACGGCCTGGACAATTGCTGGGTCCATGGCCGGGTCCGTGGCAGTGGCTGCGCCATGCTTCATCGCTGATGCCACTCGCGGACCCGGCCTGCACAATAGCTTCCCCCTTCGGCCGGCTTGCGCGCCCCAGACCGCTCCATCACAGTGGCACTAGCCCCAAGTAATGTCCCTCTACCTGTGGATCGGCCCTCCCCCGACTGTGGCGTGCCCTCTTGAATGCCTCAATTGTACCTACCTCCACCATAATTCCAGTCAGTGCATTCCAGACCCGAACCACTCGATGTATGAAAAATATTTTTCTCACATCACATCGGATGAATGAAAAGATATTCGGCGTGAAATACCAAAGAATGTAACAGAAATATGTAAATGAATCCAAGTCCAAAGAAGTTAAAAGCAGAATTTTATTTGTGTTCAATAGCTCATCAGTGCAGGAAGATGATTCGCGGAGCGGGCCGCCAGTTTAAAGTGCCTCCCTGATCTTGAGACCTTCTGCTCCTCCACAACAGTCCCTGAACCCCTCACTGCCTCAACTTGCCTCTTAAGGGACCTCGAGGTTCCCTCACCCCACCTCTTAAGGGTAGGGCACCTCTGGACCCGATCCCTGGCACGGGCAACCAGGACCCCTGGCACTGCCAGCCTGGCAGCCATGGCAGTGCCCCCTGGCACCATGGCTGTGCTACAGTGCCCATGTGCAGCAGGAGTTCCAAGATACCACCCTGCCAGAACTCGACCACCAGGGGGCCTCCAATGAAAATCCCTGAGGTGCTATTGCACCTGGACTACATATGTGTGGACCAGTGCTCAAAGGTTCCATAGTGAGGCCTCCCAGGCGAGGTCATTGGTTCCCAGGCCTGGGGGGAATCTGGCATAGACATACTTAAATATGCTCTTCTGGATCTTGCCAGCGAGGGCGTTATCCAGATCGTGATGTCTCGCGAGGCTTTCGAATATCACAAATTTTGCCAGAATCCTTTGGATCGCGCCCGACATCCGATGGTTCTCCTTCATCCACCCTGTTTTTTTTACGTCCTCAAAGAATTCCAGTAAATTTGCAAGCATGATTTACGTTTCAGAAAGCCATATCAACTTTTCTTGATTGCATTCTGATTTTATAAATAACCTGCTCCAACTTCCTAGATAATGGATAATTCTAGAATTTTTCCATTGGCAGATATTAGGCTAACTGGCCTAGAGTTTCCTGCCTTCGGTCTCCTTCCTTTCTGGAATAGGATACATTTACAGTTTTCCAATCTGCTCGAAATCTGTGGAATTTTGTAATGTTTCAACCAATGCATCCACTAACACTGCAGCCATATCTTTTAAGACCTTAGGTAGTCTCATTCAGGTTATCACATTTTTTGCAGCACTGTGGCAAGGTGTTGAAAATGATCCCTCTGAGCGATCTCCCTCTATGTATGCTAATTTACTTGGAGTTATATCCATTTACCAGCCAAAATAAACAGGCCCTTCTTCTTGACCATGTCTTGCTGAAACTGCCTCCCTATGGCATCATCTGAATATTAGGGTGTTCATTGGTATTATGGCTGTTGCTCTACGGAAACCCATGTATCACTTTTTTTCACGTGCCACTCAAAATTTTCCCTTTAAAAGATGTAAGATGACTGTAAGAAGTCTCGTGGATTCCTCCCAAATGGCCAACTGCCCACAATTACTGCTACCGGAATTCTACTTTAGTAAATCAGGCCTAATCATAAAAGGCTGATCAGGCCTTGTGATGGCATCAAGATTATATCTGCACCTCCCGCTGCCTGGGGAAAGCAGGCAGCATAATCAAAGACCCCTCCCACCCAGCTTACTCACTCTTCCAACTTCTTCCATCAGACAGGGGATACAAAAGTCTGAAAACACGCACGAACAGATCCAAAACCGCTTCTTCCCCGCTGTTACCAGACTCCTTAACGGCACTCTTATGGGCTGACCTGATTAATACTACACCCCTGTATGTATGTGTCTATGTATTTACATTGTGTACTTTGTGTTGCCCTATTATGTATTTTCTTTTTCTTTTTTTTCTTTTCATGTACTAAATGATCTGTTTGAGCTGCTCGCAGAAAAATACTTCTCACTGTACCTTGGTTCACGTGACAATAAACAAATCCAAATCCAAATCCAATTGTGCTCAGCCCACTTCTCACTGCCTAGTTATACACCACAGATGAAAATCAGCCCTAAATGTGTGAGACGATCAGAGGAGATAAGACGGTATTTAAACTGGATGGAACACAGAGTACCCAGAAAAAAAGCAGAAGAAAACTCTGCTGCAGAATAGAAAATTAGTATTAATTTAAAACGCTTCCAATGGACAGTTGTTGAAAAGAACTTGTCAATCAACTTGTCAAAATACATTTTCATTAAAGTTGGACCTCTGTGATTGGTGATTTTCTTTTTTTATGTATTATTTGTTGACAATAATCTTTGAACAAATGAGCAATATATCTGAAATAAGTTACTGTATGGACAGTAAACTGAAATTGACTGACTGAATTGATTAATTGAATCTGATGAATCTGCTGAGTAAGCGCAGAGCAAGTTGCAACACTGTCTTCAGGACATCAAAAGAATTGCAGAAAGGTACCTAACTGCATACTTGACAGCTTTAAAAAGAAACTCCCCTGATCCTTTCAGTAGCGAATACCTTTTCTGAAGAAGTCAAGCGATGGTTTAAATCTATCCTTCAAAAAAGAAACAAGTATTTTTTGCTTTGTTATTCAATCCTCACTTAAACCCCTTTATTCTTTCAAATTAAGTACTTGAATGAATGTGTGATGATTTTGGATGAGCAGGGCAAAACTGTTAAATCCTAAGCAGGAAATCAGCCTGGGCCTTCATCTTTGTCTACACTGTCAATCTTGCTTGAACTGTTCCCATTAAAGCCTACAAAATGAGATAGGAATTACACGACAGTAAAATTTCTCAATTTCTTACTCTCACTCATATTTTGAAGCAACAATTAGGATGGGGTGCAACAGGTTCATTTCAATCTCTCTGAGAACATGGGTGTGGGGGGGGGGGGGGGGGGGGGGGGGGGGGGTTGGCACACTGTGGTAAATCTATGTTCACAATTCCTTATAATGTATGTCTGGTCCTCAAGCCTGTTACGCTGAAGGAGAGAATCACACAAAATTCAAAAGCTTCCTCAGGTGGAGGAAGAACAAATCAATGAACAAATTGAGTACTTTTGTGAATGTTTCATTATTTAAAATGAATGTGAGGATTAGAATCGGGTCGCACAAATTCTACTTCCAGTATCAAGCCCCCCACCCTCCAAAAAACAACCACACAGCCATTGGTGAATATTGGAGTGAAACTAATAGCGGCCATGATTACTGTATTCATATGCATGACGTGTTTAAGGAACTAATTATGGGCTGAATTTTCATCTTCGAGGTGGGTAGTCGGAGTCGAGGAAAATTCCCTTCTCAAGACATCTGCCTTGGGAGAAAATGTCTAGCATTACGGGATTTTCATTGTGGTGGGAGCAGAGGCTGCAGGCTGCAGTCCAGCTAGTCAAGCTGGGAAAAAATTTGGATGCAGGCACAGGGGCTGCTGGGTGAAGAGACAGCTGGTTAAAAGACTCATCTTGGTACTGTGGAACTTTGTCACAGTTATAATAAAAATAGAAAGACCCCCCCCCCCACCCGCCCTGAACCCTCACACCCCCTCACCCTCAGCACAGCCTCTCTTGCCCCATACATGCCACCTCAAGCCTTCACCCAGCTTCTGTAGCCCATCACGACTCCAATGCAAGCTATGCATCCCAAAAACTTCCTATGGTCCCTCATCCCATAGTATGCCTACCAAACCACCCCATATGGCCCTTCATGCCCCGCTGCGAAGAAATGCTCTCCATCATTCCCAAGGTCCCTCATGCTCCTGTGCCAAGCTATGGCATTTCCATGCATATTCCCCCACTACACATTGCATAAAAGCAATGAGTGCTTATGGTGACAGTATTGAAAAAAACTTTTTAAAAAGCCATTTGATCACTTTGCAATTTCTGAAAAAAATCCTTTTTATTACAGCTCAGTAAAAGTATCAATCATCCAACCCTTTAAAGTATGACGGAATACAGTGTGGTAAACTACTATTGCACCTCTATTAGAGGATGTATGGTAGGACCAGTACTACAGGTACGTTGGTAGTCCCTGAGTATAAATATATGTGTCCTCCATGCTGCAGCCATTCCGCCAGCTGCTGTGGGAGGCCACACATCTTAGAGCAATAAAGCCTCAGTTGTATCCAACTCAAGTCTTTGTGCAGTTGATCGTGCATCAGACAGTACAAGCACTCAAAATCTCTTTAATTTATGTAAATAAACATTACAAAATTGACAAAAGGTGTCAGAGAGAAAGAGCTATAAATCAATCAACATCTACCACTCAGACTTCCAACCACATTAGGTTGCTGAATAAGGTGCACCAGTCCCATGTTTTGGAGCCACTGACTTGCTCAGCCACATTCAGTAATGCCTTCTTCATGAGGCATAGCAGCCTCCTCCTCCCATCACCTCTCTCTTCATCATCAGCACCTCTCTCCATCCTCTTGCTATCTGCAGAAGCACACCCAGGGAGGCATCATCAAATCTTGGAGCGGCCCTTCGTCACACTGCAATCATTCCACCACAGAGTCCTTGCTTAGCATCCTTTCTGATGAAAACTGTGTCCGCCGCTTGCCTGATGGCTTCAGGCTGTCCTTAAAAAAAATGGTGGCTTCCACCAATCTGTTGACACTCACTACCACGTATGACTGGTTAGCTACCCTGTCTGCTGCCTGTTAATTTGATCTAGGCGGCAATATTATCAAGGAACCCCTGCCACTTGCCTATGTGGTCAGATGATCCAAATATGACCCCTCTGTCGGGCTTGACACACAAATAGTAACATCCAGCCCAAAGACCCCAAAATATGTTATAACTGAACCAAAGAGGCTTGTGAGACTCATTTTCTTTTTAAGATCTGGAACACTGGGACAAGGTCTCAGATTACAATTTACTCTCACATAATCAGAAATGTATTATTGATGCTTAGTGGATATTGCCTCATCTCATGAGTTCAGACTGAATAGAAGCCACATCATTGAACTTACATACAGTCAACCTGGCCATTTTATGCCATGGTGGAGGTTAACACTCTCATTCAAGGAATGAGATGATGGATTGAACATGTCAAATGATGCATTAAGTGTGTCAATGAAGTTTAAACTGCGTTAGTTTCACACATTGCAGTTTTGACAAGTTGACTCAGTAATCCTAGCAAGAATGTAATTTATTTCACATACCGAGAGCAACAAACTGAACAGAGCCACTTCACCACAAGCCATTGGTAGTTTTAAAAATAATCAGCACTGTGTTCCGAGTCATTATTAGGAATCATCACTTTTGCTGTTCAATTGCTTCTTTAAATTACACATTTTTGGGGGGAGTTTTATATTTATGGAAGTGAGTGCTCGTAGTGCTGGCGTTGGATTCTTTTCTGTTTCCAGCATTCAATGTTACTGTTGAGGAGATGCTGACCATACAAATGCAGACAGAGGTTTCCTGCTGCTCCAAAAAGTAATGCCTCAATCCCAATCTCAAAACACCACCCACAACAGTGTGACCCTTTTGTCAATCCCACAAACAGTTATCCTGTACAAGTTATGATGGCTAGTCGAGTGTCAGTTACTCCTGCAGGAGGGATAGCTTTCCGCTATGGACTCATGCTTGATAAGCACTGGATTCAGACTGTCCAAATTCATCTTGTGTGAACTTGTGCAACAAATAGAGACAAGTTTGGTTGGTTTGGTGGTTTTCACCACCGATGGAATGAACGTGAAGTCACAAATTGTTTCTGCAGTATTAGCACATGGTAGAATGTTTGGCTTGGTGTGATAGATTAAAATGAAAGAAGAAACACAAGCAAGTAACCATCCAAACAAAAAACTTGAAAAGAACACTAGTCTATAATAAAGAATAGAAGCCGGAGGAAGAACCTGTGAAAACAGGTCATAAAGATTTCAATACGCTCTCCAGCTAATTCTCCACATTGTGAAATGATGGTTGTGTGAGTTGAATGTGAGTGTTTGGTGTTCAGACTATTTTACATTAGAACTAATGCTGCTTTGGAAATATTTGCTTATTTCTTTTACCCATTGCTGATAAGCCTTGACATTTTAACTAAATGTAAATAATGTGCTTATCACAGTGATCAGCCAGTTGCCTAACTTTGATAGTGTGAATTTGTGCTCAATGCACAACGAATAAAGAACTAACAATCGAGTTGGATCCCTTCTTCCACCTCTTATTTAATTGACAAGTTAGGGTGATAATAAAGTACAAAAATGGATTTGTATTACAAATAAATTGTCCAACAAAGTGTTATATAAAAGGTCGATAAACAAAATTCTGGCGCATGGAGTAGGCAGGTCAGTGTCTAAATGGATTCAATAAAATTGGCTTAGGACAGTGTATCGTGGTAAATGGTTAGTTTTCAGATTGACGAATGGCAGGCAGGCGTGTTTCCCAAAGGTCAGTACTAGGACCATTCCTTTGGGTTTTAGAATACAGAGTAGAATTTCAAAATACCAAACTTGGAGAAATGGCAAACACGTACGATGATTTGAATCGCCTGCCATTGCCTGACAAAGATCGGCAAACAGAACAGGCAGGTAAGCGGTAAATGGAATTGTATATAAAGAAGTGTGAGGTGATGCATTTTGGCAAAAGGACTAGGGAGAGGCAATATAGACTTTATAGCCCAATTGTAAAGAATGTACAGGAACGCAGGGACCAGGGATACATGTGAATTGATCACCAAAGATGACAGGACATATTGATTGATTAATTGATTGGTTTATTGTCACATGCACCGAAGGACAGTGAAAAGTATTTTTCTGCTGTCAAGGGGACGTAAACAGTACGTACACAGAAGACAAAAAAAAATGACCAAGTACATCGACAAACAGTGATTGGTTACAGTGCGGAACAAGGGCCAGACAAAGTAAATACATGAGCAAGAGATGCATTGGGCATCGTGAATAGTATCTTACAGGGAACAAATCAGTCTGAGGGAGACTCGTTGAGGAGTCTAGTAGCTGTGGGGAAAAAGTTATTCCTATGTCTGGATGTGCAGGTCTTCGGACTTCTGTATCTTCTGCCTGGTGGAAGGGTCTGGAAGAGGACAAAGCCTGGGTTTGAGGGGTCTCTGACAATGCTGTCTGCCTTCCCGAGGCAGCGGAAGGTGGAGACAGAATCAATGGGAAGGTGGCAAGCTTGTGCGATGCCTTGTTTGGGCTGAGTTCACCACACTCTGCAGTTTCTTGCAATCTTGGGCTGAGCAGTTGCCATGCTAAGCTGTGATGCAGCCGGATAGAATGCTTTCTATTGCACATCTGTAGAAGATGTGAGAGTCGATGCAGCCAAATTTATTTAGCTTCCATAGGAAATAGAGACGTTGTTGGGCTTTCTTGACTGCTGCATCAACATAAGTGGACCAGGATAGACTGTTGGTGATGGTGACCCACAGAGACTTAAAGCTATCGACCACTTCGGATCCATTTATGTGTGTCTTACTACGCTTGAGAAGATGGTTATCAAAGCATATGGGATCGTGTGTTTCATAAATAGAGGCACTGAGTTCATAGAACTGGAATAAGGAGGAACTACTTCTCGTAGAGGGTGGTGAATTTGTGGAACTCGCTGCTCCATAGTGAAGTGGAATCGGAGTTATTAAATGGTTTCAAGAAGGAGATAGATATATTTCTGATACCAAAAATAAGTTAAAGGGTAATGGGGAACAGGTACGGAGGTGTATTTGAAACCAGGAAGAGATCAGCCATGATCTGATTGATTGGCAGAGCAGGCTCAAAGGGCTGAATTGCCTTCTTCTGCTCCTAATTCCTATGTTCCTAAAAGCAAATTATACTGAACATTGATAAAACCCTGGTTAGGTCACAACTGAGTCATTGCATCCAGTTGTGGTCACCATATTTTAGGAAGGATGTGAGGGTCCTTGAGAGGGCACAGCGGAGATTTACCAGATTGAAGGAATGGAGGATTATAGTTACACAGTTAAATTAGAAAAGCTGGGGTAGTTCTCCTTCAGGGAAAGATGAGCAAGGGAGATTTAATAGATTCTAAGAAATATAGATAAGGTCGATAAAGGAAATCTGTTCCCATTAGCCAATAGTAAAAGGATTAGATTTAAAGGGAGTGATTTAACAGGAAAGAGTCCCTGCAGAGCCAAGATTGACCCCGCCATCAAACCAAACTCTTTTTTTCTGGCCTTGGCGAGGAATGGCCGCCAAGGCCACACTTCACTTAATTTTTACCTTTACTGGCACTTTTTAAATGCCACCCTGATCTCTCAACCCCCCACCACAGCCTCCAGATGCCCCCCTCCCCAACGCCCCAAATTACTTGTCAGGGGGTCCTCGAATCCCGCTCACGCCACTTAATAAGGGAAGGGAACGCCCAGCCCGATACCTAGCACTGGAAACCTGGCATGTGGACACCTTGGCATTGTCCTTGCCAGCCCAGCAGTGCCACCTGGACACCTTGGCAGTGCCAGGATGGCACTGCGAAGGTGGCTTCTGGCAGTGCCAAAGTGCCCGAGTGGTAGAGGGAGTGCCAGGGTACCATCCTGCCTACAGCCCAACCACCCGGGGGCCTCTGATGGCCTGGGAGACCCCCATTTACCATCACGCCAGGTCTACTTGACGTGGACCTGTGCTAAAAGGTGCCATGGTGAGAGATCCCAGGAGCTTTGGGAGACTCCAGCGCAAGCATATATAAGTGAGTCTTCCTGTTCACTTAAATATTGCACATCCGGATCCCACCCAGCGAGGACAGGATCCATATCGTGATGTCTCGTGAGATCTTGTTAGATCTAGCAACGTGTAGCAAGCTTCGCAAATCTCGTGAGAGGTGTATTGTGAGATTTAATGGCCTTGTCATATCCCAAGTCATACGTGACAAGGTTGTTCGATCGGGCCCTGTGTCTTGGGCAATAAACACAGGACAAATATGAAGAGAAACCTTTTACTTGGCGAGTGGTAATGACCTGGAACTTGCTGCCGACAAGGGTGGTGGAAATACAAACTATAACTGACTTTAAAAGGAAATTGGTGGACATTTGAAGGAAATAAATTCAAAGCTATGGTGACTGAGTGGAGGAATGGAGCTGATTGGAGTTCTACGCGGGGAGGTGTATGGACACAATATGGGAGGTGGTTGTGCTGAGATATTATCACTGGACAAGTCATCAAGAGACCCAGACAATGTTCTGTGGAGCTGGGTTTGAATCCCACCACACAAATGATGAAATTTGAATTCAATCAATAAAAATCTGGAATTAAAAGTCTAGCGAGGGCCAGGAAACTGTTTTCGATTGTCGTAAAAACCACCTAGTTCACTCATGCACTTTGGGGAAGGAAATGTGCTATCCTCATCTGACCTGGCCTACACGTGACTCCAGACCCACAGTGGTTGACTGCTAAATGTCTCCTGAAATGGCCTAACAAGCCATGCATTGTATCAAACCACTGGAAAGTCAAGGAAGAATGAAACCGGACAGACCACCCAGTATCAATCTAGGCGCCGGAAATGACAAATCAAACTTAGCTCAGTTTACCCTGTGAAGTCCTCCTCACTAATATCTGGGGTGTTTGTGTCAAAATTGAGAGAGTCACTCAAATCCCTGACATAGTCATACTCACGGAATCATACCTTACAGGCAATATCCCAGGCATTAAAATCACTCTTCCTGGGTATGTCCTGTCTCACTAGCAGGACAGACCAGAAGAGGCAACAGCACAGTGGTACATTGTCAGGAGAAGCTGCCTTGTAATATTCAACATCATTCCGGACCCCATGAAGTCTCATGGAATAGGTCGTGAAGTTTCATGGCATGTTAGCATGAACCACCCCCTCTCAGCTGATGAATCAGTACTCCTCCATGTTGGACACCATTTGGAAGCACTGAGAATGGCAAAGGCACAGAATGTACTCTAGGTGGGGGACTTCAATGTCCATCACCAAGAGTAGCTTGGTAGCACCACTGCAGACCATTCAGGCCGGGTCCGAAAAGACATAGCTGCTGGAGTGGGTCTGCGGCAGGTGGTGAAAGCCAATAATCGGGAAATTCCTACTTAACTTCATCCTCACCAACCTGCTTGTCATAGATGTATCTGTGCATGACACTATTTATAGGAGGGACCACCGCACAGTCCTTGTGGAGACCTGTCTTCATATTAAGGATACCGTCCATCATGTGTGGCACTACCACTGTGCGATATACTTTAAACAGATCCAGCGACTCAAGACAGGGCATCTATGAGACTCTATGGGCCATCAGCAGCAGCAGAATTGTATTCAACCACAATCTGCAACCTCATTGCTCAGTATATCCCTCACTCAACCATTACCACCAAGCCAGGGAACCGATCCTGGTTCAATGAAGAGAGCATGCCATGAGCAGCACCAAGCATACCTAAAAATGAAGTGTCAATGTGGTGAAGCTACAACAGATGACTACTTGTGTATCAAACAGTGAAAGCAGCAAGTAATAGACAAGAACGAAGCAGTCCCAAAATGAACGGGTCAGAACTAAGGTCTGCAGTCCTGCCATATCCAACTATGAATGGTGGTGAGCAATTAAACAATTCACTGGAGGAGGAGGCTCCACAAATATCCCCATCCTCAATGATGCAGCAGCCTAGAACAGCAGTGCAAAAGATAAAGCTGATGCATGTGCAACAATCTTCAGCCATAAGTACTGAGTGTCTGATCCATCACAACTCTTTTGGATGTCCCAGCAACACAAATGTCAGTTCTTAGCCAATTCTATTCATTCTGCATGAAATCAAGAAAAAGCAGAAGACACTGGACACTACAAAGTCAATGGGCCCTGATAATATACCAGCAATAGTACTGAAGACTTGTGCTCCTAAACTACCATGCCCCTGCCAAGCTACTCAATACAGCTGAAGGGTGGCACGGCAGCACAGTGGTTAGCACTTTTGCTTCACAGCTCCAGGGACCAAGGTTCGATTCCTGGCTTGGGTCACTGTTTGTGTGGAGTCTGCACGTTCTCCCCGTGTCTGCGTGGGTTTCCTCCAGGTGCTCCAGTTTCCTCCCACAAGTTCCAAAAAGACATGGTTGTTAGGTGAATTGGACATTCTGAATTCTCCCTCTGTGTACCCAAACAGGAGTGAGGCGACTGGGGGATTTTCACAGTGTTAATTGCAGTGTTAATATAAGCCTACTTGAGACACTAATCAAGATTATTATTATTGCAACTCTGACATCAGCCTGGCAATTTGGAAAATTATCCGGTATTTCCTGTACACAAAAAGCAGGACAAATCCAACCTGGCCATTGCTGTCCCATCAGTCTACTCTCAATCACCAGTAAAACGATGGAAAGGTCATCAACAGTGCCATCAAGCAGCACTTGCTTTGCAAGAACCTGCTCACTGATGCTCAGTTTGGGTTCCATCTGTGTAACTCAGCTCCTGACCTCATCTAGCTTGAAAGAAACAGTCAGAAAAGAACGGAACTCCAGAAATGAGGTGAGAGTGATTTATCTTGACACCAAGGCCACATTTCATTGATTATCGCCTCAGGAGCTTCAGCAAAAGTGGAGTCAATGGGAATCAGATGAAACACTCTCCTCTGGTTGGAGTCATACATGTTACAAAGAAAGCTGGTTGTGATTGTTGAACATCACTGTCTAGGTAGTATCCTAGGTCAAGCAACCTTCAGCTGCTTCATCAATGACCTTTCCTCCATCACAAGGATGTTTGCTGATGATTGCATAATGTTCAGCGCCATTTGCAACTCAGCAGAAACTAAATCAGTCTATATCCAAATGCAGCAAGACCAGGACAGTATCTAGGCTTAGGCTGACAAGTGGCAAGCAACATTCATGCCACACAAGTGCCAGGCAATGACCATCTCCAACAGGAGAAATTCCAACCATTGCCTCTTGACATTCAATGGCATTACCACTGATGAAGACCCGCTATCAACATCCCGATGGTTACCATTGACCAGGAACTGAACTTGACTAGCCATACAAATACTATGGCGACAAGGGCAAGACAGAGGATAGGAATCCTAGGGCGAGTAACTTGCCGCCTGATTCCCCAAAGCCTGTTCACCATTTACAAGGCACAAGTCAGGGCTGTGTTGGAATACCCTCCCCTTATCTGGAAGAGTACAACTCCAATGACATTCCAGAAGATCGATCCCATCCAGGACAAATCAACCCATTTGATTGGCACCCATTCACAAACATTCATTCCCTCCACACGGTGGCAGCTGTGTATGTCATCTCCAAGATGCACTGTAGCAACACACCAAGGCTCCTTAGGTAGCACCTTCTAAAGCCATAACCTCTACCACCTAAAAGAACAAGAGCATCAGATACTTGGGAACATCAAGGGGCCAGTTTAGCTCAGCAAGGGGCCAGTTTAGCTCAACAAGGGGCCAGCAGTCCCTGCTGACTACATCTGCGGGAAGTGCACCCATCTCCAGCTCCTCGAGAACCGTGTTAGGGACCTGGAGCTGGAGCTGGATGAACTTCGGATCATTCGGGAGGCGGAGGGGGTTATTGAGAGGAGTTATAGGGAGGTAGTCACACCTCAGGTAAAAGAAGAAGGTAGATGGGTTACCGTCAGGGGAGGGAGAGGGAACTGGCAGGCAGTGCAGGGATCCCCTGTGGTCGTTCCCCTCTATAACAAGTATACCGTTTTGGATACTGTTGCGGGGGACGACTTACCAGGGGTAAGCAATGGGGCACAGGTCTCTGGCACAGAGTCTGTCCCTGTTGCTCAGAAGGGAAGGAAGAAGAGGAACAGAGCACTTGTCATTGGGGACTCCATAGTTTAGAGGAACAGACAGGAGGTTCTGTGGGAACGAAAGAGACTCACGGTTGGTGTGTTGCCTCCCAGGTGCCAGGGTTCGTGATGTCTCTGATCATGTTTTTGGGATCCTTAAGGGGGAGGGGGAGCAGCCCCAAGTCGTGGTCCACATAGGTACCAACGACATAGGTAGGAAGAGAGATGGGGATTTGAGACAGAAATTCAAGGAGCTAGGGTGGAAGCTGAGGGCTAGAACAAACAGAGTTGTTATCTCTGGGTTGTTACCCGTGCCACGTGCTAGCGAAGTGAGAAATAAGGAGAGAGAGGAGTTGAACACATGGCTACAGGGATGGTGCAGGAGGGAGGGTTTTGGTTTCCTGGATAATTGGGGCTCATTCTGGGGTAGGTGGGACCTCTACAAACAGGATGGTCTTCACCTGAACCAGAGGGGTACCAATATCCTGGAGGGGAGATTTGCTAGTGCTCTTCGGGGGGGTTTAAACTAATTCAGCAGGGGGATGGGAACCTAACTTGTAGTCCCAGTGTACAGGATGTTGAGAGTAGTGAGGTCAGGGATAGGGTTAAAAGTTCGAAAGAGGGCACCGGCAAGCAAGACGCTGGTTTGAAGTGTGTCTACTTCAACGCCAGGAGCATCCGGAATAAGGTGGGTGAGCTTGCAGCATGGGTTGGTACCTGGGATCTCGATGTTGTGGCGATTTCGGAGACATGGGTAGAGCAGGGACAGGAATGGTTGCTGCAGGTTCCAGGATTTAGATGTTTCTGTAAGAACAGAGAAGATGGTAAAAGAGGGGGGGTGTGGCATTGTTAATCAAGGAAAGTATTACGGCGGTAGAAAGGACGTTTGAGGACTCGTCTACTGAGGTAGTATGGGCCGAGGTTAGGAACAGGAGAGGAGAGGTCACCCTGTTGGGTGTTGTCTATAGACCTCCGAATAGTTCCAGGGATGTAGAGGAAAGGATTGCAAAGATGATTCTCGACAGGAGCGAGAGTAACAGGGTAGTTGTTATGGGGGACTTTAACTTTCCAAATATTGACTGAAAATACTATAGTTCGAGTACTATAGATGGGTCAGTTTTTGTGCAATGTGTGCAGGAGGGTTTTCTGATACAGTATGTAGACAGGCCAACAAGGGGCGAGGCCACATTGGATTTGGTACTGGGTAATGAACCCAGCCAGGTGTTAGATTTAGATGTAGGTGAGCACTTTGGTGATAGTGATCACAATTCGGTTATGTTTACTTTAGCAATGGGCAGGGATAGGTATATACCACAAGGCAAGAATTATAGCTGGAGGAAAGGCAATTATGATGCTATTCGGCAAGATTTAGGATGTATAGGATGGGGAAGGAAACTGCAGGGGATGGGTACAATCGAAATGTGGAGCTTTTTCAAGGAACAGCTACTGCGTGTCCTTGATAAGTATGTACCTGTCAGGCAGGGAGGAAGTTGTCGAGCAAGGAACCGTGGTTTACTAAGGAAGTTGAAGCACTTGTCAAGAGGAAGAAGAAGGCTTATGTTAGGATGAGACATGAAGGCTCAGTTAGGGCACTTGAGAGTTACAAGTTAGCCAGGAAGGACCTAAAGGGAGAGTTAAGAAGAGCGAGGAGAGGACACAAAAAGTCATTGGCGGATAGGATCAAGGAAAACTCTAAGGCTTTCTATAGGTATATCAGGAACAAAAGAATCACTCGAGTAAGATTAGGGCCAATCAAGGATAGTAGTGGAAAGTTGTGTGTGGAATCAGAGGAGATAGGGGAAGCGTTAAATGGATATTTTTCATCAGTGTTTACACTGGAGAAAGACAATGTTGTCGAGGAGAATACTCAGGTTCAGTCGACCAGGCTAGATGGAATTGAGGTTCAAAAGGAGGAGGTGTTAGCAATTTTGGAAAATGTCAAAATAGATAAGTCCCCTGGGCCAGATGGGATTTATCCTAGGATTCTCTGGGAAGCCAGGGAGGAGATTGCAGAGCCTTTGTCCTTGATCTTTATGTCGTCTTTGTCGACAGGAATAGTGCCGGAAGACTGGAGGATAGCAAATGTTGTCCCCTTGTTCAAGAAGGGGAGTAGAGACAACCCTGGTAATTATAGACCTGTGAGCCTTACTTCGGTTGTGGGTAAAATGTTGGAAAAGGTTATAAGAGATAGTGTTTATAATCATCTTGAAAAGAACAAGTTGATTAGCGATAGTCAACACGGTTTTGTGAAGGGTAGGTCATGCCTCACAAACCTTATTGAGTTTTTTGAGAAGGTGACCAAACAGGTAGATGAGGGTAAAGCGGTTGATGTGCTGTATATGGATTTCAGTAAGGCGTTTGATAAGGTTCCCCACGGTAGGCTATTGCAGAAAATAAGGAAGTATGGGATTGAAGGTGATTTAGCGGTTTGGATCAGTAATTGGCTAGCTGAAAGAAGACAGAGGGTGGTGGTTGATGGCAAATGTTCATCCTGGAGTTCAGTTACTAGTGGTGTACCGCAAGGATCTGTTTTGGGGCCACTGCTGTTTGTCATTTATATAAATGACCTGGAAGAGGGTGTAGAAGGATGGGTTAGTAAATTTGCAGATGACACGAAGGTCGGTGGAGTTGTGGATAGTGCTGAAGGATGTTATAGGATACAGAGGGACATAGATATGCTGCAGAGCTGGGCTGAGAGGTGGCAGATGGAGTTTAATGCAGAAAAGTGTGAGGTGGTTCACTTTGGAAGGAGTAACAGGAATGCAGAGTACTGGGCTAATGGCAAGATTCTTGGTAGTGTAGATGAACAGAGAGATCTCGGCATCCAGGTACATAAATCCCTGAAAGTTGCCACCCAGGTTAATAGGGCTGTTAAGAAGGCATGTGGTGTGCTAGCCTTTATCAGTAGGGGGATTGAGTTTCGGAGCCACAAGGTCATGCTGCAGCTGTACATAACTCTGGTGCGGCCGCTCCTGGAGTACTGCGTGCAGTTCTGGTCACCACATTATAGGAAGGATGTGGAAGCTTTGGAAAGGGTTCAGAGGAGATTTACTAGGATGTTGCCTGGTATGGAGGGAAGGTCTTACGAGGAAAGGCTCAGGGACTTGAGGTTGTTTTTGTTAGAGCGGAGAAGGCTGAGAGGTGACTTAATAGAGACATATAAGATAGTCAGAGGGTTAGATAGGGTGGACAGTGAGAGTCTTTTTCCTCGGATGGTGATGACCAACACGAGGGGACATAGCTTTAAATTGAGGGGTGGTAGATATAGGACAGATGTCAGAGGCAGTTTCTTTACTCAGAGAGTAGTAGGGGTGTGGAACGCCCTGCCTGCAACAGTAGTAGACTCGCCAACTTTAAGGGCATTTAAGTGGTCACTGGATAGACATATGGATGAAAATGGAATAGTGTAGGTCAGATAGGCTTCAGATGGTTTCACAGGTCGGCGCAACATCGAGGGCCGAAGGGCCCGTACTGCGCTGTAATGTTCTATGATCTCTATGTTCTAGTTTAGCTCAGTGGGCTAGACAGCTGGTGTATGATGCAGAACAAGGCCAGCGGCACTGGTTCAGTTCCTGTACCGGCTGATTTATTCATGAAGGCTCTGTCTTCTCAACCTTGTCCCTCATCTGAGGTGTCGTGATCCTCAGATTAAACCACCACCAATCAGCTCTCCCCCTGAAAGGGGAAAGCAGCCTATGGTCATCTGCACTATGGGGACTTTACTGGGGCGGCATGGTGGCACAGTGGTTAGCACGTTACCTCACAGCTCCAGGGTCCTGGGTTCAATTCCAGCCATGGATGACTGTCTATGCGTAGTTTGCACTTTCTCCCCGTGTTTGCGTGGTTTCCTATGGGTGCTCCGGTTTCCACCCAGAGTCCAAAGATGTGCAGGTTAGGTGGATCGGTAATGCTAAATTGCCCCTTAATGTTCAAAAAATTGGGTGGCGTTACTGTGTTACGGGGATGGGGTAGAGGCATGGGCTTAAGTAAGGTGCTCTTTCCAAGAGCCGATGCAGACTCCAGGGCCAAATGGCCTCCTTCCGCACTGTAAATTGCATGATTCTATGATAATCACCATCTGCAGGTTCCCCTTTAAGCCGCACACCACCCTAACGTAAAACTATATCATCGTTCTTTCACTGTCACTGAGTCAAAATCCTGGAACTCTCTACCTAACAGCACTGTGGGTGTACCTACACAATTTGACTGCAGTGGTTCAAGAAGACAATTCACCGCCAACTTCTCAAGGACAATTAGGGATGGGCTAGAAATTCTGACCCAACCAGTGACACCCAAATCCCATGAGCAAATAAAAAAACTGCTAGATGGCCTCCTTTTGTGCCAATATCATGTGGGAGGGCATCAATTGGGGACCTTCACCTCAAGCTTCCCACTTCCACCTCAATTTAGTCCTGGGCAGAGAGGTCCATGGATGGCAGTCCTGCCCTGTGCCAATTGATATCATTAAGTTGTCAATTCATTCTCACTTAAGGACCTCATCCTGCTTCCACTGTTCATATGAGATGTATGCCAAGTAAACATTTGCCTGTTCAATTGCAGGCCCCTGGTGGGGTTTCCTCATTCAAATGCTTTCAGTCGTTCGAGCACTGGGAAGGGTGAGGTCCACTGTAAGCCACATTGCTGATCTTGCTGCTGATAGCCCCTGTGACTTCCGCCCTATGTCCCTTCCCCTCCCTCCATCTCTGACCTGTGCCTGGGTTCCTCCAGATCTGAGTTCTCAGCTGGGTGTTGTACCAGCAGCAGCCACGGCCTTCCTGGTGGCGCTGTTGAATGCAGAAGAGGTTCCAGCCTGTGGCCTATCAAGTGCCTGACTGGTCCAGGAGGCTGTGGACTTTACCAAAAAGCATGGGTCTCACCGGTTCTCCAGCTACAGCCCTGACCCCTGTCACCTCTATAAGATTCCATCCTATGATGCTATAATTGTAATATAAGATGCTTAGGAGCGTGTATTTGTTTAATAAAAAATAAATATGTCAGATATGTACAAGGCAGTTCTGGAATCTACGTAGCTTCTATACTAATTGGAATACCACATAAATAAATAGCGGTTCATTCATCCCAACACAGTTTGACATCCTCTCAGATATTAATTCTCCTCTATAGCTGGGCAAACAGCATAGCCAGTCACACGATGCATGTACAGGAGTTGGCACTTAGATAGACATGAGTTGTACAATGCAGTCGCTGTAAAAGACTTGTCAGCTTTTACCTTGCAAATACTGCACAGTACCAAATGTGACTGGAGTGCATGCACTATTAAACACAAGAAATCACAATGTGACAGATAAAGTATTGTCTTTTTAAACCAGAATTGCCATCTGAGTGTAAGACGACCAAAGCCGAGGCTTGCTTTTCAATTAACTCTGCCATGTTTAATCCTACAACAAAAAGAAATGACAACATTTCTTTGATTCAGATCAATAAAGTGTCAAGAAAAGTCAGTTTAAATTGTTGTCAGTTAATGCTTAACTGTAACAGGACAAAGGGGTCCATCCATTACCAGGGACTCTGATGTGTAATAATCTATTTTCGATGCATTCTCCTTCCGTCTCTCGCTCTCTCTCTCTCTGATTTTGCTCTGATTTGACATGAAGACTAGGTCACCCAGCTGAAAAGCCAGTATAAAACCAATGCGTTCCATGCTGATGATTTTCTCCTCCAGCGGACTCCTCTCCCCAGCCCCCCCCCCCCCCCCCCCCCCCCCGCCTCCGATGAAAGCTTGATCAAGCTTTTCATGTGCAAGAAGGACTCAGCTCCATCTCTAACTGCAGTTGAGTGGCTTTGGAGACCTTCCTTCAGGCAGAATTCAGCCAGCTCGGTGGCACAAAGATTGTAAAATTTTTAACCCTTTTGGGGGAAGACAATTTCATCCACTCTCGTTACACCGGACAAACTCCATCTTTCTGAGTAAATCCACCCCATAGCAAAAGCCCAAGCCATTGTCATGCTGCTGACACAGATTCACCTGCGTACCAGAGATTCTCTCAGCAGTGTTTCTCCTGCTGCTAACTGAGTTCAGTGATGTAGGAGGGGAATATTTGTACATGGGCCATTGAGACATGGGGCACGATTTAATTTTTAAAAATCAGAGTCCATTCTGGGCGGGAGTAGCGGGGTGGTTCCCAGCAATCTGACGGCACTTTGTTCCTATTTCAGCTCCCCCCCCCCCCCCCCCCCCCCCCCCCACCTGAGGCTGCACTTAGCATCATTCCCTGCATCGAGGAGCTCTGATGGGCTGAGCTCCTCAGTGCAGGGAGGGATTGAGTCGCCATTTAAAAATGGCACCCCATGGGCGGCACGGTGGCACAGTGGTTAGCATTGCTGCCTACGGCGCTGACACCCGGGTTCGAATCCCGGCCCTGGGTCACTGTCCGTGAGGAGTTTGCACATTGTCTGCGTGGGTTTCACCCCCACAACCCAAACATGTGCAGGACAGGTGGATTGGCTACGCTAAATTGGCCCTTAATTGGAAAAAATAATTGGGTACTCTAAATTTATTTTTTTTTTAAATTAAATTAAAAAATGGCACCCCAATCTCTCAACCCTCATGATGCTGCCCTGGATCCCCCCCCCCCTCCTCCCCCCCCCCCCCCCCCAATGTCCCAACTCACCTGTAAGAGGGTCCTTGGGCCCCTTACACCCCACCTCACATGGGCAGGGCACCCCCGGGCCCGAAACCCGGCACAAGATAATGCCAGCCTGGCACCTTGGTACTACCAGCCTGGTGCCCTGGTAATGCCCCTGCCTGCCTGACAATGCCACCTGGGCATCCTGTCAGTGCCAGGGTGGCACCCAGCTTACAAAGGGTGACAGGGTGGCAGTGCCAAAGCTTTGAGGTGGCACCAGCAATGAAAATGCGCCACCCTGCCCAGAGGCCTCCGATCACCTGAGAGTCTCCTGAAGTGCTGTTCCGCCTATTCCCCATTTGTGGCGACCAGTGCTAACCGGCACCGGACTGGGGTCTCCTCGGCGAGTTTGATGCCGGGTGGCTGTTCAATCTGGCGGCATCATAGCTCACTTAACTATACGAGTCTGGGTCCCGCCCATTATGGGCAGGATTCAGATCACAACATCTCACGAGATCTGATTAGATCTTGGCTCATGTGTTCTGGTTAGATCTTGCGAGGTGTAACAACCTTCAGTAATCCCGGGAGAGACCTCTCCTGGGATCCACTGGCCGGGTCCCATCCCGATTCCGGCAGGATCCGGACGGCAAATCGCGCCCATCATCTGTTTCCATGAAGCACAATTTTATTTTATGGCATATTATTCCTGGAGAGAAATACCTCGACAGAAATTGAGCTCAGAAACTGGCCAAAAACAAAGTGCATACTCGGGATGAATGCCATGAAAATGGCTTGGTAATATTCTAACTATTTAAAAACCTTTCCACAATTGGGCAGCTTTGTTATGTAAAAGTGCTTTGGCGCCACAGAAATCAAGTGTGCTTTACTCTCCATATCTCCTAGTAGATTTACAATAAATACATGGGAAGGGACAGAAGAGGGATGATAAGTGTTTCTTAGCTGAACTAAATAATGAAGCAAATACTTTCTATGGTGGGTTTGCTGTCTGTTCACACTACAGTCTGTATAGATCTGAATATTTAAGGAATATAGGAATGTATAGGACCTGAAAAGATCATTCTGGGCGACCTGACTGATTTAAAACAGAAAAAGAGAAATTTCCCTGAGTCTGGTCCAAAAGTCACAGGTTTGTCTCGGTGCAAGAAATGGCAGAAAATCTAGAAGCTCAAGGTGAATCAATGAAAGACACTTAGCCGACCCACTCCACTTTTCCTAGATTTCCTCCATTCAGTTATGTAGATAGAAATTGGGTGTATTACCTCATGACACATGCTTGAGCTCACTGATTTCCTGGTATTCACCGTGTCAAGATAACTTAGTCAGCTTGGTCACACACCAGAAAACATCACCCTTGAAATGTTGAATGATATAAAGAACATTCTGCCTTGTGTTAGAAGGTTTTAGATTGAAGCTTTGTCGTAGGAATTGAGCTCATAATCTTGTGAAAGAGTTTTAGATTGTCAGAAGTGCTGTAATTTGAAACTATGGGCTGAATAATATGAATGGCGCATGTGTGTATCCCGCCCAGAAGCAAAGTTGTTGTGGAGCAAGCCCACTCCATGCCGGCCCACCCACAGCCCCGTTTGATGCATTTGCCTGTAAAATCCATTATGGCTTCCAGAGCCGCTGCTTTCATTCAAAATAGTACTTTGCAACAAAGTATAATGGTTAACTAATTATGGGAGGAAGCATGCAACAAGGCTTTCTGTAACTGGAGCTCTTAACAGTGGCGTTCCAAAGCAGGAGAGATATGCTGTGTAACACATTGTTGGCGGACTTCACAATGACCAAGTGTGACTTCCAGTGGTGGCCATGAGCTGTGCAGTTGCACGAAAGGTGGCCCTCTCCAAGTAACTTCTGGTTAGACCTTTTAACCCTGTCAAACAGGTACCAAAAGTGCAAAAGGTTCCCCAGCTGAATCACCATCTACTACTTAGTCGACCAGGATGCTGACAAGCCAGCAACCAGGCTGCAAAACCAGTAAAAGCGAAGAGTGGAAAACCTCAACCCCTGAACAGGGACACCCACGTGGCAGCCCAGAGCAGAGCATGGCAGACCCAACAGGATCGCCAACTCCAGCCCAGTCGATGATGGAGAAGCTGATGGAGTTCATCACAACAGGACTCCAGAAGCACAGAGAAACAGTGTAAGAGGACCTCATGGCGGCAATGGACAGAGTGGAGCAGAGACTGGGGGCCCAAGAATCAACTGTGTGGGACCTGGAAAAGGCAACCACGGCCCAGGGAGAGTGGATCGCCTCACTTGAAGCCGAGGAGGCAAAGTTGATAACGGCCCAGAAGGCACTGAAGAGGAAGGTAGATGAGCAAAAAACAGGACCCACCGGCAAAACCTATGGATCATCAGGCAAAGAACATGGTGACAGACCCAGGGGGACAATATGTAATGGCTAGCGGGATCCTAGTTAAGGGGCTTGTAAACATACAACCCCAAACTGGGATGAAGCAGAGTTCATGAGAAAAATTATGATAGAAATTCTCATCTAGACTCACACAAACTCATCATGGAGGGGGGGTGGGGGAGAGACTTCAACTGTTTGCAGGACCCAAAAACAGAGAAATCTAGCCCTCGAACAGGAGCCAAATCAGAAATGACCTGTGGAGATTGAACCACTCAATGGAGAAGGAGTTCTCATTCTTCTCCCATGTACACAAAGCCTATTCCCGTATAGACTTCTTCATAGTAGGAAAGTTGGTGCTTCCATGGTTGGTAGTGGCGAATACTCCGCAATTATAATCTAGGACCATGCTCCACACCTTATGGAGCTGAGGTTGGAGATGGGCTGGGCCTAGCGCCTCTCATGGAGGGTGGACACAGCCCTCCTCATCGACAAGGCATTTTGCGGAATAATGTCACAAGCCGTCGATGGGTATGTAACCTGCAACCAAAACCGGGAGGTCTCACCCGCCACGTTCTGGAAGGCACTGAAGGCGGTGATCAGGGTAAAATAATAGTGTATAGGGCTCCTAGAGACAGTGAGCAAAGGGCGGCTAGGCAGCGGCTGATCAACATTGGAAGTGGATAGGCAGTATTCCAAATCTCGACTGTGGAACTGCTGGCAGAGAGGAAAATGCTACACATGGAATTTGATCTGCTCTCCACTGGGAAAACAGTGAATCAGCCTGCTTTGAGCATAGAGACAAGGCCAGCTGTTGAATGGCACACCAGCTGAGGAAGCAGGCTGGCACAAGAGAGATGGCAAAGTAAGGGACGGTTACGGTATTATCAAGGTCAATTGTTCGGTAATAAGCTTAATCAACTCCTGGTTACCTATTTAAATATGGCAGACAGGCTGCCAATTACGGCACTCATCCACTCTCCATATTATGGGGGGTAAGATCAAGGGTGGGTGGGAAGGTGGTGAGGTGGGCACGTGCCCTATTTTATGCGTTTTCTTCCCACTGGAAGCACATAAAATGAAGCCCTCTGGGGTTTTCATGCCTGCTTTGGTGTTTGATGTTGATTCTAAAGATGCCAATGGAAGGAGAAAATAGCTAGACAAATTGAATTGGTCCCAGGAACACCCTACTGTTATATTATGCCATGTCCGTTCAATGCAATCCAGGAAGAACTTTTATTATCCTGGTTTATGCCTTGAGCCAGAGTTCCAGAACCACAAAATTGTTAAAGTGCATAAGAAGACCATTTGGCCCATTGTGTCTGTGTCACTTCTCCGAATGAGCAATTCACTTCATGCACTCCCTGGCCCTGCACATTCTTCCTTTTCAGATAACAGTCTAATCCCTTTTTGTATGCATTGACTGAACCTGCTTCCACAGTTGAATTTAAATCCCCCCATCTCTGTGTTAGCCTGCAAGATGCAATTTGGTTTCACAAGATGCTGTTGTCATTCAGGATGATGCTGCAAAATACAATGGTTGATTGTGTGAGGAGGCATGCAACAAGGTTTTCTGTAATGGGACTGGAGCTCTCGACAGATGAGGTGCAAAGGAGGAGAGATGTTCTGTGACTGCAGGTGGTGCAGGAGACCCACATACATTCTGTACAAAGGCAATTAGGAGCAGATAGCCACAAAGGTCAATGCCAGGAGTTTAGCCCAGATCCCCTGGGTGCAGTGCTACAAGATGTTTTTAGTGATCTCACATGATTGTTTAAGGTTAATGAATGCATCTACAAACTGCACCACTAGCCTCAGACACTACTCAATGCACCACACTCACATCATTCAGCTACCATAAATCTCTCTCCATCAGGACTTCTATCTCACCCTCACACACTTAGCACTCACATTTCTCAGTTTGCATGCACTACCTGCTATCCAACCATGACAGCGACATTAACCAAATATGTTGTACAATGCTAACTGACACATGTCTTTTTTTCTTGCAGGAAAGGTTGACGCATAACTGGAGGCAACAGGAGCTAAACAGAGTGGGAAATAGTCATTGATGAGGCCATAGTCAATGGTGCAATGGTTGGGCTGAAACCATTGAACATGAGAGCATCCTCATACCCAATCCTCCTTCTCACATCACTCATCCCAAAATCTCTTCCGACTGAGAATTTTCAGATCGTTTAAGGATGCACTTTCACCTCCCCATTCATCACAACCCAACATTTGTGCACTTTCCCATTCTGATACCCTGGAAGTGCAACATTCCCAGGGGAACGAAGATAAACCAAGAATACAGAATGGTGAAGACACACTTGATTTCACACTGGTGGGTACTAGTGCAGATACTGAAATTACATGTACATTAAAGGATGGCATCTGATGAGACCCTGAGCAAAAGTGCGCTGGAATCAGGACAAGAAAGGAAGCAAGGACAGAGCATGTATCAGCTCACTGGAGAGCAGGGTCACACATGAGTTCTGCTGCAGAGGACGCACAAAGACTATGGACACAGTTTTAAGATTTTGAGCAAAAGATAGAAGAGGAATGCGACAAAAAACTTTTTTTACCTGCCTGTAAGGACTGTGGAAGCAGTCCATGATATCGGAATGAAATCGGATGTGCACTTGAGGGAATTAAACCAGGCTATACAGCGGGGAATGATGGGATTGCTCCCCAGAGAATTGCCATGGACTTGAAGGGCAAAATGTCCTCCTTCTCTGCCATCCTGACTCCATCACTATATTAAGCCTTTGATAGAATAGACTGCAGAAGAAGGTTGATGAGTACACATAACAAATGCTTGGAAAGCCTGCAATAAAACTTGTGTTCAATGTCAATGGCGTGGAGGAGCCCAGCATCCATTTAAGACTCCATGCAGAGAGCGGAGTCTATATTTTGGAGCATGGCAGTGACAGTCATTTCCTTCAAAGCACTTATAGAACCAACAATGATGGCTGATATCCCTGCATCTATTGAAGTCCAAGCAGCTGGAACTAAAAGTCTGAGTGCTGCAGTGGAAGCTGAAACATGTGATGCTAATGTCAGTTTGTTGCCATACGAGTTTATATTGTTACTCTGATGGCTGTGAATATCAACGTTTAAAGTGGTTTACTGCAATCAAACAATCTGTCCTCCAATTGATTCCCAGGATTTCTGAGGTGCCACCCCCGACAAATGATAGTAGCTCCATGGAGCTTGAAACTGGTTCCTTCCTCAAGGCGACAGCGCTCATGATCACACCTGTACCACTCAATCAGAATCCTTGCTGTTGTCTGTCACCAGTCAGCTCAGGCTGCTGCTGCCCATGCCGAATTGAACCCAGATCTTCTAGGGTCAGAGCTGATCATGATCAATCTCCAAGACCATCTGCCGACTTCCACCAACCATACTGTAGCCAGTGGCTAGCATTGCATAGGAGCATTAGGCCATGCAGAGGCACATGGAAGACAGGCGTTAAGGGAATGCAAAAACCTGATTAATTGAAGTTTGTATGCAACATGACACAGTTTAAGCTGTATGTTTGATTAAGATTATGTATTTTGTGGAAGCCTTTATTTTTGCATTGTGACAATAAGGGTAATATGATGGTCAATGACATAGGGAAGGTAAGGAATGTGGGAATGTTGGCAACAGGGAAATTGAGGTTAAAGTTACTAGCTTTGAGGGCAGCACGGTGGCGCAGTGGTTAGTATTGCTGTCTCATGGCGCCGAGGTCCCAGTTCAATCCAGGCTCTGGGTCACTGTCCATGTGGAGTTTGCACATGCTCCCCGTGTTTACGTGGGTTTCGTCCCCACAACCCAAAGATGTGCAGAGTAGGTGGATTGGCCACGCTAAATTGACTCTTAATCGGAAAAAATAAATTAGGTACTCTAAATTTATTTTTTTTAAGTTACTGGTATTGCTTTTGAAATAGTTCTTCACATATAGCCCATGTGAAAAAGGGGTTGCTTAGGATTCCTTCCTTCATTTTCTGCATCCTCTACCTGTTCATCCGCCTCCTCCTCCTCCTCTTACTCTTACTCCATCTTCTGGCAGCCTGCCTTGTTTGCATGACCTCTATTTATTCTCCCAATCATGTGCAAAAGCCTTGAAATAGCCAATAGGTACTTGAGCCCCTGCCACACCACTTGCTTAGACTGTAAAGATCCATAAAACATGCAGAATTGTAGCAACAATGAGAAGAAATCAGCCAACAGCTAACCTTTGAGTAGTTGATGATCCCTTTAAAATTTGCTGGTGGGAGGGTCCTCGAGGCCGTGCAAGGTTAGGAGAGGGTTGAGCTCCATAATTGCAGCACAGGTGTCAAATCAGCATTCAATGCTGAGAGGCAACGCAATCCACCTTCTTTGCATAATTCTGGTGGACACTAAGTTTGCCCACACCAACCTCTTTCCCAAGATAGTGTCTGGCAATGTTGAGATCTGCAGTGTGCCCACAAGCAGCAGCACCTTTTTGGTACCCTTTTGCCATGCATTGAACCTCAAAACAGATGTGACAGCCCAATTTACTGATCAAAGTGTCTTACTGGTGATTTGGATAACATTTCTCTCTTGTCTAATACTTACTGAAAAATGCAAATTATCTGGTCGTCCATTCAAATGTTATTCGTGGGATGTTTTGCTGAGAATAATTGCCATGTTTACCCATGGCCCACTGCACTTTAAACTTCATTCATTGTATGAAACACTTGAGATTTTGCATTTGCATGGGATTATGCAGTACAAAAAATTAATGCTGTAAACAATTATCACCTCATTCAACCATCTAGTCCCTGTTTCATTCATCTAGTAATTTTTCAACTGCCTTTAACAACAGCTTTGATATATGTAGCAACTTTAATTTAATGAATGTTTCAAGGTGCTTCACAAGATAATTATAAAGCAAAATATGACTCCGAGTCATCGAAAGTGATATTAAATCAGATGACCAGGTTTTAAAATGTACCTAAAGGAGGCACGTGAGGTAGAGAGACAAAGAAGTGTAGGGAAGGAATTCCAGAACTTGGTTCAAATGCAACAGAATGTACGACCTTCAACAGTTGAGAAAGTATGGTTGGGAATGTACAAGAGGCCAGAATTAGAGGAATGCAGGTATCTTTGAGGATTCTGGGATTGGATGAGATTACAGAGATAGGGGGTGAAAGGCCACAGAGGGCGGCCTCTCAAAATATGAAGTTATACAAGAGATGATGTCACCAGTCAGAGGTAAGCTGGCAAGATGGATACATAACTGGTTCAGTCATAGAAGGCAGAGAGTAGCAATGGAGGGGTGCTTTTCTGATTGAAGGGCTGTGACTAGTGGTGTTCCGCAGGGATCAGTGCTGGGACCTTTGCTGTTCATAGTATATATAAATGATTTGGAGGAAATGTAGCTGATCTGATTAGTAGGTTTGCTGACGAACAATGATTGGTGCAGATGTGGATAGTGAAGAGGATTGTCAGAGGATACAGATCGGTTGGAGACTTCGGCAGAGAAATGGCAGGTGAAGTCTAATTCTGACAAATGTAAGGTAATGGATTTTGGAAGGTATAATGCAGGTGGGAATTATACAGTAAATGGCAGAATCCTTAGGAGTATTGACAGGCAGAGAGATCTTGGCATGCTGGTCCACAGATCACTGAAAGTGGCAACGCAGGTGGATAAGGTGTTCAAGAAGGCATTCGGCATGCTTGTCTTCATCAGTCGGGGCATTGAGTATTAAAATTAGCAAGTCATGCTGCAGCTGTACAGAACCTTAGTTAGGCCACATTTGGAATATTGTGTATAATTCTGGTCGCCACAATACCAGAAGGATGTGGATGCTTTGGAGTGGGTACAGCAGAGGTTTACCAGGATATTGCCTGGTCCAGAGGTTGGATAAACTGGGATTGTTTTCACTGGAACGATGGATGTTGAGGGGCAATTTGATAGAGGTTTACAAAATTATGAGTGGCATGGACAGAGTGGACAGTCAAATGCTTTTTCCCAGGATGGAAAATTAAGGGACATAGGTTTACGGTGAGAGGGGGAAAGTTTAGAGGAGATGTGCGAGGCAAGTTTTTTACAGAGGGTGGTGAGTGCCTGGAAAGCGCTGCCTGAGGAGGTGGTGGAAGCAGATATAATGGTGATGTTTAATAGGAATCTTGATAAATAGATGATAAGGATGGGAATAGAGGGATACGGACGCTGGAAGTGCAGCAGGCGTGGAGGGCCAAAAGGCCTGTTCCTGTGCTGTACTGTTCTTTGTTCTTTGTTCTATTCCGAGGGATTTGAAAGCACGGATGAGAATTTTTAAATCAAGATGTTGGCCTGAATTTATGCACAGACGTAAAGTGTTTCTGTATGTGCGGAAATGCTGTCAGAGGCCCAAATCCAGAAGTAAGCATTTTGATTGACAGCTCTAAGTGATTATAGAATAAAAATGTTTAGTTTCATGAGTTTAGTTGAAGGAATTCCACTATATTGATTTTTATATCAATTGTATTTTTTAAATTGTGACCAATTATTTTACCAGCATGTCTCCTGAGGATTCCCCATGGTGAATCATTGGCCAGTTGGCATGGAGTGAATAAGGGAAAAGGGTAATGGGTGAGGGACATAGATTGCCATAAATTGGTACTAAGCTGACATAGGGGCGACAAAGGTGTGTGATGTGTGAGGGTCATGGGTTGGCACAGGTTATGAGGGGCCACAGGGGATGGGTTGGGGTATGAGTTGGCATGGATGCGGCATGGAAATTGCATGGATGGGGGTTGAGAATGAGTGAGGGTTGGGGGTTGCAGGGTTTCTGTTTGTTTTGTTCATTTTTTTCAATAATTTCACCGAAGTGCTGCACAGAGATAGGCCTTCTGTCCAGCCTTCCTCTGAACCCAGCAACTTCAATACTCAGTCCTGGACTGGCAGATCTGACTTCTAATCAAGCCCACAACTCATGAATAAAAATCCAACCTTCCAAAACTTTTGTCTCGCTTTGGGTTTTTGGAGCTGGGAAATACCCTGGGCGGGATTCTCCGAGCCTCCTCACCGAAATTGCAATCAGCGCAAGGGCAGAGAATGGGCATTGACACCAAAATCTGGTACACGCTGCTCCTGCAATTCTCCTGTCCCCAGAGAATCGGCGCGAATCGCCCGCGCATTCTACGTGGTGTGGATAGGGGGCCATTGACAGAGCCCCCCCCCCCCCCCCCCCCCCCCCCAGCCCCCCCACCGATTCTCCGACGAAAACTGGCTGAGTTTCCAACGGCATGATTCTCTCAAAGCCCCACCTATCGGGAACTCAGCACGGCGGCTTTGGATTCAGTGGGGGCGGGGGGGATCCTTCACCGGGGGGGGGGGGCTCACAGATGGCCAGGCTATTGACCGGGGGCCACCAATCCGCGGGTGGCGGGTGGGGGGGCCTATCTTTTTGATCCGCGGTGTGGGTCCGCCATGTCGCTTAGGACGGCCAACGCAGGCCGCCGCCGTGCACATGTGCGGACCCCTGACCGGAAGTGCAGGGCCCCTTATCGGCAGCCGGAACTGCGAGAACTACTCCAGAGCCCTGCTAGCCCCCTCCAGGTAGGAGAATCACTCTGAACTTTCTTCAGGAAAGTCCAGAGTGATTCGCCCGCGTTTCCACGCTGTGGGAATATAGCCCCATAATTGGAGAATCCCGCCACCTGTCTCTGCACTCCTCACTCAGAGGTGAAAATCCAGGACATTGCTTTACTGACAGTCAATGTATGTTAATGGGTGATAGGGGTGATAGGGAATCAGATCTTGCTGTGAGTGAAAGCCACATCAAAAGCAGTTAAGTGTTTTCTGCAGAGGAAATGAGAGCATGTAACTGTATTTAGAGCTGTCAATCATAGCCAGATGTTTATAATCATTGTGGTTAGTTACACAGCGGGGCACTTAAGATCCATTCAAGAGAGAATGGAAATGAAACTAAACAATCCAGACAGCTGAATCTATGCAAACTGTCAATCAAAGCCTTGTGCAAGCAATTTAACATTGATGTGAATGGAAGCCTTGCAGACTTGAGGGGGTTTAAACCCCAGAGGTGTGTTTTTAATTTTCTAGGAATTTACAGATGCTTCTTTTTCTGCCTTGTGGGGTCTGTTATGCTGGGGTCCCTAGGGGGGGGGGCTCTTTTATGGGGGGGGGGAGGCTCTGGCGGGGTACTCTCTTATGGGTTGTCTCTGGTGGGTGTGTGGTAGGGTAGGAGGGGGGAGGGCTAGGTCACTCTCGTACTGTGGGAGGGCTAACCCAGCTCGGTTTGACAAAGAGTCATCCAGACTCAAAACGTTAACTCCCTTTTCTCTCCACAGATGCTGTCAGACCTGCTGAAATTGTCCAGCTGGAAAGGTGGTGGAGGACGACGGTGTGGTCAACTATGTCAAAGGCTGCAGACTGGTCAAAAGGATAAGACGGTAAATAGCTTTGTCACAGTTACATAGGATGTCACCTCTGACTTTGTCCTCACATGTATTGTCTCAGGTAGACATAAAAGGTCCAAGAGAAGCTTGGACAAAAGCAGTATAGTTATCTCTCAACCAATCTTACTTCCTTTATCCTTTCCTTTCTTCCAAAGGGATAATTGAAAAATGTTACACACCAAAGAGATTAATCTGTAATTTATAACTAGTTATTACCAAATAACAAGGTGGGATGGGGTGCAAGGAAAGCTACCTAGGTATAACCCTAGGAAACATGAATGGGGTGGTGACCTGAGAATATTGTCGGTATCCTCTATTGCTTGCCACCTTGCTCATTTGGACAGCAGAAAAAAAATCCCTCTGCTTGTGGTGGATCCTGCAATGTATAATTGAGGTGACAGTGCCCTTTAAAGTAACACAATCTGAAGGAATTAGTCATTAGTGGAACTAAAGGTTCACTAACCTCACAATCTGTTAACACAAATCTAATAAGGTCTAACATGCACTTAAGTCATTTTTCCTGTCACAAATTTCAAGAAATGTGTATTTCATTTTGACAGACTATGTATTTATATTGGGGTGAACAAAACACATCAATGAATCATTGAAATAATCAGGCATGTAAAGTATTTTTGCATACACAATAAAATAAAACAAGCATTGACAGCATTTATATTTATAGACACCCATAACAGAGACACGGTGCAACATATCTGAAAATCTGGAAGGAATATTTCCTCTCATTGCTGTGTGGTAACAGCACCCTAAATATGGAGAGAGATTTTCCGGCCCTCTCTATTGCAAAACAAAGTCACAAAAGTATTTGAGCAAATTTATCTTTCTTTATCTGAAATAAAACCAGATAAATACTTAGTTACAAAAGTAGGAAATCTTGGGAATACACTGCAGGTCAGACAGCATAGAACATAGAACATAGAACATAGAACACTACAGCACAGTACGGGCCCTTCGGCCCTCGATGTTGCGCCGACCTGTGAAACCATCTGAAGCCTATCTGACCTACACTATTCCATTTTCATCCATATGTTTATCCAGTGACCACTTAAATGCCCTTAAAGTTGGCGAGTCTACTACTGTTGCAGGCAGGGCGTTCCACACCCCTACTACTCTCTGAGTAAAGAAACTGCCTCTGACATCTGTCCTATATCTCTCACCCCTCAATTTAAAGCTATGTCCCCTCGTGTTGGTCATCACCATCCGAGGAAAAAGACTCTCACTGTCCACCCTATCTAACCCTCTGACTATCTTATATGTCTCTATTAAGTCACCTCTCAGCCTTCTCCTCTCTAACGAAAACAACCTCAATTCCCTGAGCCTTTCCTCGTAAGACCTTCCCTCCATACCAGGCAACATCCTAGTAAATCTCCTCTGAACCCTTTCCAAAGCTTCCACATCCTTCCTATAATGTGGTGACCAGAACTGCACGCAGTACTCCAGGTGTGGCCGCACCAGAGTTATGTACAGCTGCAGCATGACCCTGTGGTTCCGAAACTCAATCCCCCTGCTTATAAAGGCTAGCACACCATATGCCTTCTTAACAGCCCTATTAACCTGGGTGGCAACTTTCAAGGATTTATGTACCTGGATGCCGAGATCTCTCTGTTCATCTACACTACCAAGAATCTTGCCATTAGCCCAGTACTCTGCATTCCTGTTACTCCTTCCAAAGTGAACCACCTCACACTTTTCCGCATTAAACTCCATCTGCCACCTCTCAGCCCAGCTCTGCAGCTTATCTATGTCCCTCTGTATCCTATAACATCCTTCAGCACTATCCACAACTCCACCGACCTTCGTGTCATCTGCAAATTTACTAACCCATCCTTCTACACCCTCTTCCAGGTCATTTATAAAAATGACAAACAGCAGTGGCCCCAAAACAGATCCTTGCGGTACACCACTAGTAACTGAACTCCAGGATGAACATTTGCCATCAACCACCACTCTCTGTCTTCTTTCAGCTAGCCAATTACTGATCCAAACCGCTAAATCACCTTCAATTCCATACTTCCTTATTTTCTGCAATAGCCTACCGTGGGGAACCTTATCAAACGCCTTACTGAAATCCATATACACCACATCAACAGCTTTACCCTGATCCACCTGTTTGGTCACCTTCTCAAAAAACTCAATAAGGTTTGTGAGACATGACCTACCCTTCACAAAACCGTGTTGAGTATCGCTAATCATCTGTGGAGAGAAATAGAGTTAACATTTCAATTTGATGACTTTTGTCAGAACTGGAAAAAGTTAAAGATGCAGCATATTTTACAAAAGTACAGAGCGAGGGAAAGGGAAATTACAAAATCGAACAGTGAAAGGCAGCAGAGATTAAATGGCAATAGGGATGATGCAAGGCAAAGTGGTAATAGGACAAGTACAGGAACAAAATGTGTGAACGTGAAAAACAGAATCACCAACAGCTGTCTTCCAAAATGACATACAATCAAACATAGGAAAAGAAAATATGGGGAGCAGAAGTTATGATTTGAAATTAGTTTTACCAGCGTTGAGTTTGGAAGACTGTAAAGTGACTAAGTGAAAGTTGAGGCGCACTTCCTCGAGCTTTCGGCAGGGAGCAGAGAGGTCAGAGCAAGTTGTGCGGAGAAATAAATTACTGGCAACTGGGAACTCGCGATCACACTTCAGGAACGAACAACAATAATGTGTGAAGCGGTCACCTGATTTGTGTTTAGTCTCAAAACTGTTGAGGGGACTGCATCATAAGTAGTGAATATTAAAGTCAAAGAGCTGTAAATAAGAACCACTTTCACCTGGAATCCAGTTTGCAGCTCTTATTTTGTATTGTTTGCCGTACCACTAACATAGTCTTCCCTCTGGAAAATGAGGGTCTGGTTTCCTCCCACAGTCCAAAGATATGCAGGTCAGGTGGATTGGCCATGCTAAATTGCCCTTACTGTCCAAAAAGGTTGGGGGGTGTTACTGGGTTATGGGGATAGGGTGGAGGTTGTGGGCTTGGACCGGCTGCTCTGGCCAAGGGCCAGTTCAGACTTGATGGGCCAAAATAGCCTCCTTCTGCACTATGGATTCTATGATTCTATGGTGTGGCAGAACTAAATTATTTTGGTATTGCCAGGACATGTAGGTGAAACATGAATGCACTGCACATTGCAATCATACTCAGATATGCCCAAACATATACCAACCATCTGTTTTTTACATAGATATTGGCCAGTGTCCTATTTGTTACATTTTTGTGAAGGAAAACACAGAGCTGAGAATCTGTGGAATTGAGCTCACCACAGGGTTAATGACAGGACTACCAATTTAGGATATCTGCTGAAGATCCTTTCCAAGTTTATGGGTTGGGCTAAGACATCCTATTTATATCCTGCTGGTTAAGGTCAGTCCATTTTTTTTGTGGGTTTAAGGGACCTGCTAGAAAGGAGTAAGAGGTTCCCTCTCGGCAGAGATCAAAATATAATTATCCACAAGGTCAGAGGTCAAGCAGGTCCCAGCTGAATTTTCAGTCCTTCTGTCACATTCTAGCCTGAGTTAGTGACAAAACTATTTTCATACTCACTGCACATCTTCAGAAGTCACAGTGATTCAATCCAAATGTACATTCACACACAGCCGTATCACATAGTACTTGCCCTTGGCAGTACAAACCGAAGACAGAATTAAAGATTTATTAGTCAAGTTACAGCTCCAAACTACATAAAAATGGCTTCATTTCTGATGGATGCCAAAACTGATTTTGTTATTCCACAAAATAAAGTGGTGTGCTACAAAAACTTGCATTTATGCTTTGGATATAGGAAAATGTTTTGAAATGTCTGTCAAAATGGCCTGGAAAATGAAAGCCAAGCCGAAGTTGGAGATAGTCAGAACAGTAGCTCGATCAAAGAGTAGGTTTTAAGGAGCACCTTGTCATAATATACACCAGTATATCATGGTGCAGACACACACTGATGGACACACACAGGGGCCAATCAACATGTGCAAACACTGCAACCAATCACCAGTTAGAATACACACACTATCAAGGCAGAGGGCACCATGGTTCCCGCTCATTCTGGGTGCTGCCTCTGAGTGTAACAAGAACTCATCCAGCCCAGCACAGACTCACACCACGTGCTGAGAGAGTCAACTGGTTCGGACAAGGCTTAGGTCTCTAGTTTAAGTTAGCATTATTTAGACCCACATTCATCGTGTGTTAGTTAGTTAGAAGTTAGTTAATAAAATTGAGTTGAACCTTCATCAGTGTTGGAAGTGTCTGTTCATATATCAAGTCTACACTAGCCAACACTTGTAGGCTACCTTAGTAGCAGAAAGCAAAAGAGTGGCAGTGAGGGTGAGGGTGGAAACTACAGAACATGGGGCATCGATGTCCGAGAGTGTGGCTGCCATTTGGTGGGGGGGGGGGGAGGGGGTGGTTGGCAGTGGGAATGGGGGATGTGTATGAAGCCAGAGTTAGAGGAATAATACTGTCTGTGCGGAGTCTGCACGTCCTCCCCGTGTGTGCGTGGGTTTCCTCCGGGTGCTCCGGTTTCCTCCCACAGTCCAAAGATGTGCGGGTTAGGTGGATTGGCCAGGCTAAATTGCCCTTAGTGTCCTAAAAAATAATGTTAATGGGGATTGTTGGGTTACTGGTGTAGGGTAGATACGTGGGCTTGAGTAGGATGATCATTGCTCGGCACAACATTGAGGGCCTGTTCTGTGCTGTACTGTTCTAATAATGATCTTGGAGGGATCCGGGGCTAAGTACGTTAAAGACACAGGGAGAGGTGAGGCCCTGGAAGAATTTGAACACAAGACTTAGAATTTTAAATTGAAGGTATTAAGTTCGACTGGCAGCCAATGCAGGTAAGTAAGCCCATGGGTGATGAGTGAGCAGTTTACAGAGAGTGGAAGCTGGGAGGCTAATCAGGACAGGTTTGGAATTGTCAAGGATGGAGGCGAGAGGTAAAAACAGCTGGATGAGGGTTCCAGCAGCAGGTAGCTGTGACAATAGGAAGAATTGCAAAGGTGGATGGATGCAAGCTTTGCTACAGAGAGAAAAGTCTGGTTCAGCTTTAAAAAGTGGCCAGGGACGCGAATGGGATAGGTGGCAAGGGAAAACTTCTTGCAGCGATAATTGAAGAATTTGGGTGCAATCTGATGGGCGGCACGGTAGCACAGTGGTTAGCACTGCTGTTTCACAGCTCCAGGGTCCCAGGTTCGATTTCTGGCTTGCGTCACTGTCTGTACGGAGTCTACACGTTCTCCTTGTGTCTGTGTGGGTTTCCTCCATGTGCTCCGGTTTCTTCCCAAAAGTCCCGAAAGACGTTCTGAATTATCATAGATTATCATAGAATTTACAGAGCAAAAGAGGCCATTCGGCCCATCGAGTCTGCACTGGCTCTTGGAAAAAGCACCCTACCCAAGGTCAACACCTCCACCCTATCCCCATAACCCAGTAACCCCACCCAACACTAATGGAAATTTTGGACACTTAGATCAATTTATCATGGCCAATCCACCTAACGTGCACATCTTTGGACTGTGGGAGGAAATCGGAGCACACGGAGGAAACCCACGCAGACACGGGGAAGATGTGCAGACTCCGCACAGACAGTGACCCAAGCCGGAATTGAACTTGTGACCCTGGAGCTGTGAAGCAATTGTGCTATCCACAATGCTACCGTGCTCCCTCTGTGTAGCCGAACAGGCGCCGGAGTGTGGCCATGCTAAATTGCCCTTAGTGTCCAAAAAGGTTAGGTGGGGTTACTGGGTTACGGGGTTACGGGGATAGGGTAGAGGTGTGGGCTTAAGTAGGATGCTCTTGCCAAGGCCTGGTGCAGACTCGATGGGCTGAATGGCCTCCATCTGCACTGTAAATTTTATGATTTTATAATGACCGTACCACGCCTGAATCGTGACTTGACATGGCCGGTAATTCTTGTGAGAGGCCCCTTGTGAGATTTACACAGTTTGTTACACTTTGTGAGATCTAACAAAGGTAAGTTGAAGATTGGACAGGTAGTTTTCAAAGAATGCAGTTTTAAGGCTAGGTATTTCCAAGAGTAAGGTAGCAATAGCAGATTTGAAAGGGAGGGAGACAGTGCACAAGGAGACGGAAGTGTTTATAATGAGTGGGGACCAAGAAAAAAAAATTGGAATGTGTTCATAAAGAAGGTGGGTCTTATGGGTGAGATAAGGTCAGAGTGGGCATGGGGGGAAAGAGGAGATAAAATCAGGTGGGTTTCATTCTGCAGTGGGTGAGCTGAAAATTAATTAATCAACTAGGTTTCCTGTCAGAATCTCATGGGCAGTTATATTTTCGGCCAGTGTTGTAGAATTTCACTGCTGTGTAACCTATCACATCCCTATCCTCCACCCAGCACTTGAAGCACTATGCAAGTTCAGCATTGCCACAATAATCGCAGTGATATCACCCCACTTTCCACATTGTCTGATACCCACCCAAAATATGGGCATGCAAGTCTTTCACCACACAGCTTGTAGGATGACACATTTTTAAGGCACAAATTCCACTGAAATGCAAATTAGTTACATCTAATATGAAAATATCTTTGGATTAGAGTGTAAATTTACACGGAAGCTTCATTTTATCTAAATCTAGATATGAATTTTCTAGTTGAGTTGGTTATGCCTGTTCTTCGTTATAAATACAGATAACATCTCTGACAATTTGGCTGAATTACTTGGGTTTACCTATAATTTCCCTATGGCATAGGCTGCATGTCACCTGCAGGTGTTCAATAAGAACATGTCAGGTACCTGGGGCATACTATTTTTAGTCCTTCTGAAATGCAGGACAGCCACAGTGCTAAACTTACACCTTATCCACATTAAGTGAAGAACTTTAAGCATGCACCTATGCATGTATATATTTACTGCCCTAACTTATCTCTTTTTTTAATCAGAAGCTCCATGTGACAGATATGCGCAATGGGTGAAATGCCCAACAGTCCTATTCTTAATTGATCAAGTATGTGGATGAAGGCAAAAGGCCATGGGAGAGGATTTGCAACTGGATGAGAAAAGGTAAATGGGACTATTTTCTTATAGTGCGGCATGGTGGCACAGTGGTTAGCACTGCTGCCTCACAGCACCAGGGACCCGAGTTCATTCCAGCTTGGGTGACTGCCTGTGAGGAGTTTTCACTTTCTCTCAGTGTCGACATGAGTTTCCTCCGGGTGCTCCGGTTTCCTCCCACAGTCCAAAGGTGCGCAGGCTAGATGGATTGGCCATGCTAAATTGCCCCTCAGTGTCCAAAAGGTTAGGTGGGTTACAGAGATGGGGTAGGGGCATGGACCTCGGCAGGGTGCACTTCCAAAGGGTCAGTGTAGACTTAATGGGCCAAATGGCCTCCTCAGCACTGTAGAGGTTCCATGATTCTATGAGGAGGGCAAATTTCAACACAGAATGGTTGAACTTCAAAAATATAGCTAACAATATTTATTTTGAAAACAAATCTCCAGGCTTAAAAGTTTTTTGTTTCACAATAACTGCCCCAATAATAAGGAAGGTCAATGGATCAGTCAGAGAGCCTTGATTTCGAATACCAAAATGCCAAAGCTGGTGGTGTAAACATAGACGAGTAAAAGGCAGTGAGAATAATTTTGCTGGGAAATAATCATGGCCCAGATTTTTCTCACATTTGTCACAGTTTTATGGTGGCTTTTTAGTGGCTAAAAGAGGAAAATGGGTGGAAGGTGTAACGGTAGCAAAAATAAGGAGCTGGTCATTGACTTCAGGAAGCGAAGAATGTACACACCCTTGTCTACATCAATGGTGCCGAGCTGGAGATGGTTGACAGCTTCAAATTCCTAGGTGTGCACATCACCAACAATCTGCCTATAAGGTCATGACATAGGTGCAGAATTAGGCCACTCGGCCCATCGAGTCTGCTCTGCTATTCAATCATGGCTGATATTTTTCTCATCCCCATTCTCGTGCCTTCTCCCCATAACCCCTGATTCCGTTATTAATCAAGAACCTATCTATCTCAGTCTTAAAGACACTCAGTGATTTGGCATCCACAGCCTTATGCGGCAAAGAGTTCCACAGATTCACCACACTCTGGCTGGAGAAATTCCTCCTCATCTCTGTTTTAAAGGATTGCCCTTTTAGTCTGAGATCGTTCTAGTATTTCCTACTAGTGGAAACATCCTCTCCATGTCCACTCTATCTCGGCCTCGCAGCATCCTGTAAGTTTGAATAAGATCCCCCCCCCCCATCCTTCTAAACTCCAACAAGTACAGACCCAGAGTCCTCAACCTTTCCTCAAACGGCAAGATCTTCATTTCAGGTATCATTCTTGTCAACCTTCTCTGGACGCTTTCCAAGCCAGCACATCCTTCCTTAGATACTCGCAATACTCCAAATAGGGTCTGACCAGAGCCTTATACACTGGTCCTGGTCCACCCAAGTCAACGCTACGACCAAGAAAGCACAACAGTACCTATAATAATAATCTTTATTATTGTCACAAGTAGGCTTACATTAACACTGCGATGAAGTTATTGTGAAAATCCCCTAATTGGCACATTCTGGCGCCTGTTCGGTAACGGGCACATGCAGGGAGAATTCAGAATGTGCAATTCACCTAACAAGCACGTCTTTCAGACCTGTGGGAGGAAACCGGAGCATCTGGAGGAAACACACACAGGCAAGGGGAGAACGTGCAGATTCCGCACAGACAGTGACCCAAGCCGGGAATTGAACACGGGCCCCTGGCACTGTGAAGCAATAGTGCTAACCACTGTGCTACTGCGCTGCCTATACTTCCATAGGAAACTAAGAAATTCGGCATGTCCACATTGACTCTTACCAATTTTTACAGGTGCACCATAGAAAGCATCCTATCAGGTTAGCACTGGGACTACAGCATTGAGGACCCAGGTTTGAATCCTGGCCCTGAGTCACTGTCGTATGGAGTTTGCGCATTCTCCCCGTGTCTGCGTGGGTCTCACCCCCACAACCCAAAAGATGTGCAGGTTAGGTGGATTAGAACATAGAACATAGAACAGTACAGCACAGAACAGGCCCTTCGGCCCTCAATGTTGTGCCGAGCCATGATCATCCTACTCAAACCCACGTATCCACCCTATACCCGTAAACCAACAACCCCCCCCCCCTTTTAACCTTACTTTTTATTAGGACACTACGGGCAATTTAGCATGGCCAATCCACCTAACCCGCACATCTTTGGACTGTGGGAGGAAACCGGAGCACCCGGAGGAAACCCACGCACACAGGGGGAGGACGTGCAGACTCCACAGACAGTGACCCAGCCGGGAATCGAACCTGGGACCCTGGAGCTGTGAAGCATTTATGCTAACCACCATGCTACCCTGCTGCCATGATTGGCCATGCTAAATTCCCCATTAATTGGAAAAAATTATAATTGGGTGCTCCTTGGGCACTTATGGGCAGCATAATCAAAGACCCCTCCCACCCGGGTTATTCTCTCTTCCAACCTCTTCCATCGGGTGGAAGATACAAAAGTCTGAGAACACACACTAACAGATTCAAAAACAGCTTCTTGCCCACTGTTACCAGTCCCTTGAATGGCCCTCTTATGGACTGAACTGATCTCTTCACACATCTTCACTACTGAGTAGTACTGCACTCCTCTATGCTTCACCCGATGTCTGTGTTTATGTATTTACATTGTGTATTTATGTATGTCCTATGTTTTTTCAAGTATGGAACAATTTTTGGACTGTACGCAGAGCAATACTTTTCACTGTACCTCGGGACACGTGGCAATAAACAAAATCAAATCAAAAAGGCCTAGTCACAGAATTGCCACCCAGAAAAGGAGTCCCATCACATTTTGTTTCTGCCAAAATAGGACCAACCACAATCATGCTTGCTGCACGCCTATGGAAATTAAATGATGGTGTGATATCAGGGTTGGATGTTTCTTCCCTACCACATGTGGCCAGCCTTCAAATATCCACTGTGTAAAAGAGGCTTTACTGTTTATTGGCTATCTCCTAAGTGCAGTGGTAGCTGCAACTTTGCAACTGACATCCCTTTCTTCCATTTTCAATGGTTTATTTACCATGATAGTAATCTGAGCTTTCCTCTGGGTGCTGTTTTCCTTCTCGAACATTTAAATACATTAATTACAAGAGAGAATTTGCTTTCATTGCAAGTTTTCTTTCATCTGATATGGAGGCACTCCACATCAATGCTCAACAGGCAGCAAAGGAAACATCTGGTGCCCCCCCCGTAGGTGTCCCTGACCTGAATCTACTGGTCCTGCCTTGGTCTCAGTCATCAACGTGAGGGTGCTTCAATTCCTGCACAAGATAATATTGCAGTTGTGCTCACCTCATTTCTGGAGGTCACCTGCACCAAATGCATCAATATAACTCGGCTGGTGTTGCCAGCAGGATGCTCAGTGTACTGCTGAAGCTAGGTTAATGTTGCAGTACCACTGATTTCCCTCTCTCCCAGAAGGTACAAATAAAGCTGGACCTCAATATTAAAATGAGGTTGATGTCAGAAAATAATATATGCAACAGTGTCACACCAGCAAGAGCACTTCCAATGCAAACTAAGTGGTGCAAAGAATAATTTAACCAATAGACATGTTGATGTAATGTTTCGAGTCTGGATGACGCTTTGTCATCCAGCTACACAAACTTTGTCCAGCTTTGACAAAGAAGCATCCAGACTTGAAATGTTAGCTCCATTATTTCTCCACAGATGCTGTCAGACGTGCTGAGATTGTCCAGCATTTTCTGTTTTTATTTTAGATTCCAGCATCCACAGCTTTTATCTACCTGTTCTAATTATTTTCATTGTTGAGAGGAGACTGGAATACCTGTGGTAATTATTTTATAAAGCTGTAAAAATGGACAATGTATATTAGTCATTGAATCCATAGAATCCTTACAATGCAGAAGGAGGCCATTTGGTCCATCGAGTTTGCACTACCTTCCAAAAGAGCACTCTAACCAGGTTCCCACCCTATTCCTGCAAGCCCACTTAAACCGCATATCCCTGGACACTAAGGGGCAATTTAGCATGGCCAATGCACTTAATCTGTGCATCTTTTGACTGTGGGAGGAAACCGGAGCACCTGGAAGAAACCCACGCAGACACTGAGATAAAGTGCAAACTCCACACAGACAGTCGCCCAAGCTGGAATTGAACTTGGGTTCCTGGCGCTATGAGGCAGCAGTGCGAACCATTGTGCCACCATGCTGTAGACACACCTCTGGAGAAGAAGACTATTATTGGGGTTAAATGTCAAATGTATAGGCTCAGGACGAGCTCGGAGGAGGCCAAAATGATATGAAAATATCAGCTCGGAGGAGGCCACATTTAACAACAAAGAGGAAAGTAGTCTTTCTGGTGTATCATTTTAATAGTTTGACTATTCACACATGATCCTTGAAATGTAATATTCTCAGCTGTACCTACGTGCACAGTGGTTAGTACAGTTGCTTCACAGCTCCAGGGTTCCAGGTTTGATTCCCGGCTTGGGTCACTGTCTGTGCGGAGCCCCGTGTCTACGTGGGTTTCCTCCTGGTGCTCCGGTTTCCTCCCACAGTCCAAAGATGTGCAGGTTAGGTGGCTTGGCCACGCTAAATTGCTCTTAGTGTCCAAAAAAGGTTAGGTAAGGTTACTGGGTTACGGGGATAGTGTGGAGGGGTGGGGTGTTCTTTCCAAAGGTCGATGCAGACTCTATAGGCCTCCTTCTGCACTGTAAATTCTATGTCTATGTCTATTGTCCCCACTCCACAGCCCTCTGGACCCCACTTTCTAACTGACAACTCAAAGATATAACATTGATACGAGTCACCCATTTGACTAGCTGAAGCTGGTTATTAATGCTACTGATTATTGAAAAAGCTCCGTGTGAACTCATCAGTAATTCAGAGGAGGACTGTCTTTTTTACCCATAAGAGAGCCTGTCACAGTGCTGTGCCATGAGACCGAGACTGACCTGCCAACAATCTCCAGAATAGTGACAGATCTTCTGATGGAAGGGAAGGCTACCACGTCATTAAGCTTTTATGATATCAGATCCTTCCAAGTCAGCCCAGGGGCTGTCTGCCAGATCAGCCAGTCTGCAGTCTGCAGAGATGCATCAAGCAAGTGACAGGTACATACAAGAAAATGCCTTCATCACTTTACCTGTGGAAAGAAGGCACTGGTTATTTAATCACAGAGCTTTCACAGGGAACGCAGGTCATGACATCGGGTGCACAGCTTGCCGTGGCCAATTTGCTGTGCGCTGCATACTATGATCAAAGAAAGTGGCCTACCGGCATCTGCACTGACGAACAACACAAAACTCATGCCAAGTTTAAACTTGAACGAGTTGAGTTGCACATTGGATCTTGCCAAATATCCATATTGGGTAGTCAGGGTGAGACACTTGCAGACAGGGGCAGAATGTGCAAACTCCACATGGACAGTGACCTAGGACTGGGATCGAACCCGAGTCCTCAGTGCTGTGGAGCAGCAGTGCTAACCACTGTGCCACCGTGCTGCCCCAGAATCTTTAATATCTGAGACAATTTATCATCAAAAGATAAAGGCCGGGATTCTCCCTCAACCAGTGGGCGGACCGTACCAGCGCCAAAGAGTGCCATGAACCACTCCGGCACCGCGCCAGCCGGCGCCGAAGGGCCTCCGCTGGCCGGCGCGAGTTGGTGCATGCAGAGGAGCGCCAGCGTGTTCTGGCGCATGCACAGAACTGCTGGCGAGATCCCTGCACAAGCGCAGGGGGTTTCTTCTCCACGCTGGCCATGGCGGAGCTTTACAGAGGCCGGTACGGAGGGAAAGAGTGCCCCCACGGCACAGGCCCGCCCACAGATCGGTGGGCCCTGATCACGGGCCAGGCTACCGTGGGGGCCCCCCCCCTGGGGCCAGATGCTCCCGCGAACCCCTGAGGACTCCGCAGGCCGCCCTCAGAGCCAGGTCCCGCCGGTATGGACCTTGTGTATTTCACGCCGGCGCGACCGGACGAAAATGGGCGGCTACTCGGCCCACCTGGTCCCGGAGAATTGCTGGGGGGGCCACTGCCAACGGATCCCGACTGCTGCGACGTGTTCCCCGCCAAAAAACCGGCGCCGGAGAATTGTGAAGCGTTTACAGAACCACACCCTGAGAGTTATAAAGGAAAAGTGTGACTTTTTCACGTGATCCATAAATTATCTTGGTTAGATTAGCGACAAAAATGGCTTACACAAAGAACAAAAGAAAATGTCAGGAATCTTTAAAGCGTCATGTCCTCAAAATGCGACACAATTAAGATCATTTTTAGGATTTGATCAATTATTATGGTAAATTTGTGCCAAATGTAGCAACATGATTAAAGCCTTTACACCCTTGCTACGCATCAAAGAGGCATGGCACTGATCAGAACAATGTGAAAATGCATACAGTGAAGTGATAGAAGCTTTACAGGAGTCAGAGCTGTTGGTTTAAGATGACATTGCATGTTTCTTATGATGCCTCACCGTATTGCAGTTTTTTTCAAAACGTTTTTGCCCAGGACCCATTTTTACCAAACGGTTATTCTTCGCGACCCACGCTGCCCGAATTCATGACCGTTCATTTTTGCTTACCATTAATATGATAGGTGAGCCCTCTTAGTCCTCACAATTTCACTTCCTTTGTTATTCAATATCACATTTCTGCTAAGGACTTCAGCTGATGACTTAAGATCTCACTGCATCCATTGAAAATACTAAGACGTTTAACCTCGAACTAGTCTCCAAATATCTTTGAAGTTTTGAGGGTTTTAATCTTTCATTTGCCAGTACTTCCCTCATATAACACACACAAACTTTGTATCCTTGATTTGCAGTTGCACAATTAATAAACCTATACCTCATGAAATCATCTTTCTACTGCTTTGTTCATGTTTTCAGCTTCTTCTTCATGGGGCGTTCACCAGAGGCCCGGACCTCACACTAGCTCTGCTGGCAGCTACAAAGTGGAGGAATCTCTCTCGCACCCAAAGCACATGACGTCAGTGAATGGGGCGCGTGGACTGCACTCTGCTGCTGCTTCTGGAGAGAAGACTCCATTAATATTTTGAAAGAATCTGCTCGTGGGTTAGTACGCTGACTTCAGAAGGAGGCAGCCTGCCTTGGTGTGCTCCGGGCCTGTGCACTAGGGGGGCACACATGCGTGGGTTGGTCAGAATTCAGAAAGCCGGTCACGGCTGACATGTTTGAAAGTCAGTCACGGCCGTTGGGCACTTCTTCCCGTGACCGAGAATGCTGTCAACGATGTCCCGCAACCTCCCTGACCCCCGCCCGCAACCCGACCCTGATTTTGAAAATGCCATTGGGTGAGGCATCAACTGACCCTGAATTTGAAAATGAATGCGTATGGGGTTGGTGCAGTCCTCTTGCACATTATGCATTCTGGAGAAGAATGACCGACAGCATTTGCTTCACGTACTCTTACTAGCTCAGAAATAAATTATGATCAGCTTGAAAACAAAACTTTGAGCATCATTTTGGTGTGAGAAGTTGCCACCATTACTTAATAGACGTCATTTTACTCTTTCGATGGATCATCAACCCTTGTCTACAATCTTTGTGTCACAAAATGGTATCCCTTCTTTGGTAACTAGCACACACTTATGATGTCCAATATTGCAAGTCAGAGCAGCATGCAAACGTTGATGCTTTGTCGCGATTGCCATTACAAGTAAAGCATGCTCCTGAAGAACATTTCATCAATATTTTGTGTGCCTCGCTCGTGGATAGTGTACCTGTAACCTGTAAAGATATGCATGAAACGACCCATGAAGAGAAAGGTTCCTGATGGTGGGAGTGTCCAGAACCAGGGATCACAGTCTGAAGGCATGTGGTCGACCATTTAGGACAGAGACAAGGAGAAATTTCTTCACCCAGAGAATGGGTAAGTCTGTGAAATTCATTACCGCAGGAAGTAGTTGAGGCCAAAATACATATGTTTTGAAGAAGCAGTTAGATATAACACTTGGGGCAATGGGGATCAAAGGATATGAGGAGAAGGCGGGATTAGGTTATTGAGTTGGCTGATCAACCATGATCATAATGAATGGCAGAGCTGGCTCTAAGGGCTGAATGGCCACCTCCTGTTCCTATTTTCAAAGTTTCTATGTTTATGGAATGCTATCAAATATTCATAGGGAGAATCCAGACCTCAAGCTCGACATCACACGAAGATTTGAGTTGATAGTGCAAAATTGAGTTTTTTTATGGGGAATCTGTGTGATTATTCCTCCTTGTTTGTGAAGTAAAATCCTTGACCAACTGTATGAGGGAAATCCTGGTGCGGTAAGGATGCAGGAATTGGCTTGCAGTTATTTGTGGTGGCCAGGATTAGATGCTCACATTGAAGAGAAAATAGGGAAATGTTAATCCTGTGCAAAACTAAGGAACACTCCGTCATTACACCTATTACATCCATGGGAATGGCCGACACAGCCATGGTAGAGAATACATAGGTTCTTTCCTCTGTGCTGCCAGGATCAAAACTGAAAAACTCTGGCACTTCATTCCACTGGACTAGAGTCCAATCGCCACTGTTACCAGGCAGAATACGACCTTTTCAGCCAATTCATTGACCACCAGCCAATCAATCAAAGCGAGTTGTAACCTCATCTCTCTCTCTCTGGTGCTGACAAGTCTGCACCTCCTGTTTAAACCAACACAAACCAGCAGAGTGATCTCACCTGTAACTTCTGATTTATGCTGCTTGCCTTAAAGAAGATAAAGTCCATTAATCATCCATGGATGAAAAATAAGAAAGACAAAATAAAAGAAAAGGGAAATAAGGGAATACACAGGAAGGAGTTTTAAATTGTACAGAAGAATGATGAAAGAATTTGGCGAATTCATGCTGATCAGTTACTTGCTGCGCGAAGTGAGTTTGCAGAGACCTCTCAAGAGTTTCTTGCCATAGAAAATCTACAGAGCTATACTTTGGAACAGAGACAGTGAAGAGTTCAGATTCTGTTTCTGAAGACTTTTCAATACCTATAGTGGCAGATACTGAAATCACTCGCCAGGAAGTATGATCTACAGCAAGGAAAGAGGACACTTCCGATGTCGCAAGTAGCCAAGTTCAAGAATGCCAAATTGTGCCAAAAAGGAATAGATGTCCACCACAGATGCCTTATTGAAGTGTATATATGTATAGAGATAATGCATAGTGGATCTGTTGTATAAATGTTAATCGTCGCCGCTGTACTAATCGAATAAAGGGGGAGGGGAAAGCTGTTATGTAACTGGAACTACATTCCTTGGGCAGATTACCATCTTGATTGTATGAGCAACACCCTTAATAAACCTTTCATCACGCTTGACATGAATCCAGAGTGTGGGCACATCCATACCGTTTCTCTTTGCAGCAACAACGAAATATAACATGGAGGAATTGGCTTCTTAAAGAGCATCCATTTTTACATTTTGGTTTGGAAATTCTTTTTGGTTTGTTTACCATATTGCAATTTATCATTGAATTGAGTTTGCAGTTGTGAAGTTTCATTTTTTGCATCGAGAGACTTTTACTTTGAAATCTATTCTTTACAATTACTTTATTCCTGCTGCTTTGGAATAGCCAGCAAAATAGTTAGAATCAAAATTCCTCAGGGATTTTCAAAGGCATTCTAGAATTTGCAATGTGGGTCACAAGAGAATGAAAGGGCAGCTGCAACTATACCTCACATATTGTGTATGCACCTTTCCTTACCCGGGATCTATACTTATTGACCGAGACGATGCTTCCTGTGCATGTTGTGAGCTTCTATGCTTGGCGAAGGTGTTAACCAAGTGACAATGCCGAAAATCTGTACAAGATCAAGTGAGTGTTGAAGCAGTGATTCTTTTTCACTGCCTCTGTCTAGACTGCTCTATAGCTTCCAGATAAGGGTCTCTCATCTCGTGGCTTCCTGACATGGATCTCTTATGGAGGGCTTCTTGACAGGGTTCTCTCTTCTGGAGGGCTTCCTGACAGGGTCTCTCTTCAAGAGACACACCTAGATGTAACAGAATAACAGAAATCAAGAGCTTGTAACAGAAACTACAGTATCCCACCATTCCATGTCTGCATACATACAAACATGTACATGCACATGTTGGGAAGTGATTTAATGGAAATGAAACAGAGTCCCATGTTGGGCATGTTTAACCCAATTGGGCATGTTTAGCAAGATGCTTCCTGTCACTTGCAGTGCCGAGAACGACCCCACTATTAAACGGGTCTCTGCTTCATTTCTGGGCCTCAGGGAGGAATGCCCCACCAAGGCTGCATTTAGGCTCTTTTCGTCCGCTAATTTCCTTTTCATTCTTTCCTGGATGTGGGCATCGCAGGCAAGACCAGCATTTGTTGCCCATCCCTAATTGCCCTTGAACTAAGTGGCATTTTAAGAGTCATCCACATTCCTATTGGTCTGGATTCACATGGAGGCGAGACCAGGTAAGGATGGCAGATTTGCTTCCCTACACGACATTAGTGAACCAACGGTTTTGAGGTCATCATTAGAGCTTTAATTACAGATTTTTATTGAATTCAAATTTCGCCATCTGCCATGGTGGGATTCGAAACCGGGTCCCCAGAGCATTACCCTGGGTGTCGAGGTTACTAGTCCAGTGACGATACCATGACACCATTGCCTCCGCAGTGATCTAAGCCAATGCAGGAAGAGATTGGGGCGTTATTTTTAAATGAAGCCCTGATCTCTGGACCTCCATGGTGGACAGGGACCCCCCCCAACACCCAACTTACCAATAAGGGGGTCTTCAAGGCCCCCCCAACACCCCCCCCCCTCCTCATAAGGGCACCCCGGGTCCAATATCCAGCATGGGCAAGCTGCCATCTGGGTACATTGGCATCACCAGCCTGGTACCCTGACAGTGCCCCTTACAGGGTGCTAGTCTGGTAATTCTATGGTGCCCAATTGGAATCAGCTGTGCCAGGGTACTACCCTGCCAAGAGCCCGACCACCCCTGGGTTCCCAATTGCCTGGGAGACCTCTGCAATCACTGGTATTGCCTGGTCCACGTATGTGGAAACAAGTGCAAAACAGCCCCCACTTGAAGTTTCCGAGGTGAGGCCATTGTGTTCCTTGCCTTGGCTAACTCTGGCACGAACATATTTAAATGAGCTTAACTGCCCATTGAGGGCGGGATCCAGATCGCGACACTTCGGGAGATCTCGATAAATCTCACGAGGCATAACGAGCATCATAAATCTCGCGAGATGCCTCTCACCAAATTTACTGGCCCCCTCGCGTCCCGAGTCTGGTGCGACGAGGCCGTTAGATCGCACCCATTGTTACCCATGGGATCTGCATCCTGCCCATGATCAAATACCATCTATATTTTTGTTTATTCCCATGACGAATAGTTAAACACAAATGAGGTTTCATCTTAAGCACTATCTGTTCAGAGATTCGGCTGAAACAAAAGGGGGGGAGGTGAAAAATCTGAAAATCTGAAAATCAGAAACAAAGACCGATAATGCTGTAAGAACATTTACTTTGTCAAGAGCAAAGATAGGTTAAAGTTTCAGATTTAGACCATTTAATCAGAATATCAAACCATTCTTTGTTGATTTTCGGACCTCCTGTGTAGTTCCAGTGTGTTTTGTTTTCACTGTAACACTGTTTACTGTTTTGTTTTTAGTGTAAAACCTGTCTTATTGCTGCTTCTTATTTTCCTTTCTATTCTAACATTGATAACCAGGCGCCATAGTATCATATAATGGCACACTAACTCGACATGAAGAACTGGCCATACTACAGTAACAGATACCCTTCAGGATAACATGAATGTTGTTCTATTTAATGACTCAGTAAAGAAATGGAAATCTATGTGCAAAGGGTTAATGTGTAAGCCAGTGCCCTGCAATATTACACGACTGACTTCAAAAGAATCACTCTGTATTTTCTTTAGCTCCTTTGTTCAATTTGCCAAAACTTTCCTTGTGGATTCCTAATGGACTCTTTCCCCCCTTCAATAGCTATCGGGTCCATCTAAGATCAACAACATCGGCTCAGTTTCCCTCATAATGTTTATTGAAGACATTTACAGAGGGGCACTGGGGTGAGACAGTGTTAGAGTCAGTCATGCCCCAACATACTTTTACTTCCTGTGTGATGCCGTGAAGACTGTTTTGTGCTACATAATGAATTTTGAACATGTTAGATTTAACATTGTGGCGGACAGCTCTGAAAATGTAATCCTCTGTGTTCATTTAAAGAGATAACATTCTGTAACACAGTGTTGGATGCATGAATTTTAAACTGTCAAAAAGCTCATCAGTGCCATGCAACTGATTTTCCAGAAAATTGCTGTTCTAATTGTAACATGGGGGTCGGTTAGCTCAGCTCAGTTGGCTGAACGGCTGGTTGATGATGTGAAAGCGATGCCAACAGCGCAGGCTCATTTCCCATACTGGCTGAGGTTATTCATGAAGTCTCCGCCTTCGCAACCTTGCCCCTCACCTGAAATGTGGTGATCCTCAGGTTAAATCACCACTCGTCAGCTCTCAAAGAGCAGAGCAGCCAATGGTCCTCTGGGACTGTGGCAACATTTACATTTACTCAAATTGTAGACCGGCAAGGACTCAAGAGAAACTTTGGAAAAGTGTATTTTGGACAAGGAAACGCAGCATGTATTTGCAAAAGGCAAATCATGTCTAACTAACTGGACTGAGTTTTTTGATGAGGCAGCCGGGTGGGTTGATGGTGGTGAAATGGTTGATACGGACTTTCAAACCACATTTAATAGGCTTGCGTGTAAAGTTGAAGGTCATGGAATAAAAGGGACAGCTAAGTGGCCACATGGAAAAAGAAAGTTGGCTGAAGGACAGGAAACAGAACATAGTGGTGCATGATTATTTTTTAGACTGGAGAAAAGTTTAATGGTAAAATTCCCCAGAGTCAGTACAAAGAATAATGCTTTACTTGTTTGATTAATGACTGAGAAATAGGTAAGAAGTCTTACAACACCAGGTTAAAGTCCAACAGGTTTGTTTCAAACACTAGCTTTCGGAGTACTGCTCCTTCCTCAGCTGAATGAAGAGGTATGTTCCAGAAACATGTACATAGACAAATTCAAAGATACCAGACAATGCTTAGAATGCGAGCATTTGCAGGTAATTAAGGTTCAGAGACAGGGGTTACCCCAGGTTAAAGAGGTGTAAATTGTCTCAAGCCAGGACAGTTGGTAGGATTTCGCAAGCCCAGGCCAGATGGTGGGGGGGTGAATGTAATGCGACATGAATCCCAGGTCCCGGTTGAGGCAGCACTCATGTGTGCGGAACTTGACTATAAGTTTCTGCTCAGCGCTTCTGCCTTGTCGCGCGTCCTGAAGGCCGCCTTGGAGAACGCTTACCCGGAGATCAGAGGCTGAATGCCCTTGACTGCTGAAGTGTTCCCCGACTGGAAGGGAACATTCCTGCCTGGTAATTGTCGCGCGACATTCATTCATTCGTTGTCACAGCGTCTGCATGGTCTCGCCAATGTACCCCGCTTCGGGACACGAGGTTTTGGAGCACTGCTCCGTCCTCAGGTGAATGAAGAGGTATGTTCCAGAAACATATATATAGACAAAGTCAAAGATGCCAGACAATGCTTGGAATGCGAGCATTTGCAGGTAATTAAATCTTTACAGATGCAGAGATAGGGGTAACCGCAGGATAAAGAGGTGTGAATTGTCTCAAGCCAGGACAGTTTGTAGGATTTTGCAAGCCCAGGCCAGATGGTGAGGGATGAATGTAATGCGACATGAATCCCAGGTCCCGGTTGAGGCCGCACTCATGTGTGCGGAACTTGGCTATAAATTTCTGTTCAGCGATTCTGCGTTGTCGCGCGTCCTGAAGGCCTCCTTGGAGAATGGTTACCCGGAGATCTAAAGTATTTTTTAAACAAAACAATGTTTATTCTATGAATCCAGTTAACATTTTATAAACCCACAGTAAACATCTTACCAACTACCAACACTGATAACCCCCCCAAAAAAGACAGTACTCTATAGGGAACCCTTAGTAACTTTCCAATGTCCATAAACAAAACACTTTTTAACACAGGCAGTAGGTTTGAATTCTCCACAGAGAACAGTTATCACTTTTAAATTGTCAAGTGATCTAAACACCTTGTTTAACAAACAGAGAGAGACCAGTATACATCTGCTTGGTTTGAATGCAGCTCTCCAACTGAAAGCTAAACTTCAACACAGAGGCAAAAACAGCTTCCAGCTCAAAACAAAAGTAAAAAGCCGAATCACATTCCAGCTCCACCCGCACAATGACATCACTGCAGCCCCTTGATAAAACACACTTTTCTTAAAGGGACTCTCACATGACAATATAGTCTGAGTTTGTATTCCTTGGAGTTTAGAAGAGTGAGGGGTGACCTTATTCAAACATACAAGATCCTGAGGGGGATTGACAGGGGAGTTGTTGAGATGTTTTCACTGGTGGGAGAAACCAGGGGATGTAGTTATAAGAAAAGGGGCCGATCATTTAAAACTGAGTTGGACAGACATTTCTCCTCGCAGTGGATGGTGAATCTCTGGATTTCATCTCCACTGAGGGTGGTGGAGGCTGGATCAATAGAAGCATTTAAGTTGGAGGTGGATAAATATTTGACAGATCGAGGAATAGAGGGCTCTGGATAATGGCACAGAAAAGGAGTTGAGGCCGACATAGATCAATCATGATCGTATTGAATGGCGGGGCAGGCTTAAAGGGCCTGGGGGCCTACCCCTGCTTCTATTTCTTGTGTTCTTGTGTGACTGTAGTGTAATGTGCTGAACACATTTTGCTTTGTTCGATAAGGTAGAAACTTCTGCCCCTGTGTCTAATGTGAACTCTGTGGCACGTCCATCCACTTCAAGTTTAATACTCCAGTATTTATTTTCCATTTCATTTATTTACCCAAGGTAAGTTATTTCCCTTTTCAGTGATTCTTCCAGTTCTTGTGCATGGTTTGGTATTTACAGTGTTTTAGAGTGGCAGAGAAGTTTAAAATGTCCTAATTTTCCACTGTTGTGGCATTCATCCCTCCCTGCTGGGCATTCTTCCTGCTTGTGCATGTTTTCCCTGCTATACTGAGAACATTTCAAGTTGCTGGTTGGCGTGCTTTCCTTTGTTTCCTACTTTTGTGCACTTTCCCTCTTCTGGCCTTCACACTGAGTGGCCTCATTTATTTTTTTCCATGGGATGTCACCTTTCCCATGAACGAACTCTCTGTCTTGCCTTCTAGGCTCAGTTCCACAATTTGTACTGCCTTAATGAGAGGTAAACCTTCTCTCATTTTTAAGTGATCTGATAGAACTTTATCTCGCACCCTGACTACCATGTGATCATGAATGGATTCATCCCTTAATATTCCATAGTCGCAATTTTTCACATCAAGTTGTTGATGGGCTAGAAAGAAAGAAGTGGGGGTTTCCTTCAGGAGCTGCCCTTAATAGATCACGGGGTGGCCCCTTTATTGTTGAACATCCTCCTTTCCTTCCTACCTGCTCCCTTCCTTAAATCCACCCAATCCACCCGATGGGGTGTTCTGTCTGCCCTCTGCCCCTCGCTTTACACCCCCCCCCCCCCCAATGAACGCCCCACCCCCGCCTCAACCCCTGATATTATTCAGCCCATTGTGTCCAATTCTGGTCAGCTCATTTTAGGAAGGATGTGAAGGCAATAAAAAGGATGCAAAAATTATTTACAGTTGCGTGCGTAGATTGGAGAAGTTGTTCTACCTGGAGAAGAAAAGGATGCGAGGAAATGTATTAGAGGTATTCAAAATGATGACGTATCTGGACAGAGTAGATAGAGAATATTCTTTCTCTTTGGCAGAAGGGTAGAGAGCTAGAATACCTAGGTTTAAGATATTTGCCAAAAGAACCAAAGCAACATGTGGGGGAACATTTTAAAGCAGAAACAGGATCTGGAATGTAATTCCTGAAATACTGGTGGAGGCAGTTTGTATGCCTTTGACTTCCTTAACGGCTTCTCCTGACCCAACCAAATGATAAATGAATATGTATGTACATCATTCTCAATAAATAGTTAATGTTAAACCACACAAGACTCAGAACATCACCATGAGAGCTATTGAACAGACATACAAGAGTAAACATAGGAATTTCAAGCAAACCTGCTAATCAAATGTTTTATGGATTCTAGTCTAGTCAGGTGTGAGAATTATTTACAATTTGGAAAATTTTCAGATTTGGAAATGATGGTGTGTTACAGTTCTGGGCTGCTACGGCAACATACGCTTCTTATATGCATATTGTGGTCTGGATCTATGGGTAGTGATGGCAGGGACTCTGACATGGCTGACCAGTAATTTTGCCCACTCTTACCACCTGCCATTGGTATGTGTTGAAAGGATTTTCAAGTTGATACTCAACTTCTTTGGCTGCATTATGAGTGTACCTTCCTGGGCTATCAAGTCCTGAGGACTCAAAGATGGAGTTTCTGGTCCAGAGACAGTCACTATCCATTGTGCCACAAGACTTCCTATCTCATGCAACATAGATAGAGGTAATAGAAGTTTTTTGAAACATAGCTTATTTTTAAAAAGAATTAAACACAATTGCACTAAAATAATATTGTAATTAATTTCTTTCTTTATTTATATCAGGTTAATTTTACACAAATGTATTTAAATTTGTAGTCACATATCTATGTTTTTACATTTAGTTGCCTTTCAATGTAATATGCTGATTAATCTTCAACCTAAAATATATAATGTGTAAAATATGCTCAGTTTAAGGAAACAGTTGTACTACAGGTACTGGTCTGGCACATATAGGTGATGGTACAAGCTTCACATTTCTTTCCACAATAATGGACTCTGCACAGTTAATACATATTAAGTTAGAGGATAAAATAATTATTTGCTTCTTGCTGACAGTGAAATTATTATTATGGATGAGAGAGGTCATACGGCCGTCTGAATTACACATGACATTCAAGAAGCTCCCTTCAAGTAGTGCTTGCCCATCTCCTGGCTTTAGCATGGTCTGCAACAAGATCACTGACCTGATTTCACAATGCATATCCAAAATCATGTCATATTAAAAGTTGTAAAACTGGCCCATGTTATACATGTCAGGTAGCTAATCCAATTATTTTGTGGAGCCGTGGTATTTTTAAATTGCCAAAACTTCACTGAGCAAAATATTTGAAGAAAATTTCCAATTTTAGCATGTCGCAAGGCCATCTCTCACCATCACCTTCTGAAGGGCAATAAATGCTGGCCTAACCAGCGACTCCCACATCCCGTAAATGCATTTTAAAAAAAGAAAACATTGCCCAAAAAAGCATATTTCTCTCAGCTAGTTGAATCTTTACGTGTAACAGATCAAGATTTCATCTTGTTTTTCTGAAGCAACTGCAACAATGGAACAAAAAGCACATGTTGAAGGTGGCTATTTTAATCTGCTTCACTGTGAGGTGTTTCAGGTAGAAGGGAGTCGCCTTGGTAATAGGCACAACAATGAGGACCCAATATGCTCTTTAAAGAGGTGGACAGCTCAAGGATAAAGCAGGGCGTGCTGTACTCTGACGGAAAGTATAAGACATCAAAGCTTTAGAGGATTAGCTCTCTTCTGGTGTTAAGCAATTGCCAGGGGCAAATTGACCAACTCATTATCATCATCCGAGCTAATCCTGTTATCTACAAAATATAGCTGTGTTTTGGGCCTGATACTTTCTAAGCACAAATTAAAGTTGATTTTTTGGGCTATGGTGCAGAGGGGCAGGTGGGGAGGGGGGAGTGGTGGGGTTGGGGGAGGGGGTTGATAGTGCAGGGTGCTGTGATGATAGAGGTTTAAACAGGGTGAACTAAAATCTTTCAGAGGTGAAAAATTGCATTTTCCATGCTGCTACCTGGTGGGACAAGAGTAGATGGGTAGGTGGGAACCTATACCTCTTCTGCTGACCTACCTGACTCAAAAAGTACAGAATCTTCTCAAATATGAGAGGTTAATTTAAGGATATTTCAGGGTAAATCACATCAGGCATTTGGGAGGCCTCCGAATGTTAGTTGATCGGAATTTAGGACCGGCATGTTCCTGTGAGGAAGAATGTAAGTATGGCAAGTTTCGGGAACCTTGGATAACGAGGGACATTGTGAGCCTAGTCCAAAAGAAAAAGGAGGCATTTGTAAGGACTAAAAGGCTGGGAACAGGCAAAGTCCATGATTAATATAAGGAAAGTGGGAAGGAATTTAAGCAAGGAGTCAGGAGGGCCAAAAGGGGTCACGAAAAGTCATTGGCAAACAGGATTGCCAGGTGGGGACCTGTTTGGGATCTCCCGGACCACTGCGTACAGATGCACCCACGGTATAACGGATGCCCTGTACAGCCACGCAGCTTAATACATTATCTCCAATGTGGACTGACTCCATCAGGTTGCTCGGCCAGCAGGATTTGCCGCCATCGCCGCATGCCCTAAGTCCAGGGGGTGATTGACGGGACCCATGTCCCCCTACGTGCACTGGCGCATGATGGGGTGCCCTTCATCAATTGGAAGGAGTTCCACTCACTTAATGTGCGGCTGGTGTGTGACATCAGCGTGTCTGCTCCCACTATTCCGGCTGCGTGCGCGACGCTCTTGTCCTGCTGTACTCGATGGTTTCCAACACATTTGAGGCTCTCCCCCAGTTGAGGGGTTGGCTCTTGGGTGATAGGGGTTATCTGCTGTGGGCGTGGCTGATGGCTGATCTCTGGAGGCCGCAGACTGATATGGAGTATGATTACAATGATGCCCATGCAGTGACCAGGGGCATCATCGAGCAGTGAATCAGCTTGCTGAAGGTGGAATTCAGGTCCTTGGACCACTCTGGAGGGACCTCGTATAGCCCCAGGAGGGTCTCCCATATTGCAGTGGCCTGCTGCATTCTCCACAGCATCGCACAGCAGTGGGGTAACATGCTGGAGGAGGAGGTGGAGGAACACCAGGCCTCATCATACGCGAAGGATGTGGAGCAGGGTACAGCTGGGTACAGGGTACAGCTGCACTGTAGGGTATAGGCCCTGGATCGGTGGCATCAGCGGGTCTGGTCCATGGGATGGGGAATGTTGAAGACCCACTCCGTGATGATCTCTGGTGCTTTGCAACGTCTGACAATGTCTGACTCCTGCCCCGGTGTCACATTCCACTGTCTGCCCGGGCGATCCCTGCATGTGTGCTTCCCATTCCATCACATGGGACCATAGTCCTTCTGGAGGGGTGGGGGATGGGGTCTGAGGCGGGTGCGGGGGTGGTGGTGGTGGTGAGCAGTGATGGGTCACGCACGTTCAAATGGCATCGAAAAATAGTTCAGGTAAATATTGAGAGATGCATTCACTCATCAGCAGCTTGCAATAATTTATCAAAAGAATCACACCTGAAAAGGTTAACCTCAGTACTACATATGATTTGTTACACTAATACTGTAATATTATTGGGGGGAAATTTTGAGTCTGTGTTCGCTATCTGCGGGATTGCCGACACGGCACAAAAGAATTGGAGACGTGAATATCGCCAGCGAGATCGTGATTTCAATTTTTCAACCCCTCTTGCCAGTGGAAGTATGTGAAAAATGTCACGGGAGCACGGACCCAAATTACCACATTAACATGTCATGAGCGAGCAATAACTGCAGGATTTCAATGCTTACTGAATATTCAGCGAACGCTGGTGTGATATCACGTCGGCACCATTTACAAGAGCTTTGTAAAAGCGTGAACCTGGCAACCTCAGCTCCAAAGGGAATATCCGAGGTGAGCACTCAGGTCACCTTCACCTTCTTGATGCTGGTCACAAAGGGAGCAATGAAGAGCACACGAGGGATGCAGAAAAGCTCAATAGGGGCTGGAGAATGTCAGTATCACTATCTCGGGTGGAGGGGTCACTCGCTGGCTTTATCTTCTCTGCATGTCGTGGCCTCCCTTGGTTTTAAAACGGTCTGGCAGCTGGCGGGGGGGGTGGGGGGGGGGGTGGGGTGGGGGTGGGGGGATGGGGGTGGGGGGGTGGGGGTGGGGGGATGGGGGGTGGGGGGTGGGTGGGGGGTTGGGGGGTGGGGGAGGGTGGGATGGGGTGGGGGGGTGGGGGTGGGGGGATGGGGGGATGGGGGGTGGGGGGGTGGGGGGTGGGTGGGGGGTTGGGGGGTGGTTGGGGGGGGAGGGTGGGGGGGGGTGATGATTGCTGAGGGTCTGCACTGGGAGCAACATTGAGGTTCTTGGGTTCGGTCTCAACAGAGGTTAGAGTGCATGAGCAGTGAGTGACTCAGGAAAGGGGTGCTCCCTGCCTCAGGAAGGCTGAAGGCCCTCTCAGTGGAGGAAGGATGACTGCTGATTTGAACCCCACAAGAAGGCAGCAGAGTGAGGTTAAATGGGATAAACTACATGGAATTTCACCTCTTCCCCACACTTAAACCAGTAGATTTTGACAACGATCCTGCCCGGTTTTGATCCAGGAATATTTTGGCTGTAAAGCAAATGTGATAGCCAGTACATTACAGAAGCAGGGCAACTTAATCTGCTCGCTTTCCGAGAACAGATAAGATGAGGCGTTTTCAGACTAGTATGGCTATAGGTAAATGGAAGCCACTATAGACCCAGAGGATGCTCTCCCCTTTGAGAGAGAGAGCTGACTGTTGGTGATTTAACCTAAGGCAGGCAGTGGAGTGACTAGTGGGGTACAGCAGGGATCTGTGTTAGGACCCAACTGTTCACATTATATATTAATGATTTGAACAAAGGAACTAAATGTGTTATCTCCAAATTTGCAAATGATACAAAGTTGTGTGGGAGGGTGAGCTGTGAGGAGGACGCAGAGATGCTTCAGCGGGATTTGGAGTGAGTTGGCACATGCATGGCAGATGCAGTATTAGTAACAAAATCGGAAGGCACATTATTATTTGAATGGGTGTAAACTGAGAGAGGTGGATGCTCAGCGAGACCTTAGTGTCCTCGTGTATCAGTCGCTTAAACAGCAGGCAGTAAAGAAGGCAAATGGAATGGCCTTCATAGTGAGAGGATGAGTTTAGGAATAGGGATGTTTTACTGCAATTGTATAGGGCATTAGTGAGGTCACTGTGAGCAGTTTTGGTGTCCTTATCTGAGGACGGATGCTCTTGCTATGGAGGGAGTGCAGCGAAGATTTACCAGGCTGATTCCTGGGATGGCGGAACTGTCATATGAGGAGAGACTAAATCGGTTAGGATTATATTCATTGGCGTGAGAGGGGATCTCATTGAAACTTATAACATTCTAACAGGATTAGAGTGGGTAGATTCAGAAAGAATATTCCCGATGGTGGCGGTGTCCAGAGCTAGGAGTCATAGTTTGAGGATAAGGAGTAAACATTTAGGACTGAGGTGGGGAAAATTTCTTCACCCAAAGAGTGGTGAATCTGTGGAATTCACTACCACAGAAATGAGTTGAGCCAAAACTTCGAGTGATTTCAAGGAGGAATTAGATATGGCTCTTGGGACTAAAGAGACCAAGGGGGAAGGCGGGATCAGGATATTGAATTTGATGATCAGCCATGATTATAATGAATGGTGGAGCAGGTTTGAAGGGCAGAATGGCCTACTCCTGCTTCTATTTTAAATGGATCTCAGCCGAGGGACAATGTTGAGAAGGCGGGGTACGGGAATTTAACCCACGCTGTTTACATCACACTGTTTTATGAACCTGCTGTTCAGTCAACGGGTTTGTCCTGCAATGAGGTAGATGGGGAGAATGTCGGCTGGAGTCCATCCAGTTCAGCTGTTGATGAAGTCTGCCATGCATGGGACTTGAGGGGGAGCAGGTGGGACTTGAGGGGGAGCAGGGCTGTGAGGAGCAGATTAGCTACTGGGGGAACATGGGGAGTGAGGGAGAGAGAGGGCCGCATGATTGGTGTTGGGAACTCTTGAGGTGGCTGGATAAGAGATTACCGTGGAGGTGTGACGTGTCTGTGACGGGGTACAACAGGAAAATGAAATGAATGAAAATGAAATGAATGAAAATGAAATGAATGAAAATGAAATGAATGAAATTAAATGAAAATCGCTTATTGTCACAAGTAGGCTCCACATTCCGGCGCCTGTTCTGGGAGGCTGGTACCAGAGACAAGAGGAGGCAGAATTACCCTGATTGCACAAAGAAGGTCATTCATCTTCTGCAGCGAGCTGCCACTCACTAAGACTGCCACTGCCTCCTAGGCGAGGGGGGTGGGGGTGATACTAATGGATTGATGTCTGTGGGAACGCAGGTGTAGGACATCCTGCCTCTGCTGCACACCATCTCAGAGTTTTGTCAGTATTCCCTCGCAGAATCTTAGCGTTTCGTTCCTGGCAGCCATCCCCCTTACTCGATCTGGAACAAGTGGTGCAGAGTGCTGGGGAGGCATTGGAGTGCCCCACTGATTGCAGAGATTAAGTTGACCCACGGCGAGCGAATCATCGGATCATCGCCACGAGCGAGGTGTGATTGACATGGTATAAAAAGTTGTTTAGAAAGTGGTCGGTATTAGAGGTATTACGGTACCTAGGTTAATGCTGTAAGATCATTGGTGTGGGAGGTACCTGAGACAGTAAGATCATGGTGAAGCCTGCCTGCTGGTTCCGCCCAGTAAGGCGGAGTATAAGAGTCTGTGTCTACCTAGCTGCTGCATTCTGTACCTGTGCGGCTGAGGGAAACATCTGGTCCAATAAAGCCTTCAATTGTACTCAATCTCGCTTCGAGAGTTATTGATCGTGTATCAGAAAGCTCAAAAATCCATGAGATTTCCTGGTGCTGGCGGGATTAGCAACCGACATTTTGAAAAAATATGGTAAGATTCCGCCATGTGTGTGCAAAACAGCTGTTGTCTATTTAAATAACAACAATTGTTGCACTTCAAACAAAGAAATACTTTGAGACATTGCTGTGGGATATAATAAGACACTTCAAAAATGCAATTCCTTTTGTGTCACTGTTTTTGTTTTGCTTACATTTATTCTAATCAGGGTGACAGGTGTTTATGTTTGAGAATGGAGTTCTCTCAGGTATCCCATAGACTGGATCCTCTGATCCCCGATGCCGAAATCACGTTCGGCGACGGGGCGGAGAATCTCCGATGACGACAAAGTCGGGGAAGGTGTCGTTTCCTGATGCTCCACCCCCTGAAAAGCAGCGTACTCTAGGTGTACGACGCACGCCATTGCCGGAGGCCTGCCCCACGATGCTCCACCCCCGACCGGCTGAGTTCCTGACGGTGTGGGACATGTGTGGTCTCGCCCATCGGGAACTCAGCGTAGCAGCTGCAGACTCAGTCCAGCAGCGCCACAGTCGGGGGATGGCCGATCCACGGGCAGGGCGGGCATTGTTTGGGGCTGGTGGCACTATGGGGGGGGGGGGGGGGGGGGGTCCGGGATGCGCGAGCTGGCCAAAGGGGGGGGGGGACTATTTTTCAGGCTGGGTCAATCGTGAAGCACAGCGCGGCCGCTGCAGGTCGCTGCCGTGTGCATGCGCAGCCACGGACCTGGCAATGCACCGAGCCATATCGGCAGCTAGAGCTGGGAGCTCTACGCTGCCTGGACGCTTCCCCCCCCCCCCCCCACCTTCCCCCCAGAGCAGGGAATCGGCAGCTGTTTGCGTCAGTTTTCCTGCTGTAAAACACAACCATTTTCATGCCGGCGTGGGGACTGTGGTGATATGATCTGCATACCTGTCTGCCATTGGGCCAGAACGTCGGCTTACCATTGGCCCTGGTCTGTCATGTGCCTTTCGACCGATTGGCCGAGAGGCTGAGTTAACCACGCCTCCATTAACGAGGTATAAATGGTCAGACGCCTGACGATCGTCCTTTCCATTGTCGACGATCGCAGAGCTGTGTTCTAGTCTATTAAAGCCTGACTTTGGTAAAGCACTCGCCTCGCGCACAATTGATGGCACATCAGGGACTTAGTCTCCCAAAAGGAGAATCTAGCCCACATATGTCTTTTAAGCAGACCCAGTTAGATGGAACATTGTTAAATCCCCCTAATTCTACCTCAGTAACATGCTTCAGCTCCAATCTCAGAATTATGCTGTAATACACCCAGAGTGACATGTCTGCCATTTCCTTGAGCAGCCAGTCTGTGGTTCCTCTCAGCAAGATTGTCAATTTAATGTTGACTGGTGCTGTGATGTGGACCCACAAGGAACTGCATTCAGATGCACTTATTTCACATCGTGCATTGCCATGTTTCAGCTTCTGTTGAACATTTTCCCAAAAGGTTTTGGGGGCGGGTGGGGGGAGAAACTTTTAAATGTATTTCACGGAACTGTATGCAGATGATAGGTAGTTAAAATGCTAATGAGCCAGCCATTTCCCTGCAGACTGTAAATAACAAGCAATTCATTAGCCTATCTCTGAAATAGAAATAACCTCACCTTTAGTTGGATAGGGTGTGACAATATTTTGGTCGTGAGCAGAGGAAATCCGTGGAAATTGAAAATTGGGAGAGATGTAAAATGTGCTCTTATCATTTGTTTTACTTTACCCCGCCAAGTCAAAATCTAGAGAGCGAGACAATCAGGCCATTAATTATATGAAATACAAATATGTTTTATAGTCAGGCACAGGAAAACTAAAAAAGGTTATACTATCAGTGGTAGTCCAGAATTATTTTCTTTAAGTCAGGAAAGATGATCCACGATCAAGGGTAATCGTGTGATGATCATTATTTTGTATTATTATGCAAAGAGAAGTTGTACTGATTGAAAGAATAAAGTGTTCAGACACTGCTAGATGAAGTAGCTTATCAATTCCTATCTGGCTTGCCTTCCCAAGTGATTGTTCCGTCCACATGCAGAGAGATTTAAAGACAATCTACAAAATACATGAATATCCAGTTCAGAACACAATGGGATTATGATTGTTGCAGACTGTAGTTGAACTATTGCATTGTTTAAATATTCATTCATGAGATCTGGTCAGCACCGACAAGACCAGCATTTATTGTCCAGCCCTAATTACCCTTGAGAAATGGTGGTGTGCTGCTTTCTTGAACTGCTGCAGTCCATCTAGTATAGGAACACCCACCGTGCTGTTAAGAAGGGAGTTCCAGGACTTTGGCCTAGCAACAGTGTAGGAACTGTGCTATAATTTCAATTCAGGTGGCGTGTAACGTGGAGGAGAACTTGCAGATGATGGTGTTCCCATGTGTCTGTTGCCCTTATCCTTCTTGGTGGGCCAGGTCACAGGTTTAGAAGGTGCTGTCAAAGGAGCCTTGGTCAGTTACTGCAGTGCATCTGGGCGGGATTCTCCCCTACTTGGCGGGTGGGGGGTCCCGGCGGGTGGGGGGTCCCGGCGGGACGGAGTGGCATGAACCACTCCTGCGTTGGGCCGCCCAAGATTCCGCACCTTCAAGGGCTAGGCTCGCCCCGGAGTGGTTTGCGCACCGCCGGCCGGTGGGAAAGGGCTTGGCGCCACGCCAATCGGCTCCGAAGGGCTTCCGCCGGCCAGTGCGAGTCGGCGCATGCGCGGGAGCACCAGCGTGTGCTGGCGTCATCCCCGTGCATGCGCAGAGGGCTTCGTTTCCGCACCGGGAATGGTGGAGGACCACAGCCTCCGGTGCGGAAGGATAGAGTGTCAAGAAAAACAGCTCCAGTTTATTCAATCTTCCCTCATAGCTTATACCATCCATGCCAGGCAGCAGCCTAATAAATCTCCATGGCCCTCTCCACAGTTCCAACAAATGCTTCCAATAATTTGGTGGCCAAATCTAACCTGGTCAATTGCCACCTTACCAGTCTATTCTCAATCATCAGCAAGCTGATAGAAGATGTTGTTGACAGTGCTATCCAAAGGCACTTACACTGTGATAACCTGCTCGCTGACACTCAGTTTGGGTTCCGCCAGATCCACGCAGCTCTTGACTTCATTACAGCCTTGGATTAATCCTGGGCACTAGAGCTGGACTCAAGAGGTGAGGTTGGAGTGACTGCCCTTGACATCAAGGCTGTTTTCTACCAAATGTGGCATCAAGGACCCCTCAAAAAAACTGAAGTCAATGGGAATCAGGGGAAAAGTCTCTACTAGTTGGAATCCTCTTCTCTTCTTCTTGGGCAGTCCCTCAGGGTCGAGAATGACTTGCTTCCACTCCGGGTGGTGGGTTCTGCGGTGGCTGGAAAGTCTGATCCTGGATCCGCAAACTCTGCCACAGGTTTGACAAGTGGTGTTTGATGAGGTGGGCGGGACGCTCTAGATTCTGCGCTCTCCCTCTGCTGTTTACGCTTAGCCTCCACGTGGTCCATCCTACGATGCTCGAGGTTATTGGCGCCTTCGAGGATGCTTTTTCTTTTTTTTTGAATAAATTTTGAGTACCCAATTATGTTTTCCAATTAAGGGGCAATTTAGCGTGGCCAATCCACCTACCCTGCACATCTTTGGGTTGTGGGGGTGAAACCCACGCAGACACGGGGAGAATGTGCAAACATCACACAGACAGTGAGCCGAGGCCGGGATCGAACTCGGGTCCTCAGCACCATAGGCAGCAGTGCTAACCACTGTGCTACTGTGCTGCTCTTGCTTTTTCTAAGGCAAGCCATGTATCGGTGGAGAGATTGCAATTATTTAGGGAGGCTTTCAGAGTGTCCTTGTATCGTTTCCTCTGCCCTTCTAGTGACTGCTTGCCATTGCGGAGCTCGGAGTAGAGCACTTGTTTTTGGGCATCTTGTGTCGGGCATACGGGCAATGTGGCCCGCCCATTGCAGCTGGTTGAGCATGACCAGTGCCTCGATATTGGGGATATTGGCCTGGGGGAGGACTCTCACATTGGTACTCCAATCCTGCCAGTTGATTTGCAGGATTTTACGGAGGCAGCAGTGGTGATATTGCTCCAAGGATTTGACGTGCCTGCTGTACATTGTCCATGTTTATGGTGCATACAGGAGGGCGGAGATCCTGGCTGCTCTGTAGACCATGAGCATGGTGCTGGACTAAGGTCATGGTCTTCAAATTCTCTGTTCCTAAGGCGTCCGAAAACTGCACTGGCACATTGGAGTTGATGTTGAATTTTGTCGTCAATGTCTGCTCGCACTGAGAGGAGGCTCCCAAGGTATGGGAAATCATCCACATTGTCCAAAGGCTCACTGTGGATTTTGATGGTTGGCGGGCAGTTCTGTGCGGCAGCAGTGGGCTGGTAGAGAACTTTTGTTTTCAGGACGTTTAGTCTGGAACTATTCTCTCAAATGTCTTGGTAAATGCGTCAACAATAGTTTGTAGCTTGGCCTCTGAATATGCGCACACACAGGCGTCGTCGGCGTACTGCAGCTCGATGACAGAGGTTGGGGTGGTCTTGGTTTTGGCCTGGAGGCATCAGAGGTTGAACAGTTTCCCACTTGTCTGGTAGGTTAGCTCCACTCCAGCAGTTGGGGAGCTTCATGGTGATGGGGTGGCGTGTTGCTGCAAGGAAGATGGAGAAGAGCGTTGGTGTGATGATGTAGCCCTTCCTAACCCCAGTTTGCAGACATATTAGGTCTGTGGTGGTGGTACACAGCAATAACCTGCTCACTGATGCTCAGTTTGGCATCTGCCAGATCCACACAGCTCCTGACCTCATTGCAGCCTTGGATCAAATCTGTGCAGTAGAGCTGGATAAAAGAGGTGAAGTGGAATGAGTGCCCTTGACACCAAGGCTGCATTTTACCAAGTATGGCATTAAGGAACCCTAGAAACACTGAAGTCAATGGGAATCAGGGGGAAAAAGCTCTACTAGTTGGAATCACACCTAGCACAAAGGAAGCTGGTTGTGATTGTTGGAGATCAATCAGCACAGCCCCAGGACAGCGCTGCCGGAGTTTCCCAGAGTACTGTCCGAGGCCCCAGTACCTTCAACTGCTTCATTAATGACCAGCCTTCCATCATAATGTCAGAAATTGGGATGTTCACTGATGAATACTACCATTCATGACTCCTTGGACAGTGAAGCAGTTCCTGTCCATTCGCAGCAGGTTCTGAAAAATATTCAGGCATTGACTGATAAGTGGCAAGTATAATCTTTACATCCATAAGTGCCAGACTCTTGCAGTGAACTTCGGTTGGAAAATGTGGAAGCAGAAATTAAACACTTTGAAGACCTAGGCATCATAAGATAGTTCGCAGTTCGCAGAGTGGGCAACACCTATCACTCCTGTCATCAAACTAGACAAGACAGTCTGCATTTGTGGAGATCATAAACTGACTATCAATTGAGCAGCTGAATTAGAGCAATTTCCCATACCCAAGATTGAGAATATTCACACAAAATTTTCTGGCAGTTTAACATTTAGAAATCTAGATATGAATCAAATTTATTTGCAACTGGAATCAGATGAATCATCTGAGAGTATGTGACCATTAACACACACAAAGGCTTGTACAAATATACCCATTTGGATAATCGTCAGTGTGCGTGATTTTCCAATGCACCATAGAGAATTTATTACAGGGATTACCCAGAGTTGTAGTTTATTTTGATGATGTACTAATTACCAGTTCCACGAGAGAAACACTTCACCAACTTGGAGGAGGTATGAAAGAAGTTAACAGATGCTGATGATGCTGGAAGTAATGTATATTTCAGGCAATTGAGGTGGCCTATTTGGTGGTAGAAAGTAAATGCAAAAGGACTGCACCACTTGGAGGAAAGGTTAAAAGCCATAAAGCAAGCACCTGTCCCAAAAAAGTACGACAGAGTTTAAGTCTTTCTTGGGGATGATTAACTATTGCAGTAGCTACATCCCAAATTTGGCCATTTGTTAACATCTTAGCATATCTCACTGAACAAACACAAGACATGGTTTTGGAGTGCGCCTCAAAAAGAGGCTTTCATTCAGATAGACCAAGGGGTTCATCCCATTGGTCTACTGGTCCATTTCAAACACAAAACGGAACTTGTTCTTACCTGTGATGTGTCTCCATGTGGAATTGGAGCTAGTCTTTCTCATAGGTTGAAAGATGAAACAGAGAGGCCATTTGCTTCTGAGTCCAGAACCCTTTCCGAGACAGAGCAGGGATATTCCCAAATTGAAAAACAAGGATTGGTGGTCGTGTTCAGAATCAAAAAACTCCACCAATACATACATGGAAGGCATTTCACAATAGTAATGGACCATAAACCATTATTAGGGTTATTCAAGAATATAAGGTGATCCCTCCTATTGCTTCTGCCCCAGAAACAATGCTGATAATGCTCTCGGCATCCAAGTATATATTGGAGCATTAACCTGGGACACTGGATGGACGTGTACTGGGTGAAGTCCACTACCTCTTATGCAACAGTTGAAAAATTACAGCAGTATTTTTGCATTCATGGAGTACCCAAGGTCCTGATTTCAGATAATGGGACTGCTTTTACTAGCATGGAGTTTCAACATGCCACCCGTCATCCAACAGTTAAGTGGAACGGACTATATAAACTTTTAAGTCGGGAATGAGGAGGCAGTTGTCAACCTTCATAGATACCACGATTTTGCAATTCTTGCTGTCATAAAGAACCACCACACACTCAACTACAGGGATTGTTCCACAGAACTGCCAATGGGGTATCGATTACGTACCAGACTGAGCCTCATATTCTCAAATTTAGCGGGAAGAGTGGAGTCCAGGCAAGATATTCAAAAAATACGTCATGGCTCATCAAATGCACCCCACATTCAACATTGAACCTCTCCACCACTTCAGTGTGTACCATCTAAAGGTTGCACTGCAGGAACTCACCAAGGTTCCTTCGACAGCACCTTCCAAACCTGTGACCTCTACCACCTAGAAAGGCAAGATCAGCAGATGCATTGGAACACCACCACCTGCAAGTTCCCCTCCAAGCCACACACCATCGTGACTGAGAACTATATTGCCGTTCCTCTTCCTGTTGACCCTGTTGCTGGGTTAACATCCTGGAACTCCTTTTCTAGCAACACTGTGCATGTTCCTATAACACATGACTGCTACAGTTCACTACCACCTACTCAAGGTCAATTGGGGTTGGGAAATAAATGATATTGTAGCCAGCAATATCCAAATTAATAGGATCAAATGAATAAAGACTCAGTTCCCCAACCTATACCCTAATTCTTCATGCAAATACCATCCTACCCCTCTCTCATGACCCAATCCCCAACACCAATACCCTGGTTTTCTCTCACCTCCATGGGGTGCAACAGCTTCTGACTAGCCCTTCCCACATGTCCCAAACATCCATCAAAAACCTGACAGATGTCAGTGGCATCTTGCTGAGTAACATTAGAACAGAGATTAATCTGAAATCGGCTATGTTAGAAAAGGAGAGTATGTCAGCTGTACTAGGACATGGGAGATAGGGAAAGTGAAAGTAGATGGAAGAATATAATGAAATCATTATAGAAGAAGAATCAGCAAAGAAACAGGGGAGGGAGAATTAGAGAACACACTGAGAAATGCCTGCAGGTGCAAATAGGAAAGAGGAAAATAATGGAATGCATGGCGAATGTTATGAAGGGAAACAGAAGAAAAAAGATGAAAAGAAAAAAATGGTGTCAAATAGTACATTTTGCATCCGTGAACAAAGCTTTGGGAAATAATTGTTCATCTTTATTTTTCTTATTTTGTGTTTATATGTTCATATAGATTTTTGTGATAGTCTGGTATCAACATATGTTGGGTACTCAATTCTGAAGATGCCCAATTGTTTCTTGTGCTTCCCTTCAGCCTCTGGAGAGATAGAGTGGTAAAGAACAGAAGGAGGCGAATTTATTGGGGGCTGGGTGGGGGCTGGATGGGAAGACTTATTGCTTTGCAAGAAAATCAGTCTTGAGCCCACCAACATTGAAATATGCTGGGGGTGGCCTTAACATGTGGAGAGGGTGGGACGTTCACCCCTTAATTGGCCAGTTATGAGCCTCAATAGGGTGGGCGGGCTGATTGATGCCTTACCCGTCCACCTTATTATTGGGGACAACTCCGGTTGGGTGGGAAGGCAGTGGGCAGGTAGTCGGTTCCATTTTACATGCCTTCCTCCAGTCTACAAATATACTAGAGGGGAGTGTAAAATTCAGCCCAAGGTGTTTGAGTTCAGGTATTAATTTCCAAAATGTGGGGCTGATAGAATGAAAACATTAGCTCTGAGGAATATGTTTCCTGAATAGATGTGGACAAGAGTGCTGCCCATCTTAGATGTCAATTCCGATGATGATCAGTGATCCCCTGTGTAATACTCTGTCTCTCTTGGAGAGGAGGGAGAAACATTAGGTTCCAAATTTAAGAGTAATTGGGACAAAAGATAACTCAATTTAAATCCCAAACATTCTACTCCCACGCTGACACAAGAAAAGATCTCTGAAGATATTTCTCTCCTCATCCATGTAAAAGTTACTGGAATGTGGATTGCATCCAACTCATCCAACCTCCAGCCCTGAGCAATAATTCTCCAATGTTTCTCACTGAAACAATCTGTTGTAGTGCTTTTGCATTTCAATGACTGTAAGAGTTGATTGTCCGGTCAATCCTTCCTTCACTTTAGGTATTTTCTAGCAGGCGGTAGAGTCACGAGGAAGGATACGTACAACAGATGGGCAAACAGGCAGAGTTAGCTACATCTGCCGCCACCACCACCAAATTTATAAGCATATTGGGTGAAATATAATGAAGCTCCACATAAATGCAGCAGGCCCCAGAACCTGAGTAAAACTGTTGTACTGAGGACATTGTAAACGTGGCAACATACACAGTCTTGCAGATAAACACCATAAGACCGGCTTCATCAGTAATCTATCAACATCTAAGCAATGGCTTACTTATGGCACAGCAAGTGGTATGATTGCTCTGGTTCCCTTATCACCATACTAATAATGGCTGATTTTGCTGAAAATGTTCTTTCTTTAATAGCTATCCTGGGTAGAGTGGCAACACATTACCAACAATCACTTAATTCCTTGTGCCTGCTCCAGCTGCAACAGCTGACAGTGTGCTACTGATTCAGTGGGTGATTAAAATGAAAAAAATATCAAAATAATTAAAGCCCTGGGTTTGACAAGCAGAGCCATAACTTTGCCTTCAGACATTCGCCTCTAATTAGTTAATTAATCCTAACGCAAATTATGAGCAATAATTAATCAGCCAAGCTTAGCACAACTGCCGACTTACAGCTAACAGGATTTCTTTTGCTGGCTTGCTGTTTTCTCAGCCTTTTCAAATGCAGCATTTTTTTTTTCCCTAAGTTTTTCCTGAGTCTGGAGGAAAAATAAATGACAAACTGCACGCATTAAGGTCAGTGACATGCTGCTGCATCTAAATCCACCATTTGATGATGCAACTCTACTCTTCTCCTTTCAAGTGAGTGACAGTTGTGTCTATTTAACCCGAAGGCAAACATTCACATTCCTTTATACTTGTGGATGCAAGTTTTTGTGTGTTCAAGTATTCAGCACTGCCTGTCAGATCTGTCAGTAGCAAATTAGGACAGAAATTATGAGTTGAGTTCAAAGTGCCTGCTGCACTAAATGCTATTAAAAAAAAGTTTGATCTATTTTATTGCAGTTTTTATTTTAGCTTCGAAGGTTTCAGATTAAAGTAAGGTTCATACTTTAAGCAAAAGTCTTGGCATTGTTATATAATTAAGCAAGAACTGTGTTTTTATACCATGAAAGGAGTTTTGGGATCGAACCTCTTGTGAACCCACACAAATCTAATTATATGCCATTCCAATCAATTGTTTCAGCTATCTCTCTATAGTTTCTGAAATGAACCGCCACCCAATACTTTATTATTTACTCACCTCCCTAATTGTCTCCAGTTGATATTGATTGCCCAACTGGATCCTGGTTCCACAGGCTTATTCACTCCATGGGTACCTTGTCAAAATGTTCATTATTTTAGTATAAGGTAAGGAACGCCAATGCTGAGTAGTTATTTCTTTGTAGAAGATACCGTAACTGAGTCCAATCATATTCTCATACAGCATCCAAATTCTTAGCAAAAGTTCCAAGACAGTCCAATCCCTGAAGGACTTTCTTTCTCACACCTGGAGGCACTGCTGCTTGCTTGACCAAGATCAGATAGAACATAGAACATAGAACATAGAACAGTACACCACAGAACAGGCCCTTCGGCCCTCGATGTTGTGCCGAGCAATGATCACCCTACTCAAACCCACATATCCACCCTATACCCGTAACCCAACAACCCCCCCCTTAACCTTACTTTTTAGGACAGTACGGGCAATTTAGCATGGCCAATCCACCTAACCCGCACATCTTTGGACTGTGGGAGGAAACCGGAGCACCCGGAGGAAACCCACGCACACACGGTGAGGACGTGCAGACTCCACACAGACAGTGACCCAGCCGGGAATCGACCCTGGGACCCTGGAGCTGTGAAGCATTTATGCTAACCACCATGCTACCGTGCTGACCCTAATAATTCCGCGCCATTCAGAAAATCAATCTATAATAATAATCTTTATTATTGTCATAAGTGTTAATTGTTACATTAACACTGCAACAAAGTTACTGTGAAAATCCCCTAGTCGCCACACTCTGGCACCTGTTCGGGGTCACAGAAGGAGAATTCAGAATGTCCAATTCACCTAACAAGCACATTTTTTGGGACTTGTGAGAGGAAACAGAGGAAACCCACGCAGACACAGGGAAAATGTGCAGACTCCGCAGAGGCAGTAACCCAAGCGGGAATCGAACATTGGACCCTAGAGCTGTGAAGCAACAGTGCTAACACTGTGCTACCATACATACAACCTGGTTGCTTATATGGCCCAATAGCAGAGGTCCCAGAAAATATGAGGGTTTCCCTGTAAATCAAATTAGCCTAGATTCTGGATCTGGTCACTGCCGCTAATTTCTGCTGTGCCTTGTTTAGAACAGAATCTCCTTTTTCAGCGAGCATGTCCCCTTCACTTAGGGAGTGTAGTCAAGAATGAATGAACTCCTAGACCTGGAGTTTCCCAGGGTTGGGATCAACCAGGCAGCTATTGTGTCAGTTGAAAGGTTTTACCAGCCTTCAAGCTGGCAGGTCTGGAGCTTAACTGGGGTCCAGGCTTATTTCTTGGCCTGAACCTTCAAAGAACAAGAGCATAGGGGAGGAAGTGTTCCCCTCTACTAATATGTATGTGAAAATTAATTGTTTCCTGTCTTTAAAATGCTGGGAAACCTCAACCCTTTCATTGTTCCAATAATGTACTTACCTTCTACTGAACTTGTGCAACAACATGTACATTCATCTCCCTCTATCCTTTAAGTGCTGAGACATAATTCAGGCCTTTTTTAGAGTATTCTTTAATTCTTTAAATGGAGGATAGGTAGAGAAGGCAAGTACATGAGTAACTGCACTCCTTCCTGTTGACATCCAGTTTAAAACCTACAGTAGCAGCAATCTAGGAGTAAGTTATCTACAATCCTGACTGGCATGGTCTTTGATGTGGGAGAGTTTAATGAAAGGAGAATTAAAAACTGAGAAACATGGAATGATCAATCGCAATAATGAAAATAATTGTAATACAATTTAAAAATTTCAGTGGCAAATAATGAAAAAGCAGACATTATTGTAAATCTAGAATAGTTGTACTCCATGCGTGAATGTGGCTTTTGGCCATGTACATCACCATTTTTGAAGTAGTGTCAGGTAGGTACAGCTGCAACAAATGCCTGGTACGAATATGGTTCTCTCATGGATATTCTCCATGCGTGGTTGTCATGGAGAGATCAGTGAACTGAACAAATCGACCCTTGCTTTAAACTGAATTAGGAGCAAGGAGGGAAGAGGTATGTGTGATGAACACTGAAAAGGGAAAATGAATCAATAATCAAAGAGGAGGATAAAGCCACAAAGTAACAATAGCACATGAATGACTTAACCAAAATAGCCGACATGTGAATATTATGTGAACGTGTTAATTCGTGCACTATAAAATGTACATAATGAAATTTCATATCCAACCTATTTTGTGGTAGCTACTTGTCTGTTCTTTCCATTAAAGTTTATTTGATTTTCCTTTTTTCCCTTTTTACATTTTTCCATTAATGCACTTTGAATTCAGGAATAAATTTCATTTTATCCCAATTTGCCTTTAAAAAGAAATGAACACTTGCATTTCAAATAAGGGGAATCACAACAATTAGGAATACTAGCATATTCTGTAACTACAGCGCTTTGCACTATAAACACATACAAAAAAAATCCTGATTCCGATCATTAAACTGAGCTTATGGCTTGAGCAAATTCCAAGACTAGATAGAAAACAAACAAAATGTGCTTTTGAATCCAATCATCATATACACATAGTGCTGACAATTTGAAATTTCAGCCACAATCAATAAACAAGAAAGACTTTCCACTTCGGGTGAAAATAATCATGAAGAGAAATTGGTTAATATGTGATCCATTTTCTTTTAACTGATGATTGCTTGATGTCAGATTTTACTTTTCTCTTCACCTTCATTTCAAATGGTAAATTCTATCCAAATGCCACAAACTTACACTAACATGAAAGAACCTTTACACTGGTCGCCTTTTCATTTTCTACATTGTCTGCTAATTTGATCTCTGTGAGCAGGAAAGAAGTAATTTAATTTATGCCAAATCTAGTTTAGTTTGGTGTTGCACATTGGGAAATTACGACTCTTTTAATTGCAATTAAGACTAAGAGCCATAAAAATGATTCACCTCCAATTTTCTCTCCTTCCTGAAGGCTCCGTGAGCTCATTATTTGTGCAGTTAGTGGGTGACTGTTCAACTGTAGAAGGCATGCACATGCATAAAGCAGAAGGCATACTTAATGAATATTAGGACCATGTTTTTTGTGTAGGTTCAGAAAAATGTCACTTTTACATTTTTGCAGCTTACGAGCTGCACAGCCGACCGATGCACGACTTTGCCGGGACTTTTGATTTTTCATAGGTTTGCAGTGCAGTTCCTAACCCACGGTAGAATGAAGGAAGAGTGTGGGTACAGACGCAGTTTGGTTAAAAGGGCCACCTCCATTCTCCAACACATCAGCCAAGTTGTCAACATTGTTTAAAGGCATTCTGAATCCACCCCACCCCCACCCCAACCACCTAACCATGCCACCCCATGCCACCTAAGATCACCCATGCTACAAATCTCGCCCTCATATCCCCAAACTATCTCCATGCCCCCTCTGATTGCCCATGCTACCTCCATGTCCCCATGTATCCTCCATAGCCAGTGCCCCAGTATGCACTACACAGTCTTCAGGAGCCTTGCAATAGAAATGTGAATTATTTTCAAAGCAGATGTAAAAAATCAAACTTGTGACAATGTGATAAAACTCTCACTCAAAAATCTTTCATTGATGCTGTAAAAAGAACTGTGATTGAAAAAAGTAAATCCTTTAAGTGGTCATAAAATTGTGTAAACAAGCAAATAAGTACTCTGAAACCAATACACAAGCAGAGGATGTTATTACAACCTCATAAAACTATCAGCCATTCCCTGAAGAGCTGTGTGAACAGATTGAGCTGATTATTCCATCAATTTTTGGAATTCAGTCAAGTATTCACAATGACCAATGTCATCAAAATGCCATTGCAGCTGCAGCCGCCTGACTGTCAGAGGACAAGTGGTGTCCCCTCCATTTCAAAGCAGATTGTCTGTAAATCAATGAAGGGGAGCAGATGCTTAGATTTTCTATACTTTTCAAAACCAGGAAATATTGTTTTCACATTTAAATCCCATTACTAATCAAGGAAAGGAGGCACATTTTTCTATACTTTTAAAAGCATTATAGTACTTTCCCAAATGGAAAAGGTGATGTCATGCATGTCAACAGTAGCACAATGAAATGAAATGAAATGAAAATCGCTTATTGTCACAAGTAGACTTCAAATTAAGTTACTGTGAAAAGCCCCTAGTCGCAACATTCCAGAGCCTGTTCGGGAAGCTGGTGGTCAATGTAATGGTTAATGTATCTTCTTAGAACAAGTCCCTATGATGAATCACTCCATTAAGGGGCTGTTTAGCACAGGGCTAAATCGCTGATTTGCAAGCAGGCTAGCAGCACAGTTCGATTCCCGTAACAGCCTCCCCGAACAGGCGCTGGAATATGGCGACTAGGGGATTTTCACAGTAACTTCATTGAAGCCTACTCGTGACAATAAGCGATTTTCATTTTCATTTCATTTTCATTAAAAACAAATCTACATTACAATGCAGCAACTGACATTTTTATGTCAAAACATCTTTCGCTTACCCTTCAGAATGCTCCTGGCCTCATAACTGGTTACCCCACTTCTCACAAACCCTCCAAGAAAGTGCATTTAAAAATAAATGCCCGACTAAAGGGCTTCCAAAACCTGCACCAGCATGGGAAAATAGTGTGCAGGAGGAAATATTGGGCCTGAACATCCGTGGAGTGATAATCAATTTGTTGCCCATTCTGTGGCCAGTTGCTTATGCTATCTTTTCCAGCCCATCACACTCTAACTTCCAACTCAGATCAGATGAGAACCAGACAGTGCAGTGTGATCCTGGGAACCAGTGTTAAAGGTGCAGTGGAGTCGAAGTGAAGAGGACATGCCCCCTTGACAACAGCACTAGCTGAAGTAAACAAGGCAAAGTCCATAAAAATTGCCAGGCTGGGAAAAGGTAGGTACCATATATACTCGCGTAACATGCGACTTTTGAGCACCTAATTTGAAGCCTAAATTTCGGGGGTTGCATGATACGCGAGGTACAAAAATCGCGGGTGTGAAATGCTGGCCAAGATAAGTCACATAGCATCCAGTAGTTAATGAAACTGTTATACAGGTATTTATTTTTGAACATCATGATATATGAAACAGGAAAACATTGGTTATTTAACATTTATTAAAATGTACAAACATCATTAAAACAAACCAATGCAGGTGAACTAAAATCCTTCGAATTTGCTTTCATTGTCATCGTCATCGTCAAATAAAGCTTGGAATTCTTCTTCATCGAGGCAGTCATCATACTGATCATCTTCCAGGTCTTCAATATTTTCATCCTCTTCTCTTATATCTTCAAATAAATCATCATCTTCACTTCCATCCAAAGCATTTGCTATTCCACATTTTTTAAATGCTTTAACGATCAAATCGCCATCTATCCCAGCCCATGCCTCTTTAACTTGCCATCAATTGTTCTTTTTGCTTTCTCCAGTTTCAGACACAGCTTTCTCCAACACCAAACAGGTTTCCAGCTTTAACATTGTTGCTTTGTTCCGCTTCGGCAACAACTTGCAGTTTCAATTTGGCTGTATATTTCTTCGCTGATCTTTTCTCCATTTTTGCTAAGGGTCGATTGTGTCACCTGTTAGGTACCGTGGCTGTTTATTATCGGGTTTAGTTCCGTGATTAGAAACAGCAAAACAGCTGTTTCTCATTCGGCAGTTTTAGGCGGAAAGCTTACCTGAGTGACAGCTGTCATGTCAAAAAAGTGACTCGCATGATACATGAGGTATACTATAAAAGCATGTTTTTGGGCCGAAAATTTAGGGGTCGCATGATACGCGAGATCGAAGGATACGCGAGTATATATGGTATATAAGATTGGGAGTTTGGGGGATTGGGTATCAAAGGTCTGGGGGAATTGGAGGCTGGGAGACATCAGAGGACGGGGGTTCAGAGGTTGGGAGGATCAGAGGTCTGGGGGGAGAGGCCAGGGGTGTCAGGCATGGGGTTGGAAGGAACGGAGGTCAGCGGGTGTCGGGCATGGGATTGAGGGGACCTGAGGTCAGAGGGGGTTGGGTCGGAGACCAGTGATGGGACCGGGCCTTGACGCTCTCGGGCCTTGGCGGGAGGGAATTGGACCTCTGAGTGGGGACAGTTTTGGTTCTCAGGTGGGAAGGCCTTGGATCTTGGGAGGAAGGTATGTGAGGTGGGCTTCAGGCCTCAGGGGCTAGTGAGGAACTCAAGGGTGGGGGAGGATGGCTGAGCCTCAAGGTGACACCCTTGGGGGTGGAGTAGGCAAGGCTGGTCCTCGATGTACTGAGGGTGGAGGGTGTCTGGTCTGGTCCAGTGAGGCTTGGGGATGGTTTGCAGGCGTTGGGCTATAGAGGGAGTAGGGGGTTAGATGGAATGTTGGGTTGGTCAGGCCTGTGGGGAGAGTAGTCTCGTGCAGATGGGGCTAATCACAGAGTGGAATAGTCGGGGGCGGGTGGGTGGGTAGAGACCCATTGGGAGTTGAGGGGACTGGAGGTGTTAAATGAACAGGGTAGTGCCCAAATGACACTGCCAGAGTGCCAGGCTAGCACTGGCAAGGTACCAAGCTGGCATTTTGTATTCATGCGGATCGGGCCCGGGGGTTCAATGTGCACGTGAAGTGGGCTCCGGGTGCGAGGAGGGGGTGGGCTGCCGAGGACCCTCTTATAGGTGAGTTGGTGCTTTGGGGGATTCGGGGGTTGCGTTGGAAGCTGTGAGATCGGGACTCCATTTAAAATAGGGTTTGATCTCTCCTTGCATTGTGCAGTTTCGGCGAGCGGGGCTCCTGCAGGAAATGGGACTAATGCGCTCGCTATGGGACTGTTCCAATTTGGTTAGATAGGACCTCTTCTAAGGTTGATCTCGTCACACTAGTTTGAAGAAGAATGGTGGAATTATTCTAAGTTTCCTGACAGATTTTTACCTCTCAATTACTAATGCAGATTATCCAGTAATTATTACAAAGTTGTTTGTGGGTTTTTGTACAAAAATGGCAGCTGCATTTCTTATATTGCAACAGTGACCACAATTCAAAGTGCCTGTAAGGTACTGTAGGATGTCCTCAGGTCATGAAAGGTGGTTTACAAATACAAGATTCCTTTGCTCACCACTATCTGGTTGTAATTGGAATTAGCCACACTAGAGAGAATGAAATAGAATTTGCTAATTGTTGTTGCACAAATGTCACAGATTGAAAACGGCAAAAACTGCAAGTATCGCAGACTGCGCCCCACAGACACCTAGAAAAACTCCACTGCCATGTTGATATCACGCGATTTTAACGCACCATAAGCAAGCCACCTAAACAGGTATTAGGCCTCCCGTCTGTGAGTAAGGGTAATTGAGTTCCTTGGGCTGGTCTCAGTCCTGCTTTTCTCAGGTTTTGCTTGTTTGGATAGAGCCCTTCCCTCATTGCTTACCTGAGGACATTGGCAGCAGGGCAAACAGCCAAAGTAGTTCTACTGAAGAGCGAGTGACTTGGAAAGACATGCGAGACACTGGCAGTTTGCACGGTGGCACAATGGTTAGCACAGCTGCCTCACTGCGCCCAGGAACACAGGTTCAATTCTGGCCTTGGATGACTGTCTGTGTGGAGTTTGCACTTTCTCCTCGTGTCTGCGTGGGTTTCCTCTGGGTGCTCCGGGTTCCTCCCACAGTCCTGTGATGTGCAGGTTAGGTAAGTTGGCATGATAAAATTTCCCCTCAGTGCCCAGGGATGTGCAGGTGTGGTGGGAATACGGGCATAGAGTGGGGAAGTGGACCTGGTTCGGCTGCTCTTTCGGAGGATCGGTGCAGACCCGATGGGCTGAATGGCCTCCTTCTGGACTGTCGGGATTCTATGATTTCTAAGATATTCAGACCAGGGCTGGCTGGTGTATTCTAGGTTTCAGATGTACACTGACAACAATGAGCTCAATTGAATCTCTACTCTAATCGGTGTTCATTTGAATTGTTCCATTACAATGCATTCCCACACCAACTGCAAGCCTAGTTCTCCTTTGCCACAGTAGTAGAGAGTTTTCTTTCTTTAGCATTCTGGCTAATCTAGTATAAGTATATTGCAATTTGTTCTAAATCATTTATTAATAGTTAGAAGAATTTACTTAAAGCGAACTGAGAAATTAAACAGTCCTAAATCCCTACAGCAATGATGAAGGGAGAGTGTAATCTTTTCTTCAGAAAGCAGTCAGGTAATTAATCATGAATTGGGACAATTACTACAATTAAGGAAATTCTGCCAATTTCTTTGATCAGTCACTTGCGTAAAGGGGAGGAGAACATTGCATTAAGAGTGTAAGGAAGAGCAATAAGAATAAGGAACAAGAAATCAGTTAAGGTCAATTATTACTAAGAATGAACACTTTGATATTGTTTTTCACAATTTCCGTTCAGTTTAGTCTTCAAAGAACTTAAAGTTCGGAAGTCCACGAAGTTCAATGCTGTTAATGGGGAATGCAGTGGAAAACTATGTAGATTGCGATGCTACATAAAGACATGCCATCGCCATCACAAGACAGTCAGGATTTAATACCTTTCATTAAACTACCAGCTTGAGTGAAGTATATTTAACTGGAATCTTGAATTGATTCATATGACTCACCACTGTGAAATACACATATGTGCACACACATTTACATGCACACATCCATGTTATCTATATAAATATACGGGCAGCACGGTGGCCTAGTGGTTAGCACAACCGCCTCACGGCGCTGAGGTCCCAGGTTCGATCCCGGCTCTGGGTCACTGTCCGTGTGGAGTTTGCATATTCTCCCCGTGTCTGCGTGGGTTTCGCCCCCACAATCCAAAAATGTGTAGAGTAGGTGGATTGGCCACGCTAAATTGCCCCTTAATTGGAAAAAATAATTGGGTAATCTAATCTATATAAATATACATACGGGGAGGCATAGTGGCACAGTGGTTAGCACTGCTGCCTCACAGCATCAGGGACCCAGGTTCAATTCCGGCTTTAGGTGACTGTCTGTGTGGAGTATGCACGTTCTCTTCATGTCTGCGTGGGTTTCCTCCGGGCGCTCCAGTTTCCTCCCACAGTCTAAAGGTGTGCAGGTTAGGATTGACCATGCTGATTTGTCCCTTAGTGTCCAGGAATGTGTGGGTCAAGTGGGGTTAGGGGTTTCAGGGAGCCAGGTGCTCTTTCGGAAGGTCTGTGTGGACCCAATGGGCCAAATGGCCTCCTTCTGCACTATAGGGATTCAATGATACTCCATTGTTTATATACACATGTATATAAAGTACTGTTTTCCTGTTTAGACCCACCAGGTATGACATTTGTGTTGGATATTGTCTGTTGTGAAAAGCTATCTGAAACAGAACTTAACATCTGCCACATATTCCAACAATATTCCATGATCTCTTTATTTTAGGAGGAAGTTGACCTTAAGATCCAATAATGCTCAGAGTTTAATACCCTGGGATGCACTAACAGTATTCACTGAGAAACCCAAAGGATGACACTTTTAGTCTCCTGATGTGAAAAAAAATTAGTTATTATAATTTGGAAGCCCTTTAACCCCAATTTAAAAAAAATGGATTATTGTTTAAAATTCACTGGACAAAATTAATTAAATTAATTAACAGCTTGCTTATAGAACTATAAGTAAAGCAAAAACATTCCGTATAATGAGTCATTTGAGAAATTCATGAAGGCTACTGAGAAACTATACCAGATGCTCAAGGCAATTCAACCTAAAGCATGAAGTAGTCTCCTGATAGTTTGGGTTGACTACCTGAGGTTTTAGATAAATGGAAGCAGAGATACAAGGCAACAAAGCAACATATAACACATGCACAATGTAAAAGAAAATCAATATTGACAATTGCTAATGTTTCACATTTGAAGAGCAGCGAAATTCCATTCTTTAATAAACTCATGTCTAATCAAATGGTTCACACTGTCTCTGGTACACCTGAAAAATAGAAGAGCAGTTGAAAATTGCAAAGGAATAGAAGTTTGGCTGCCCCATTTATACCAAAGGCCCACGAGATGCAATATTCAAGTTAATATATGTATCAGGGTTCCATTCAAGTTATTGGGCCTGACTGCAAAGTTCAGGTTACAAGGAAGCGGAACATGTGCCAATCTCTACCAGAGAAGAAGAAGAAGGAAGAGGCCCCAAAGAAAGGTACTTGAGAAATTATTTATGTTTACGCAGAAGCTGCAAGAGTGTAGCTCGGAGCTCCACAGAATAATGTGGACTACTGACGCTCTGAACTTCACCAACAAACCCCCCCCCCCCCCCCGCACACCCCCCCCCCCCCCCCCCCCAGCCTCACTCTTAGTCCAGCCGCCCTCTACCCATTTTCCCACTGGATCTATATGCCTCTTGACCAGGTCAGCCTATCTCACCTTGGATCGTGCCAAGCCAGCTCAGCAGGGTGCCTGTTTAACTTCCATAACACCCAGCTAACACTAACCCTCTTTCACCTCTTCTTGTCAATCATCCATTCCACTTCCAATCCCACTACGATACTTCATACTGAAAAGCATTCATATCCATAAAGCCCATTTGAAAAAGTAAATTTCTAAGACAATAATTTTACAATTAGTGATGCATGATGAAACATTCTCCTTTGGGAAAAATATACATGTCAACATTAAAACAGTGGTGGTCAATGTAATGACCAATTTATCTTGGCAGGACAGAGCCCCATAATTAATTGCAATAGTAAAAGCACATCTAACTCACAACATAGCATCGGTGGCATGGTAGCACAGTGGTTAGCACTGTTGCTTCACAATGCCAGGGTCCCAGGTTCGATTCCTGGCTTGGGACACTGTCTGTGCGGAGCCTGCACATTCTCCCTGCATGTATCTGCGTGGGATTCCTCCGGGTGCTCCGGTTTCCTCCCACAAGTCCTGAAAAAACATGCTGTTAGGTGAATTGAACATTCTGAATTCTCCCTCCATGTACCCGAACAGGTGCCGGAGTGTGGTGGCTAGGGGATCTTCATAGTAACTTCATTGCAGTGTTAATGTAAGCCTACTTGTGACAATAATAAAGTTTATTATTATTAACTGTTGGAACTGAAAGAGATTTTTTTGTATTTCAAAGCCTGACAGTGTAAGAATTCAAGGGACAGGTACTGTTTTGGCTTCTCCGACCAAATTGGGCCCTACTCCATGGAACTATTGCGAGTCCTAAATGCTCATCCCACAATGGAGTAGGGAAGGGCAGGATTGCCCTTTATGCTGGATCCATAAAAATCCCACATGACAAGAATGGGGCAGGAATCCTGGAGTCGGGCCATTTTTAAATCCCTCCCATCTCCCTTCCATCGCAGAGAGAAACATGAAAATCCAGGTCCCTTTCTATCATGTTCAGCCGCTCCACATCTGTAATACCCAGCTGCTGTGTTCAAATGACTACATTTATGCCGAATACCATACTGACAATTGAGGAAGTATGACAACTGGAATGAGAGTTTAATGTTGGTGCCAATAGAAGGAAATTACAGACCAGGTTGGAGCAGGATTGGATGTAGACATCTGAAACTGGACAACGGGCGGAATGACACACAGAACTGCAGTGAACAGAGAGAGATATGTGTGGCTTCTTGTACACTATTAATAATTATGGACTGACACAGAAAAAAAACAGCCACAGGACTATCTTCTCCCTCAGAGGCAGACACTGACTTTCAATAGCCATCCACTTTACCTCTTCGTCCCTTTCAGGAATACGGTGCACATGCTTAGATGATGTACATAATGGACTGTATTTTACAGCCTTCCCAAGGCATGTTTTTAGTAGAGGGGGTGGGCGGGTAAAATATGTCAGGTGGGAGCCCACTCTCTCCCCACCAACCCTTAGCCTAGTCCGCATAATACAAGGTGGGTAAGGCACCCACTAGCCCAGCCACCAACCCAGAGGTCGATTGGGTAGCTCTGTAGCCAATTAATGGCTGCTGCCATGATACGCTGGAGGGCTGGGTAGATTGGGATGGCCATTTCATTTGGGCGCCACCAGCTAAGATTGTAAACTTTGTGCCTCCCCGCTTGGCCTCCAAAATCCATATCCTCACCCTCCTATCTTAGCCCCTCCTCCTCTCCCTGATTTACTTGTGTCTGGTGACCATGACACTTTCCTTTTTTTCTTTTTTTTTAATAAATTTAGATTAGCCAATTATTTTTTCTAATTAAGGGGCAATTTAGCATGGCCAATCCACCTACTCTGCACATTTTTGGGTTGTGGGGGCGAAACCCACGTAGACACGGGGAGAATGTGCAAACTCCACACGGACAGTGACCCAGAGCCGGGATCGAACCTGGGACTTCAGCGCCGTGAGGCGGTTGTGCTAACCACTAGGCCACCGTGCTGCCCTTATGACACTTTTCTTAAGTCTTTGCAGTCAGTTGCACCCTCCACGCTCTCCTGGCACTGCTGGGACTCCAAGAGCTGCCGACCAATCAGGTTGATTTATTGCTCTTGAGAGTGGGACGTCCTTCCACTGAGAGGCAGTTGTCCCATCCTTAGCTTCCTGAGGCTGCCCACAATGTGTTATTGCTTTTTTAAAGGCGGTCAGTTTCCGATTGATGTTTCTTTCAGAAGAGTGAACAGTTTGCTTGCAGCTTACCTCACCCCCCCCCCCCCCCCCCCCGCCCCACCGCCCCCTCACCCCACCCCAGCCGGGCAAGCCTCAACCTGCCTCGTAGAATTCAGCGATTCAGTTCAATATGCTATCACAATGAGGAAACAGCAGGATAGAAGGCACCAACATTAACTCGAAGGACTGTTAAGAGTAAGTAAAATTTGGCATACTGGAATTCTAATCTGTGAGACCTCATTTGTGGGATGGGATAAGATAATTGGAGGAATCTGCGATTGCCTTGTGAGATCCTGATTCGATGATCCTCTATTTGGGCAGAGTTTTTGAGAACATTTTCAGATGACTGCTGCTTATTTAACGTTTCAGGCATATAAATGAACAAGCCAAGCCTGCTTTCAGACTTTCGCGTGTAACCAATTGCTTGTGCATATATGTATCTGGCTCTTGGGGGTCTACCTTTACTGATCCCCATTTGGGTTCTGGCAGAATATGAGAATATAAATGAATTGATGGATCAAAGCAAACAAAGCACTTGTGACCTGCATAATTTGGCATAAAGGTCCATAGTTACCTTGGCAGCTTCCTGACAGGACTGTCATTTTTGTTGAAGTGGGTTCCAGGGCTGGTTGTCGGTAGTTACACAATTTTATGATGGGTCATCATAGTCTCTTCATACATATTTCCTTAGATACATTTATCTGGCCCTGCCAGAATATGAGAATATAAATGAATTGGCTGACCAAGCAAACAAGGGAAGATGCTGATCAGATATGGCTCTTTTGATTTTCCTTGACAGGTTACTTGTATAAAAATGGTAACATTCCTGGGAAAATAGACACAAATGGCAGTTGGGCATTCAGCTTTAAAAAGCCCTCAGCAAGTTTTGGAATCGTGCATAGCAACAAAACAGCTTCTCGGTAAGAAGCTGAAATGCACTGTGGCACTTAACTGGCTGAAAATAGTCTCTGTGGCCACAACCAGAAAAGTTATCCCTTCTCAGATAAAACCCATACATATGGGAAGGGCGTTTCCATATAGTGCCCACTTCATTTAAATGCCTTGCATCAGGAACACTCAACAGGTGCACTGAGCCATTTCCTAATTTGCATGAAATTCAGGCTGGTAATGAGCTAAAGGCACGATTGGTTTGCAGGCACTTTCAGATTACATGTTACATGCATGATGCATCAGACGTTTAGAAGGCCTCAGCTCTTTTCATTGGGGTGTTGTGCTATGGCCACGAAAGATTGCATTATCAGTCTCCCTGCTTTTCAATTTCTGCTCAAATACTGTATTTTTTTCCAGTTTATTTCAGTTCAACAAACTGGAAGATGAATGCCCTTTTCTGGCAGTTCTACTGGGTTTTATAGCAGTTTAGTTTCTACACAGGTTCACTAATCATATTGGTTAACCTCCATAAATATATTGAGATGAAAAAGCAATAAATAGTGCAGTACAGCATACTAACATTTCACTGAAAACCTGCTGAGCAAATATTCCTCAGGAATGATTAAAATTTGGAGCAAAGACATGTTATTTAGTTAACGGGAATTGACTGTTACCAAATTTATCTTGAACTGCGCAAGGCAACAGGAGAAAAAAATTCTTCTCGTAGTCAATTTTTTACAAAAATCTCATTTCCTTTTAAAAGAAAGAGCCATGGCATTTTATCCTGTGGCATTTTTTCTCTTCAGACATGGGATTTCTATCATTTATCACAAGTGACAGCTACAAGCACTCTGGACCCTAACTGAACGTGAACATTGTCAGAAGATATTTGGTCTCAGGCAAAGGCGTCCGCACCTCTGTTCATCTTCCGCTCGCCACTGGGGCCACTTTTGCCAATGTGGCAGGATGACTGGTGGGCAGACACAGGGGCAGATGGGAATTTCGCATACTGTACGCATCATGGCAAACTGCAAAGCAGTCATAACCAATCAGGGCTTCTCGGATTATTATCTGCGGAGCCGTCACACTGAATCTTTATCCTTTTGACATGTCTTGCTCGTATATAGTACACATAAGAATGAAACATCAATCCTGTTTTTCGCCCACCCCCTCCCATGCACACATACATTTACACACACATCTCATTACAACTGTCGACAATTCAAAGGATAGATGTGTAATGTTGAAGTAGACTAATGTTCATTTATTCAGTTACAACACATAAACTGCAAGTGCAATTTTAGCCATGTAAAAAGCATCGCGTAACAATATTGCTTTGCTATCGGGCATTAAAATATGTGATATAGATGTTGGCATTGATTTACTGGACATTGTAATAAAATAACTGCAACATTTAAACTAATGGAGCCATCAGAACTGTAAAGCAAATAGTTAGAAATTTGAAGCTCAGTTTTCAATTGAGCAGTTCTAATTTATCCATGTATTACTCCTGAACAAACGCATTTAGTTCATTTTCTGTATATATCTGATTTTAATTAACTCTAATTTGCTGGATTCAAGCTCGTGTGCAGAGTGGCGCACAGTTACTTAGCTGGAGTGGCAACTCTCAGTTTGAAATAAGGAAGTGCAGGGAAATATTCGGGTGCTCTGTTGTCAGAACTGATGAAAACCTTATTGTTAATCCTTCTAATATTTGTCAGTGCCACATCGAGGTTAGTAGAAAACAGATGCTGTGCCCCATGCATTTGCATACACCAAAGCCATGATGTTTTGGTTTGCTCATGCTAGTTTGGGTGTTCACCGAATTATTGTGAAAACTGACTGGAAGAAATTAGTCACATGATAGGACATTATTGGCACTTTTCCCTGGTTCTTGTAATACTGACTGTGCCCTTCCAGGCCTGGGGGAGTATCTTACTGAAATAAACTGGGGAATTAGACCTCCTGTAGCAGAAAATATTTGCAAATGGTCAGAAGGCAGGAAATAGCCTTTAATTAGCAACATCCCTTCAGGATATCACTGTTTGTGGCTATTTCCTCCCTTTCACTCTACTGGACTTGAGTATTTATTCATTACTACATTCCAGATGCGGAACCTTTTTGGAAGTCGTTTTAAAATGTAAATATCCTGAGTTGTCAAAGCACTGCTAAAGTGGAAACTTTGATACGTGAAGTACTTTAATTACCTTTAATTACGCATAAAGGGCCGAAGGAGGAAATAAGGGCCCCAAAACGCAACACAGAGCACAGCACTGATTTTACGCCACAGTGTCTGGCGCTGCATATACTGATGCTCTTAAATAACTGAAGCAGCTAGAATATTGTAGGTCAGTGTACGGATATCTGCAATGCAACCCCACATGAACCAGTACAAGGGGAGTGCTTGGAAAAAAACTTTTAAAAGGCAAGTGTAGCTGAAGATTCCAATAGCAGACCTAGGAGGAAGTGGAGGAGGGAAGTGGAGGGTGAACGGCAAGTTGCTCATCTGTGGTTTTGTCCCACTTTTCATGAATGTTCTCCATGGGAGGATTTGTCACAGAGAGTCATTCCAAAGCGGATAGAAGATATCTGAGAAAGATCTCCAGACCCTCCTCATGCATACTGTGCAGAGAAGATACAGACTGCTGGATCTCCATGGGAGTAGGTCCAGAAAATTGACTCATTGCCATGTGTAGGATGATGGCATTGGCATGGAATGCTGTCTCATATCTAGAACTATGAGGCATTACCACGAGAAGTTCAATGGCCTGACAAGGGTCAACAAGACAATCTACTAGCTGATGCCTCTTTTCTTCCCTGGACACCATCTAAGATCAGGAGCTATTATTAGCCCTTCCCCTGGATTTTAGTTAAAGGGAATACCAACAGAGGATTTTACAATAGGTGTTGCTATCTATCCTTGCAGCACTTACATAGATACAGAATAACAAACAACCTTGTTCCACTTTAAGACAGCAGCACCATGAGGCTGTAAGCCTACTTGTGACAATAAAGATTATTTTAAAAAATAGATAACATCAGCCTGTGCCAAAATGGGTTGGCCCAAGGCACACTTGATATTCGGCCAAAGACCTAATTTGAATTAGATCAGCAAGCTGTAGGTGTCTGTTGCATGTCCAAGGCAGTTCAGTGACACAGGGGATTTAAATCTCAGATTAGTCTTGGATGAGAGTGGAGATAATTCAAAGGAAGCTCAGGATGACACAACAAGAAGATCTTATATCATTTGTTTCTTCTCTTCTTTGCCTGAAGGCAGGTCTGCCCCACAGTGTGGCAATCTCCACCAGAGGTAGGGAAAATCCAGCCCAGCTGGAACGGGGAATAAACCTAGTGCTGTTGGCACCAACCTGATCCACACTAGCCATCCAGCCCCCAAGTCCAAGTTGCTATGGTAACATATGCAATTTACATGCCTGTGATAGTCCAGAGTTATGGATAGTGAAGATAGTGGCTCCAATTTTCTTTCCATGACATGGCTGACGAGGAATCCTTCCCGACCTCTGCACTTGCCATTGGCATGTGTACGAAAGATTTTGAGATTGATACTCAACCTGTTTGGTCATGTTATGAACGCACCTTCCTTGGCCATCAAGTCCTGTTGTGGGGCTTGAGCCCAGTGTTTCTGGCTTAGAGGCATTGACACTACCCACTGTGCCACAAGATTTCACAAGCATGTCTTCATCACTGTACAATGTTCCAAGGACCTTTCCAGAAGACTAGAGAGGTGGGGGAACTGGTGGTTAGAAGAGCGGGAGGGAATCAAGTGAGAGGAGGGAGTGAATGGGACTGCGGACTAGATCAGAGCATCGCCCCTGCTTCTCCTGGCTCCTCCCATGCTCAGTGATGTATTCTTTTTAAAGCATATCTTGACTGTTTGTCCAATGGGTTCATAATATGCTTCAAATGTGTGTGGGTGAAGAGAGTTTGCTTGGTCTCTACTTCTGTGTGCTGGTTGCACCCTGGAGAAGACACTCCCGTTTCTCTGCATGGCATGAACAAAACGCAGGAGACAGCAGTTCCCAGTGATAAGCTGAACTCAATTGGCACAGGGAACGGTACTACATGCTGTCTCCAATTATGAAAGGGACCATCATGTCCGACTGCTCAGGCACTGCCCACCTCAAGTCGGGAATCCCTGAATAGTAAGGCGCTGATCCACCACAGTCCACCTGCTTCAATGGAACTTGGTGCTGAGAGTCTTTGATCATCAAGTGGGTGGAATCCATGACACCAGGGCAACAAACAAAACAAATGAAAAGAAAGAAAATGCCACTCTTTGATTGGCAAGTTGGAATGTCAGAACCAAGTGCACAGGACTGACAACAACTTGCAGCAGCTCATTATTGTGCTCAAGGCAGCCATGAATGACATGGAACTGGATAACCTGAACATCGGCAAAACTTCCTGACGATAGATCAGGTTCACTGAGAATGGACCACGTGGAGAAAAGCATTCACCCGGTCATCTGGCAAGAGATCAGGGGAAATGTGTAAGCAAGGTGCAGACTTTGCTGTAAGGAAACCACTGCTCGCTACAATAGAATCCTTCCCACAAAAACATGCTCACTCAATTCATCACTGAACTAAAACAAAGCCAGTTGATCTCCTGCGTGTCTATGTTCCAACACTGTTCTCCAATATTGAGGTGAAAGACCAGGGATTCTCTGTTTCAGAGACTAAGTGCTGATGCCAAGACAGAATCGATGGACTTCTATGACACCAAAATTGACGCCACTCCCGGCGGAATTCAGGAACCATTAATGGCCTAGCACTGGCGGCACGCAAAACACGACCAATTCCAATGAAAAATAGTGTTGGATTCTCTGGGGTTGGGACTGCCACTCGAGAGGCTGATGAGCTGCAGCTGCATATTAGCACTCCATTCCCCCCACACACTCATCTCAGTCAACAAGATGGCACTGGTTGTGCTGGAGCGGGCCCATGTGTTGATGAGTCAGCTGGGGCTGGAGGGTATCTAGGGGGAGTAGCCTGGGGAGACACCCATACAACCCATAGTGCTAAGTTCACAGTGCTCAGTCAGTGGCGTGTGTAGCCGCATGGCAGCCTTGCAGCCTGTGACGATGGTGTTCCGTGCCCATTCACCCCATGCTGATGGTGTTCGGCCACCCTCTAGGTGCGGAGGGGGTGCGGCTACGGGTGTATAGGGGTTGGTGCCAAGGGCACAGTGCTACCTACTCACCCTGACCACGATGAGGAGGTCATGCAGTTTCTTTCAGGCACTGCTGGCCGGTTTGGATGGTGTTGCTCAAGGTTCTGACAACCTCTGCCACCTGTGCCCAGGCCTGGCCAACGACAGCGACTGGGAACCCCTTTCCCAACCCATGGTACAGGGTCGCCCGGCTCTGATCCACGGCGTCCACCAGGGTCTACAGATTCGCATTGGTAAATCTCGAGACCACGTGTCTTGCTGCCAGCTTGTTGGCTGGGATGGTGTGTGTGGGGAGTGAAGTGTGTATATGCGGCTGCAGCATGTCAGTTTCCTGAGTGTCAATCCTGAACCTGGTGAATCCGGCACCGTTTCTCCTTGGAATCGATTGTGTTCCACGTGGTTCCGGTGCTAGCCCCTCAACAGTCGTTGAATTGGTCCAGGTGCGGCTCCAGTTTTGCTGTTGCAGAACTCCACTAATCCTGCTCTGTCGTCAGCACACGGCGTGATCGTCCGCTATATTGCAGTCAAAGGAGAGCGCATTTCGGCCGGACAATGCTGGGAGAGGGTTCAAGCATGCCTCCCAACACCCTCCACACGAGATTATCTGGAGTCTGAGCCGGAACCTCGCCCCCAAATGGGTGGGACTGAATGACGCTTGCAGAAGTAGATCGTAAACCTACTTATGATGTACTCACCTGGAATCCACTGTCCTCCTTCTATTCACCGGCCTCCCCACGGAGGCTGCAACCGGGCACCGATCAGTGCTGGTCCACACAAACGTGGACCAGGTGGAATGTCACCCGGGCGGGGGGGGGGGGGGGTCTCCAGGGCCACCAGTGGTCAGGGTAAGTGCAGGGTGGCCCCCTGGCCCTTTCCCTGGAATATGGGAACTTTGGCACTGCCCAGCTGGCACCGTGGCACTGCCAAGCTAGCAGTGCCTGAATGGCACAGTCAAGCTAGCAGTAACACTGCCAGGGTGGCAGTGCAAGGGTGCCCGAGTTCCAGTGTGGCACTGCCATGGGCCAGGGGGCAAGGGGGGCCATGCCCAAAAAATGAGGATGGAGGGGGTTGTTTGAAGGGTGGGTGAGTGCAGGGCATGTAAGTAGGGGCCTCTGGGAGGTTGGAGGGGTGATGTGTGGGGGTCCTGGAAGGGAGGTCTTGTAAGGGCACTTGGGGTGGCCTGAAAAGCCAGGACGCTCACGGACCCCATAGTGGGGTGTCCTCACTTGGGGGGTGTGGGGTACTGTCCATGTGGGGGACCCACAAGCTCACTTAGAGATTGGGGCACCCTCTCAAAATGGTGGCACGATCTCTGAGTTCAGCTCCCCAGTGCTAAAAAAGTCTGGGCTAAACGGGTGAGAAACTTCCCAGGGCCCAAAGAAGTGACTAAGTGTCACTGAATAGCGGTGGGGAACTCACTGTCAGAGCCGGCGGGAAACTCCCTGAAAAACTCGCCACAAACTAACAGATACATTTTTGGGGAGAATCGAGATTCTCTGGAAGAATTTCTATGTACTAGTGAGTGGGAATTGCCGCGAACCTCCCAGCGCTCAGCCCAGCAAGGCCGACAACGCAATTTAACGTTAATTAGTCCACTCAACGGGGCCGCACTGGCTCCTCTCCCCGAATGACGGCTCACCAACTGATTCACCGGCACTGCACATGCAAGCCCCCCGCTAACAAGATTGAGCAGCACTTAAGCTGCACTTGCTCAGCCAACCCTGGGCAGCTCAAATGAGTAGACACCAACGCCCCCTGGTCCACCCCCACCCCCACCCCCAAACCCCCAGACGACCCCTAACCACCCCCCCCCCCCCCCCCACAACTGTGTTGTGTGGCTAACGATGCCCCTTCTGTGTCTCCACAGGACAAGCTCTCCCATAATCGGTGGGAGATAGACCAAATTGGCGGAGAGGTGCCGGACTTTAGAATCCTCACCTCCTTCGAGGAGCATGCCCTGGAGGTGACCAGTGTGGCCAAGGACAGATCGGTCAGCCACACGGAGGCTGGTGGATGCTGCAGAGGTGTAGAAACACCGGGCTCCACCCCCAGGACCTGCCAAATGTGAGTACTGATTGTCTTACTGACTGACCCATCCTCCCACTGACCACATGACAATTCTCCTGCCAGTCCTCCAGCCAAAGGCGCCTTCTGCAGCCTCCTAGGAGACCACCTTGGAGGAGAGTTCCAAGGATGCCACCGTTACTGTCGAGTAACAGCTGTCATCCCCATCCTCCACCAGCGCAGACGCACGCACCTCGGTGGGACATGTTCGTGGACAGGTGTCTGGGGCACAATCCAATGAGCAGCACACTGCTAATGATGCACATGTGGTCACACCATCTCCTTGTTGAGGCGGAGCCTCCTGCAGCACGTGCTGTCCGTCATCTGTTCAAAGGACAAGCGACGCCTGTACACCATGGGCCGTCGCGGGACTCCCATTCTGGGTCCTTCCCTAGCCTGATGAGCGGCCAAGTCCTCAGGGTGTGGAGCAAGGTCCGGCACATGGGCCGCTGCGCTGAGCATCTGCAGACACTGTTGCTGCTGCTGCTGCAGCCTTCTCCGGCGTCTGGCCGCATCGCACCAGCATCACTAGGGCAACATCTGTGTCCAACATCCCTGCCATAGCATTCACTATCTGTAAGGAAGTGAGAAAGGGTGTTAGACTGTTGGTGCTCCCACCCAGGGCCCCTCCATTGCCCCACTGATTTCCCCCCCACCCGGAACGCTCTGCCCACGCAAATTCGGCTGCAGCGGGCTCCCCGCACCAGGCCCAAGACCCTGTATCCCAGACGCCCACTCAGAGTCAACCGGACGTGTGCTAGCCCCTCGCCGTGGCACTCACACATCCTCGTGGACATGTTCCCCGAAGCTGTGTCCCATTCCCTCTGGGCTCAGATGTTGGCTGCTGCGTGTGAGGTGTTGCCTCCCGCAGTGTTCAGGTACATTGTCCAGGCATCACGGTCTGACTGAAATGCTGGGCAATGACCCCCACATGCTATATGGCCTGCCCACCCCACGGGAATCCAATTGGCAGGAGGGTCCCACATACTCAGCCGAGGATCCCCCATGCCGAACTCAGAAGCAGCAATCCCAGCACCCTCAAGCTCTTTGCCTGTGAGCAAACATGCCTACTGACCTCCTCAGCTTCCCACAGAAGCTCTTCCGCCAGGTTCACTTTTTATAAAAGGAGTACCAATTGGCGCCAGCGTGAGCATTTGTTGGGGAGGCCGCTGAATGACGGAGGCCATTGGATATGGGGTCACTCGTTGTTTGTATGGAAATGGGGCTTAAGTGGTGATAATTGGTTTCTCTCCACACTACGGCGAGATCCCGATTTAGACTCCGGGAGCGGACCTGTTGCATCACAAACTGTTCGGTGTCTGTCACAGATCTCATTTTTGGCCTTTCCCGCTATTCACCGGCCTCGTTTCACTTGAGCGAGAGCTTGAGTGAGAGTTATTGAACCCAAGCGGTCTCCTCTCATTATTACAAAAGAGACCTGAGCAAGAGAACTAAGAGCCGCTCAAAGTAAAGTCCAACAAACTGATGGCAGTGTGCCAATGACTACTGGTTAAAACACCATCAGAATATCCTGCGCCTGCGCCGGGTCGGAGAATCGGCGGTTGGGGTGGGGGGGGGGGGGGGGGGGGGGGGGGAGCGTGTAGCTCTCTGCCATGTTGCGGCGGGGCTGGCGCGGAGAAGGCAACTAGCACGCATGCGCGAACTTGGGCCGGCCATAGCGCTCATGCACAAACTCGCTCGGCTGTAGCGCGTATGTGCGGACCCGCAGCACCCGTTCTGACGCCAGTATCAGCAGTTGGAACAGCGTGAGGCTCTCCAGTGCCACTACTCCCAGGGATCTGTCGACACTGTCATAAAAAGCAACGGCCTTTTAGACGGCGTCAACACTTAGCCTCAGGATCAGAGAATCCCGCCCATGGAATGTCAGGGACTTGTATGAAGGGATCAGCAAATAAAATGGTTCGGTTGAACGCAAAGGCATGGGAGGGCATCACTGCTTGCAAAACAGTTGGAGGGTTGAGTGGAATACCTTCTGGAGTTGTACTCCAGAGCAGCCATTTTCAAACTCAGGGTCGCGACCCACAGGTGGGTCACTGGCGGGTGTTGGGAGGATCTCGGAAGCGATCAATCGCTGCGACCTCAGTCAGGGGAAGAATTGCCAAATGACCGCAATGGGCTTTTAGAAATGCCAGCCACGTTTGGCTTTCAAGAATGCCAGCCGTGCCGCACACACGTGTCCCCTCAGCAGGATATAGCAGTGCGCAGGCCCGGAGCTCATCAGGGCAGACAGCCTCCTCCTGACATCAGCACGCTGTCCCAGAACCAGATATTTTTAAAAAATTGATGGAGTCTTTCCGCCAGAAGAGGCAGCAGAGAGCGGTACACTGATGTCAAATGATCTGGGCACAAAGTCACGCAGGAGAAATTCTTCCATTTTGTAGCTGCCCGCAAGCAAGCAACAGGATCTTTTGAAGAATTTGATGCACTATCAATTACCACAAAGACGAGAGTAGTGGGATAATCGAGGCTTTATGGAGCAAAGATGTTGTGCCTCCTGTAGCTGGAACCAGAATGGCTGCAGCACTGGCGAGCATACACATTTATACGCCGCCTACTGGGCGGAGCCAAAGGGCAGGGATTTACCCATGTACCTCTACTATACGGGCCATACCATAATACATGTAATATACTACTAGTGGTGACTACCACAGAATTGAAGACGGATCATTTTGTAATAAAGGAAGAGAAGGCCAGAGACACAAACAGGCTGGGGCCTTACTATTGAATCTGCTGGAGAAAGCTTCCCTGGATGTCTTCTTCTTGGGAAGTCCCTTCGCATTGCGGATGACTTGCTTCCAGTCCAGGGAGGTGGGTTCTGTGGTCGCTGAGTAGCCTGATCCTGGATCCGCAGACTCTGCCACAGGTTCGGCAGGTAGGTGGGACGCTCTGGATTTTGCGCTCACCTTCCACTGTTTAGGCTTGTCCTCCACGGTCTCCACCCTACGATGCTCGAGGTGATTGGCACCTTCGCAGATGCTTTGTCTCCAGCTTGTGTGTTCCATGTGTCAGTGGGGATGTTGCATTTATTTCGAGAGTCTTTCAGATTGTCCTTGTCGTATTTCCTCTGCTCCTCCTAGCTTGCCATTGCGGAGCTCGGAGAAGAACACTTGTTTTGGGTGTCTTGTGTCGGGCATGCGAGCAATGTGGCCAGCCCATCACAGCTGGTTGAGCGTGACCAGTGCCTCGATACTGGCTACATTGTCCTGGGAAAGGACATTCACATTGGTACTCTCATCCTGCCAGTGGATTTGTAGGATTTTGCAGAAGCAGTGTTGGTGATATCTCTCCAAGGATTTGAGGTGTCTGCTGTACATTGTCCATGTTTCTGATGAATACAGTGTTGTGTTATTCTCCCTGGGGTAACATGGACTGCAACTGGATGCAGTTGTACTTGAAAGTAGACTCCAAACTTTGATGTTAGTTCAATATGCTTTGTTTAACTTGTTAAGCAGTGCACACATTTCACTGTGGGGTTGACACTCTACTAATTTAAGCGTGCTTGCTATAACTAACTAGACCAGACTAGCTCTGAGCCACGTGTAGAAGGTGCTGACTGATATATACACCCTGACTGTCACTACAGTTGTCACCAGTGGAAAGAGGCAGAGTGTTGATGCCTTGTGTGTTTTGTAGTGTGAGACCGCCTCCTAGTGTTCTGCCTGGTGATTGGGTGTGTTCTGTCCTGTGTGTTGATTGGCTGTACTGGGTGTCTGTCACTCGCTGCCTGTACCTCATTATGTGCATGAGTGCATATCATGACACCTCCCTTTTAAAAAAAAATGTTGATTGCTTGAAGCATATGCGACAGTATTTAGATGCATAACTGTTTACATTAAATGGCAAGTGGATGAACATCTACAAAAGAGGTGTCTAGCATGGAGATACAGAACAAAATTTACAAGATAAATGTCTAGAATTCCAATCTTTGGGGCTTGCGTCTGATCCTTGTCGACTGCCTGAGAGGTGGAGGTGGAGACGACCGTTCCTTGACAGGCCGGATTGCTGCCAGATTGGTGGCCTCGTGATGCGAGGTGTCCGGAGGAGGCATAACAACATCTGGAAAGGTAAGATCTGGTGGTGGGCAGGCAACTTTGCACAGTGCCCTTCTGTTGCACCTGACAATGGAGCCATTAGCCATACGAACTACAAACAATCTGGAAGCAGTCTGTCGAACAACAGCTGGAGCTGACCAGCCTCCATCAGAGGTTGCTTGATCCGAACAGCATCTTCCGGAGATAGCACAGGCAAATCGATAGCATGAGCATCGTACGTCAGCTTTTGCCTGTTCCTGACGTGCTGCACCTTTTGCAGCACTGGGAGGTGATCCAGGTTTGGTAAGGTGTATGGCTAGAACAGTCGTCCGCAGGTCTCTCTATTCATGAGGAGTTGAGCCAGAGACATACCGGTGGACAGAGGGATTGCCCTGTATGCCAACAGCACAAGGTTGAAGTCAGAAGCAGAGTCCGCAACCTTACAGAGCAGTTGCTTCACTATATGGACCCCTTTCTCAACCTTCCCGTTGGACTGCGGGTAGTGTGGGCTTCAGGTAATGTGGTTGAATTGCTATGACTTGCCGAAATTTGTCCACTCTTGGCTGTGGAAGCAGGGACCATTGTCACTCATGACAGTGAGTAGAATACCATGCCTGGCAAATGTCTCCTTGCAGGCCTTGATGACAGTCCTTGATGTGACTTCCAGGTAATTTGGGAAGTAATCTATGATGAGCACATAGTCATGCCCATTGGCATGAAAAAGGTCGATTCCCACCTTGGACCATGGATAGGTCACAATCTTGTTTTGCTGGAGTATTTCTTTGGACTGAGCAGGCTGGAAACACTGGCAGGTCGCACAATTGAGGACCATGTTGGATATTCCTGGCTGATTCCAGGCCAATAGAGAGCCTGCCGGGCCCTGTGCCTACACTTTTCGACACCTAGGTGTCCCTCGTGGATTTGTTTGAGTACTAAGCTCTGCAGACTGTGAGGAATAGCGATACGATCTAGCTTGAGGAGGATCCCCTCGATGACTGTCAGGTCGTCCTTCACATTAAAGAACTGAGGGCATTGCCCTATTTGCCAGGCATTTGTAAGGTGGTGCATTACACGCTGCAGAAGAGGGTCTTTGGCAGTCTCTTCACGAATGCTGATCACTCTTTCATCTGAGGCCGGGAGGTTGCTGGCACATAGCTGCACCTGTGCCTCAATCTGCCGGGTGAAGTCAACCTGTTCACAGGGCGAGGTGATGGAGCGCGACAGGCCATCCGAAATTATCAGCTCCTTGCCTGGTGTGTATGCTAACTCAAAATCTTACCTTTGGAGTCGAAGGAGAATGCACTGAAGTATGGGCGTCATGTTATTCAAATCCTTATGAATGATATGGACCAAGGGTCTGTGGTCAGTCTCCACTGTGAAGGTTGGTAGACCGCAGACGTAGTCATGGAACTTTACAATGCCGGTTAGGAGGCCCAGACACTTTTTCTATTTGGGCGTACCTCCGTTCAGTAGGAGTCATGGCCCTTGATGCATAAGCAACTGGAGCCCAGGACAAGGAGTCATCCCTCTGCAGGAGCACGGCAACAATGCTGTCCTGGCTTGCGTCCGTGGAGGTTTTTGTTTCCCTGTCTGGGTCAAAAGGCGCGGGTACCGGAGCAGTGGTGAGCTTTGCTTTGAGCTCGAGCCACTCTGCTTGATGTGTGGGTAGCCACTGGAATGCAGTGGACTTCTTCACCAGATGCCTGAGAGCCATGGTGTGTGAGGCCGACTTTCAGGTTGTCCTTCACATTAAAGAACTGAGGGCATTGCCCTTTTTGCCAGGCATTTGCAAGGTGGTGCATCACACGCTGCAGAAGAGGGTCTTTGGAAGTCTCTTCACGAATGAATGTTGGCAATGAATTTTCCCAAGAAGTTCACCATGCCGAGGAAGCGTAGTGCTGCCTTTTCGTCTTCCGGGGTCTTCATGGCGTTAATGGCCTTGACCCTGCTGGGATATCTGGTCGCCCAAGAACTTGATAGATGACATGCCAAAGGAGCATTTGGCCTTGTTCAGCTTGAGGCCGTTTGCATGGACACGTTGAAAGACTTTTTTGAGACGAGATATGTTTTCCTTGGGGGTCGTGGACCATATGATTACATCATCTACGTAGACACGCACACCCTCAATGCCCTCCATCATCTGCTCCATGATCCTGTGGAAGATTTCAGAGGCTGAGACAGTGCCAAACAACATACGGTTATAACTACCTGCCAAATGGTGCGTTGAACGTGCAGAGCTTCCTGCTGGACTCATCCAGTTGCATCTGTCAGAAACCACGCGATGCATCTAGCTTCATGAAGAATTTGGCATGTGCCATCTCACTGGTCAGTTCCTCCCGCTTCGGGATCGGGTAGTGTTCCCACATTATGTTCTGGTTAAGATCTTTGGGATCTATGCATATCTGCAACTCTCCTGAGGGCTTCTTTACACAGACCATCGAGCTGACCCAGTCAGTTGGTTCCGTCACTTTGGAGATGATGCCCTGGTCTTGGAGCTTCTGTATCTGTGCCTTTAAACATTTCTTCAGAGGAGTTGGCCCCCGGCGTGATGCATGGATTACAGGCATGGCACCAAGCCTGAGCAGGATCTTGTAGCAGTATGGCAGCGTACCCATTCCATCAAACACATCCGGATATTGAGCAAGGGTGTCATCAATGTCAGCCTGAAGATCCACATTGGAAGAAGACATGGCATAGACTCGCTGTACGAGATTGAGTAGCTTGCATACCGAGCAGGGATGCCTTATCAGGCTTGATGATATCAAATCGCAGTGTGACATTGATGGTCTTGTTGGAGACGAATAGATGACAAGATCCTAGTGCAGTTATGGCATTGCCATTATAATCGAGGAGCTGGCAGGCTGGCGGAAGAATTTTGGGTTGCTTTTTAATGCAGTCAAAATCAGCTTGTGAGATGAGATTGGCAGAAGCACCAGTGTCCAGCTTGAACTGGATGCTGCATTGATTTACTTGTATGACAGCACTCCATTCGTCCGCGGAATCCACATTGAGGATAGATAGGCATCTTGCTGAATTTGAGGCGTCATACTCACATGTAGTGATGATGCCCACACGATCCGTATTGCTACCAGGATCAGAATCCAGTAAACCTTGCTTTACACATCGAATGCGCTTGAGTTGGAATTGGGATCGGTGGCCCTTGACTGGTGGTGCAGACCAGCACAAGGCTGCATAATGTCCAAGCTTCCCGCAATTTGCTTTTACATTGCCTGCCTTTTGCAGGGCATTGCCACTTTAAGTGGGCTGTGCCACAATTCGGGCACATCATGACGTTGACGTTGTTACGCTCCATGCGTCGTTGCACATGCGCAGTATGGTGAGCCGACGTTCGCACCTGCGCAGTTTGCTTTTCGGCCACTTCGTTCTCCCGTTCGTGTTGCGCATGCGTGGTGCTCCGGGAAAAGTGCGCGAAATGGCCGCTTTCATCGATCCTGAGGCGCTACATCCAGGCGATAGCCTGTACACTCTCTGTCTCATGGGAGGCAAGTTTTTCGTATTCTACCGATTTGAAACAGGAATAATGATTTCTTGCATGCTCATGCACTACACATGTCTCGATTGCGACTGGCAGGGTCATGTGCTTAATTTTGAGGAGTTGCCCCCGCAAGGAATCGGAGTGCACCCCAAACACGATCTGATCCCTGATGATGGAATCAATGGTGTCACCATAATTGTAGGGCTGCGCAAATATACAGAGATGAGTTAGAAAGGATTGCAACGGTTCATCCTCACCCTTCAGGCATTGCTGGAAGATATAACGCTCAACGTTTTCGTTTGTTTCGCCTTCACAGTGACTATCGAACTTCTCCAAAACGGTCTTGAATTTGGTCTTGTCCTGGCTGTCGATAAAATTAAGCAAGTTGAAAATCTGGATGGCTTGGTCCCCTACAGTTGATGGGAGCAGCGCGATTTTTCTGGCATCGGACGCATCCTCGAGGCTTGAAGCCTCAAGGAACCTTTGCTGGAAGACCCGCCAGTTGGAGCCGAGATTGCCGGAGATCTGTAGCTGTGGGTCTTCGATCTTCTCCATGCCGCAAGAAGGCACTTGCTGGTCGTCACGGAATCACTCGAGGTAAACCACCTATAGATAGTAGACGACTGGTACCATGTTGTGTTATTCACCCTGGGGTAACACGGACTGAAATTGGATGCAGTTGTACTTGAAAGTAGACTCCAAACTTTGACGTTAGTTCAATCCGCTTTATTGAACTTGTTAAGCAGTGCACACAGTTCACTGTGGGTTGACACTCTACTACTCTAAGCGTGCTTGCTATAACTAACTAGACCAGACTAGCTCTGAGCCACGCGTAGAAGGTGCTAACTGATATATACACCCTGACTGTCACAACAGTTGTCACCAGTGGACAGAGGCAGAGTGTTGATGCCTCGTATGTTTTATAGTGGGAGACCATCTTCTAGTGTTCTGCCTGGTGATTGGTTGTGTTCTGTCCTGTGTGTTGATTGGCTGTACTGGGTGTCTGTCACTGCCTGTCTGTATCTCATTATGTGCATCAGTACATATCATGACATACAGGAGGGCAGGGACCATGGCTGCTCTGCTTGGTGCTGCATTGAGGTCTTGGTCTTCGAATACTCTACTCCTCAAGCATCCAAAGACTGAAGCATTGAAGTTGATTTTTTTTTTTTATTCGTTCATGGGATGTTGGAGTCGCTGGCTGTGCCAGCGTTTATTGTCTGTCCCTAATTGCCCTTGATGGGGCAATTAAGAGTTGACCACATTGCTGTGGGTCTGGAGTTACATGTAGGCCAGACCAGGTAAGGATGGCAGATTTCCATCCCTGAAGGCCAATTGTGAACCAGATGGGTTTTTATGACAATCGACAATGGTTTCATGGTTATCATTAGGCTTTTGATTCAAGATTTTTATTGAATTCAAATTTCACCATCTGCACTGGTGGGATTTGAGATTTGAACCTGGGTCCCCAGAGCATTATTCTGGGTATCTGGATTACTCGTCCAGTGACAATACCACTCTGCCACCGACTTCCCACAGAATGCTGGATTTCATCATCAATGTCTGCTCACACCGAGAGGAGGCCCCCGAGCTATGTGAAATGATCCGCATTGTTTTCTGGATGTTTAGTCTGAGGCTGATTCTCTCATATGCCTCCTTGAATGCGTCGACGATGGTTTGTAGCTTGGTCTCTGAATGTGCGCACATACAGGCCCGTCTGCATACTGCAGCTCGATGACAGATGTTTGGTGGCCTTGGTTCTGGCCTGTAAGCGTCGAAGGTTGAACAGTTTCCAACTTATCCAGTAGGTTAGCTCCACTCCAGCGGGGAGCTTCAGCACAACAGGGTGGAGTGTTGCTGCAAGGAAGATAACGAAGAGCGTTGGTGCGAAAACGCAGCCCTGTTTGACTCTGGTTTGCACACATATTGGGTCTGTGATGGTTCTGTTGGTGAGGGTCACGGCTTTCATGTCGCCATCAGCAGGCGAGAAGGTGACGAATTTCTGCAGGCGGCCGAATTTTAGGAGGATGCTCTACAGTCCCCCATGGTTGACAGAGTCGAAGGCCTTTGCGATATCAAAAGAAGATAAAGAGTTTGATGCTGCTCCTTGCACTTTATCTGCATTTGTCACAAGCCAAAGATCATGATCATGTCCATTGAGGCTCTTGATGGACGGAAGCCGCTCTGAGACTCAGGGAGGAGATCTTCAGCCACTGGGAGGAGGGAATTGAGGAATATTCTCACGATGACCTTTCTTGTGGCGGAGAGTGGGGAAATCCCTCTATAATTTCCGCAGTTGGACCTGTCTCCTTTCTTGAAGATGGTCACAATTGAGGTATCTCTGAGATCATCCAACATACTCTCTTCCTTCCAGACAAGGATAACAAGGTTGTGGATTTTTCTCAAGAGTGCCTCTCCGCTGCATTTTAGTATTTCTGCGGGGATTCCAAAGGCCTTGTTGTTCTTCAGCTGTGAAACGGCTTTTTCGACCTGATATGGTGGCGGGTGGCATGTTGCGGGATGGTATCGAGGACACTTGTGATGAAGGCCGTGTCTTGGTTGAGGAGTTTCTCGAAGTGCTCTCTCCAGTGGGTGTTGACTGCCTCTCTGTCTTTGATGAGCACCTCCCTGTTTTTGGCTTTCAGCGGGGTCGGCCCCTGGGTACTCGGACCGGAGATGGTTTTGATTGTGGTGAAGAAGCCACACACATTGTGGTTGTCAGTGAGTTGCTGAGTCTCCTGCGCTCTTTCCACTCACCGTCAGACTTTTAGGGCATGGATTCTTTGTTGCACCTCGGCCTTCAGTTGCCTATAGGCTTATTTCCTCTCTGCAGCAAGCTTTGGTGGAGCTGCCAGTTAAGGGAGGCCTTACACTTGTTGTCAAGGAAATCCTGGATTTCCTGATCTTTCTCGTCGAACCAGTTTTGGTGTTTCCTGGTCGAGACCCCTTCTCAGCGTCTCCCCGCAGGTGCTGACAATTGTGGCTTTTAAGGCGGACCAGGCGCTGTGGACACTCTGTGGCTCTGGCTCGTTAGTTGTCGCCAGATTATCTGTGAGGCTTCTCTTGCCCCGCTGTTGCTCCTCTCGGCTCGCTGCTGCTCTTCTCACCCCCAAGGGGATGAGAGTCCAGGGCAGGACAAAGCAATGCTGGTGTGAGCTGTGTCCAGAGCTCCAGGGCCTCAAAGCAGTATAAAGATGATTTCTTGAGGAATGGCACTGTTAATTTTGCCAATGCAAATCAGGATACAAAGCCCATGTGTGTTTATATGCAGGGAACTACTGGAAAGTGAAAGATTATAACCCTCAAAACGTCAAAGGCATTTAAGCATGGTGAGTTCAAGAACAAACCTCTTAGTTTTTTTTCAAAGGATGCAGCAAGAATTTAAATAGTCAGTTGAAGTCCAGTGAGATTGTGAGGACCAAGCAGGCTCACCTGCCACATTAAAGGTAAGCAATAATGGTGTGTCGCAAAGGTCAGCCGGCGTGGGTCATGAAGGTCGGCCGGTGGGTAAAAGTGGGTTCTGGGAAAAAAGTTTGCAAAACACTGACAGCATTCCAGGCAGAGAAGTCGCCAGGCCTGGAATTGATGAGAGAGGTAAAGGAGCATATTGCGGAGCCATTGACAGAAATTTTCCAGGCCTCTCCAAACACAGGATTAGTCCCGGGGGATTGGAGGATTGCAAATTTAAAGCCGTTGTTTCAGAAAGGGGCAAAGGATAACCCAGAAACAACAGACCTGTCAGCCTGACATCAAAAGTGGGAAAACTGATGGAGGCCATAATATGGGATGAGATAAATAAGTTAATACTAGACAGTCAACATGGCTTTGTCAAGGGCAGATCATGTCTGACAAATTTAATTGAGTTCTTTGACGAGGTGACACAGGCAGTGGATGAAGGTAGTGCCATGGATGTTGTATATTTGGACTTCAGACAGCATTTGATACAGTGCCACATGGCAGGTTGGTTAGCAAATTAAAAATGTTTGGGATTGATGGGTCCTTGGCAGCATGAATTAGAAATTGGTTTAGAGATCAGAATCAGGGGGTAGGTATAGGTGGGCATTTCTCAGATTGGAGACGAGTTGAAAGTGGTGTTCCCCAGGGGTCAGTGTTGGAATCCTTGCTTTTTCTGATTTATATAAATGATTTAGAAGTGGGTGTTGAGGGCAAAATCTCTAAATTTGCAGATGATATTAAGCTAGGGAGAATAGTCAATTGTGAGGATGACACTGAGCCATTTCAGAGGGACATTGGCAAGTTGGCCAAATGGTCAGACATGTGGCAGATGAACTTCAATGCAGTGAAATGTGAGGTAATGCATTTCGGTAGAAGAAACATGGGGAGACAAAATCGGCTCAATGCTACAACTTTGAGGGGAGTACAGGAGCAGAGGGACCTCAGGATTCAACTGCATAATTCTCTGAAGGTGGTCAGTCAAGTTGAAACAGTTGTTAAGAAGGCTTTTGGAAACCTTGGAAACCTATAAATAGAAGCATAGAGCATAAAACAATGGCAGTGATGCTACACCTCTACAAATCATTGGTCAGGCCACATGTGGAGGATTGTGTTCAGTTCTGGACACCTTATCTAAGGAAGGATGTTAAAGCCCTGGAGAGAGTGCAGAGGAGATTTACTAGAATGATACCAGGAATGAGGAATTTTAGAAACAAGGCAGGACTGGAGATATTATGCCTGTTCTTCTTGAGCAGAGAAGACTACGAGGTGATTTTATTGAGGTGTTCAAAATTTTGAACAATTTTGACAGGGTAAAGAAGGGTATTCTGTTTTCACTAGTTGGTATGTCAGTGACTAGGGGTCACAATTTAAAGATGGTCAGCAAGAGAGCTAGGAGTGAGATGAGGAGAATCTCCTTTACTCAGAGAGCTGTTGGCGTTTGGGAGGCGCTGTCTGGAAGAGTAGTGGAGGTGGATTCCATAGGAGGTTTCAAAAGAGAGCTGGATATATATTTGAAAGTGATGTATTTAGAGGGAAACAGAATAAGGCTGGGGAATGGGACTAGCTAGGTTACTCTTTTGGGACCCAGTGCAGACATGATGGACTGAATGGCCTCCTTTTGTGCTGTAACTAACTGACTAACCAACTAACTGCTCAGAGAACACTGAGGAAGTGCTAGAAAGCCTGTCTGTCGTGGCAGAGCTGGGTATTGAACCCACAGTGGAGCAGCTTTGCAAAGCTATTGTCTTGCTTGCCGTGGACAAAGCTCGTGATGCTATTGCTGTACCACCTGACCTCATCAAGCATGGGAAACTAACACTCCTGCAGAATCTGCATGAGCTGCCTTAGCTCTGTAAGGGGGGGGGGGGGGGGGGTAGGGCTGTGCCCTACGATATGCGTGAAGCAAAGATTATGACTGTACAGGAACAAAGACGACCTCAGTGACCGTGACAACTAATGAGTCTTCTCCATTCTGAGGATTGTGGGAAAAGTATTTGCCCATGTTGCCTTTCTCAGACTTCAGGGACGGGATTCTCCCCCAATCGGCGTGGCGGGCCGTACTGGTGCCAAAGAGTGGGGTGAACCACTCCGGCATCGGGCCGTCTGGAAGGTGCGGAATCCTCCGCACTTCCGGGGGCTAGGCCGGTGCTGGAGTGGTTGGCACCGTGCTCACCAGCGCTGAAGAGCCTCTGCCAGCCGGCTTGAGTTGGCGCATGCGCAGAACCGCTGCCATGTTTCCTGCGCATGCGCAGGGGGTTTCTTCTCCGCGCTGGCCATCGTGGAGCCTTACCCACGCCGGTGCGGAGGGAAAAAGGGCCCCTACTGCACAGACCCGTCGCAGATCGGTGGGCCCCGATCGCGGGCCAGGCCACCATGGGCACCCTCCCGGGACCGGATTCCCCCGTGCCCCCCAAGGACTCCACAAGCCGCCCTCAAAGCCAGGTCCCGCCGATAAGGACCTTGTCTAATCCACGCCGGCGGGACTGGCTGAAAACGGGCGGCCGCACGGCCCATTGGGACCTGTAGAATCGCGGGGAAGGCCCTCCCCCTGACTTGGTGGAGAGACGGCGAGGAGGACAGGGACGGAAGTAAAGCACAGGGCTGTGAGTGTGGTCAGGCCTAGTTGCAGAGCATAGAGAAGCATTATCTTTACAAGTACAGTTCTGTAAGTAAAAAGCTAAAGCAGTCATTTATTGTGTAGCACAATAACCTTCCTTCAACTGCTGAACGACTTCTAGCATTCTTTCAAGAAATATAACATGTTAGGGTTGGTTGCACCTGGGTGTGTGCCGCACATCGGGGGGGGGGGGGGGTCCTCAACCTGGCTGCCCTGACGAGGTCGTTGACCTTCTTGTGGCACTGGGTGCCTGTTCTCAGTGTCACAGCCACAGCGCTGACAGCCTCTGCCACCTCCCTCCACAGGCTACGGCTGAAGCGTGAGGCGACCCTGCGGCCATGTCCGGGGTACAGGGCCTCCGTCCTCTCCCGTACTGCATCCAGGAGCGCCTCGATGTCGCGCTCCTGGAACCTCAGGGCTGCGCGGCCGGCGACCATCTTAGCGGGTCTTCTGGTGGGGCGGGGGGGGGGGGAGCGTGCCTTTTGTGCTGTGACGCCGCGCAGCGTCAGTGAGGCGGCACGTCTATGGTGGGTGACGCCATCGCGAATGGCGTCACACCGCTACTAGCCCATTCGGGCCCGGAGACTTTGTGACGTTTGTGGGGGGCCCGACTCCGGAGTGATCCGTGCCGTTTTTGGCGCCAGGTCCGGGCCATCGCGCCGGTTTTTGGACAATCCAGCCCAAAGTTACCAACTCAGAGGTCCTGGAGTTTGCTCACTCAATCCGTGCTAATCCAATGACATATGGGCTGGTTCGGCCATGTTCATTGGATGGATGATGGCAGTATACCCTTGTCACTGAGTCATGACCTCCTGGCATCACTACCTCCACTACAAGGAAACCTGAAAGGGAGATATAATGATGGTGGATATTGACACTGACAACTGAGAGGCCTTCTCTGATGGCCGTGACCTCTGGAGGCTGACTGTTTGGAAGGGCTTTGAATGGGTTGAGCAGAATCAAAAAGCTCAGCTAGCTGAAGAGGACTCAGAGAAAACAGAGGGAAACAAATTCTACACCTTCTCAGCTAACTGTCTTCCTCTGCAGCAAATGTGGCTGAGACTGCCAAGCCAGAATGGGGTCCCTGAGCCACATTTGGACAATGCTTAAGGCATAGTTGACCACCACCACGCACACCATCAATTCACAAGATTAAAGGCTGCTGCAGAAATCTTTTTGGTGGTGGCTCCAGTGGTCCCGCTAAGCATCAGCAGTTTAGCCACACGTAGACTTGATTATCCTGAATGCAGCCAGCACAAGGACAGCCCAATTTTGGGAAGAGGTTCTGAAACAGGTTTTAGGAAACCTAATAGACCTTTGAAAGACCTAAGGCGGGATTCTCCGATCGCCGATGCCAAAATGATGTTCGGCGATCGGCCAGAGAATCCCCGTTTACCCTGGAAACGGGGGGGCGGTGTAGTTTTGGCAATGCCCTTCCCCCTCAAAAATGGCATTTTCGTGCACCGTATAGATGGCTTCAGGATGTCACCTGAGGCCGCCCCCCCCCCCCCAATGCTGCACCCCCGGTGGGCCGAATTCCTGATGGCTTGGGACACGTGTGCTCACACCGTTCGGGGAACTCGCGTGGCAGCTGCAGACTGAGTCCAGCTCCGCCAATGTCGGAGGTGGGTGGGGGGGAGCTGTTCCGCCGTTCTGCTGGCAGGGGAGGTTTCAGCGGGGGCTGGGGGTGCTGGCGGGGTTGGTCTGGGGGTGGCGAGGCTGGCTACAGGCGAACAGTTTTTGGTAGGCTGGATCCGTGTGCATAGCGCGGCCGCCGCAGGCCGTCGCCGTGCACATGCGCGGCCATGGACCCAGCCATACTGCGGCCGTATCCGCAGGTAAAGCCGTGGGCATTATGCCGCGCTAGCCCCCACCCGACAGAGGATCGGTGCGAGTGCAGCGCCTGCTTTCTGGCGTAAGACCAGACGGATCCTGCGGACATAGCTAATATCAATTTTTGGGGGGAATCCTGGACAGCAATACTTAAGCCATTAATAGTATGATCAACAGTACATATCCTGTGTGGAACGTACTGCACAAAATGCCAATCAAATTGAAAGATATCGTGCCCATTCTGTGGAGAAACAATCATGGAATCAACAACATTTGAGGCCATTATCTCTTATGCCAGCTCTCTGATATCATTTGGGGGACTGCCATTAATTTGCAAATCTTCACCTAATCCACTCACTCTTGTTGCAGCAGAAACTTATGCACAATTTTGAGAGAGACAAGACATCAGAGAGGAAGTCCCTCTCTTTACGGAGCTCATCCGTGTACATTCAGAAGACCATGGACTGACAGGCTGGTGGGGGTGGTGGGTTTGTTTACTCTGCTCAAACCATGGAAAATGGAAAGATCAGGGACAGAGTGCTAGTGCCAAGCTAGTGACCACATAACTATATAACCATGTTGGCATTCCTATGAAGCACAACATGGAACAGCGACTGATGTGTGTTGGTCTAACATCGACTGCACATGGATGCAGTAAAACGAGAAACAGGCTTCTGACACAGGAGATGGTCCAACACTGTTTTATTAAACCTGTTGATTGCTGTACATAATCTGCTGTGGGTTGACACTCTATTAACCTAACTGATAGCCTCCTACTGGCTTGACCAGGCTGGTTCTCTACCACATGGTGATGATGTTCATTGGCCTGTGCACTGTGACTATCTCCCGAGCCGTGTCCTGTGAGAGAGAGAGCCTTAATGCCCCGTGGGCTTTATAGTGGTGGTGTCCTGTCTGGTGATTGGTTGTTCTGTGTTGTGTGTGTTCATTGGTTATCCTGTGTGTCAATCACTGCCTGTCTGCATCTCATGATATACATGAGCGAATATTATGACAGGTACCACTTCCTTTTCCTCCTTAATCCCAAAGGATTAATCCACCACCCAATTCTTAGCTTCTATCCATATTTCCCCCAGATTCTCTACAGGAATGAATGCAGAGGATAAGGAGGATAATGATGAGTCAGCGGAGGAAAAGCAGGAGACATCACTCCTTCCTTGTGGAAAATGAGAATATGGATGCTGTACAGGACAATGATGAAGGAAGAAGCAAAGTGAATATCAGTCATACCCAGTACTTCATTACCAGAACTCCTTTGAGCTCAATGCCCACAATATTTGCTTTTTCACTCCCACACCGTAGCTCAGATACCTTCACATATAGAGAATTAAACAGTGAAGCTATGACAATGAGTGATCGACAGAGCATGAGGGGACTGGTGAAATCGAAGGTCAGGAGAAAATTCCACTTTCACAGGAGAGGAGAATGTTCCCAATGCCTTTAGAGATGTGGGATCCAGAATGGACGGGTACTCGAAGAGAAAAAGGATGTTTGAGGATCTTCACACCTACACACAGGCTCTGATTTCAGCCTCAAAGGATGTAGAACAACTGGTAAGTATAATTTTAGATCCTACACACTTCCTTTGTGGTAACATTATTCTTTGCTGCAGCTGTCAATGAGGAGTGCAGCAGCTGTACTGGAAACCTCAGCATCATTCCCACCCTCCGTACCTTCTTTCAGTGGGAGCGTGGACCGGAGCTCTAGTGGATAGAAATTGTCTTATTAGTTGAGGGGATATGAGCATTGCTGGCATGCCCACATTCCTATTCGTCCTTTAGAAGGTGGTGAAAAGCTGCCTTCTTGAACTGCTGAAGTCTATCAACATCCTGGGGTTACCACTGACCAAAAACTGAACTGGACCAGCCATATAAATACTGTGGCTACAAGAGCAGATCAAAGGCTGGGAATTCTCCAGCACAGTGGCACAGTGGTTAGCACGGTTGCCTCACAGCAACAGGGATCCGGATTCAATTCTGGCCTCAGGTAACTGTCTGTGTGAAGTTTTCATCTTCTCCCAATGGTTGCGTGGGTTTCCTCCGGTGCTCCAGTTTCATCCCACAGTCCAAAGATGTGTAGATGGATTGGCCCCACTAGATTGTCCCTTAGTGTCCAAAAAGTTCAGTGGGGTTATTGGGTTACAGGGATAGGATGGAGGCACGTATTTAAGTGAGGTGTTTTCCCAAGGGCTGGTGCAAACCCAGTGGGCCAAATTGCTTCTTTTTGTACTGTTTTTTTTACCTCCTGACTTCCCAAAGCTTTTTCATCACCTGCAAGGCACAAGTCAAGAATACAATGGAATACTCTCTACTTGCCTGGATGAGCGCAGCCCCAACAGCACTCAAGAAACTCCATACCATCCAGGACAAAGCAGCCCGCTTGATTGACACCCCATCCATCAACTTAAACATTCAACCATTCCATGTAGCAGAAGCAGTGTGTACCATCTGCAAGATGCACTGCAGCAACTCATTACAGCTCCTTCGGCAGCACCTTCCAAACCTGTGACCACTATTATCTAAAAGGTCTGTGGTGCCTGATTGAGTGACAACAGCAAGTATACTGGCAGAGTGTGACGAGACAGTGGATTCATACTCTATGGAACCAGTGCCATTCTCCCAGGGATATGCCTCACCCCTCCTAGTAATGTGTTGGAGAACCTTGATATTCGCCACTGTTAAAGCCCCTTGATCATTGATAGTCAGAGCCATGATGGCAGCAGTCTGCACTTCCAATACACCACTCAGACATTTGATGGAAACTGTTTATGTTATGGTATACCCTGTGACATTTACCTTGAGATGCTGCATCATAATGGGCTTAGGAGTTGTGCCAATAAAAGTGACACTGTTTCATGCTAAAAAGGATGGGCTGCAAACTCTATATAAAGCCCTGTGCCCTGTGCTCCTTGTCACTGAATGCAGGTTTTCTGGCAAGTTGGCCACTATACCAAGTATTTAATTGTGTTACCCATCAGCCTTCTGCTGTCTCCTGGCCCACTGAAGTCTTCACCTGACTTCTCTGCAGGAGTCGTGTGACACATCACAATTCTGTGAGCTGGAACCTGTGTTATCATTTCTCCAATCTTCACTCCTGCGTGCTTGTGCCCAATGATTCACCACATGCTGATCCCTCATTCCTAGCATTTTCAATCTGTGCAAAATCAGTATCTAAGCTGGTGACTGGCAGTGTAATATTGAGTGATGTGTCTCTTCAACTTCTTCTTTCTCCTCTGATTGGAAAGGCTCCAATTCTTGAGTATTTGAAATGAAAGATGGCCAAGAGTTAATGAGAGGAGAGGAATAAATAAGAAGTGTGAATATAAACTATCTGCAGCTTTTCAGCCAGAAGTGATTGAAGGATGCCAGAGAACTGGGATGAAAGAAGGTGGTTTGGATATGTGGATATCCTCATTATTAATCCCTCCAGCCCCACCAGTAGCCACGGGGCGGCATGGTAACACAGTGGGTAGCACTGTTGCTTCACAGCTCCAGGGTCCCAGGTGTGATTGCTGGCTTGGGTCTGTGCGGAGTCTGCACATTCTCCCTGTGTCTGCGTAGGTTTCCTCCGGGTGTTCCGGTTTCTTCCCACAAGTTTCACAAGATCTACTGTTAGGTAATTTAGACATTCTGGATTATCCCTCTGTGTACCCGAACAGGTGCTGGAATGTGGCAACGAGGGGTTTTTCACTGTAACTTCATTGCAGTGTTAATGTATGCCTATTTGTGACAGTAAACAAAGAACAAAGAACAAAGAAAAGTACAGCACAGGAACAGGCCCTTTGGCCTCCAAGACTACGCCGACCATGCTGCCTGTCTAAACTAAAATCTTCTACACTTCCGGGGTCAGTATCCCTCTATTCTCATCCTATTCATGTATTTGTCAAGATGCCCCTTAAGCGACCCTATCGTCCCTGCTTCCACCACCTCCTCCGGCAGCAAATTCCAGGCACCCACTACCCTCAGTGTAAAAAAACTTGCCTTGTACATTTCCTTTAAACCTTGCCCATCGCACCTTAAACCTATGCCCCCTAGTAATTGACCCCTTCACACTGAGAACATTTCTCTGGCTATCCACTCTGTCTCTGCACCTCAGAATTTTGTAGACCTCTATCAGTTCACCCTTCAACCTCCTTTGTTCCAGTGACAACAAACCGAGTTTATTCAACCTCTCTTCATAGCTAATGCCCTCCATACCAGGCAACATTCTGGTAAATCTCTTCTGCACCCTCTCTAAACCCTCCACATCCTTCTGGTAGTGTGGCGACCAGAATTGAACACTATACTCCAAATGTGGCTGAACATTGTACACCTGTACACCAAGATCCCCCCACGCCGGGTGGGAGAATAGCGGGAGGGCTACCCGCCATTTTTCACGCCCTCCCGCTATTCTCCCCCCCCCCCCACGCCCGACCCACGCCATGAATCGCCGCTCGCCGTTTTTTACGGCGAGCGGCGATTCTCCGAGGCTGATGGGCCGAGCGGCCGGGCCTTCGCGCCCGTTTCAACACGGCAGCAAACCTGCTTGCTGCCGTCGTGAAACGGGCGCCAGATGCCCGTTTGGGGCATCTGGGGGCCCGATTGGCACGGCAGTACCACGGCCGTGCCAAGGGGGGCATAGGCCCGCGATCGGTGGGCACCGATCGCGGGCCGTGCATCCGTAACGGGGACGCACTCTTTTCCCTCCGCTGCCCCGCAAGATCAAGCCGCCACGCCTTGCGGGCCGGCTGAGGGAAAAGACGCCAACTGCGCATGTGCGGGTTGGCGTTGTCCAACCTGCGCATACGCGGCTGACGTCATCAGCCGCGTCAGCCGGCGTGACACTTGACGTGTGGCCTTGACGACCGTCGTCAAGGCTGCGCCGCCATGATGCACGGGGCCGCGCTCCTAGCCCCGCCCGGGGGGGAGAATCGGCCCCAGAAGTGGGCGTGAAGGCTGCCGTGGGTCACGGCCTGTTCCACGGCAGCCTTTACGATTCTCCGCATTTGCGGAGAATCTCGCCCTAAGGTTCTATACAGCTGCAACATGACTTGCGAATTTTTATACTCAATGTCCCGGCCAATGAAGGCAAGCATGCCATATGCCTTCTTGACTACATTCTCCACCTGTGTTGCCCCTTTCAGTGACCTGTGGACCTGTACACCAAGATCTCTCTGACTGTCAATACTCTTGAGGGTTCTACCATTCAGTGTATATTCCCTACCTGCATTAGAACTTCCAAAATGCATTACTATAAGATTATTTTTATGTCCGTCCCATGATGGCTAACATAATAATAATATTCATTGTCACAAGTAGGCATACATTAACACTGCAATGAAGTTACTGTGAAAAACCCCTAGTTGCAACATTCCAGCGTCTGTTCTGGTACAGGGAGGGAGAATTCTGAATGTCCAAATTACCTAACAGCACATCTTTCGGGAATTGCGGGAATCGAACCTGGGACCCTGGCGCTGTGAAGCCACAGTGCTAACCACTTCATGTGGTTAAGACATTTGGGGTGCTGTTCTCAGGTTCTCGAGGTCTTTTGCTCTCTTATGTTCCTTCTCCTGCAAGACAGAAAGGAAAATGTGTCAGTGAGTGTTCTGCAGTGTGATTGGATGATGTGGCTGTTATATTTGAATAGTTTAGTTGTGGGTATGAGTTTTTGGAGTTTATCCAATTTAGGCTCCACAGCATTCTAGGGGAGGTACAGGACTGCTCCTCTGGGCCACACAAATAACTCTTGGGCATCCACAATCCTAGGGCTGGATACTCCAACCCCCCGCCAGGTCGGAGACTTGCCGGGGGCCGGCGGAAATCCCGCCACCGCCGGCCGCCGAATGCTCCGGCACCGGATATTCGGTGGGGGCGGGAATCGCGCCGCGCCTGTCGGCGGGCCCACCCCCCGGCAATTCTCCGGCTCGCGATGGGCCGAAGTCCCGTTGCTGTTATGCCGGTCCCACCGGCGTGAATTAAACAAGGTATTTACCAGCGGGACCAGGCGGCGTGGGCGGGCTCCGGGGTCCTGGGGGCGGCACGGGGCGATCTGGCCCCGAGGGGGTTCCCCCACAGTGGCCTGGCCCGCGATCAGGGCCCACCGATCCGCGGGCGGGCCTGTGCCGTAGGGGCACGCTTTTCCTTCCTCGTCGGGCATCAGCCTCCGCGATGGCCAACACGGAGGTGACCCACCCCCCCCCCCTGCGCATACGTGGGGATGATGTCAGCAGCTGCTGACGCTCCCACGCATTCGAGGACTTCCGCCGGCCGGCGGTGTCCCTTCGGCCCCGGCTGGCATGGCGCCAAAGGCCTTTCCCGCAGGCCGGCGGTGCGCCAACCACTCCGGCACAGGCCTAGCCCCTAAAGGTGAGGGCTTGGCCCCTAAAGGTGCAGAGGATTGCGCACCTTTGGGGCGGCCCGACGCCAGAATGGTTCACGCCACTCCATCCCGCTGGGACTCCACGCCCCGCCGGGTCGGGGAGAATCCAGCCCGTTTTCTCTCCTTCCCTGCAACAGCATCAGTTGGCAAACTCCACCTTCCAGCATTAGACTCATTAAGATTCATTAGACTCATTAGGCCTCTGGCTTACAAGTCCAGTAAGACCACACTGTACTACTGTATCGGTAGTACATTCAGTTGGGTCTCCATTGTTGTCCACCTTCTTCCTAGTATTGACAATATTCCCATTTCCTTCAGGCAGGAGACAATTCAGCACAATTCAAATTTAAGGCCTGGGAGATAAAAAAGCCCAAGCCTCAAGCTTGATCACTTTTATATCTACAGAGAGGGCAATGCAAGCAGATGACATGTTACAAGTCATAATATAGTTGCTGGGTCAGCTCCCATGTTGCATCTCTCGTGAGTTCCGTGGTCCTTAATAATAATAATAATAATAATCTTTTATTGTCACAAGTATTAAATTCCTGTGAAAAGCCAGAATCATAGAATTGTTACGGCGCAGAAGGAGTGGCCCATCATGTCTGCACCGGCTTCCATAGACCTTCATAGGACCTCTGTTGTATTTGTATTTGCCATTATGTTTGTACTGTTAGCTGTGTATAATTACAGATACGGTAGTACAGTGTGGTCTTCCTGGACTTGTAAGCAAGATGCCTGGATTAATGATCCAAAAATATGAGTTCAGATTCCAGCTGTCTAATTTGGTGAAAAAATTAAAATCAATGGGATAGAGGGTAATGCGGCAAACTGGATAAAATGTTGGCTTAGTAACAGGAAACAAAAGGTAATGATTGATGGTTACCCTTGCAAATGGAAAGTTGTTTCAAGTGGTGTTCTACAATGCTCGGTGTTGGGACCCTTACTGTTTATGTTATGGAATGATTTGGACATGAACGAGGGGGGCACAATTGGGAAATTTGCAGATGACACAAAGATTGGCTGAGTGATGGGCAGTATAGGTCATAGATCATAGAATTTACAGTGCAGACAGAGACAATTAGTCCCATCGAGTCTGAACCGGATCTTGGAAAGAGCACCCTACCCAAGCTCATGCCTCCACCCTACCCCTGCTCTGAAATGACGAGCAAGTCACTCAGCTGTGACAAACTGTTCTCTTTCCAGTGGTTCAAGAACATTGTTCACCACCATCTCCTCATGGCAGTTATGGATGGGCAATAAACTCTGGCCTTGCCAGCTATGCCCACACCCTGATAATGAAGCAAAAATGTAGTCACCATATATAACATTGATAATGTTACTTAAAGCATGTGTATTTTTTAAAAATTCATTTTTACAAGATGTGAGCTTTGCTGGCTTGGCCAGCATTTTTTGCCCATCCCTAATTGTCCTCGAGGAGGTGGTGATGAGCTGTCTTCTTGAACTGCTGCAGTTCACTGTGTTAGTATGGAGGGAGTTCTAGGGTTTGACACAGCGGCAGTGAAGAAATGAGACTGGGCTAGATTCTACGATTTGAAGACTAAATGCTGACGCCAGCGTGGGAATAGTGGTGTTTTACGCCTGAAAAAACGGTGCAAAAAGTGCACTGATCCTCTGTCTGGTTGGGGGGGGTAGCAGGCATGTAGCGTAAAGCCCCCGGCTTTACCTGCGGATATGGCCGGAGAATTGCCAGGTCCGTGGCCACACATGCACACGGCGGCGGCCTGCAGCGGTCGTGCAGTGCAACATGGCGCCGGCTGCATGCGGACCCGGCCTGCCAAAAACTGGGACCCTGTAATTAGTCTCGCCACCCCTGGAACAACCCCCACCAGTATCCCGCCAAAGCTCCCCCCCCCTGCGGCTTCCCCCGACTGTGGCGGCGCTGGAGTCAGTCCGCAGCCACCACACTGAGCTCACAAAAATAAAAAGGACAGGTGTTCCACGCCGTCGGGAACTTGCCCCATCATGGCGGAGCATTGAGAGAGGGCTTCAGTTGACGTCCTGAGGCCATCCCGATGGCTTGAGTACGATTTCGACGCAAACGGGGATTCTCCGGCCAGTCGCTGAACGCAATTTCAACGTCAGTGACCGCAGAATCCCGCTCACTATATTTCCATATCAGGATGGTGACTATGAGGGGAACTTCAAAGTGATGGCGTTCCCATGTATCTACGACACTTGTCCTTCTAGATAATGGTGGCTGTGGGTTTGGGCAGTGCTGCCTAAGGAACTTCAGTGAGTTCCTGCAGTGTATCTGGTAGATGGTACTGTTGTGTGTTTGGATAAGAATCACAACTTTGTTAAAAATCCCAGACTAGAACCCAGCTATTTACTTTTGATAAAATTATGAAGAAATGATACTGCGCTCCTGGAGTGATAACACTGACCAATAGGCAACTTGTACGTTAAAACACACTTTAATTTTAACACAGAACTGAGCTCATTAGCAACAAAGAAATAGCTTGACAATTAACAGTTACCACATCTTAGCTTACTTCCTAAAAACTGCCTCTGCATTCCGATTAAGAAAACCCATATATTTTAAATACCACATACCTATACTGTTAACAATCAGGTTTTACTTGCTTATCCTGGTGCAGAGTGCTTCGGGGGAGAAACATTTCAGGACCCAACTGAAAGCACACTGCATTATTTTGCCTCCTGTTACAGGATGCACCTCAACATGTTTAACCAGGACCAGACATAATACCTCACTTTTAATTACAGATCTAGCAGTCATACTGTCAGTTTAATTCAGGGTTTTTAGTATATTACTCAAAATTACAAACTATAAAATATGGCAATTTCTTAGATTCATCACAGTATACACATGCAAATATCATTTGTAATAACTGCACCAATTTCAAACCAAACACGACATATATAAGAATGGATTCATGAAAGACGTTATTATCATACATTGAAAATACATTAGATAAGCAGTGAGCCAGATTTGAAGTGACCTGAAATAGTAACTTGGAAATTTGTCCATTAATCTGTCCACGAAAAATATGATAAATTCTTATGTGCTGAGACATAATACCGCCTGACATCACCAACGTTGCAACTCCATCAGAAAGCTTCCTGCCGCACTGATGAGTGAAGAACAACAAATTCCCCGCTGTAACTGGAAACAGAACAAAGCTACATTTTTAAAATGTGCCTACCAGATGGTGGCTGATTGGAGAGAATTCAGTTCTTGATAAAACTGACATTTGTAAGCACCCATCCCTGGCAATGCAGTTTGGCCCTGTGTTCACTTGCAATCCCAGTAAGAGTGGTGGAGCATGGAGGAAGGTGTTTTTGAAACAATTGATGTCAGTTTGGTAGTTGTTTTTTATAATTTCCTGTTCTGATTTCCGGGGCTGGCTCCTTGTTAATAATAGCAAACTGCTGCCTTATCCCTTCAGTGTGAATGTCAGTAATTTGTCAGTATCGTTAAACAGATATAACCTACTTTTATCGTCACCCCAAAATACTGCTTTTAGGTGCAAAGAAACAACTAAGGTCTGAAATTATGTTTGTAACATACACACATTTGTTTACTCTGTAGACAAAATTATCTCCACTGTTTACAGGTATTAGTTCAGGAGCTATGTTTTTTTAAGGTTTGTAAACTTATTTGAAAGTGATCTCTTGGAGACAAAGTTAGGTTAACCAGTGAAAATCTTGCAGTGCAGCAGTAACCACTCACTATCATTCCAATTCAACTGTGCCAGCATTGTTTTTCTGAAATGGTGAGGAATAAAAATAGTAAGGCAGGTTTGCCTATTAGTTATTAGGTCACTTTAAGTCTTTTGAAATCTCTATGTTAATCTCAGAGGGAATATTCCATCTCCCGCCCCCATAGAAATTATTCTTGACCCCATAAGGCATGATACCATTTTCCTGAAGACAAAGGCAGTTACTAAAATGATTCAAAGTGAGCCTAACTTCAGATGCTGTGAGTGGGTAAATAAACACCAGTAAGATTAACCACAGAATGAAATTTAGGCCCCAAATTTAAAGTAGCCAAGATCCAGAGACAAATGTTAATGTAACACTTATTCGCATGCGCAATTATTTCCTCCGGAATAAACTTTTCAGACACTTTTCAATGGGCAGATTTGTACTACCTGGGCTGTAAAAAGGTTGCTGCATGTAGTTGAGCATGTTGCTGCATGCAGCCTGATCTTCTCACAAAGTTCTTCAAAGGGTCAGGAAGGAAAGAAGTGCTCTATCTTCGTGGAGGGCCCTGTTGCTGTTCAGGGTGGCCCTTCAGAGTTGGAACTCACCTTTACCTTCCTAGCTGCCTGCAGCCTTAACCCCAACCCCTCGCCCTCATTACCCTGACCCCCTCCCCCGTCCTTGATCTACCCAAATCCTCCCTGCACAAGAGCCCAGATTTACCTGCTCCAAGGGTCCATGGGTCTTCTTCCTTCTTCTCTTACAGTTCTAGAAGTGGTCATTGATGAGCGTATGGTGCTACTGGGACTAATAGAGCTGCTGGCCAGTCAGATTGACCAGAAGCACCAGAAGGTGGGTCTCCCTCACCATTTATGGGCGGAAGTCCCACTCGGCCCTCGTTCAGCTGAACCGCAGTGTTTTATGAAAGCGGGGTGGGTTGACACGGAGCTTGCTGGTTCTATGCCAATTTTGGGACTGGTTTTGCACAGTGGGATAAACAGCTGGCTTGTAATGCAGAACAAGGCCAGCAGCGCAGGTTCAATTCCCGTACCGGCCTCCCCGAACAGGTGCCGGAACGTGGCAACTAGGGGCTTTTCACAGTAACTTCATTGAAGCTTACTTGTGACAATAAGCAATTATTATTATAATTATTGATTCTGGGGTAGTGTGAGCTGTCCATCCCTCCATCCCCTCCATATTATTGAGCCCATGGCTTGATGCACTAGACTTTCACTGAAATGTCCCCCATCCTTCACCTGCTGTTAATCTCAGGTGCAGGTCAGTGATTGACAGCTGGAGATATATCAGGAAGAGCTACAGAATGCTGGCACCTTCTGGCCCCCAACAATAATCATCTCTTCTTACCTTCTCCCGCTACACTGCTCCCAACCACTGCGCATTTTCCCTTGCACCCTTGACAATCCCTCAACTGATCCTTCCCGTCAATGCTCAAGCCTCACTTCCCTTAGGCTTTACCATCTGATTCAAGGCCCGCAGGCCATGAAACTCCAATCTGAAAAATGAGAATCTTAAATATGCTTCAGTGAACTGCTGTTCAAGGCAGAAACAGAACTTTGTCTGAATGCTGCTTGTTTAAAATTTTAGCTCTACAATAATGCTTTTTTATTGCATTGTAAGAACATTTCTACACATGCATTTAATTAGCTCCACTGCTTTCTTAAAACTGTCCAACTTTGGTTCTATTAACAGTAAACATCCAACCACTTAAACATCAGGAGCATGAATTGATATCTTTAAAAGATTATTGTAAATTTGCAAATCATCAAAAAATGTATCATTTTGTATCACTATTTATACTGCTACATATTGATATGTTGTAAAAAAAAATAACAATTTTCACATTTGAAAAAATGAGAAAGAAGTGAGAAAAAAATGATTTACATACAGGTGGCAAGAAACAATGAAAACTACAGTGAAATGAAAGAGTTTGAGTGTTCACAGAGTAGAATGACAGAAGGGCATGGATTGAATTTTCTGTCTTTATGCATCTGTGCACTGGGATGAGAAATCAATTAAATCAAGAAATAACACAGCAAAAAGTGGAAGAGGTTAGACAAAGCTAGATTGATAGGGAAGAGAATCCTCGCACCGATGGGGACTATTCTTGGGCAATTCTTAGGTGTCTAGCTGTCTACCTATTCTTTGCTGTGGCTACAAGTATCAGCTATTTACCAAGTGGCTACTTAGTAGACATAACTTTATGGCAACACTTTCAAAATGATCATTTTCATACATAGTTTGGGAGTCCAATTTATTAATGAATGGAATATCAGTGTGTGTTAACCAACGACTGCCGACCACGCTGGAGAGCTCATTATTAAATGCTCAGATTGGGGCCTGGTGACATCATCAACTGAACTTCCCAGTGCTCCGTCTGCTTCCCGGCTCACACGTCCTGTATAACCTTTAAAGTCAGAGCCTATGTCTGACAAACTTAATGCAAGAAAGCTCATCATCATCCTTTAAGAGATTCTTAAATATCCATCAAGGAAGTGTTTTTAGTCAGCCATGGAACTTTATGTATCCTTTAGACTAGTCGACTACCCTGGACAAAGTATTACCTGAGAAAGCCTGAGCATGAATGTTGTCATTAGAGAACTGGAGGCAGCAGGAAGCTATTATAGGGGTGGACTATGGATGAGGCACTGAAGCTCCATAAGCAATTAGATTGCAGATCATCGATCCATGGATCATTGGCTGAATGAGAGTGATTGAAAATCATTTGCCACCACAAGTTTCAGCCAAACACAGTGTATGTATGTGTGTGTATACTTTCAAATATCCATCAAAGTAAAAGTAGAGACTTAGCAGGCTAGGACCTACATGATGTTGTGCTAATCAACTTGCTGTTTATGTCTGGGTTTGACCAGATCAACCTCCCTTTCTAGCCCATTAAAGTTAGCCACTGATTTATTGTATTATTAATCCCAGTCTGTCTGCTAAAGGAGTCTGTTCTCCAATATAGAGTGGCAGCAGTATATTTTTATAAGCATTATTACAAATGACAGGCAGAATTATTGCACGTTCATTGCAAGCATTTAAAAAATCGAGTAAGGAAGATATATAACTAACTAAAATATTGGAAAATGTCCTTTCTTAACTACTTTCACGTAATTTCTACGATTCCTGCTGTTTTTCCTTTGGAACTCTGATACAGTCATGAAATTGGTGCATTGCCCGCAGCTCTAATAACCGTATGAA